>NC_083231.1:89693260-90378260 GCF_032191835.1 Heteronotia binoei
TATTTATTTATTTATTATATTTATATCCCGCCCTCCCCTATTGGGCTCAGGGCAGCTAACAACAGTTAAAACACAGAATGTTAAAATAGAATACAACAAAATCATTAAAATACATTAAAATACATAATACATTTACAATCCTGAAATCCAAGATGGCGTCAGTATTATTAGTTCATATTTAGCGCTGCATACAATAATGTTGTTGAATATTGTTACACACTCCATGTTTATACTGGGATGGGTTTAGATATCCGTGCTGTGGTATAGTGGCCGCTTCCCTGTTACTTATTAAAGGCCAATTTAAACAATTCTGTTTTACAGGCCCTGCAGAATTGTGGCAAGTCCTGTAGGGCCCTGACATTTTCAGGAAGAGTGTTCCACAGGCAGCTACCAAAAAGGCTCTAGCTCTGGTGGTAGCCAGCCAAGTGTCTTTTGGCCTGGAGATCACAAGGAGATTTTGGGAATTTTATCTTAGCAGCATCACCAGCGCAGGTTGAATGTGCTCCCATAAAGGTAGCTCCAATAATAACCTGGCTGCTGCATTTTGCACCAGTTGCAGCTTCCAAATTTGTGTCAGGAGCAGCCCTATGTAGAGGGTGTTACAATAGTCTAAAATTGAGGTGACTGTTGCATGGATCACTGTTGCCAAGTCGCTGTGCTCCAGGTATGGAACCAGCTGTCTTATCCGCCTAAGATGATAAAATGCAGATTTGGCAGTGGCTGCTACCTGGGCCTCCATTGTCAGTGGAGGCTCCAGGAGCACCCCTAAGCTCTTGACTCTAGAAGTGGCACTAGAGGTGACCCATCAAAGGTCAGCAGAGGAGTCTCTCTTCCCAGACCACCATGACCTAGGCACAGAACCTCCCATTTTTGATAGATTCAGTTTCAGTCAACTATGCCTGAACAATTTCACCATGGCTTGCAATGCCAGGGCCAGATTTTCTGGGGTGCAGCTGGACTGGCCCCCTATCAATAGATAGAGCTGGGTGTCATATGCATATTGATGGCACCACAGCCTGTTATCTCCAGACAATCTGGGCAAGGGGACACATATAGATGTTAAATAACATTGGGGAGAGAACTGCCCCTGAGGCACACCACATACAAGTGGGTGCCTCCAGGACAATTGCTCCCCTATAGCCACCCTTTGTCTCCGACCTTGGAAAAAAGAGGTAAGCCACTGAAAGGCAGACCCCTGAATCCCCACGTCAGCGACAGTAGCTGGAGGTCGACTGTATCAAATGCAGCCGACAGAGTTAATAACAGCAGCACTGCTGAACCACCAGTTCTGTCCCTGGGTCCCATTTTAAGGCTCTCTTCAGATACTAGAATATTTTCTTCCTGGAGTTGGTAAGCCTATTCCTGTTCCTTGCTGAACCCCTACTTATGCAGCTCTACTGAATTCTTAAGAACCTTAACAACCTCTTGTTTTCCATAAACCTTGCTCCCCCCATGCATATCTTTAAAAGCTGTTTCATGAATGGGGCAAGGGAGATTTTATTCCACAATCACCCTTTGGATACTTGTCTAAGTGATAAACAACTCTCTGCTTGCATATCTGTGTGACACAGTTTAGCAATATGGTCTGAAAGATAGCAGGCTGGCTAACAGATAATGACTCCCAGGGGTGTGCCAGCCCTACCAAGTTCAACCCTTCTCATTCTGCCCAGTCAGATTACTCAGTGATAACTGCTCTCCTTAGATTAGTCACTATTTTAATACACATCTTTTAACACTACCCTGTAGCCCCTAAGAGAGAGAGTGGCCTTGGTGTGTCAGTGAAAACAGATGTGAAACAACTTGTGACATCCATGGTGCCTTAAATTAAGCTGATCATTCATTTGTGATGCTTCTTCAGCCACACCAATTTTGCCAAAATTCTAGAAGAAGATGAAGATGAAGAAGATATTGGATTTATATCCCGCCCTCCACTCCAAAGAGTCTCAGAGCGGCTCACAATCTCCTTTACCTTCCTCCCCCACAACAGACACCCTGTGAGGTGGGTGGGGCTGGAGAGGGCTCTCACAGCAGCTGCCCTTTCAAGGACAACCTCTGCCAGAGCTATGGCTGACCCAAGGCCATTCCAGCAGGTATAAGTGGAGGAGTGGGGAATCAAACCCGGTTCTCCCAGATAAGAGTCTGCACACTTAACCACTACACCAAACTGGCTCTCCAGGGCTATAAGTAGCTACAATAGACTCTTTGCATATCACGGCTGTTCCTTTTTGCTCAGATTAATGAAGCTGGTTTAGCTCTAACAGTATCCATTCCCTCAGCAGATGGCAGGCAACAGAATGGAGACATAGAATAACAGCACACGCTCACACACACACACACACACAAAAATCAACCCAGCTGCAAGCTGATATCAACTCCATGCATATCTGCCCATACATATTCAGTGAGCTCTTTGAAGGAAGGCAGGGCACAAATGTAAGATTAATATTGTTTGTTCACAAAAAATATTATCTAATCAGTAAATTTACCCATCTGTTCATTTTTACACCCATCTTTCCTCCAATAATCTCAACTGTTTGTGGCTCTAGGGTTTCCAACCTCCATGTGGTGGCTGAAGATGTGCCACTATTACAACTGACCTCCAAGCAACAGAGATCAGTTCACTTGGCGGAAATGGCAACTTTGGAAGGTAAACTCCATGGTATTATACCCCATTGAAGTCCCCCAAGTCCCACCCTCCTTTGGATCTATCTCCAGGTTTTCCCCAACCCAGAGCGGGCAATACTTGTCCCTTCCCATGTTTTATTCCAACAACAACCCTGTGAGGTAGGTCAGGCTGAAAGAGAATAACTGACCCAAGGTCAGCCAGGTGAGGCTGGGATAGTTCTAAGAGAATCATGACTGGCCCAAGGTCACCCAGCTGACTTCATGTGGAGGAGGAGTGGGGATTCAAACCAGTTCTCCACCTCTTAACCACTGCACCACACTGGCTCTCAGTTCCCCTGGAGAAAATGGATGCTTTGGGGGGTGGATTCTATGCCACTGTACCCGGCTGAGGTCCCTGTCTTCCCCAGGCCCCATCCTCAAATCTCCAGGAGTTTCTCAAACTGGATCTGGAAACCCTCCCCCTCCCCCAACCCCCCACCAGTGGTCAGACCTGGCAACCCTAAATTTCACTCTGACATGGTGGCAAGGGGGAATATAAGCATTTCCCAAACTGACATGAAAGTGGGTGCATGAAGCTTGTGAAAGTATGTTACAGACTTTTGCAGTCTTATTGATTTAAACATATCCTTTTTTTTTTTAAACTGAATCACTACACCCAAGTAAATTTGTACTTATGGATCACCATAGCAAAAAAGGCTGGGAGTCACTGAACAGACTGCAGGAGGAGGAGGAGACACACACATGTCTATACATTTCCTCACTTTTGGATACATGGCCATTGCACTGCTTCATCAAAGAGTAGCTCTCTAATGCATTATCCTAGTTTGAGAAACAACTCTCTATCAGGGATCAGTACTACAACATACTTAGCATCAGGGGCATTTAAGCCCAGTACTGGATCAAGTGAAGGAATCTGGGCATAACATTAACCAGGCAATTTGTCCTGCCAGCTTAAGGGAACCACATCTTCATAATAAAACACAGTCCCTGCTTATACCAAAATGCAAAATTATCCCCTCAAGAGAATTTTGGTTTTGTTGCAGCCCCACAGCTTTTCAGGCTGTCAAAAAATGTTCACAGGGTCTCATAGGCGGTATTTATTCTGCTAGTCAGCAGCACACCGCCTTTGCTATAAATTCTGGGCTCAGCATAGGGCTTAAAGAGAGGGTTACTATAAAGCTGGGATGTCTGATAGACAGGTATTTCCCCAAGCAGGCATCTACAGGCTGAAATCCTTATTAGGATTTCAAAGAATAGGGGCTGTTAGTGTGCTTAGACCTTGCACAGTAAAAGGTTTCATGTATCTTTTCTTCATTCACCGCAGGCCCACCTATAAGCTGGTCCATGAAAAGTAATTGCATATGAATTATTGACCAAGCTGTATTCTGTGTACCACTCACAGTTTATGGCATCTATTTTCGAAGGTGATAAGTGCACATTAATTTGTGGAAACACAGAGTAAGCAGTTGTGATGTATCTACGCCACACACACGCACATTCAAGCTTCCAATCTCCTGTTCACGCAAAAGGTCAGATCAATACTGTTTAAGCTTCACAGATATCATTTTAACTCAGAATGTCAGGATCTTTGATAGAATCTCAGGTTTTTTTTTTTAAAAAAAAAAATCTATCAGGGTCTCTAGAAAGAAAATTTCTAGAAAGAAAAATTCCCTCTAGAATCCTTCCATTACAAAGCCCCAGCCTCAGAACAGGGTTGCCAAAAACCTGAAGGAAAAAAATGTCTTGCTCCTTTAATAGAGGTTTTATGTGTAAAAATGGGCAGTTGAAAATTGTCATGACGCCGTAAGAACCAGTGTGGTGCAGTGGCTGGAGCATCAGACTATGCTATTGAGGATCCAGGTTCATATCCCTTCTCTGCCACAAAAGCTTGTTGCTGAACTTGAACACACATTCTCAGCATAAACTACAATAGAAGGTTGTTGTGAGGAAAAACTGGCAATAAGGATAAAAAAAATGTAAACTGCTTTGGGCCACCGCTAAAGAGAAGAGTGGGATATAAACAAAGGAAATAATTTTTAAAAAAAATCACTAGTAAATAACATTAATCTCTGCTAAAGGGGCTATTCTATAGGTTGTTTGGCAACTCTAATATAATAATAATAATAATAATAATAATAAATTATTTATACCCCACCCTCCCCGCCGAGGCGGGCTCAGGGCGGCTAACAACATTTCTAACAACTCTACCTCAGAATCATATGACAACAAATACCTTGCCTAGTTTATGAACAACAGAGTGATTTGTGTCACTAGAATTTTGGCCTCTGGATTGGTTATAAACAGGGGTGGAATTCTAGCAGGAACTCCTCTGCATATTAGGCCACACATCCCTGATGTGGCCAATCCTCCAAGGCTCTTTTTGTAAACTCTTGAAGGATTGGCTACATCAGGGGTGTGTGGCCTAATATGCAAAGGAGCTCCTGCTAGAATTCCACCCCTGGTTATAAATACTAGAGAAAGAACAGTCAGGAAATACAGACACCCTTGTGAAATATATACATACTAGAAATAAGGACTGTTGTGAAGAAAAATACAACAGGTTCTAGAAAGAGGCTTTGGGCAAGTGTCCCCTTACCCTTGCTGTCTTCCACCCACCCAAGTGAAGGCATTCATTCCCCTATGCCTCAAGGGGAGCTGATCTCTGCCATCTGGAGAGCAGTTGTAATTCTGAGTAATTCACATGGAGATTGGCCACAGTGGTTCCCCATGAGGAAATGGCTGATTTGGAGGGTAGAGTCTATGGCATTGTATCTGTCTGAGGTCCCACCCCTCCTCAAACCCTACCCTTTCTAGGCTCCACTCCTCAAATCTCCAAGAATTTCCCAACCTGGAGTTGGCAACAGCTAAGTCACACTGGCTGTCATAGGCGGGGCTGCTGTTGAACAAGAGCAAGCAGTCAGGCCCACTTAAGTCATACCAGTCAGAAGAATAATTATGGGGGGTGCAGGGGGGCATGATGAAGCTCACACAGATACTGAAGCTCAGAATTCCTTTTGTTTGCAGTGAATTGTCGTCGCCTTTTCATGTCATGTTCAGCCTTGAAGCATTTAACCTCAGCATGAGCTTGTGGCATAATCTGGGGAAGAACAAGGACTGGTTTGATGAGAACAATCAAGAGATCCAAGATTTACTGGCGAAAAAGAGATCTGCCTACCAAGCACATCTTGCTCAGCCCTCCTGTCCTGGGAAAAAAGCAACCTTTCGCACTGTATGTAGCAACCTCCAGCGCAAGCTTCGAGACATTCAGAACGAGTGGTGGACCAAGCTTGCTGAGAGAACCCAGCTGTGTGCAGACACTGGTGATTTAAGAGGGTTCTACGAAGCCCTGAAGGCAGTATATGGTCCATCATATCAGACTCAGAGTCCCTTGCGTAGTGCAGACGGCCAAGTGCTCCTCACAGACAAGGCATCCATACTGAACCGGTGGTTGGAGTATTTTCAGGTTCTCTTCAGTGCCAACCGCGTAGTTCAAGATTCAGCAATTCACCTCACCCCACTTCAACCAGTGAAAACAGAGTTGGATGAGATCCCCACTCTAGAAGAGACTGTTAAAGCCATCAAGCAACTGAAAAGTGGCAAGGCAGCAGGAGTTGATGGAATTCCACCAGAGATCTGGAAGCATGGGGGCACAGTACTACATAGCTCACTTCACAAAGTACTTGTCACCTGCTGGGAACAAGGCAAATTACCACAGGACTTTCGCGATGCAATCATCATCACCCTATACAAGAACAAAGGGGAAAAGTCAGACTGCTCCAACTATCGGGGGATAACCCTGCTCTCCATTGCAGGCAAAATCCTTGCCAGAATACTCCTGAACAGACTGGTGCCCGCCATTGCAGAAGAACTCCTCCCAGAGAGCCAGTGCGGCTTCAGAGCTAACAGGAGCACCACCGACATGGTATTTGTTCTCAGGCAGCTCCAAGAGAAATGCAGGGAACAGAACAAGGCTCTGTATGTGACTTTTGTCGACCTTACCAAAGCTTTCGATACCGTTAGCAGGAAAGGCCTGTGGCAAATCTTGGAACGTTTAGGATGTCCCCCAAGGTTCCTCAGCATGATCATCCAGCTACACGAAGACCAGCGAGGCCAAGTCAGACACTGCAACGACCTCTCGGAGACCTTCCCAATAAGCACAGGTGTAAAGCAAGGCTGCGTTTTCGCGCCAACTCTCTTTACGATCTTCTTTAGCATGATGCTTCAAAGAGCCGCAGTAGATCTAGATGATGACGATGGTGTCTACATCCGCTATCGCACCGATGGCAGCCTGTTCAACCTGAGGCGACTAAAGGCCCACTCCAAGACAATGGAAAAACTCATCCGAGAGCTACTGTTTGCTGATGATGCTGCACTCGTCTCCCACTCGGTATCAGCTCTGCAGCATATGACGTCCTGCTTTGCAGAGGCTGCCAAGCTATTTGGCCTAGAAGTTAGCCTGAAGAAGACAGAAGTTCTCCACCAGCCTGCACCCCAGGAAGATTATCACCCTCCCTGCATCACTGTGGGTGAATCAGTTCTGAAGACATTCCAGCAGTTCAGCTACCTGGGGTGCATCATCTCCTCAGATGCTAAGATCGACAAGGAGATTGACAACAGGCTGGCAAAGGCAAACCGTGCCTTTGGCCGACTGCACAAAAGAGTGTGGAGCAACAAGCATCTGAAAAAAGGCACAAAGATCAATGTTTACAAAGCGGTTGTGATGACAACCCTCATCTACGGCTCCGAATCGTGGGTTTTATACCGTCATCACCTGCGACTCCTTGAGCGCTTTCATCAGCGCTGCCTTCGCACCATCCTCAACATCCACTGGAGTGACTTTGTGACCAACACTGAAGTTCTCAAGCGGGCGGAGGTTACCAGCATCGAGGCACTGCTGTTGAAGACGCAGCTGTGCTTGGCAGGGCATATTTCTAGGATGGAAAACCACCGCCTTCCCAAGATTGCCCTGTATGGCGAACTCTCCACCGGCCATCGAAATAGAGGGGCACCAAAGAAGAGGTACAAGGACTCCTTGAAGAAATCCCTTGGCACCTGTCGCATCAACCATCACCAGTGGTCTGACCTAGCCTCAGATCGCAAAGCATGGAGGCACACCATCTACCAGGCTGTCTCTTCTTTTGAGAACGCACGCATAGCTGGTCTTGAGGATAAAAGGAGATTGAGGAAGAATCGCACTGCTACAGCACCAACCCTAAATCAGACTTTTCCCTGCAGCCACTGTGGCCGGACCTGCCTGTCCCGCATTGGTCTTGTCAGCCACCAGCGAGCCTGCAGCAGACGTGGACTATTGCACCCTTCTTAAATCTTCGTTCGCGAAGCCAAGCCGAGATTCAGCTGAGGGCTCTCCCTTTACTGATAGAAGCAACTTTGGTTGCTTAGCAACAGCCTCTGGCTAGCAGCTTCCCCAGTGGCCCAATCCTTGTCCTGGGACGAGGCTGAGGGGAGGATGGGAGGGAGTGAGTGCCAGGAAAGAGGCAGCCTCCATGATGTCTGAGGAAACATTTTGTGAAGCTGCAGTTGATGGAGAGGACACAAAGGAGCATTAGAGATGTGTGTGTCTCTGAGGTAAGACTGTTTTGGCGGTTTGTTCAGTGTTCCAGGCCTGCAGTAGGTGGGGACAGGGGAGTCAGCCGGTGGGAACCCAGAGGTGGTGGTTGATGCATTATGGGCCAATGGCTTGTTGAGTGCACCCATCAGCCAATGTGAGTGCTCCATTTGGCCACCTCCATTAGGGAATTATTATCTATGATAAACAAAGGGTTTCTCCAATTATGCATGCGTGTTGCTTCCAAGGTAGGACTGCCAGCTCTGGGCTGGGAAATACATAGAGATTTTGGTGATGGAGCCTGATGGAACCTCAATAGGGTAATATGCCATAGAGTTCACCCTAATTTTTATATTATTACTATTATTGTTTATTAATATTTTGATTTACAATCTCACCAAGACTCAAGGCAGATTAAAGTAAAGGTAGTCCCCTGTGCAAGCACCAGTCGTTTTCGAATCTGGGGTGACGTCGCATCACAACGTTTTCATGGCAGACTTTTTTTTTATGGGGTGGTTTGCCATTACCTTCCCCAGTCATCTACACTTTACCCCCAGCTAGCTGGGTACTCATTTTACTGACCTCAGAAGGATGGAAGGCTGAGTCAACCTTGAGCCAGCTACCTGAACCCAGCTTCCATCGGGATTGAACTCAGGTTGTGAGCAGAGTTTGGACTGAGCATGATACTAGCATGATAAAAACCCTTTTCAGTCAATCAGGAAGTGAATTAAAAAATATGGTAACATTTGAGATTTTGCTTTCCATTTTTTAAAAGAGATGGTACATACCCTTCTTCATATATCTTTCTGCAAAGAAAAAAACAAAGATGTTAGCATTCCTCCAAAGAAAGTACAATTATTTATTTATTGTACAGATTTATATCCCACCTTTCAATGGAGCAACTACAGCAGCTTGCCACAATTCAATTAAAATAAACATTATATCAATAAGATTCAAGAGAAACGTAAAATACAAACAGCCACGAACATCCTACTGCCAAATAACATTTTAAAATCCAGTAATAATAGCCAGTGCCAATCATCAAAAATAGAATAAAATCTTTATATAATAATCAATCCAATAGGATTGCCAACTGCTCCCCAAAACGTTCTGCACCTTTATTTATTTAGTACTGGTATAACAGGGTGTTATATTCCAATTGATGCAATTTACCTCCTGAAATTCAGCTGCCCAATGCCACGCCTTAAACCTCTGTTAAAGGAACAGGGTATTTTTTTTTCCTCCAGGTGATCTTATATGCCAATGGAAGAGACTTTTTAAAAAACTAATTTCTAATGGTGTAATCCCATGCCGTTACCACAGTCTAAGATCACCAATTTCAATTAGTTTAACTGGACTTCACATTCATGAAATTGTATTATAAATTGGGGTGGCAATAACCTGAAGGAAAAAAGTCCTGTTCCATTAACAGAGGATTTACCTACCTACTAGTTGATAATATTTACCTCTGTGCAATGAAAAACTTCAGCTGCCCATTTCCACACATTTAAGTCTCTGTTAAGGAGACTTTTTTTTATCCAGGTAGTTGCTAATTCTAACTGGACAACTCTGAAATAAAGTGCCAGGCATGCATCCTTGGAAGATTTTCAAAGGCCTGGGGCTGCCACTGAGAAGGCCCTGTTTTGTGTGTTCACCCACTAAGACATAAAACGGTGTCTTCAGCTGATGTAAGCATATGGGTAGGTTCATATTGGAGAAGACACAGCTTGTAGTTAGCATTAAAGGCCGGACTTTTCTGCAGAAAAAGCCCAGCAGGGACTCATTTACAGTACATATTAGGTCACAGGGACTCATTTACAGTACATATTAGGTCACACCCCCTGACATCAAACCAGCCAGAACTGCATTCCTGTGTGTTCCTGCTAAAAAAAGCCCTGATTAAAGATTATAGCCAGCATTTTGAAATGGGCTCAGAAACAATATAGGAGTCATGTGTTGGAGAAGAGACAGCCTGCTAACAGTCTAGTTAATGTAACTACGGCTGAAAGAGTACAGTCCACTTGTACCCTAGGGGGAGTTGTGGTGCCTTTTCTAGGGTTTAGGGTCTATTGAATTTTTCCCCTTGCATTTCAGCCTACCTCTTGTTTCTATGTGTTAGTGCTAGTGCTCTGAAGGCTTCACTGCTGTATTAGTGGCCTGCCATCAGTTATTGTCTTTTTGCAAAAAATCCTGTTGCAGTAAATTCATTGAAAGCACTCCAAAGCACGGATTGGATTATTTCCTAAATCCTAAAGCCAGAATGTTGAATGAAGGCTGTCATCATATGTGCATAGCAACTCCATATTTTGAGCCAACTGATATTTGGCCAGGTCTACTTTCTCTAGGAAGGAAATATTGATATCATGATTCTAACAAAGTTTATGTGAATATAAATTCCACTGAATTCAGTTCAACGATGCTACAAAGACTGGTGACTGCCAGGTCCCCTCGTCACGGGGCGGGGGGCTTTTGGGGGGATGTTCCAGGATGTCCTTAACAAAATTATGTCACCCAGGAGTGATGCCATCACATCAGGGAGCCTTATGGTGACACCCTGGTTTTTGGGCAAAACTCTATGGTAAAACTGGCTTCAAACCAGAGTGCCGCTGCCCGATGTCCCCAATGTGGTGATGTCACTTTTGTGTGATGCCATTGTGTTGGGGATATTGCACAGTGACATTGCTGTTCGGGGCTGGAGTTTTCCCCACCAGCCAGCTGGCTGGCAGTGGGCAGAAGTCCTGGAAACCAGGGGAACCCCTGCTGGGACCAGGGGACTGGCAACCCTGACTGCCAGGTACACAAAATACTCAATCAGATGCACTCTGAAACCGCTACCAGAATAATACCTTTACCTTACAAATGACATTTCTTTGCAGATGCTCCAGATTCACTGGGGCTGCATAGCAACCTCCAGGTGTAACCTGGGGATCCCCCGGAATTACAATTCATCTCCAGACTGCAGAGTTCCATTCCAATGGAGAAAATGGATGCTTTGGAGGGTGGTTCTATGGCATCATACCCCACTGAAGTTCCTGTCCTCCCCAGGCTTCATTCTCAAATTTCTAAAAGCTTCCCAACCTGGACTTGGCAAACCTACTAGGTACAGAAATCAGAAAGCTACTGCTGTATCTGATTCTACAGCCTCCTGAGAGAGTAGTACTTAACAGGGAAGGACCATAGCAAAACAACATTTGTAAAAAGGCCCAGTAAATTTAAGAACAGCTTTATTTAATGGAGGGATGAGGATTATTCTGATGACCATTCAAGTTAGATACAGATAGATTTCCTTCTGGTAATAAAATGGTTTTTGGTTGGGTTTAAGCTGGAGCATCCCTGAAGCAACCTCTCTAGGAAGGTGGCTTTGGTGCCAAGTTGGAGCTACTTTCCATTTTCAGTCTTCCGTAATAAGAGAAAAATATATTTGCAGTTCCAGGAAAGCATTATAAGCTTGAGCTCCCAGAAGACCACATAAACCTCAGGGTTTATAAGAGGAATTACATTTATGTCCTTTTAAACCTTCTTATGCAGGGCAATGAGTGGAACTAGTCACGGGCAGGGGGGGGGACTCACTTTAAAGATTGTAAGCAGTCCCTTAAACATTGCTTCAGCTCTTCATCCTTTTCATAGGACTCCAGCAAGATGTGTGCATCATCATGGTGGTAACAGTAGATCTTGTATGTGTCTTCTAGCAAGTCTTTAATCTGCAAGAACACTCCCCCTGATAAAAGTGCAAGCAAGAAATCAAGTCCAATAATGGCATCTAGGGTGACTATACATAGCTAGATATGGGATATATGCATCGTTATAACATTAGGCACACATTCAAATCCTACCTGAGGTGGTGAATCAGGATCATGCTGCCTTATCCTGCTCTAGTTTCATCCTCTTTCCACTTCTACACCCACCCTGTCTTTGGTTTGTGCAATGGACTTTGCATTTGCAGAGAGGCTTACCAGGACTGCAATATTGGTGGTGGTGGGGGGGTGGATTAAGCTTGCTCTTAAACACAAAAGAAGGGCCCTTCTGGATCACACCAGTGGTTCATTTAGTCTAGCATTTTGTTTCACACAGGACAGTCATAGGGATTCTGGGCCCCTGGGCAAAAAAATCTAGGATGGGCTCCCAGAATCAAACCCCCCCCCCCTGCACTTGACCTTAGGGGACACAACATAAAATGTTACCGGGAAGCAACTTCACATGCTCCCCAAATTCTGCCCTCCCAAATCTCCCAGCATTTGCCAAGGCAGTGTGGGAACCCTATCTGTAATATCTTGGTTGTTCTCTTTTGCCTTTAACAGCAGTTTGAGACTCAGAAATTAATAGATAATATTTAACACAGCATGAAGATATGCATTTTTTACCAGCTAATATATCAGCATATAAATCTGCCATTAATGGCAAAGCAACAGAAGTCAATTCAAAAGCTGGTAACCCTGGGGTTCACATATATGTTAAAAATAAAAAAATATGCACTGAAAATCAGATTCATGCCACTGGCAGATGGATGCAGGCATATTATGGGAAGTAGGACAGGCTGGCTGGATTCATTCCCTATGCAGGTTTTGACAATCTTCATAAGGCTTTGAGGACCTGCAAATCAGAATGTGAAATGCCACCACGGAAAAGTGTTAGCTGATAGAAGTTAATATGGAAGGTTTAACTGCAAATGGAGGCGTAGGGAATCAAACCCGATTCCCCCAGTTCTCCCGGATAAGAATCTGTGCACTTAACCACTACACCAAATATGTGAAAAAATCCTAAGAAAGGACATTTTGCTCTTGCCTAAGCCCAGTTTATAGCAACCCAAAGATTAACGTGGAAAAGAGAAGCAGGTATACAGCACGCAGCATCCACGAAAAACCAGACTCAAGTATGAAAAATATTCAAAAATTTATCACAAATAATAAATTTAAGTATTTAGACAAAAGTGGATAAGTCATACCTGACCCAAAGTCCTTTCATTTAAGTCCGAAATCCTTATGCTTTAAAGTGGTGGTCCAAGGTAATAGACGAGGCGTGAAGAAAAAGTCCAATGCTCCCAAACTTCTTTCAACAGTAGCCGATGTAGAGATGATTAGTAGCAAAGCGCAAATCCACAATAGGGATTCACATATTGCCCTGTTTCACATGAGGCTTCTACAAGCCGCAAACTTCCAGTTTGAGTACAAACACTTCAGGGAAAATTCATCATAAGAACTCACCTTCATCATAGGAACTCACCTGGAATGGAAGGTGAGTTCCTATGATGAATTTTCCCTGAAGTGTTTGTACTCAAACTGGGAGTTTGTGGCTTGTAGAAGCCTCGTGTGAAACAGGGCAATATGTGTATCCCTATTGTGGATTTGCGCTTTGCTACTAGTCATTTCTACACCGGCTACTGTTCAAAGAAGTTTGGGAGCGTTGGACTCTTTCTTCACGGTTCATCTATTACCTTGGACCACCACTTTACAGCATAAGGATTTCGGACTTAAATGAAAGGACTTTGGGTCAGGTGTGACATATCCACTTTTGTCTAAATACTTTATATTTATTATTTGTGATAAATTTTTGAATATTTTTCATACTTGAGGCTGGTTTTTCATGGATGCTGTGTGCCGTATACCTGCTAAGCCTAGTTTATGACAGGTGCATTTTTTCTTTTTTCTTTTTTTTAAAAAATCATATTCTCCTTGTGTACCTCTGAGTAGTTATGTATGCATTTCTAAGTTTTTCAGCACTGTCTCATGTGGGCTTAAAAGTATCAGTTCAAAAGAAAAAAAAATCCCTGAGGAAAAAGGCTAACATATTCCATAAAACAAAAGTCTGTGTGTGTCTGCAGTTGAATATAAACTGGATTTTATAACAAGAATTCAAACTGGTGTTCATTGCCAGTCCACTAAGACTGAACTTTTTCTTGAAGCATATCACCAATAATTTGAAACACTAGGGCTGTTACTGTGGCACAGATACAAACTGTGGCACAAATACAAACAAATCAGCATGAAGAATTATTTGGCAGCCTAATCCTAACCATGTTTACTTGGTAAGGTAGCCACCTCCTGGAATTACAACAGATCTAGAGACTATAAAGATGCATTCACCTGAAGAAAAGGGCTGCTTTGGTGTTATGCCCTCTATGGCATTATACCCTTCTGAAGTCCTACCTCTTCCACACACTCTGCCCTCCTCGGACTCCACCCCCAAATCTCCAGGAAATTCTCAAGCTGGAGTTGCCAACCCTATATCTTGAAAATAAGGTCCATATATTTCAGTGCAATATTGTGCCATAAATGTATTTACATGGCTCCACAGGTAACAGCGAATACCAACAAGTAGTATCCAAGAATGTAAACATATACTCCCTAGACCACCATTGGTGAAATACATGTTTTAATACTTTATCTGTTTTTCAAACTATCACTACTTTATACATTTAGAGAATTTAAAAGTCATATCTCCAGATACCTGTTCATCAAGGCCCACAAGGTGACCACTATACAACAATAAAATCATAAAAAGAAGTATACAGTTTATTCATGTTAAAGCCAGTAACAAAACAAGCAAAGAGCTTGCTAGGGGCATATAAAGTAGCATATAAACAACAGAGAGGCTTAAAATGGTATCTGAAAAACAGCCCTTAAACTACCAGTAATCCAGAAAAAACAGCAACAACAACAAAAAGGAAAGAACACAGCAGTTCAAAGCCTGAGATGGTTTTGATCCAGCACAGAACAAACTAAAGTATGTGCCAAGCAAATGGAAGGGCATTCCAAAAACGAAGTGCCCTCACTTAAAAGGCCTGTCTGTGGTAGCCACTCTAAGGTTGGCAACCTCCATGTGAGGCCTTGAGTTTTCCTGGAATTACAACTGATCTCCACACTACCCAGATTGGTTACCATGGAGGAAATGACAGCTGCAAAAAGCGGACTTTCTGGTATAAAATCTTTGCCGAGCTCCTCCTCCTCAAATTCTGCCCTCCTCAGGCATTGCCTCTAAATCTCCAGGAATTTTCCAGGCTGCAGTTGGCAACCCTATACCTCTACAGGTAGCGACCCATGTAAAGGGCATGTGAGAAGGATCAGCTGCCTGGCTGAAGATTATGGGAGGAACTAACCCTTCAAGTAGCTTGGTCTCAAGTCATTTAGAGAACAATCCTAAGCAGGTCTACTCTGAATTCTACTAAAGTCTATTCAGTGGGGCTTACTCTCAGGAAAGTGATTTTAGGATTGCATTGTCAGGGCCTTAAACAAAGAACTAGCACTTTGAATTGTGCCTAGAAGCAGATTGGTAACTAGTGTAGATCTTTCAGCATAGGGTGATTTTATTCCTATATCGAGTCTGGTTTCCACATTTTGGACCAGTTCTTGTGTATCAGATTTATATAACATGAACAAGAAAAATTAAATAGTACCATGGAACTAGGGATAGAACTGTGGGAATTCATTTACAAAAAATTCTTTAGCTACTCTAACAATGATCAAATTAGGAATTTATACAAATATCACACCTGTAGTTAAATCAAAATAGTTAAATTTCCTTCCCTCACCACCCCTCTGACACTCTGGGGCTTCTTAAACTATCTTTTTTTATCTGACAGAGACATTGCACATTATGAGGAAGTGTGAATGAAAGAGTATTAGGGAACTATATTTCCTCTTTACGCTTCTGGGGTAATGTGTACTTCTCCCTTTCCACGCCTGACACAGAGAAATCGCTTGCTTAATTTCTTGATGGACAGTTGCTCTTAAAGACATAGGAACAGTTGGGCCTATTGTAGGAAGTCTAGGACAGTCCGTCTGAGAGCGGGCAAGGAGGGTGTAAAATGGGAAAGATTTGTGGTGCCTGGCCCCCCAGGCCCCCCCAACTACAGGCCTGTATTCATGAGAAAACAGTTGGGTACTTTCTCTTCAACTGAGGCAAAAGGGATGTTCATTCACAGCAGGGAGGGGCCCTTTCCACCTGCCAATACTCTTCACTCTTTCTATTCCAATTAGACTACAGTGGGCTCATATGAGGGAGAGGCCTTTCCTCCTGGGAAACCACTGTTGCCAATCTCCAGGTGAGAGCTGGAGTTCACTCAGAGTTACAACTGCTCTTCAGATGGCAGAGATCAGCTCCCCTTGAGGGGGCGGGGAGTGAATGCCTTCACTTGAGTGGGTGGGAAAACACAAGGCTGGGGGGAGCACTCTCACAGAGGCTTTAGTGGTACCTTTCCACGTTGGTCAGAAATTCCTAAGCTCTCTGAGGGAGGCCTTTCCTCCTGGGGAAGCACTATTGCCAGTCTCCAGGTGAGGGCTGTAGAAGCTGACTGGGTGATTTCAAACCATCCTAACCTGCCTCGCAGGGTTGTTGTTCAGATCAAAGGGGGGGAGAGGAGAGGGGAATGCTGTAAGCTGATGTAATGGCGGACGACTCCTCCCTATTAAACAGTCTGTCAGAGATAGACTGTTGGTCTGAAAGGTCTAACTACAGGTCTCTGAGGCAGAACTCATTGGGCCCAGTGCTAACTAGGGCTGCCAGTAGGGTTGCCAATTCAAGAAATATCTGGGGACTTTAGGGGTGGAGCCAGGAGACACTGGGGGCGGAGCCAGGAGAAAGGCTGTGACAAGCATAATTGAACTCCAAGGGAGTTCTGGCCATCACATTTAAAGGGACAGCACACCTTTTTAAATGCCTTCCTACCATAGGAAATAATGAAGGATAGGGGCACCTTCTTTTGGGGCTCATAGAATTGGACCCCCTGGTCCAATCATTTTGAAACTTGGGGGGAATTTTGGGGAGAGGCACTAGATGATATACTGAAAATATGGTGCCTCTACCTCAAAACACAGCCCCCCAGAGCCCACGATACCTCCAGATCAATTCCCCAATGAGATCAATGAGAATCAATCTCCACATAGGGAATAATGAAGTGCCCAGCAGACATTTCCCTCCCCCCCCCTCATTTCTGGCAACTCTGAAGCGAGGGATTTGCATCTCTACTCATGAATTGCTGCCAACTTCTTCAAAGTAACACAGACACACCATCCCAAGAGGAAGCCTTTCAATTGGAGACTGAAGCCTCCGGAGGTGGAAAGTCACATGGTGGCTGTGGGGGCAGGACTTCCCCCCCCCCCGCTGGCCAGCTGACTGGGGGCGAGAAGGAGCCTGGGAAAGCGGGAGAACCCCTGCTGGGACCTAGGGATTGGCAAGCCTAGCTGCCAGACTGTTGGTCTGAAAGGTCTCACTACAGGTCTCTGAGGCAGAACTCATTGGTCCCAGTGCTAACTAGGGCTGCCAGACTGTTGGTGAGAAATTCCTGGAGATTCTGTGGTGGACTTTGAGGAGGGCATAGGAGTTAGGGCTTCAGAATGGAGTCTGCCGGACCCAGGTCCTTGCTGTGGAAGCTGTGGAAGCTGACTGACTGATTTCAGACCAGTCACAGACTTCCAGCCTAACCTGCCTCACAGAGTTGTTGTTCAGATCACATGGGGGGAGAGAATGATGTAAACGGCTTTGGCCCCCTTCCACTGTGAAGAAAGACTAATTTTCCTATATAGAGGCTGCAGGGAGGCCAAAGGTGATGGAAATCTGAAGTCAGAGGTGCAGATAAAGGGAAGGAGATAGGGTTGCCAGCTCCAGGTTAGGAAATTCCTGGAGATTTAAGGGTCCGGGCCGGGAGAGGGCAGGGTTTGAGGAGGGGTGAGACCTCAGAGAGGTACAATGCCATAGACTCCAAACCAACAATTTCCTCCTGGGAACCACTGTTGTCAGTCTCCTGGTGAGATCACTCAGAGTTACAATTGCTCTCCAGATGCCAGAAGTCATCTCCCCTTGAGGTGGGCGAGGGGGAGTGAATACCTTCACTTGGGTGGATGGGAAGACAGCAAGGGTGGCAGACACTTGCCCAGAGGCCTTCAGTGGTACCTTTCCATGTTGATGGGAAATTCCTGGAGATTCTGTGGTGGACTTGAGGGCATAAAAGCTAGGGCTTCCGAGTGGGGTCTGCTGGACCCAGGTCCTTGCTGTGGAAGCTGACTGACTCATTTCAGACCAGTCACAGACTTCCAGTCTAACCTGCCTCACAGGGTTGTTGTTCAGATCAAAGGGGGCAGAAGAGAATGATGTTAGCTGCTTTGGTTCCCTACCCCCCCCCCCATTGTGGAGAAAGACAGCCTATGTAGAAGCTGCAGGGAGGGGAAAGGAGATGGAAAGCTGAAGTCAGAGGGGCAGATAAAGGGAAGGTTGCCAACTCCAGGCAAGGGAATTCCTGGATATTTAAGGGATGGGGTTTGAGGAGGGGTGGAACCTCAGACAGGTACAATGCCATTTCTTCCTAGGGAACGACTAGAGATCACTCAGATTTACAACTGCTCTCTAGATAGCAGAGATAAGCTCCCCTTGAGGTGGGGGGAAGTTAATGCCTTCACTTGGGTGGGTGGGAAGACAGCAAGGGTGGCTGGCACTTGCCCAGAGCCGCCTTCTAGAGCCTGTTGTATTTTTTTTTCCACAACAGGCCTTACTCCTAGTAAGACTATAATCTCCAAACCAAGTTGCAGGTACAACTTGGCACAGTTCCTGTCCATTCAGCCCCGTTCCTTTTAAGATTGTTTAAAAAATCCCTTTTATTTGTTTCCTCACAGGGACAATGAATCCATATGTGGAAATCTTTTGAGAACCCAGCAGGATGTAACGCACAAAGTTAACAACAGTGTTGATTTTGGCAGACAGGTGAGTACCTTTAAACAAGCCTATCCATTAGTATTCATTAGTAACAGAACTGTGTATTTACTCAGCAGCTTGTAGAAAACAGCCCCAAAGAATCAAATTGCATGTTATGGTAACCAGCACTATATTCAACTATAATTGCTAGTAGAGGTAATTTTTGGTTATAGAGGCTAATGAAATTTTTTGTCTGTTAGGAATTCTGGAGCAGACTCAAATTTAGATCTGTTTTCTGGACAGAATCAATCTTTCCTTCCTTAAAACAACATGTCCTCAAACAACATATAATAAAACACTGGCCAGATGTCTTTGAGCAGCATAAAGATGTGAACAGGGGGGAATAAAACAAAACTTCATTTATTAATGTGCTTTCACATATATTGAATAATGTACCTTCAATTCACTTTCTATGTACTTTGGCACTCATTTGCAGCCAGGTGTACTTTGCTGTTTCCCACAGTAACATCCAGTTGCAAAGTGCACTAAAAGTGGATTGAAAGTGAATTTTTCAGTATGTATGAAAGCACCCTTTTAGGCTAAAAATGCTATACACATTTACTTTTGGAGGATGTCCCATGGAACAGGTTGGTAGTGTGACTGCCCAGTTGCTGAGGTAACAAAGATACATGGAACTAATCCAAGTTCTATTCTATGTCAGGTGGCATATTTCTGTCTGTAGAAATGCATTTCTTGTGTTTACAGGCAGGGCTGGTTCTCCAGCCAGGCTATTCAAGGGACTGGTTGGGTCAGCCCAGTGAGGAGGATGCCAAAGCACTGAAAGGGCTTAGCTCCCTTCCAACCATCTTCAGCAAAGGAGGCAGCTGATACCATCTCTGTGCCCTCCATCATCATCACAGGCAACTGCCTGGATCCAGCCAATGGCAACACAGGCCCAGGAATAATGGCTGTACCTTGCTTGTGCTGACATAATACCTTGAAGTAGCCCCATCTATAGGTTATAAACTTACATTATGTATTTATTTTATTTATTTATGTGTTGTTCCCCACTTATCTTCCCCAAAAGAACCCAAAATATCTTACATCATGCTCCTAAATAATCCAGTAAACAGCCAATAAATCAAACAAAAAACTAACATTTATACACGTGCACATAAAATAAATGATGTATGTGTGCACACCAACACAAGAAGGCTTGACTCCCAGGAACTACAAACACAATTGTGCTCACATAAGCTAGCCTTCCCACCTGATGAAGTCTGCTTGTGAGAGCAGGGTTGCCAACCAGGCTGGGAAATTCCTGGTGATTTGGGGGCAGAGCCTGGAGAGGTGAGCTTTTGAAAGGTGAGAAACCTCAGCAGAATATAAGCCCCCCCATCACCTGCTGCTGGCCAGGGGGTACCTGGCAACCCTAATAATGTCACAGATTCCACCCTCCAAAGCAGCCATTTTCTCTGGAGGAACTGATATTTGCAGTGTGGAGATCAGGTGTAATCAGGGCTTTTTTTTTAGCAGGAATGCACAGGAACAGAGTCCCGGCTGGCTTGGTGTCAGGGGGTGTGGCCTAATATGCAAATCAGTTCCTGCTGGGCCTTTTCCACAAAAAGCCCTGTCTGGAACAATGGTGATGTCAGGGTGTGGAGCCTAATATGCAAATGAGTTCCTGCTGGGCTTTTTCTACCAAAAAAGTCCTGGGTGTAATACCAGGGGATCTCCAAGATCTACCAGGAATATTAAGGGATGGTGTGCAGTGTAGTGCAGAAGACCACAAGTGGGGGTGGAGGGCAAATTGCTAACTAAAATGTGCGGTTAGGGTTGCCATGTCTATCTTGGAAAATAGCTGGAGATTTTGGGGGTAGATCCAGAAAAGGATGGAGTTTGGGGAAGGGAGGGGCCTCAGCATGGCACAATGCCATAGAATCCACCCTCCATAGCAGCCTTTTCTCTAGGGGAACAGATATAATTCCAGGATAGGGTTGCCAGGTCTGTGTTGGAAAAAACCTGGGGCTTTGGAGGTGGATCCAGGAAAGGGTGAGATCTGGGGAAAGGAGGGGCCTCAGCATGGTACAATGTCATAGAGTCCATCCTTCAAAACAGCCATTTTCTCCAAGGGAGCCGATCTCTCCCAGCTGGAAATCTCCAGGCCCCACCTGGAGACTGGCAACCTTACAGAGGGTGGGGGGGGGTAAATTAGAAACAAAACAAACAATAAAAAGCCTACATGAGTGGAACATGTTATGGTAGGGGCTCTTTGGATCCATCAAGCCAGTGTATGAAGCAGTCTTTAAAGAGAGCAGCAGCATGCAATGAAAATCTGAACTTGTCCTCCAGGTTTCAGAATATTCCAGTCACCATTCCAGAACGAAGACAAAAAGTTTATTTCCTGCAAAGGAAAATTGGCCATCCAGTGCAAGAAATATAAAGTAGTACTGTCAGCATAGGGTAAAAAACAGCCACAACACAGTCTAAGGATTCATTCTTATAAACATGTTTGTATGCTTGATTAAATTATCATGTGATGCTAGGCATGTTTGAATGGGCCACAAGACCTATCATGTCAAGATCCACATTACCTCCAACACAGTTCTTCCCATCTGAGTCAGTTCCTTCAGCCCCCTGCCATCATGTGCTAGGACTGCCAACATTCAGGTGGGGGCTGGAAGTATCCTCAAATTACAACTGATTTCCAGACTACAAAGCTCAGTTGTCTCTGGAGAAAAGAACTGCTTCAGAGGGCGGACTGAGCTCCCACCCTGTCAAGGCTACACTTCCAGATCTCCAGGAATTCCACAACCCTATCACATGTGCACGAAGCAAACATAAAGAAATAAAAAACTATATGCATGCAAACCAGGAAGACTGCATCCACCATATGGCTGTTACATTCGTAATTTGTTTATATAGTTTTGCAGCAGGCAGTATTAAGGAGATCTGCTGTTGCTATTTGGCTATAGACAGTGAAAGAAACATTGGGATGGGGGTGGGTGGGAAGTGTATTTCATCTGTCTGAATCTGAATCAAGCTCATTCAAGTTTAAAATATGAGCAAAATTGCACAGGAATGCAGGGTGCTCTTTCATGTCAGTTTGCCAATTACTTATCTCAGATGCAAGGCCAAGTCTCACAGCACTTGTGTTTGTGTCCAAAACAGAACTTGCCCTTTGACAGCCCAAGACTTGCTTACCTGCATTCTTCTTAAGGGCTCAACCACTGTTCTGATGCAGAGATCCAGATCATGACAATAATCTCTTTCTGTCTGCACCATTTCAGCAATTATCTTCTGCCTTCTGGCCATCATCCGCCTGTTCAGTTGCTCCTCAGTTTCCAGTGGAGAGCCGACTGACCCTGAGGACCCTGCTTGAGGTGCCATCTTTTCTGTTAAAATTAAGCAAAAGAAACTGCTAAGAACTCAGTACACTGTCTTCCATATGCCTTGCATATATGTATGCAAGTTTCTGCAATCTGTTTAAAAACACACACACATTGGCATCTTGTGCAGTGCGATTTACAGAGAAAACCCAGAAGTGTCACAGTGCACATGATGCTGCACCGTCCCCACCCCTCATCTGTGTCCCTGCTCCCAAACTGGCAGCCCTAGCATAACACCATGAAATAGGTTAGATTGAGAGTGTCTGGTTGGCCCAAAGTCCCCCAGTAAGCTTCATGGATGAGTAGACCCTTTGACACTCTGACCAGCACACCTGGGCTTTGGAATAGAATCCAATGTCCTGCTAACCTTAGCAGTCTTCAATAACAAAACCAAACCAGGTTTCTAGCTCTTATACCCATGAGTGTTTGGGGGGGGGGGGCGGTGGAACGCATGCATTCCAGTGGAGTAGCCTTCAGAATGTATTATGCAAAACAAGCATATAAATATATTGATTTGCATAATTGATGCATATCTGTGAATTAATCTGTTCTTGATAGAGGATTACCTTGTATGGTACTTTTTCTCTCTTAGCAAAGGGGTGAATTTGTACAATCTTTGTACAAATGCCAGAATGAGGTGAGAAATCCTATAATTCTTCTGCAATTACTCTGTATTACAAATACATATGATAAAATAGAAAAGCAACCAAGGACTTGTCTAAGGATTTCTGCTTTACCACATCATATGCAATCAACCATGGCATTCTGCTCTTTTTAGATAATAAAACTAGCCATTGGAAGCTATGCCAAAGTGTGTACTTTCCAAGTGCAATGTGGCAAAACTAAAGAAGATGCATTCTGGAATATCAGTTGGAAATTAAGTCTGAATAGAAAGGTCCTATCAGGGTCAAGTCAGTGCAGCATTCCATCCCACTATGAGGAATAGTGCTCTCACTGGATATAAATCAAGCCTACCTGTTCTCACCTTGTGTTAAAAGAGAACAATAGTAACACAAATAAGCATTAAAAATTCCAGTCAGAGAGTAGTTAGTAAACAAAATTAATGCCTTACTTAAAGCATCACAATATCTTCTTGGAGTTTTTTCCCCCTTATGGTGTTTTGTTTGAAAAATAATCCACATTTTATGTTCTCAGGAAGGCATTTACAAAAAAGGGAGGGAAAAAAACATGTGCAGAAGGAGACGTTATGGAAAATTTTACACTATCATGGGGTATATCAGCTAACTGTCTCCATGAAACCCTGTGCTTAACCAGCTAGTCTTCATTCCTAACTGAAGTCAAACACAGATGTATATAATTACACTAGCTGATATCTATCTCATGTTATTTATGCCTGTCCCCTTCCTCTGCTGTTGGCCGCATGTTATAAACTTAGATTGCAAGCTCCGTGGAGCACAGCTTTTGTTGATTGGCTCATGGTGTTCTGCAAAGCTCTGCGTACTTCAGTCTGTATAAGCATAATGAACACAGGGTTGTTCATTATTAAAGCTTTTGATTTCATATCACATATAAGTCATTGTCTGATGGTGCAGAAACCATGCATATCAGGAGGGCACAGTGTCCCAGGTGATCCTAATATGCTTGGTTACCACACTGTCTGAACAAGGCAACACAGAGATTTTTCATATGTGAAAAGCTTTGGTGCATAAAAAATACAACCTTGGAAAATCCAGCGCTTCATGCATGCTAAAGCTCTGCATATAATCAAAACAAATACATTGCCCTATTCAGAAAACATTATTTATTTACTTCATTTATACCCCACCTTTCTCCCCAGTGGGAACCCCAAATGACTTACATCATTCTTCTCTCCTCCATTATATCCTCAGAACTGCCCTGTGAGGTAGATCAGGCTGAGAGAATGTGAGTGACTCAAGGTCACTCAGTAAGCTTCCGCGGTAGAGTGGAAATCTAAACCTGAGTCTCCTGGATCCTAGTCTGATATTCTAACCAGTATACCACATATGGTGACTGTTATGTATTGACTTTAGAGTGTACCGCATGGCAAGCCCTACAGAAGGCGACCCCTGGGTCCCCGGATGTAGCTCGCCATTCACCCCGCCCAACAAGACTTGTGGCGGGAAGTTTGGCTGGACCATGATTGGCCTGGTCAAACCAGGGGGCAGTTCTGGGCGGTGTATATAAGCGGGGCCCGGCCCGCATGCTCCCTCTCTTGTAATGTGCTCACAATAAAGAATGTTGCCTTCAAACCGTCTCGGTTCTCAGTACATTACAGTGGCGACGAGGATGGGATCCTAGCCCGGGGAATTCAAAAAGGGCTACGCGGATCCATCGGAGACTCCGAAGGCAACCCGTCGAGTGACTACCACCGCCAAGGCCGCCATGACTAACCAGAGCGGAACAACGGGCCGGATCGAAGAGTTCAACCCCGCCAATCCGGAGGAATGGTTGACCTACACGGAGCAGGTCGAGTGCTACCTGCGAGCCAACAGAATAACAGAAGACTGCCTAAAGAGGGACGTTCTCCTGAGTGTCTGTGGGGCGGCCACGTTCCAGATCTCCAAGGGTCTCTCGGCCCCCGCGAAGATCACGGAGAAGTCCTATGAGGAGATAGTCAGACTCCTCACCAGGCACTTCTTACCGCAGCCCTCACGCGTGGCCCGCCGGTTTCTCTTCCACCAGAGGGACCAGGCAGCAGGAGAGACGGCCGCCGACTACCTGGCGGCTCTCCGCCAAATCGCGGGCAACTGCAGCTTTGCACAGCTGGAGGAGACCCTGGCGGACCGTTTCACATGGGGCCTGCGAGACGAGAGGCTGCAACAGAAGCTATTCGCGAGGGAAGAGCTCACCCTCCAGAGTGCCTTCAACGAGGCCGTAGCATTCGAGCGCTCCACGAGAACCTTTCCCAAAACGAGAGCCGACGCCGTCCACCAGGGAGAGATGGACCCCAGCGGACCGGAGGAAGAAGAGGCACTTCAGCTGCGCCGCCAAGCAGGGATGGGCCCACGAGCGACGCAGCGACCCCGAGCGACGGAGAGACCACCCTCGACCAAGTGCGCCAGCTGCGGCGACCCCCACAAGTGAAGAGACTGCCCCTACCGCAATGGGGTCTGCAGGAGCTGCGGCAAGATGGGCCGCATTGCGAGGTCCTGCCGTTCCAGACCCCCCCGCCGCTGCCAGTCAACAAACCAGGAGTCGACCAGTGAATACGTGACAGCATCAACCAGCGTCCAGGTAATGAACTTGCCCGACGAGACCCCCCGCAAGGTCAAGGTATCCATCAGGATCGAGGACAAGCCCTGTCTGATGGAACTGGACTCGGGTTCCTCCATTTCTATAATCTCGGAGGAATCTTTGAGGAAGCTGTGCCCATGTGGACGGCCCAGCCTGCGGCCGGCAGGTTTTGTGCTTCGGGACTTTCAAAAGAACCCTGTTCAAGTCCTGGGTTGGGCAACAGTGGGGGTGGAATGCAACGGGTTTAGGGGCAAACTCAACTTACTGGTGGTCAAATGACAGCTCACCACACTGTTGGGTCTAGCTTGGTTCCGGCCACTGGGAATAAAAATCGTGGGGGCACAGCAGCTGGGGGTGGGGGGATTCGAGGAGGTGTGTAAGGAGTTCCCGGAGGTGTTTGATGGGGCCCTGGGTTGCTACAAGGGGCCCCCCATATCCTTGCCCCTCGATCCCCACGTGCGGCCCGTAAGGTTGAAGGCCAGGCGGGTTCCGTTTGCCTTGAAGCCCAAAATAGAGGCCGAGCTAGACCGCCTCACAGCCCAGGGGGTGCTGGAACCCATTTCCTATGCCGCGTGGGAAACCCCGATAGTGACCCCGGTAAAGCCAAACGAGGAGGTGTGCATTTGCGCGGATTATAAGTGCACTATAAACAAGGCACTTCAGGACAATCCCTATCTGGTTCTAGTCATCAGCCACGTTCTGGCTGCGTTAGCAGGGTCCAAGGTTTTTGGGAAACTGGACTTGGCTCAGGCGTACCAGCAACTGCCCGTGGACGCCGCCACGGCTGAGGCACAGACCATAGTCACCCACTGGGGGGCGTTCAAGGTGTGGAGGTTGCAGTTTGGGGTGAGCGTGGCCCTGGGGGTATTCCAGAGTCTGATGGATTCTCTCCTTAAAGGGATCCTCGGGGTACAGCCGTTCTTTGACGACGTTCTGATCGCCGCCCCAGACGCAGAGGAATTCAGCAACCGGCTGCGAGAAGTACTTCGCCATTTCCAAGAGGCCGGTCTTAAAGTGAAGCGGGAAAAGTGCTCCCTGGGGGTGCCCAGAGTAGAGTTCTTGGGGTTTGCGGTGGACGCTGCAGTGATCCACCCGACACCCAACAAAGCCACCGCCATTGTGGAAGCCCCCACCCCCACAAATAAGGCGGAATTATAGAGTTTCTTGGGGTTATTGAACTTCTATCATTCGTTCCTGCCCCACAAAGCCACCATAGCTGAACCCCTCCACAGACTCCTCGACAAAAATGCCCCATGGGTCTGGGGGAGGGCACAGGACACTGCGTTTAAGGCGGTAAAAGGGCTGCTCATCTCTAATGACGTGCTCCACCATTTCAATGAGAGCCTACCAGTGGTCCTTGCTTGTGACGCATCGCCGTACGGGGTGGGCGCCATCCTGGGGCACCAACTCCCGGACGGGAGGGAGGTTCCGGTGGCCTACTACTCAAGGACCCTGACCCCTGCAGAACGGAATTATGCCCAGATCGACAAAGAGGCTCTGGCGATCGTGGCGGGGGTACACAAATTTAATGACTACTTGTACGGGAGGCGGTTCACCATAGCCAATGATCACAAACCACTCCTGGGCCTCTTAGCCCCAGACCGCCAAATGCCACAGATCTTATCACAGCGCGTGCTGCGGTGGAATCAGTTCCTCAATTCATACATGTACACCCTGGTCCACCGGCCGGGCAAGGCGATGGGTCACGCAGATGCGCTCAGCCGCTTACTGTTGCCCGCCATGGACCCCGACCCAGCCCACCATGTGATGCTCATAGAAACGCTTCCGGAGCGGCCCCTACACGCAGCAGAGGTAGCGAAAGCCACGGGGTGAGACAAGATACTCGCGCGGGTTCTCGACTGGGTGGTAAGGGGTTGGCCAGTGGGAAAACTGGGCGAGGAGTTCAGGGCATACACAATGCGGAAGGAGGAACTATCGGCCCACAAGGGGTGTCTACTGTGGGGCAGCAGGGTGGTGGTGCCCCCCCGCTACAGAGGCATGTGCTAGAGTCCCTCCATGAAACTCATCCAGGAATTGTTAGGATGAAGGCCTTAGCTCGTAGCTACGTCTGGTGGCCAGGGATGGACGAGGAGATAGAGGGTTGGGTCCGGAAGTGTAGAGTGTGCCAAGAATCCCGACCCGAACAGCCCAGTGCCCCCGTGCAACGCTGGGAAACCAACAGGAAGCCGTGGTCAAGGCTTCACGTCGACTTCGCTGGCCCCTTCCAGGATCAAATATTCTTCATCTTGGTGGAAGCATACACCAAGTGGCTGGAAGTCATTCCGGTGGCGTCCACCTCCACGGTGGCAGCAATCCTGGCGCTGCGCAGGGTCCTGTGCACGCATGGAATCCCGGATACCATCGTCTCGGACAACGGGACCACCTTTACCTCCAGGGAATTCCAGGAGTTCCTACAGAGGTACTTAATTCGACACATACGGTCCGCTCCATTCCACCCGGCCACTAATGGCCAAGCGGAACGAATGGTGCGCACCACAAAGGAAGCCTTGGGTCGCATAGTGCAAGGGGACTGGGACCACCACTTGTCCGCCTTCCTATTCGACAATAGGATAACCCCCAACCCCATAACAGGGGTAAGCCCGGCAGAATTACTAATGGGGCACAAGCTTATCACAAGACTGGATAGACTGCACCCCGACCGGGCCTCGGACATCCGCGGGTCCCCCGAGATCAGGGAAGCGGCCCAGGGATTCTTCTCGGGAGACCTGGTGTACGCAAGGAACTACGCGAACGGCCCCAAGTGGGTGGCGGGACGCGTGCTGCGAGTCATAGGGTCCCGTCACTACGACGTAGCCACAGAGGAGGGCCAAATCTTGCGGAGGCACATCAACCAAATGCGCCGCCGCACCCTACCAGATGAACCAGGGGCCATACAGGACAGAGAGGAGCCAGTGGGAAGCGGAGCCACACCAAAACGAAGGTGGCAAACACACGGCCAGAGCCCCGGCCGGACAAGAGGATGAGAGCAGCCATAGGCCGGCGGTTTCCCCACGCGTGGAAACCACTGCCCTGTCCGCCACAGCAGCCGGGCCCCCGACAGAGCCAGTGGCTGCGCCAACCCTACAAGGGTCCCCCGGAGGTTGACCAGGGTGCACACGGCTCCAGCTTACTTGAGGGATTATGTGTCCTGAGCTAAGGCGGGAGGAGTATTATGTATTGACTTTAGAGTGTACCGCATGGCGAGCCCTACAGAAGGCGACCCCTGGGTCCCCGGATGTAGCTCGCCATTCACCTCGCCCACCAAGACCTGTGGCGGGAAATTTGGATGGACCAGGATTGGCCTGGTCAAACCAGGGGGCAGTTCTGGGCGATGTATATAAGCGGGGCCCGGCCCGCGTGCTCCCTCTCTTGTAATGTGCTCACAATAAAGAATGTTGCCTTCAAACCGTCTCGGTTCTCAGTACATTACAGTGACCATGCATATTGGAAGCATAAAAAGTAGGGTGTGTTCCCAGTGCACACAGTTGCTTGGCTAGTGGTACATGTAAACACAATGTCTGAAATGGGCTAGAGTAAACTATCATTTAGATTCCAGTACTCTGTCACAAAAATTGCTTAATCTGGTTTGTGTAATTAAATCTGAATGAATATATTTGGTCACTCACATTCTAGGGCTGGAAGAATGCAGGAATTCAGTGAATGTAAGAACAGAAGAGAAGCCATGTTGGATCAGGAGAGAAGCCATGGTCCACCCAGTCCAATACTCTGTGTCACTCAGTGGCCAAAAACCAGGTGCCACCACTGGGGTGGTGCATTGGATGGAAAGACTTAAAAAAGGACCCAGGTTCAAATCCACACTCAGTCATGAAGCACACTGGGCTAGTCACTGTCTTCCCCACCTAATCTACCTCATAGGGCTGTTGTGAAGGGTGGGAAAGGTAGGATCAAAATATGACAGATAAAGGTAACAGATTCAAATTAGGGTCAAATAAGAGTAAACTAAGTGATGCACATGAGTCATTTTTACCTTCTATAAGACTAGCTTTTCCTCCCATGCCTGGCCATGCAGGTACAATTTATGCATTTTCTCACTCTGATTTGTGTTGAGCTGAGAGTGTGTATGTTTTCGAAGAGCTGTCTCAGCACAGGAATTGAATGAAAGTTGTGTGGATGTAACTTGGCACAGATTCCCAGAGAGCCCCCTGCTTTCCAGAAGACCTTTGCAAGGACAGCCAGGTAGATGTGGGGGAAGGGCAGCATTTCCCCTAGGCTCTTTGCCATTCTGAAACATTATTGCTTTGCCTGTCCCTGGAGGTGTCAGGTTACCGGGCTGTGAGACTCTCCCAAGGGATGACATTGCCAAATGAGCTGCATGTGCCCTCTGCAAATAAGAAGTCTGGGTGGGTGGGTGGAATAAGGAAGGAGCCATTCCTCCTAGGTTAAAGTCATGCAGGGCAAATCTCTGCACTTACCTCCTCAGGTGAAAGAAGGTCCCTGAGCAAGAGGAGAGACAGGAGGTTGCACAAACTGTGCTGCGCCAGGCTCTGCAGCAAGTCCCTGTGAAATTGGCTTAGGGGAGGGTGTGTTGGGGGCAGCCAGCGAAGGAACAGCCTAAGGGAGGGTCTAAGGCCAGGAGTGGATTTTCCTGTCCTAACTAGGCACCTGGAGAAGGATTCTTTTTTAAAAAAAACCATAAGCATTTAAAGGATCCAAAATTTCCAGCAAACATACATGGTTTTTAATAGGCAAACTTGTGGAAAAGATGCTTCCTGGACTGTAGAAAGAGACATAGAATTTAAGTGAATGTTTTGCCACTTTTTTTTCGTAAAGGAAAGTCTTATGGGAAAAAACCTTATATTTACAGGTTCATGGTGGTTTCTCAAAATTTCTGGTGCCTTGAAATTTATAGAGAGAAGTCAGCTGTAACCTTTTACCACACAGTTCAGCTTCCTCAGTTGCTTGGCTGTAGTGGGAAGCGGAGGGGTGCAGGACAGGAAGTCACAGGTGACTATGTCGGGACATGATTACAGGCTAGGAGTGCCAGATCTGGGTTGAGAAATACCTGGAGATTTTGGGGTGGAGTCTGAGGAGGGTGTGGTTTTGGGAGAGGAGGGGCTTCAATGGGGTATAGTGCCATAAAGTCTATCTTCCAAAGATACTCCATTATACTCTACAAAGAACTGACCTGTGAGTATGTGGGGTTCTGGGAAGGCTGTTGTTGTTGTTTTTTTGTAAATGCACCAAATTTTCAGCATACCATCTGGTGCCTCTCCTCACCCCCCCCCCCTCTTCAAGTTTCAAAAAATTGAACCAGGGGGTCTAATTCTATGAGCCCCAAAAGAAGTTGCCCCCATCCTCCATTATTTCCAATGAAGGGAAGGCATTTAAAAGGAGAGCAGTCCCTTTAAATATGACGGCCAGAACTCCCTTCAGAGTTCAATCGTGCTTGTCACAACCTTGTTCCTGGCTCCACCCCCCAAGTCTCCTGGCTTTACCACCAAAGTCCCCAAATATTTCCTGAGTTGAACCTGGCAATCCTATGTAACTCCTAGTTCACACAGTTTGCAGATATGTGACTCTCACGATCATCTTCACAAATGCTGCCCCCCCACCACCCTCATGCACAGCAACATAATTAGTTGCTTTTACTTGGCATGCCAACTTTAGGTCTATGCCATGAATGGTAGCACCTTTCTCCAGCACAAGAAGCCTAGTGAAGGAGCCTCTTGTATTAGTGGAAGGCACCTAGGGCTAGAAGAAGGTGCTCCCATTAGCAGAACAGGCCCATGGGATCCAACCTATTGGCCTGCAGTTTTCCTGCAAAGGAGAAGGAAGAAGAAGAGAAGACATTGGATTTATACCCCACCCTTCACTACCCAAAGGAGTAGTGAAGGCTTACAATCTCCTTTCCCTCCCCCTCCCCACAACAGACACCCTGTGAGGCAGGCGGGGCTGAGAGAGCTCTCCCAGAACTGCTCTTGAGCAGAACAGCCTTGAGAGAACTTGTGACTGACTCAAGGTCACATCAGCAGGTGTATGTGGAGGAGTAGGGAATCAAACCCAGTTCTCCCAGATAAGAGTCCATGCACTTAATCAGTACACTAAACTGGTATATGATGACCCTTGTTTGGAATTCTGGTTGAGCAAACCATAATTTTTCGTTCAGGTGTAGTGGCAAACCATATTGTCCAAAAAGCAGCAGACATAAGTTTGCCATTACATCTCAACTATAAGTGCCGTGACAGCAGAATCTGCTGGAGAATATTCAACCAGAGGGTTTATTCAGCATAAGGAAGTTATAAGACTAAGGGTGTGGTCACATTCACCATTAAATCCATCTGCAACGCGCCTGTATTATAATCCGCACAACCAATTTTCCGATCAGACAACAGCCAGGCTCCCGTTCTATCCCATGTGGGTCCCGTCGCTGGTCGATCAGATTGCTCTACCGGATCTCGTTTCATGAGACGTCAATCTGCATTAGCACAGGCGCAGTGATGCCCGCTATCTGCAGTGCGTCACTTTTAAATGGGTCAGATCACTAAAGTTTTGCTAGTCCGTTGGCACTACTTTTCCAGCACGAGCACTACGTGTGCAGAAAAGAACCCAGGAATTCAAATCAGTTCACATCTAGTTCACATCTACTTTCAAAAGTGAGTTTGTTTCTGGACATAAGGGCGGATAAACGATTTATCGAGCCAACATTTGCTCGCTCATTCACTGGTGCAGTGATATCACTTGCAGGGGCTTTGGGAGGGAAGCGGTGGTGCGCTTCCGACGAGTCGCCAACGATGGAGCGTTCAAACAGAGAAACTCCGCTCAGGAACCGTCAGAAGGATTTTGTTCCTGATTTAAAGCAGTATCAAATTAGTCCGCGCCCCAGTCATCTCAACGCGGGACTCGAACGAGCTAACCACCATTCGCAGATGCTGACGTTTGGACAACCGTTTAAAATCCGACATGCTTCCGGACTCCACTCATGCTTGTAGCGGGATTTTATGAACGTCTGACCTCAGTGTAAATGTAGCTCTACACTTCAGTGTATTTGAACAGAAGAATGCAATAGGCCTTGGGGTCCTGTGTGCCCTACCAAGGAATTTGATATTGCTCTGCTACTATCGAGTCTAGTGATAAATGTCTGATTAGGCAATCCAACCCCCAGTCACCGGATTTTGTTTTCAATGAACTACTTTTTTGCGATAGATATAAAAAAAAGCATATAACCATTACAGGAAGTGTCTGCTTTCAATTCTCTAACTTGAAATCCTTTTAATCTTTATGTGAGTGTTCCCTGGAGTGCTGAAAAGACCCTGTGAAAAAAGAAAATTTACCCAGGATGAAAGAAGAATATCCTTATTGTGAATTGTTTCTGTGAATTCCGATGAACTTTTTCTTCCCTCGTTTTGCGGTGATGACTAAAGTCAATGCACAAAGGCTTCCCTACATAGATCATGCCTCCATTACATTTTCTCCTCACTACAGTAACAGAGTTCATTTTGTAGCATTTCCAAAACATGGCAGCCACAGAATGTATTCATGTGGGAATCCTTCAGAAACTGCCATTCCATGGGGAAGTCACTGCACAGTAATGTCCAAAATCGCTCAGAAATGGGGAGAAGTTATTCTGTCCCTGGAGCATGACTTTGCTGCATCTGACTTCTGCTGCAGCCCAAAATATGCCCCATTCCAAATTTTTCCTTCTGGAGAGGTTTTCCCCATGGAGGAGCCTTCAGAAATGTCATTCTACATATGTAATGAATGATGATCTGTTTTTCTACCTTAGAGAGCAACTTTAGAGAGCCAGTTTTGTGTAGTGGTTAAGTGTGTGGACTCTTATCTGGGAGAACTGGGTTTGGTTCCCCACTCCTTCACTTGCAGCTGCTGGATAGCCTTGGGTCAGCCATAGCTCTGGCAGAGTTGTCCTTGAAAGGGCAGCTTCTGGGAGAGCTCTCTCAGCCCCACCTACCTCACAGGGTGTCTGTTGTGGAGGAAGAAAATAAAGGATATTATAAATCGCTCTTTCTGATTCAGAGAGAAGGGTGGGGTATAAATCTACAGCCTTCTTCTTAGGATTCTATTAGCCTCTCTAGCTGCCAAGTGTATACCAGGCTTAATCATAGGATAAATTTAGGTTAGAAATGCACAAGGTTCAGTCAGGTGAACTATGGAACATAACATTCTATTCACAAGTTGCACTGGACACACATTACAATCTGTGTACCTCGTACCTTTGATTTTTCTCTTATACATGCACTGAGTAATGCTCACATTACATTTGACACATGGGCAGCTGAATGTGTGATTGAAACCCCACACTTATCCAGGTACTGCTCCCCAGTTTTATTTGCATAGTTTAGTTTTATTTGCTTCATTATACCCAATGGGAACTCAAAGTGGCCTGCATCATTCTCTTCCGCATTTTACTCTTACAGCAACCCTGTGAAGCAGGTTAGGCTGAGAGTGCATGACTGGTCCAGGGTTATGAAGCTGCTTTCAAAGGCACACTAGGGATTTGAACCTGGGTCTCCCAGTTCATAGTCCAACACTCTAACCACTACCTTCCCACACTAAAGTTCTAAAGTGAATGTGCACTGGTTCTTTCTTGCAAACAGTGGTACACATGCAAAAGAAGGACATATATGGGGGACATATATGAGGGACAGGGCTACTGGGTAGGGGTGGAATACCTGCAAATTTGTAGGATTGTCAGCTGTGGCTTGGGAAATACCTGGAGATTTGGGGGCTGGAGAGCCTGAGGAGGGCAGGATTTGGGGACTTCAGTGGGACATAATGCTATCGAGTTCACCCTCCAGGCAAATCCATCTATGTCAGCTGGAGATAAATTGTAATCCCAGAACTCCAGCCACACATGGAGGTTGGCAACCCTAAAATTTGGCTAGGGGATTAAGTCATACTTGTATGAATGAAAACATAGTGTCTTTTCAGGCCTTATAATGAAAGAAAGACCTGTCTACTGAGCTTTGCCAAAGGACAAGACTCTTATCCCTGTAGATCTAGACCAGTGTTTCACAAACTTTAATAGCTTGGAGGAGGGCAAACTACATTTACTGCCAGCTCCATTATTGTTTTTCCCCCAAGGCCTTTCTTTTACATTGCAAAGCACTCTAGAGGGGCTCCAGACCTGGCAGAGGACTGACAGAGACTAAGCGACTGATTAAAAGGGGGTTGTTTGTCTGGCAAGGCAAAAAAGGTGTAGTCCCACCCTGAGGCAGACTCAGATTCTACCCAGAAACCAATCGTCCACTCCAATAGATACTTGCAAGAGAACACTATGCACTAGGGTTGCCAATCCCCAGGTGGGGGCAGGGGATCCCCCGGTTTGGAGGCCCTCCCCCCGCTTCAAGGTCGTCAGAAAGTGGGGGGAGGGGAGGGAAATGTCTGCTGGGAACTCTGTTATTCCCTATGGAGATTTATTCCCATAGAAAATAATGGATTATTGATCCGCGGATATCCGGGGCTCTGGGGGGGTTTTTTGAGGTAGAGGCACCAAATTTTCAGTACAGCTTCTAGTGCCCCTCCCCAAAATATCCCCCAAGTTTCAAAACGATTGGACCAGGGGAAGGTGCCCCTATCCTTCATTATTTCCTATGGAAGGAAGGCATTGAAAAGGTGTGCCATCCCTTTAAATGTGCCAGAACTCCCTTTAGAGTTCAATTATGCTTGTCACAGCCTTGATCTTGGCTCCACCCCTAATGTCTCCTGGCTCCACCCCCAAAGTCCCCAGATATTTCTTAAATTGGACTTGGCAACTCTACTATGCACTATGAGTAGAAAAGTTTGTTGTAGATGTAGTAACCTCCATGCAGGTTACTAACCTAGCAACCTGCATGGAGAATCTCAGAGTTTGGACTTAAGGAACAAGAATGAATACAGCCTCAATAAAACATGCAGAACAAACTGGCAATGATGAGGTAGAGACTGAGATCTCTCTCTTCTTATTCTGCTGGTTTTCTGATAAGCAGCAAATTATGAACATTCCCAAATGTGATCCTGAAGAGTATCCTGCTCTTTGAGTCTCTGCCACTTCATTCCCCTGCAGGTGTGAGTCAGGGCTAAGACAGGATCACTGGAAGAAGGAAAGAACCCTGCCCTATGTAAACACTCATTCATTAAACCTCCATGCTTCCTGGAGGTTTGTGTATATCCTAACAAAAATGAATTCAGTGCAGACTGATGCCATCCTCACTGCTGCCACTTTCCCTCTGCATGCAGGCAGGTGAGGGGGGCACTGCTGCCTAGGCTGCCACCAGCCCTGCCAGTTTAAATCCCCACTCTGCTGTGGAAGCTCAATGGGTGGCCTTGAACCAGTCATACATCATTCGCTTAACCTTCGCTTAATCTTGTGAGGATAAAATGGAGAATGGGGGGAATGTCTTAAACTACTTTGTGTCCCCATTGGTGAGAAATATGGAGTAATGTGGGGAAATTATAATAAATAAGCAGAGCAGAGGTCCATCAGTGGCTATTAGCCACAGCATATTGTTGGAGCTCTCTGTCTGGGGCAGTGAACATAAGAACATAAGAGAAGCCATGTAGGATCAGGCCAATGGCCCATCCAGTCCAACACTCTGTGTCACACAGTGGCCAATATACACATACACACACACACACACACATATATATACTGTGGCTAATAGCCACTGATGGACCTCTGCTCTATATTTTTATCCAATCCCTTCTTAAAGCTGGCTATGCTTGTAGCCGCCACCACCTCCTGTGGCAGTGAATTCCACATGTTAATCACCCTTCCTTTTATCTGTTTTAACCTGACTGTTCAACAATTTCATTGAATGCCCACGTGTTCTTGTATTGTGAGAAAGGGAGAAAAGGACTTCTTTCTCTGCTTTCTCCATCCCATGCATAATCTTGTAAACCTCTATCATGTCACCCCGCAGTCGACGTTTCTCCCAGCTAAAGAGCCCCAAGTGTTTTAACCTTACTTTATAGGGAGATGCTCTGTATTCTTGGTGGGTTTTTTTGGGAGGGGGGCAACAGTGGAAGGGCTTCTAGTGTTCTGGCCGCACTGATGGACCTCCTGATGGCACCTGGTTTTTATGGCCACTGTGTGACACGGAGTGTTGGCCTGGATGGGCCATTGGCCTGATCCAACATGGCTTCTCTTATGTTCTTATGAGCTGTGACCATCAGCAGGACTCTCATGCCTCCCTTTCCGACAACAGTCTCTCATGTCTTTAGTGTACTATAGCAGTTAGAGTGTCAGACTAGGATCTGGGAGACCCAGGTCCGGACCTGGACTGTTTGACACCTTAGGCAAGGCTAACTACCGTACTTGTGCTCCCCCCCACCCTCAACTGAGAAGGGGTTTAAAGTTTAAAACACCGTCTCTAGTGTTGCACTGCAGTGGCACCCTGATCTCTCCATTCTGTTCATTCTATCCTATGTCCAGAATGGACAGATCCTGTCCAGAATGGACATATCAGGCAGCTGCTGCGGCATGATGCTAGAGAAGGGGTTTTAAATGTTAAACTCCTTCTCTAGGTTCGGACTGCAGCGGCGGCCCAATCTCTCCATTCTATCCTATGGGCCCAAAGGATAGAACGGAGAGATCGGACTGCTGCTGCGGCCCAACCCCAGAGAAGGGGTTATCCCACCACCAGTACCTGTCAGAGACTTTGAGAGGTGCAGGGGGAGATCTTTTTCCTGCTTTTGCACCCCAGGCTGCAAAAGCAGGAAGAAAGCCTTTCCAGTTCAGGGGTCCAGTTCTGTGCCCCTAGACTGGCGGTGCCCTAGACAATTGCCTAAGTCACCTAGTGGGAGGTCCAGTCCTGGGGAGACCCAGGTTCGAATCTCCACTCTGCTGGGCCAGTCACTTTCTCTCTCAGCCAGACCTAACTCACAGGGTTCTTGTGTTCATAAAATAGATGTGGAGATAACTAAGTATGCCATTCTGTGGTCCTTGGAAGAAGGGTAAGTTAAAAATGTACTAAAGAAATGGAACAATGTTTTTTGAAAAGCTGCTCCTGAGAGTCAGGGAACTTCCAGATGTGGCAACCCTATTTTGAACCCAGGTCTCCTAGAACCTAGTCCAGCACTCTAACTGGTGGGGAATTTCCTGGTTTGGGGGGCTTCTCTCTACCTTGGACTATCTGGTCAGCAGGGGAAACCCCACCCCTAAACTGGGACATCACTGCATGACATCCCCAACACAATGATGTCACCTGGAAGTGATGTCATTGCATCAGTGACATTGCATGGGGGTGCTCTGGTTTGGGGACAAAACTTTAAGGCTTAAGCCCAATTTACTATACAGGTTGCCAAAAACCAGAGTGTTCCCCCCCCTCCCCCCACGATGCCACATCCTCAATGTGATGATGTCATTTCCAGATAATGTCACTGCATTGGGGGCATCATGTGATGTCCCCCCAGAATGCTCCCAAACCCCCCCCCCCACCCACTGGATCAATGAGGAAACCTGGCAACCGTATCTCTAACCACAATACAACCATCTTAGTCATTGTAATTTTAGATTTTATATATTTTAAATAGATATTTTACTGTTTTTACTGTTGTTTTTATTATGTAACCCGCCCTGAGTTTGTTCTATGGGAAGGGCAGGCTAAAAATCGAATAAAATAAATAACTACCACACTGACTCATCATCCTTTGCCTGCAAAAAAACAAGACATAAATGATACATCCCATACACTTCCATTAATCTTCCTCCTAAAATTTACTTATAAACAAAAAACAAACTGTAGAGCTTGCAGTTGGAAGACAGACTGTTTTCTGCTTTCCCCATAGGATGCTTTCCTCACTCAAAATCACTCCCCCCCCCCCATTGCTTCCTCCTCTCAGTCCCTCAGTAATAAGGTAGAACCCTAAAAGCTCTCTAGCTTTGCATTCCAGATGGCTCATTTGAAAATATAACTGGCTACTGGGGAGCTCTTGTTGACTCTGGAAGATAAATAGTTGTAAACTGTATTGAATGAAAGCTCTTCAGACTTTTCAGTCTCACTGAAATAGGTTATCTTTTAATGGCCCAATCTGGATGGCTAATAAACATGAGCAGGAGATAGAAACTTTTCTGAGTATAATCTTAAGGCTGAAAGGAGCCTGTCGCTATTTTAGATGACTCAACTCCAAAGTGAATGGAAGTTAAACATTTCCAGCACTGGCCATTCTTTACCTTTGTGACCATGGAACGTACTCGGTCAGGATGTCTTATTTAAGCCAGTTTCAAACCTTTGAAAAGTACCTTGAATTGTTAGTCCCACCTGGCTATGGTTTACTGTCAAGAGGGTTCTGTAAAGCTAACTTTTTGCTCACTTGTAGTTCTATTGTAAATGACTTCAGTACAAGTCAGGTTTGTAAGCAATTATACCAACAAAATGTTCTCCAAGATACTGGAAAATTATTCAGTGATCGTTTTGCAGTTGCTTTTGGCAAGCAAGCCACAATTTCACTGTGCTCCCTCCCCCGTCTTCAATATGGGAACAGGGTTGTTGGATACATTGCTGAGATAATATGCATTTATGACATTACCTGGTTAATGTAAAAAACTCTCTATAAAGTTATACATTTTGTCGGCATTTAACACCTCACCCTTGCCTCCATCAGTATTTTCAGAATTTTACAATTCAGGAAATAGGTAAAGCTGCAAAATTCAGTCCCCTTTCAATACTTTAGCACTGATCAGGCTAGGACCTGACACCTGAGTTCAAATTACCACTCTGCCATGGAAGCTTGCTGGGTGACCTTGGGTCATTGTCTCTCTCAGCTTATCCTATTTTACAGGGTTGTTGCTGTGAGGATTAGATTGAGATGGGGAGGATGCTCTTGTAAACTGCTTTGTAATGATTAATGATCTTGTAAGTGTCTTTCTGCCATTGGGAGAAACAACATGGTATAAATAGCAGTATCTTGGCCAGAGTGTCAGACCAGGATCTTGGAGAACAAGGTTCAAATCCCCACACATCCAGGGAAGCTTACTGAGCGACCATGGGCCAGTCATGCACGCTCATCCTCACCTACCTCACAGGGTTGTTGTAAGGATAAAAATGGAGAAGAGGAGAACAATATAAGCTGTTTGAGATCCCACTTGAAGAAAGGTGGAGTATAAATGAAAGAAAGAATCGAACAATGTTTATTTACAAATAACATAAAACTCTGACATAAATTTATTTAAGATCATAGACAGAAAGGGGGAAGGAGGAGTGCAGCTTGTGCATGGGTATTGTTGGGGGTAATATGTGTCAATACCAGTCTGGTTCTGTACAGAACATGACTTACAAATTGAGAAGCTGCACACTTGTGCTTTATGCAGGAATGTTCTGTCCAGCTGAACAGTTCTGCCAGGTAGCCTTTGCATATAAGGAAATGCTCTGTGTGCAGTGTCCTTTTTAAAAGGCCAAACTGGGAGAGGGAGGAGGGAAAGAACAACACACTATTGTTCCTGAGAAGGATGCAAGTTCTCCCAGCTGAAAGAAAACAGCCTTTGGGGCAGCATAATCAAACCTGTTCCACCTTCCATTGTACTTTTAGCACTGCATCACTCCAGTGAATTAAGCAAAGATCACATGTGGTGTAGTAATGTAAACTTTTGTAAAGCATTTTGGCTGAAATCCTGTGCACACACTTCTTTGAGGAGAAGCCTTATGGAATTCTGTAGGACTCATAGCCATGTAAAAATGTGGGAGGTCAGGCTGTTTTTATTATGTAGCCAGAAGCCATTGATACAGGATTGTCATTTTGAAAGTTATTTTAAAGAGACAGGTTCATTTTTTAACATTACTATTTGATATTCTCTGTATTTCCAGTTGTGTTCAGTATGTTTCACAAAAAACAAAGTCTTGCTGAAATCAGTACGACTAGTTTAGATAAAACAGAATGGGAGACTGTACCCTGCTCAAGGAAACACTCACTTCTCTCCTGAGGGAATATATAAAAGAAAATGTCATTGTAATTATTTCTCGCCTCAGAGGAGATGGGGGTTGGGGAAAGGATGTTGTTTCAGATCCCCACTTGCAGAGTCAGAAATCCTAACTTGGATAAGCAACCAAACCAAAACATTTATTTACAAGATTTGTCATAGAATTTCTTCTTCTTCTACAGTTTTATTAGAATTTCATCTCATAGCACCTGTGCCCTTTGTTTTTAACATATGGAGAAGAATGCCAGTTTCCTACCAGGGTATTTATATTAAGTTGCTGAGTAAAATTAAATATAATTACATGTTTCTCCTGAATGCGAGGAGGTGCCCTCCATGTCCCTTCCCAGCTCAGATCAAATTAGACTCTCAGTGATACAAGCCTTTTGTATTTAAAAAAAATAGATATACTTAATATTGTTCTAGAATAACCTTTCTCACTCTTCCACCAACTTTGTGTATCAGCTTTTGAAGACTGCCCTTTAGTCTACTTCCCAGTCACTGCTTCCCATTCAAGTTTTTTACAATATAATTTTGGGGGGGACAATTAAACTAACACTTAGGAAATACTGTTTGGCTCTTATATTTTCACACACACCCTTTCCATTTTACCTTGTAATTTCTGGCTGTATTCACTCCTGTCAGATTGGCTTCTCCTCAGAGTTCCTGAGCTGTTGTGATCCCCAGAAACATTCTTCTCGACAATGGTGTCTGTCTTCCTCCTCTCCAACATGTACAGCCGCTGCTTTAAGAAGGTCAGGTTCTTTTTCTTGGGGCTCACCGTTCCTTTCCCCGTGGCATCTTTGGTTTCCATTTTCAGATAAGGAGAGGACCCTCTCTCACCCACCTTGCTTCAGGACAAGCCTTGCTCCGATTCCCTTGAGAGATGCTGTGTTTAGCCTGCTTGTTGCTTGGGTGAGTGCAACAGCCTCTGTGCACTCATCAGCGCTCTCTTTCAAAGACCTGCACAAGTTCCTCTTTACCTGGCTCACCTGACTGCCACCTTTTGCAGGTAGGACTCCACCCCTATGAAGTCATCCTTTAGTACACCGACTAGGGAACAAGACACCTGTTACCTGAGAGACTTGCAGCCCAGGGCACAGCATAGCAGCAGAGGCTGATCATCTCCCTTGCTAGCCCCCCTCTCTGAGCATAAACTCCTGCTCTTTTGTTTTTGGGCATATCTACTTTTGAATTCTTATATGCAAAAGCTCTGTTTTTTAATCTATGCGAATAAAGAGAGAACAATTAGCTTGCTTAAAGGAACCCACCCAAACGCATTTTACATTTATCTTCCTTTTTTGTGGGGAGGAGGGGGGGAGGAAGCTCTGTAGTGCTTTCTATTTGATAAGTTGTGGAAGATCCAGCCTTTCTGATGCAGGCCATGGCATGGTAGGTCTCAACTATGGAGCAGAGGGCCATTCTTTTGCAGGTTAGCCCTGTTCTTTTTTGCTCAGACAATAAAGGCAAGAGGATATGCAGAATGAAACCTTCTCTTTAATCCTTTTAAAATTATGGGGCAGCAGAAATGCAAAGCACAGCAAAGGCAGGTGGGCACAGGGAGCTGATCTCTCCCCCTTCCCATGCTTGGAGCTGCTTTATTTTTTATTTCTTTTCTTCATTTATGCCCTGCTTTCCTCCCCAATGGGAACCCAAAGTGGCTTACATCATTTTCCTACTCCACTTAGATCCTATTCCTCGCAACAACCCTGTGAGGTAGGTCAAGCTGAGAGTGTGATCGGCCCAAGGCTTTCCAGAAGTCTCTCATCTGCTAAACATTGATTGTCTTTGGCCCTGGCTTGCCTTCTGTTTCACCTTATATGGGACTTCTCTTCTTCCTTCTCTTACCTGGGCTTGGAGCTGTGGCAAGTTAACCTTTTTGAAGTTGATCTGTTCACAGTAAGTTTAAATGTACTTAGGGTTACCAAATTTTGAAAAGAAGAAGATATTGGATTTATATCCCACCCTCCACTCCGAAGAGTCTCAGAGCGGCTCACAATCTCCTTTATCTTCCTCCCCCACAACAGACACCCTGTGAGGTGGGTGGGGCTGAGAGGGCTCTCACAACAGCTGCCCTTTCAAGGACAACCTCTGCCAGAGCTATGGCTGACCCAAGGCCATTCCAGCAGCTGCAAGTGGAGGCGCTGCAAAACAAAACAAAAAAATTCCCAACTGACTACTTCAAACAAGTGATCACTATGAACAATCTCATTTTAAATACCCCTACTATTTAGCATAACTGGGCCAAGATTATTCAGAGATCATGGCTAAATAGACATTTAAACCTGGATCTCCATTATTATACCGACACTCTAGCTATTAGCCCGGGATACCTCTCAAATTTGTACAGAAACATGCCGATGGATGGATATTTGCAGAACACTAATGTCGATCTTCAGAGCATTTATGTAAAGGAATAACTTGATGATGTTTGCTCACAACATAGTTTCATCACATATATCGAGATTTTGAGAAAAATAAATGTGCATGGGTTGCAGGGGAAGAAATTTTCATAATTGGCCTATGATAATTCATTTGACTTTATGACAGTTGAACATTGTATTATACCTGCTCTTTGTTTGTGGTACTTTCTGGTAGTTCCAAAAACTGAGAGGCAAATAATCCTGTTTGCATTTGTGAGGAGTGGGGGGTGGGGGTCAGATGCTTGTAAATGGATGTCAGAAGGTGTATCTTGTTCCTTTCCATACCTTCTACCCCACTTTTAATGGCCTCCTTTATTTCCAGTGCAACTCCAGAGCTCCCCTTATTTTGTAAACATTAGTCCTTATTTTGGAATCTTATTGGAGATTTATGAATAATCTCAAGTATATTACATTGCAGGTTAGCAGCTGGCAAGTTTAGATTTTGTAATTTATTGGAGAAAATGTAAAATAGAATCTGCAAATTTTGAGCTCAGTTTAAGTTTAATTTTGTTTGTGACAGGAGGAGGAGGAGACTGAATTTATACCCCACCCTTCACTCGGAGTCTCAGAGCAGTTTATAATCTCCTTCCCCTCCCCCTCCCCACAACAGATACCCTGTGAGGTAGGTGGGGCTGTGAGAGCTCTGACAAAAACTGCGGCTAACCCAAGGCCATTCCAGCAGCTGCAAGTGGAGGGGTGGGGAATCACCCCTTCGCAGTGAAGGATGGAAAGCAGTGGGGTGCCACAGGGCTCAGTACTGGGTTCCATGCTCTTTAACTTGTTCATAAATGATTTAGAGTTGGGAGTGAGCAGTGAAGTGGCCAAATTTGCGGATGACACTAAATTGTTCAGGGTGGTGAGAACCAGAGAGGATTGTGAGGAACTCCAAAGGGATCTGTTGAGACTGGGTGAGTGGGCGTCAACGTGGCAGATGCGGTTCAATGTGGCCAAGTGCAAAGTAATGCACATTGGGGCCAAGAATCCCAACTACAAATACAAGTTGATGGGGTGTGAACTGACAGAGACTGACCATGAGAGAGATCTTGGGGTCGTGGTAGATAATTCACTGAAAATGTCAAGACAGTCTGCGTTTGCAATAAAAAAGGCCAACGCCATGCTGGGAATTATTAGGAAGGGAATTGAAAACAAATCAGCCAGTATCATAATGCCCCTGTATAAATTGATGGTGCGGTCTCTTTGGAGTACTGTGTGCAGTTCTGGTCGCCGCACCTCAAAAAGGATATTATAGCATTGGAGAAAGTCCAGAAAAGGGCAACTAGAATGATTAAAGGGCTGAAACACTTTCCCTATGAAGAAAGGTTGAAACGCTTAGGGCTCTTTAGCTTGGAGAAACGTCGACTGCGGGGTGTCATGATAGAGGTTTACAAGATAATGCATGGGATGGAGAAAGTAGAGAAAGAAGTACTTTTCTCCCTTTCTCACAATACAAGAACTCGTGGGCATTCGATGAAATTGCTGAGCAGACAGGTTAAAACGGATAAAAGGAAGTACTTCTTCACCCAAAGGGTGATTAACATGTGGAATTCACTGCCACAGGAGGTGGTGGCGGCCACAAGCATAGCCACCTTCAAGAGGGGGTTAGATAAAAATATGGAGCAGAGGTCCATCAGTGGCTATTAGCCACAGTGTGTGTGTGTATATATTTTGGCCGCTGTGTGACACAGAATGTTAAACTGGATGGGCCATTGGCCTGATCTAACATGGCTTCTCTTATGTTCTTAAACCCGGCTCTCTCAGATAAGAGTTTACACACTTAACCACTACACCAAACTATATCTGAGAGTATCTAGGTATATTTGAGAACGGGTTTGGGAAGAGGATTTCTACAAGCTGCAGCATAAGGGCAGTGCAAAGTGGAGACCTTCTACTGCCTGAAAATCTAAAATTATTCTTTGGTTTTGAAAATATAAATATCACTTTCTTTTTCTATTGCTGTCAACACTACTAATCTAACTAAGGTTTAATGTCATGTTATTTACCAGGTGATATTATTTACTGCTTTGGCAAGAAAGGTTTCAACATCCCATTTCCATAAATTAACTGTCTATTAAAAGGACAGGAAATTTTCTCTAGGCCGGTTGGCAACTGTGGATAAACATTACCATTTTATATTTTTAAAGAGAGAGAAAGAGACTCAGTTTTTATTACATTACTTAAAAAAAAATTGGAACATTCTCAGGAAGGCATGAGATATTTTTTCTTAAAATTACTTACTTTTGGAAGCTAATTAAAGCTTTATAAGAAGGGGAGGACAATAAACACAAGCAGAGCTCCCCATTTTTACTTCAGGTCCTTCTGGCAAAGGAAAGAAAGCATTCCCTTGGGATTTCCATATCTGTCAATCACACTCATGGCTCCCCTGTTGGCTGCAACAAAGGGATAACAATGAGGAAAGATGGGATATACATATTTAAAGAAAGCCTTTTCCCACTGCATAAAATAAGCAGAATGCTGTGTCCATTTTTTGCCTTTCCTCTTCAGCTCTAGAAGGCCTAGATACAGGTTGTTTTTTTTTTTTTAAATAATCTGATTAGGGTTGCCAGGTTCAACTCAGGAAATATCTGGGGACTCTGGAGGGTGGAGCCAGGAGCAAGGTTGTAACAAGCATGAGTGAATGCTAATGGAAGTTCCATTCATCACATTTAACGGGACTGTCCTTTGGAGATAATGTAAGATAGGGGCACCTTATTTTGAGGCTCATAGTCTCCATAGGATATAATGGAGTGCCCAGTGGATATTCAACACCCCCCCCTGCTTTTTGATAACCCTGAAGTGGGAGGAGAGCCTTCATACCAGGGGATCCTCTGCCCCCAACTGGGAATCAGCACTCCTAAATCTGGTCCAGCTAATGGGCATCCAGGAAGTATATTTAGATACCCGGTAAAATCCGGTCAACTGGACAATATGACAATCCTAGAATGGAGTGAGGAAGTCCAGTACAGATTGAGTGCAGGTGATTTTGAAGAGAACATGTGCAGGAAGGAACTGATGCAAGAGTAAAAGAAACAAAGTCACATGTCTAGTGTTCTGCCCAATGTGCCAGAATATCCAAAGACCAACCTCAACCCATGGCCCAAGCATCACTGTCAGGCCTGATACAAACTTGTAATGCTGGTGGGTGTACATGCACACATGTGCACATGCACAAACACACACAAACAGTATACAACCTCATGAGTCATGGGAGGGGGGAAATCTATTTTATTTCCGAAAATTACATATAAAAGGCCATTTCATGGTAATGGGCTTGCAGGGTAGGCTGGCCTTTCCTCAAGTCAAAGTATAAAGAATATACTTTGACCCCTCCAGGTCTGATCCCTGCGTGATCCAGAAAGAGATTCTATGTAGAGTTACTGTAATCTGAGCCCACTGAAATCTGAATTACTCCGCGTATGATTGCACTCTAAAAGCTCTATTTTGTTTGCACACAGATCCGATGTGGTGCAGTGGTTAGGGTGCTGGACCCAACTGGGAGACCTAGATTCAAATCCTCGCTCTGTCATGGAAAGGATGACCTTGGGCCAGACACAACTCTCAGCCTAATTTACCTCACTCACAGGGTTGTTGTGAGCATAAAATGGAGAATGCTCTATACCGCTTTGGTTTCCTGTTGTGAGAACATAAATAAATAAAATAGGGTGGAAGGAGCAGATGAAGACTATTATGTTGGCATGCTTACAACAACATTTGCCTAGGTTTATATCTTGCTTTGGTGCAGCGGTGATAAAATGGTTAACACAACATTTAGCTAAGCAAATTATTTTTCATTTAACGCCTATGAGAAATGTGCGACAACTAGCTTCCATAAATTTCATGTCTTTTGAGAACAATGATACAAACCATCTATTTCCCCACTCGATGGAGAGGTACGTATTGTCCTTATAGAATTGCATCCCCCTCCCCCACATGCACGTACTCTGATGCTAGCGTTCAAATGAATTTTCTATATATAAGATGGCTCGCTATACCTAAATGAGGGAACAGGTGCTGATTTCAACAAGGAAAATCTTGGTACTGGGTTTCCAAGCAACCATATTTAGAAGCGTATCAGAGGCTATTGTTATCTACTAAGTGCTAATCTTTGAACGAGCCAAAGGCATTATCATATGTCTGATAGCTGCTAAGATAAACTAAGTGTTTCTTGTTCTTTGTAACTAATTCCTTATAGCCCTTGCATAGCATTTCCGTATAAAGCTGAAAATAATCTTTTCAGTGGCAGCACATACATTTGAAAATCACTTTTCTGGAACAGCTCTAGTTAGGCTCTTCCCCTCTTCCCGCAGTTTTATGTCATGTAGTGATGAAGGAGGCACAACTGAATTTTTTTAAAGCGTATTTGTCAATGGATCACTTTAACCCTTGAGGAGCTAGTTAAGAGTGTTGTACTGGAGAGGTTTAGGTTCAAATCCAACCTCAAAAGCTTGCTTTCTCAATCTTACCTGCCTCACAGGGTTGTTGTGTAGAAAAGGGCAGGATTAAAATGTAACAGGATAGGCAAGTTGTAAGTTTCCTTGAGTTTTGGTGAGAAAGGCAAACTATTAATTAAATAAAAAAATAAAAAAGTAAATACAGAAATAAGATCCATGGTCTCTTTGCTCTTGCAACAGTTATGGAACAATTAATAAAGAAGATGGGGTTTTTTGGGGGGGGGGGGGATTAACTCTTGAGTTCCTTGAATGTAAAATGTGCTTTAAGGTCAATTTTAATTTCTGGTCTGTTTGATGTGAAGCCAATGCTACCAGGTCAGCAATCATTAAAGCACCATTATTTTACACAGAGGTTTTTTTGTTGAAAAAACCCAGCTGGAATTCATTTACATATTAGGCCAAACTCCTGGTGCTAAGCCAGCCAGAACTGTGTTGCAGCTCAAAAAAAGCCCTGCTCTTCAGGTTTTTAAAAGATCAGTATGCCCCACACTGACCACTGTTGCCTTTCTCCTTTCATGGATACTTGGGAGCTCTTGGCTCAGACATCCTCAGTCAACTATTTGAGAAGATCCATCCCTTTTTGGGGTTAATTTACAATGTGGTATTTTTCTATGTATCTCAAAAGTGCCCTTGAGCCCTAGGGTTGCTAATACCCAGTTGGGGGCAGAGGATCCCCTGGTTTGGGGGCCCTCCCTCCACTTCAGGGTTATCAGAAAGTGTGGGGGGAATGTCCACTGAGCACTCCATTATACCCTATGGAGACTGGTCCCCATAGGGTATAACGGAGAAACTCAAGGGGGGCCCCATAGGGTATAGTGGAGAAACTCAAGGGGGCACCAAATTTTCAGCATAGCATCTGGTGCCTCTCCTCAAAACCCCCTCCAGGTTTAAAAAGGATTGGACTGGGGGTCCAATTCTATGAGCCCCAAAAGAAGGTTCCCCCATCCTCTATTATTTCAAATGAAGGGAAGGAAGACATTTAAAAGATGTGATGGCCAGAACACCCTTTGGAGTTCAGTGGTGCTTGTCACAGTCTTGCTCCTGGCTCCACCCACAAAGTGCCAACCTTATCCTTTGATGTGGGTAGGGTTGCCAGGTCTCTGTTGGGAACTATCTGGAGACTTTGGGGGTGGATGGTGAAGAGGGTGGGGTTTGGGTAGGGGATGGCCCTAAACATGGTAAAATGCCCTTTAAAGCAGTCCACCTCTCAAAGCAGTAATTTTCTCCAGGGGAGCTGATCTCTGCCAGCTGGAGATCAATTGTAAAAGCAGGTGATCTCCAGGTGGGGCCTGGAGCTGGCAACCCTAGCTGCAGGTGCCCTGGTTTTGCTTTTCGTATCATAATAGAAATCAGGCCAATCAGTTTTGAAATGCTCTCCCAAAATCTCCTGTTCCAGAATCTCCCATTCCAAATATTTTTCATGGGTTTGACTCTCCCTTGCACTCTTGTCTTTAGCTGATCCCACATTCTGTCCCTTCTGGAGCACTTGAATTCTTCATCCAGCTCCGCTCTTGCTTTAGTTAATTTACAAACTCATATTATTCTGTATACTCACAGAATCCTCCCCCACCTTCCCTATGGGTGGCCCAGTTGTGCCTCAAGGGCCAGAGAGTTTACTGAGACCAGGGCCAGTCCTGCCACTAGGCAAACTAGGCGATTTCCTAGGGCGCTAACCTTCTAAGGGCACCGAATTGGGTGCTTCCTATGTGACTCGGTGACGTTATTAGTGCAGGGGGGGGGGGTGCTGGAAATTAGCCTTGCCTAGGGTGCCAGACAGGCTAGGGCCGGCCCTGTATGAGACACAGGGATTTGTTTCATGTCCTTTGCCATGACCATGTGGTACTATTCCTTCCATATTTTTCCATTGCAGAAATGTTCTTTACAATTTAATGTATGTGGCACATTATAGCTATATGTGATTCAAATCATTACCCAGTGGAGATGCTGGGGTACCTTTGATAATCTCCAGTTTTAGTTAAGTGGCAATAAAGGGTGGGGTTTTTTTATTCAAGTGCTTTTTAACATCTAGAGCTCTGCTGGAGATGCACATTAAAGGCAGAGCTTAACTGGGAGCCCTTTGTATGCAAGCTGCTATAGGAGGGATCACGGCGGCGGAAATAAGTTATAAAAATCATACACAAGTGTTTCAGAGGACTTTGAACATTGCACCCATAAGCTTTTATACAGTTTAGCTTACAATGGTATGATAAGCCTAGACCCAAGAAGAAGAAGAAGTAGTAGTAGAAGAAGAAGAAAATGAAAATGATGATGATATTGGATTTATATCCCGCCCTCCACTCCGAAGAGAGCGGCTTACAACCTCCTTCCTTCCCCACAACAGACACCTTCCTCCCCCACAACAGACACCCTGTGAGGTGGGTGGGGCTGGAGAGGGCTCTCACAGCAGCTGCCCTTTCAAGGACAACCTCTGCCAGAGCTGTGGCTGACCCAAGGCAATGCTAGCAGGTGCAAGTGGAGGAGTGGGGAATCAAACCTGGTTCTCCCAGATAAGAGTCCATACACTTAACCACTACACCAGACTGGCTCTCCAAGATGAAAGAAAAACTGGGGGGGGGGGGGGGAGTTAGATAAGCAAAGGAATAGAGTTGGCCAGCTATCAGTGCAATGTATACTTAGAAGTAAATCCCATTGGGCTCAATGAGACACTCCCTAGTAAGTGTTCTTTGAATTCCATCCTGTCTGTTGCTTGTCAGCAATAAAAATGCTTACTGCAGGAATAGCCAAGTGAAAGTAAGTGAAAAAGGAACTTCTCATAGCTAGTGGAGAAGGAAAACGAGGGCATGGTTAACAAGTGGTCAACAGACTAAGATGGAAATGAAATGGGAATAATATAAAGTGGCAGAATATGTAGCGCTGCCAACTGCAGGTTGGGAAATTCCTGGAGATTTAGGGGTGGCATTTGGGGAGAGGAGGGACCTCAGTGGGATACAGTGCCATAAAGTCCACCCTTCAAAGCATCCATTTTCTCCAGGAGAGCTTGTCTCTGTTGTCTGGAGCAGGGCTTTTTTTTTGAGCAAGAACACACAGGAACGCAGTATTGGCTGGCTTGGCATCAGCGGGTGTGGCCTAATATGCAAATAAGTTCCTGCTGGGCTTTTTAAATCTGGAGATCAACTATAATTCCAGAAGATCTCCAGGCCTCCCTGGAGGTTGTAAGCCTTATCTTATACTTCAGCTTGCTGGTGGGGGACAAATTCCAGTTGTTTTGCGCATCTATACACAGAAAACTCCCTGCAAATAAAATCTAGTCTAAGAAATACTATAATGGGCCAGAACTGTTCTCAATGGTGTTATAGCCTGTGGCTGCAGATATTGTTTTCTTAATGGGAGAGCATGTAAAATGTGTTCACTGTCCCTGCATCAAGTGAGGCAGTGCATTCAAGTGCTACATTCTGCAATATGTGCAGGTTTGCTGTATGGAATAACATGCCTATTTCAAGACTGCTTTACAAGTTGAGCACCACATACTTTCTGAACTCGCTATATACCAGAACGGGAATACTAGGGGAGGTTTCCCCCTTCTTGTTTCAGACCATATGTGATATAATAATAATTTGGGCAGCACATATGTTACTTTATTCATAATGCATCCTTCAGTTAGAGGGCTTTTGAAATTTCCTAAAGATTTGCACAAATACCCTAACCGCAGTCTGAAATGGCACCCTATTGACTAGTCCTCTACAAAACTTTTTTCCTTATTTCTGCTTCTGTGATCTTGCCAATGGTTTGCACAATAAGTGTTGATAAACTGTCCCTGTTTAGTGGAGACTGTCTCTGTGTTTCTGGTTCATGTCCACAGTAAATGACTGCCCTTCTGTTTTCCTAAAGTGTTGTTTGTATGACCTACTGAAGCCATCTTGCTTCAGTCTTTAGCTTCTTCCCCAGCATCTCTAGCAGTTAAATCTGGAAAGCCCAAATTCAAATGTCCATGCTGCTGCAGAAGTTCACTGGATAACCTTGGGCCAGTCACTCTCAGCCTATGTCTCAGGATGGTTGTTTTGAGGATAAAATAGAGAAGACCGATGCTGTGAGCCACATAATAATAATAATAATAATACTTCTTATTTATATCCTGCCCTCCCCGCTGGGGCAGGCTCAGGGAGGCTCACAATACATAACTACAATGTACAATAAAAACCATACATGATAATTACAATTACAATTATATAAACAATTATATACATCAGGGTGGTATAGGGAGAAAAGAACTCTTGGTTTCAAACAGGGCTTTTTTTGTAGGAAAAGCCCAGCAGGAACTAATTTGCATATTAGGCCACACCCTCTGATGTTACCAGAAGTGACATCACCTGTTTGGTAGGTTACTAGGAGAGCCAGTTTGGTATACTGGTTAAGTGTGCGGACTCTTATCTGGGAGAACCGGGTTTGATTCCCCACTCCTCCACTTGCACCTGCTGGAATGGCCTTGGGTCAGCCATAGCTCTGGCAGAGGTTGTCCTTGAAAGGGCAGCTGCTGTGAGAGCCCTCTCAGCCCCACCCACCTCACAGGGTGTCTGTTGTGGGGGAGGAAGGTAAAGGAGACTGTGAGCCGCTCTGAGACTCTTCAGAGTGGAGGGTGGGATATAAATCCAATATCTTCTTCTTTCTGCATATATACACAGAACAGTACAGTGCCATCAGCTGCATTTAATGGATGTGTGTTCTCACACAGCCCAATGAGAGACCTTGTTTTGTCTCCCCAGTCCCCTCCCAAAGATGGCTGGAGAGAGAGAGCCACGTGCTGTGGAGTGGGCAGTGGCAGGCCCAGTTTCTCACAGGAGGGGGCGCTTGTGGGCAGCTCCACATCTCTTGCTCTCTTTGCAAGCCTGTTGGAGGTTGGAGGCAGCAGAGAAGATGGAGCACGCAGTCTGGGAGCGCATGGCTGCCTAGTGCCTTCCCTCTGCTGGAGACCTTGTTTTCAGCCGGAACCCTGACCAAGCCAGCCAGAACTGCATTCCTACTCAAAAAAAGCCCTGGTTTTAAATCAGTGGAGTAATAGCTCTTGGTAGGATAATAGGAATATTGCAGGCATTTCCTCTCTTAAACTGTGGCATGTTAGTAGGGTCACCAACAGGCCTGATAGGAAAAAAAAATGCCCTGTCATAGACAATTAAAGTTGGGAAATGGGCAGCTGCAGCATTTCACGGAATGAAGCTAAATCACATCACCTAGTAAATACCATACTATTATGCCTCAATTAAAGATATAGGCAATTTTTCTGTAGGCAGCCTTAAATGGTGGAGGTATGTATTTCATGTGGAGAAAAGCAAGCAAACCAACCAATGAGTGTTCTAGCAGATAGTCTTAGGTGCCAAGTAATATTCTCTCTAAGCTATGGAGTCTTTTGAGCAAGAATTCTACTTTATGTGCTACCAGCATTAAAATTGTGAGCTGCTGTATGAATTAGTTTGCTCTGGGGCTATTTTTCCTGAGCTAAGACAAAAATGTGTGAGCTGGAGGCTTAGAAACTGTGACCTAGCTCACACTAACTCAGCTTAGAGGGAACACTGGTGCTAAGTCTATTGCAAACCAGTATCTCACCCCTAATAAGAAAATAGGTAACCCCCACTACTAAACAGGTGTAGTGTGAAACGTATGCTGCAAAGGTACTCAAAAATTGCATTGGGAAAGTAAATTTCAACTGCAGTGGAAAAACTACTCAAGACTGTGGGTAAATAGGAAAATGAATAATAGCTCTTTGGGAAAAGGGGTATTTTGATGTGGTATATCTCCTGGCACATTACCATTGATCTGATCATCCTGATGTTTTAAGTAAAGAAAACAGGTATTTAAAAGCAAATTTCCTCTGGTGGATTGATTGCTTCAAGTCACTGCAACTGCATTTGATGTCTGAAAGGTTCATGAGAAAGATTGATTGAATGAAGCTATATGCCCTTTAATGATCCTTGGAGATTTTACAGAGAAGAACTCAAACCTAGAGGCTCTGCAGTCCCAGAGAGCAGTTATGCATGTTTTTCCTGCTTCAATAAAAAAGGCATCTGAGTTTATACATACACAAAGCACCAGCATGTTGTGTATATAGACAGACTGGGACCAGTTTTCAAAAACAAACAGGCGGGAAAGGGCAGAGTTTTTACCTTTCAGAGGAAGGCGCCAAACAACCGCAAGAAACTAATGAGGTGTTTTATTAGCAGATCTGGCAAAACCATAGGTTTGATATTTTTGCAATAGAGGGAAGGGAGCTGAATGCAGAACAAAAACTACCATACTGTTAGGGCTGCCAGCTCTGGGCTGAGAAATACCTGGAGACTTTGGGGTTGGAGCCTGGGGAGGGCAGGAACTTCAGGTTATAATACTAGATAATAGCCTCCAAAGCAGCCATTTTCTCCAGGGGAGCTGATCTTGGTTGTTTGGAAATCAACTGTGATAATGGTAGATCTCTACTTGCCATGTGCAAACTAGTAAAGTCTTTCCATCTTGGAGAGATTTTAACTCCAATTGCAACCTATAGTATGGCATTTTTTAATCAAGTTTGCCAACATTTTCAGGTTATCTCTGCAGTAGTGCAGGTGACAGCATTAATTTCTATGTTGGGATGAATTGTCATCCACCAATTCCTATAGTCTTTGCTAAAGGCACAGTTGCAGAGGTCAGTTTGGAAGCTGGTATCCTGGTTGCGAGTTCAGACTTCATATTAATTACAGGATGTTAAACTTTTATGGCTCATTCCATTCATTAATTAACAGTAAGTGTGACTTCCTGGATCTTGGGTTTTGGTCATTTACTTTTTCCTGTGAATAACAGAAATAAACATCTTAAGCAGTCTGTGCACTATTTTGCCTTCTTTTGGAGCCTAGCCTAACAGATGTAAGGCTCTTTACCATGAAAAGATTCTCACTCTGTTAGTCAAGTAGAGGGCACTATGATATAAGGATTCACTGTGAGAACAGGGGGAATAAACCTAGTTCATTTTAATTTCACAAACATTCTGGTACTCTTGGTGCCCCTTCTTGTGAAGGGAATCATCTTTTTTAAAATTGACATAAAAAACCTCTGAACACTGAAAAAACAATGTAAAGGGCTGCTGAAGAATGCCCCATGCTACCTTCTTTGTACATGTTAAGAAGCAAGAGTCGTAGGAGTCACTGTCCCCCAGCTGTTGCATCAGATGGTGGACTTTCTACCAGGCATGGCTTCTTCTGTAATTCACCATATCCTGATATTTTTTATGTCTGGAAGAACTGGCCCCTTAGCTGTAACTCCAGTGAGAGGGGGATCCTCCACATGGAGTGTAAATCACTATGCATGAGAGGTTGCCAACAATCTTGGAGAAAAAACATCCTGTCTCTTTAATAAGAGGCTTAATATGATGCTGTTTGCTAGCTTTTGTTATTTATCTGCTGCCCTGAAAAGCTTCAGCTGCCCATTTCCGTGTATTATTACCCTTTATGCATGCTAGCTTGAGAATAAGTCTGATGAGGTATTCCTTGATAAACAGGCTGTTGCAGGCATGCAACAGGACTGAAACAGGTGCCACCTACTTTGACAAATACTGGTACATGGTAAGGGAGAAGCTACACCTAGTAGAAATTTTCCTTTTGATGTACAATATTATTGCGCAATTAGCCAAAGCAACAAATTTCTTGCTGCTTCTCCACATTGCAACTCAAAAGTTATTTGCTTCAACACTGCTTACACCTTGACCCATAATTAAAAATTGATATAATGCAAGCAGTGCTCAAGATTAGGCATACTGTATTTTTTAAAAATTGTAGTTTTAAAAGGTGTAATACTGTAATTGTCGTCTAATTTGGCAATCCCAATCCTTTAGCCTTGCGCTTTATTACTGCACTGCTTTTTATCCTGTAATCTACCTTGAGTCCCTGATGGAAAAGGGGTGCTATAGTATAAACAAAACAATTTGTGCATTTGGGGTTGGCCACTGTGAAGACAGGTCTGTGGATAGCCAAGACAGACCACTACTCTGATCCTGCCTTCTCCTGGTACTTTTCCAGGTATGGGATCTGATTTTTTTTAAAAATAAAAAAATTAAACTGGAATTTTATGGATGCCAAGCATGAGCTTCCTGACAAACTCTGTCCTCGCCTGCTGGAGAAGATACTGCATAGAAGTAACTTTATCTTTCATACTGTATAGATAAGGGAAAGACGAGAAAAATAATGGAATATTGTATTAATGCACTTTTACATTTTCTCCTTCTACTTTATCTAGCCGTGATTTGAAGAGCCTTTTCGAGTCGACAGACTCGGTTTAAATCCGCCGTTGGCTTACGTCTGAAAATAGGGTGGTTCCCTCCTCGCCCCCACCCAAGTTGCCATGAGAATCAGATAAGGGAATCTTGTCTATTGAGCACTACTTCTCGTCTTCATAGGCAGCAACGTAGCGGGGGTTGCCGCTGCCCACACAGCCCGATCCTGACCACAGTTATTCGGAAATAAATTCCATGCAGTAAACGGGGAATCATTTACTCCTCCTTGGTAAAAGAATTTACGGGTGCAGATTTTCATTCAGAAGTCAATTCCACGGAATTAACTGCAATTACTCTCCAAGCAGTAGTACTTGGCGCTTTGAGGCGGATGTATTGGGAATCCTGACAATTTCCCCGTATTCGGCGCTGCTCGGATGGGCAGCCACCGTCTCATCTGCCCATCCAAGCCTAGTTGCGTTTCCGCGTCCCTCCAGTCAACTCTTGGCTGATCGGGGCCGTCCCCAAGAACTGAGGGCAAGCCTGCGACTTCAGCGGCCTTAGCTGAGCATGCTCAAGCTCCACCCGTCGTTGCCACTACTGCCGGTGCGCCGGAGGAGGACCGCCCGGAGGAACGGAAGGCACAGACATGCGTACGGCGGTCGGCTTGAAGTGGCTGCTGCGGCTGCCTTGGGCGGCTCAGCGTTGCGGCGCTTCTCTCAGGAAGCAGTTCCCGACGCGGCTCCTGCAGCCCTGGCCGCCTGGCTGCCGCTCGCTCGGCGGCCTCATGGCTCAGTACGGCACAGAGCAGCGGGGGCGACTCCATTCGCCCGATTACCGCCTCTATTTTAGTAAGTAGCCCCTCGGGATGCCCCCGCGCGGTGCAGACGACGACGGGACACAGTGGGCTCGTCGGCTGCCTTGTTACATAGCGCGTTCTAGAGCGGTGCTGCTGGCGAAGCCCCGCCTCTTCCCTCTGATCCTTGCATTTCGAAGGGCGCAAGAGCCGCGTGGTGTGGTCAGATCAAAGGTTAGCTTAATCCGATGCGGGAGTTCCTGCCCTGGCTCTCCTAGGACGTCCCGTGAGTTAGCAGTCATCAGATTTCCGCTGAGAAATAAGCGCGGTGCAAGTTCAGTAGTAGGTGTTGTTCAGCCGACCCTGGAAATTCCCGGGCAGGCTTCCAGAAGGGCGTGTGTGGTGAAAGTCTCTTCTGGAGGTCATGAACTCAGCTCATGGGACAACGTTGTGCAAATAGCGTCGGGTTGCCAGCCGCGGGAGGGGGGGAGGTCTGCCAGAATCACAACTGATCTCCAGACATCAGTTCCCCCTGGAGAAAGTGGCGCCTTTTGAGAGTGGACCGTAGACCATGAAATCCCTCTGAGGACGGCCCCTCTGCACTCCAGGTTGCGCCCCAAAACTCCAGGAATTTCCTAATCTCGAGTTGACTATACACCAGAAGGGATCCCATTAGTGAGTGCCGTGGGCAATCCGAGTGGATCAGAGCACAATCATTCGCAAATGTGCAGACGTCACATCTGGCTGTAGGCAGATTCTGTAATGGCAGCGACTTCTGGGTTGGGATTTCATCATGCGTGAAAGCAGTCATTAAAACTATGCACTACAAAATATGCTTTCTTTTTCACAATATTCTGTGCTAGTACCCTGACAGCTTGGCAGGGCACAGTATTTTATACTCTGCCTAATCAGATGGATAGATTGGTTCTGTCGATAACATTATCTGGAGGAAAAATTGCTATACAGTTTGAACTGATTCAAGTTTAATTCTGAGAATGCATAGCTGAATTGTATATTAAGTAATGCCCACCCTTTCTTCACTATTGCAAACTCTCCACAGCTAGTCGGAGACTACAGGTCACCCAGAGTTGTGGGGTCCCTGGAGATAGCCCAGTAATCCACTTGTGCCAGGGGAAATGGCCACACACCCCATGTCACTGTTGTTGAAAATTGGAAATTACATCAAGGAATGCTGTAGAAGTTGCAAAAATTATATAGTGACACAAATCCCTGCCTCCTAAATGCCCCCAGGGGATGCTGGCTGCAGTCTGGCAAACCTAACTTTAACATGTTTTAAGTATCACATTCCAGGATGCAAGAGGTATGGAGGAATTTGGCTTCTCATAACAATATCTGAACAAGACCCAACATTTATTACTGATCAGCAGCCCCATAGCCAGAATTTGAAGAATTGGGGGGCCCTGATATTTTTCAGGGGGCACATAGTGGCCTCAACCTCCATGGCCTTCTCCCCTACCACCACTGAGGAAGGAAAGCTGCCAGCTCGCTGCCATACAGCCTTCCCCCTCCCCACAGCTGCCCCAAGGTGATCCCTTTCCACCCCTCTTCCAGTGGCTCTGGTGGGGAGCCACTCAGAGGTTTAGATACATGCCGTACGGCCTCCTGCCCTTACCTGTAGCATGATCCAGCTAGGCAAGCCCGACGGGTCAAGGGAGGGGGGGGCGTTGTGGAAGGCACCACCAAGTCGCAACTGACTTCTGGGGCTACAAGACATCCAGTTCTGATTTCTTCCTGTCGGAGGGCGAGTCGAGGCTGCCCAAGCGCAGCTCCCACCTTCGCTCGGGTGGCCAGCGAGACCAGGCCAGAAAACCCCTGCAGGCGAACATCACCTCTCCACTGATCCCCAGCCCCGGACTGCAGCTGGAACCTCCATTTGTGTGCGCCAGCCTACCTTACGGACTAGCGGGCGGGGGGGAGGGGTGGCACTGTTTGTACGGGAGGCTTACTCCTTCAGGGCACTCCCGGCCCCAAAGATTGAAGGTATTGAGTGTGCCGGCCTGGCGTGGGAGGCTGGAGAGGGGTTGGCGGTCTGGCTGGTGTACCGTACGCCTAACGCACCAGCCAGCGCCTTACCATCCCTACTGGAGGCGGCGATGGGCTGGGCGTTGGAGCACCCAAGGTTGATAATCCTGGGTGACTTCAACGTCCATGCTGATGACCCGTCCTCCAGTCAGGCGACGGACCTAGTGTCTTCCATGGCGACACTGGGACTCTCTCAACTTGTTGTAACCCCCACTCACCAGGCTGGTCACATGTTGGACCTGATCTTTGCGGCCGGGGTTGTAGTGAGCGATATAACCGCCAAGGCGGTGCCATGGTCGGATCACTTTGCCCTCAAGGCCCGTGTAGACATGCCTCCCCAAACCTGTTTAGGCGAGGAGCCTATTATGGCTCGCCCGCGGAACCAGATGGACCCGGAACGGTTCCAAATGGCTCTGCGGGATCCCTGGCCCTCTGGCACCTCCCTCGATGGCCTGGTTGAGTCCTGGAATAATCGGCTCTCCAGAGCCATTGAGGAGATTGCACCTCGACGTCCTCTGCGGCCTCGGACTAAGCCGGCTCCGTGGTATACCCCGGAACTGCGCCGGCTGAAACAAGGCCTTAGACGGCTAGAGAGGCAATGGCGGCGTACCCGTGACGAGGCGATTAGAACATCCTATAGGAAGTTTATGAAGTCCTATGAGATGGCAATCAAGGCCGCAAAGAAAACATACTTTGCGGCTAAGATTGCATCTGCAAATTCGCGCCCAGCCCAATTATTTAGAATAATTCGGAACCTGACTACATTGCCTCAAGGCAATTCAAAAGCTAAGGAATTGGAGATAGGCTGCGAGGCCTTTGCGAAATACTTTGCGGATAAGGTCCAATCGCTCCGCCAGGACTGCCCCGCCAATTTAGAGGCAGTAAGTGGACTCGAAGCCCAATGCGTGTCTTCGGATTTAACTCTGGATTGCTTCGACCCGCTCAGCTTGGAGGAAGTCGACAGAATTCTTGGCACTGCACGATCCACGACTTGTGACCTGGACCCATGCCCCTCCTGGCTAATTAAGGCCTGCCAGGAGGAATTAAGATATCCTATACGGGATATTATAAATCGATCCCTTTCAGAAGGTGTTTTTCCAACACCCCTGAAAGAGGCATTGGTCCGCCCTCTCTTGAAAAAACCGTCATCAGACCCGGCCGAATTGGCACACTACCGGCCGGTCTCAAATCTGCCCTTTTTGGGCAAGATTATCGAGAGGGCAGTGGCGATGCAGTTACAGGAATTTCTGGAGGACGCTTCCGTCTTAGATCCATGCCAGTCCGGCTTCCGCCCGGGTCATGGGACGGAAACAGTCCTGGTCGCCCTCATGGATGACCTCCGACGACAACTGGATCGAGGCGGCTCGGCGGTATTGCTGTTGCTAGACCTATCGGCTGCGTTCGATATGATCGACCATCAGCTGCTGACCCGCCGCCTCGCTGACGCAGGAATTCGGGGGCTAGCCTTACAGTGGCTCTCCTCTTTTCTTGACGGTCGGGGACAAAGGGTGGCAATCGGGGGGGAGCTGTCTCAGAGGCACCCACTTCATTGTGGAGTGCCTCAGGGAGCAGTTCTCTCCCCGATGTTGTTTAACATCTTTATGCGCCCCCTTGCCCAGATTGCACGGAGGTATGGGCTGGGCTGTCATCAATACGCAGATGACACCCAGCTCTATCTACTGATGGACGGCCGGACTGGTGATGCCCCAACAAACTTGGACCGGGCATTACAAGCCGTGGCTGACTGGCTCAGGCTGAGCGGGCTGAAGCTGAATCCGGCGAAGACTGAGGTCCTTTGCGTGGGCCGCGGCGGGCCGGGAGGGGAGATCACCTTACCGGCCTTTGACGGTGCGCCACTGGTACCAGTGCGCAAAGTCAAGAGCCTGGGAGTGCTACTGGAATCCTCTCTATCAATGGAGGCCCAAGTAGCTGCCACTGCTAGATCCGCCTTCTTTCATCTTAGGAGAGCGAGGCAGTTGGCCCCCTTCCTGGAACGCACCGACCTAGCAACTGTGATCCACGCAACGGTCACTTCGAGATTAGACTACTGCAATGCCCTCTACATGGGGCTGCCCTTGTACCGAACACGGAGGCTTCAGGTAGTCCAGAACGCGGCGGCCAGGCTGTTGGAGGGACTACCACGGTGGGAAACTGCACGGCCTGGGCTGCGGGATCTACATTGGCTACCGGTTGTCTACCGTGTTCGCTATAAGGTGCTGGTTATCACCTTTAAAGCCCTATATGGCCGAGGACCTGCCTACCTAAAGGACCGCCTCTCCCCATATGTGCCCCAGAGAGCACTGAGATCCAGCTCACAGAACTTACTGACAATCCCTGGGCCAAGAGAAGCCAGGCTGAGGGCCACTAGGGAGCAGGCCTTCTCGGTGATAGCCCCTCGTTGGTGGAACGACCTTCCGGAGATGGTGCGAGCCCTGCGGGACTTGAACCAATTCCGCAGGGCTTGCAAAACATGTCTCTTTCAGCTGGCCTTTGAGATGGAACCCGACTAATTTGATGAATGGACAACTAGTCATCTTGTGGATATCACGACTACAGCATTTAGCACCTATTTTATTATATATTTAACTTTTAAATAATTTTACTGTAATTGATATTTAAAATTGTTTATGTTGTTTATGATTCATGGGATTCCCATGCCTGTCAGCCGCCCTGAGCCCGCCTCGGCGGGGAGGGCGGGATATAAAAATAAAATATTATTATTATTATTATTATTATTACCCTGCCCTTTCTACAATGGAGCCATCCGCCCCTCACCCCCACCGCCCCACTTGAGGGCCAGAATGGCCTCCTCTTGCAGGCACCCTCTAGCCCAATGTCAGCCAAATGTGAAGCATAACGTTTAGTCCTGAGCTCTGAAAGTGCCCCGTTTCTGCTTGCTGAGGGGTCAGAGATTTCTTTCAGCCCCTAAGCAAGCAAAAGCAAGGTGGAGCTTAGCTTTCAGTCCTGGGCGCTGAAAGTGCCCCGTTGTTTCTGCTTGCTGAGGGGTCAGAGAATTCTTCCGGCCCCTAGGCATGGATGTACGATGACAGCAGAATGGAGAAGGTTGCAGCCGAGGCACTGGAGGCTGGTTAGGGGCCCCAAGTCAGGGGGCTGTGCCCCCACAGACCCCCTCGTAGCTATGGGCCCGCTGATCAGATGAAACAGGGCAGTGGCTCCTATTCTGTGGACTGGCGACCCTTGGGGGACTGTGGAGTTGTTGCAAGGGGTCTGCGCCAGCCTGGACAGGTTTCTGCCTTTCCCCACCTATGCCTTCCTCCCAGCTTGGCTCTCTGGAGGCCATGCCCTGCCAATTCTGAGTCAGTCCAGGGGCTTTATCTGCCAGTCTGCTTACCACAGTGTGGCCATGCCTCCCCAAATGGGCCTGCTTGCTCTGCCTTCCCCCCCGACAAGTGGCACCAGCCCAGTCAGGGCTGCTTGCCTACTAGTGAGGAGAATCAGTCCTGATGAGAGGTTTTGAAGGAGTCTGTTGGCACCCATTGCTCACTTCCTCCTGTCTCCAGCAACATCTGGAAATGCCCATGTCTTGGGCTGCAGCACTTTTAAGAGCATCTGTTTGGCCAAGTGCTTCTTTGTGCTCCTCAGTGGGCTTCTCCGACCTCTCCCACATCTCTGCCAGCCCAGACTACATCAGACAGCTATCAATTTCAATAAATATTTTAAACTATATCATTTGTGTGAATTTCATCTAGCAATATACAAGGTGGTGTGAAAGGGTCCAGTCAACTCTCCAGGATTTTAAAAGTTTCAATCACAAGCACTTTTCTCCATTTAGAAGCTGGATGCACTTTAACTTTATAAAGACTGTTACTGGCACTTTAAAATCTTTTGAAACTTATTGAATGGATATGAGACTTTGGAACTAACATGAATGTGTCTCAGTGGGGAATGAACTTTGCAGACCATGTACATTGTTGAATGAAATTCACACACATGATATAGTTTTAAATATTTATTGAAATTGTACATAGTATATTTGATAGTTATTAATTCACGGTGCTTCTTCTGCAATATCTTCTTCCTGTGAATCTTTTTGGTTGTATATCAGATGGCTGTCGAGGGCCAGGAGTTTCACTGAGACATGTCCAGAGGAGCCCTCAGACAGTTTGTATATGTGAAGTGGGGCTGGCATTGTCGGGATGCTGTACTTGGTACAGAACGCTGTGGCCAGAGCATTGACTGGAGTGTGTTGTAAGGATCATATCACTCCAGTCTTGTTCCATCTACACTGGCTTCAAGCTTACTTCAGGGCTGAATTCAAAGTGCTTGTATTGACCTTTAAACCCTGTATAGCCTAGGACCAACATACCTTAAGGACCACCTTCTCCCACCTGAACCTCCCTGTTCAGTCTGGTCATTCTCAGAGGCCCTGCTTAGTTGCCCCGCCATCTGAGGCGAGACAAGTGGCAACCCAGGAAGAGGCCTGCTCCCACTTTGGAACTCCCTCCTTTAGGTACTCCAGCTATTGGTGTCTTCTGCCAGCAAGTGGAGACTTTTTTTTTCTTTGGTTGGCATGCCCCTAGTAACTTATTGCCCCCGATTCTGGTATTGCTTGAGTTTCTGTTGAATTATTTTATAATTTTAAATTTGGATGGGTAGCTGTGCTGGTCTGAAGCAGCAGAACAAAGTTTGAGTCCAATGGCACCTCTAGGACCAACAGAGTTTTATTCAAGGTGAAAGTTTATACCTTGAATAAAACTTAGTTGTTGGGCCTAAAGGTGCCATTGAACTCAAACTTAGTACTATAATTTTAAATATTATTTTTAATTTTTCAGATGTTTTAATGCTTCTATGTGTGCTGCTTTGAGGACCCTGATTGGGTGGAAAGGTGACATAAAAATGTCTTAAAATAAGTAAAATGAATAACTGAGCTGTGACTCAAGAAAGTTTATGCTGGAATAAATTGTGTTACTTGTCAGTGTGCCTTTGGACTTCTCCTTTTTTATCACATAGATTAGTAATCACTACATAATCAGCTATGGAAGAGACCTTTCATTCAACACATGTGCCCGGAGATCTGAGAGTGCATTCAGAGATGATGTCCCCACTCCTGCAACTCAAGTGCCATCGCTGAGTTGAGGGGGGCAGAGGGGAAAAGCAGCCTTCCATCCCTTCATCATGCTTCGGCCTGGCAGAATTTGAGAATTTTCTCCACGAGGAACATTTTGTGTTGCACTTTAATTATTATTTGTGTTTGATTCTTATACCTGCAAGCTTATTTGGGAGCCAACTTACCACTGAGAAGCAGGGCTGAAATCAAAATAAATTCACCATTTGTGCTGTCAAGGACTAAAAGCATATTGGGCATCCAAGTGAATTCCCGTGAGTACAGGCTAACTGCTGTATTAGCCAAAGGGTTAGCTACTCCAAACGATACAAATATACAAGCTTTCTTATGTCTGTACCACCACAGTTCCAGTCTCTGAAAGCTCCAAAGCAGCACTGGCCATCTAATTAAATGACTCAGTATAATAAATAGCCCTGGTCTGGATAGCCCAGGTTAGCCTGATCTTGTCATATCTTGGAAGCTAAGCAGGGTCAGCCCTGGTTGGGTGGGAGACCACCAAGGAAGTTGAGGTAGGCAATGGCAAACCATCTCTGACTGTCTTTTGCCTCAGCAACCCTGTGGAGTCACCATAAGTTGGCTGCGACGTGATGGCACTTTCCACCACCAATAAATAAGCAACTGTGCCTTCTGTAAACCAAATACATGATACGTGTAGCAAATCTGCACATTACTATGTTTCAGTGTATGTAGATTCTGTTGTGATTAATAAAATACAAATTCATTCAAAAGTGTTAACAGAATTCAGAGTAGCTTTTTTGTCATGTAGGGGGCTGAAATTTTCTTATATTAAAAGAGTAACCACTGAAACGGTGTGCGGGTGGCCCTCAGTCTCTTACGCAGAGAACGAGCTCCATCCCTTTTTTGGGTATATCTCTAAAAATCTTGGTATTGGAATAATATACTGGAGAAAGAGCAAGGATCTAGACATTTTTGCATGTATGTTATTTTGTTGGCAGAGTGGGAAAACAGGAGCATGAAATTTATTGAGAGCAGTTTGGTGTAGCGATTAAGTGTGCAGACTCTTATCTGGGAGAACTGGGTTTGATTCCCCACTCCTCCACTTGCAGCTGCTGGAATGGCCTTGTGTCAGCCATAGCTCTCACAGAGCTGTTCTTGAAAGGGCAGCTTCTGGGAGAGGTCTCTCAGCCCCACCTACCTCACACGGTGTCTGTTGTGGGGGAAGAAGATAAAGGAGATTGTAAGCCACTCTGAGACTCTGATTCAGAGAGAAGGACGGGGTATAAATCTGCAGCCTTCTTATTATAGGAAGCTGAAAAATGTGATTTTGGTTTTCTCCAGCTGTAAATTTTTAGTAATGTTTGTGTTTTTACTGGGGTTTATTGCAGTTGTGTGTTTTTGCTAAGCAAATAGTATTTGCATTTAAATAACCGGCGGATCTCAGTGTCTGTTGAGATGCACATAAGTGCCGTACATGCTGTTTCTGTGTGTTTGCTCATATATATATTTTCATCTTTGTAGAGAATTCAAAGGGAAAATATATTTCACCCTTCCACGATATTCCTCTGTTTGCTGGACCAAATGAGGTAAATATGTACATAGTATTCTTATTTGTTGAAGTTTTTGGGAAAGGACAACTACAGAGAGTTGGAATACAGCATTAGTCTTGCGCCTTTAGCTGACTTAACGCTATTAATATTCCCCCAAAATAATACTATAGCCATATATGTTTAAGGGTCAGTAATGATTGTGTCCATCATAAAATTGCATCCATCCATGTGATTTATTCCATGTTGCAAACAGGCACACCTTATTGAGTTTCATTAATTCAAGTTCATTCACTTCCGATCTGTGGCTGTCAAACTTGTTGAGGTCAGGAGCTCTCCTTACCCTATCAAGACTCGTTTTATAAAGCAAAATTTTCAGGCATCTTTAACATATTGCGTCAATCGCAATTGTGAGTCAAAATCTTGAGCTAGCTTTCATGAGTACTATTTTAATACTCGAGGGCCTCTGCTTTCCTTCTGTATGTTTGTATGTGGAATCTCCGTTGAAGTGTTTTAAATGCACAAAGCAAGAGCAAATGATCCTCTTCTCTGTGTGATCCAAGGTGCGTGGTCTTGCCTAGGAATGTGAAAAGTGCTTTGCTGGGTTGGACCAAGATCCAGCTAATGTGACATTCTTTACTTGATGCAGTCTGATGGTAACAGAATGGCAAACTGTTTTACAGTCCTTATATAAGGAGACTGCACACGTGGCACACGACGTTTACAGTAGTTTCAACACTATTTTTCTTTCACTGCTTTTTTTTTGGAGACGGGAGGGCAAAGTGCTTTACCAAATACAGTTTTAATAACCAAATAATACAATGTGCCACTTCCTGAGCTAGTTCTGAATCCTTGGCCTGACCTTTTCAGAGCTACAGACCAAGAGTCCTTTGGCTTGTGCTTCTGGCCAAGCCCAGGGTTTTAATACCAGTAACAGGAAGGGACACAGAAGTTTATCCTAGAGTCCCCAAGACTTGCCTCCTCTGCTAAAGGCTAATGATTGTGTGAGTTAGCTCTGCGCAGAAGAGAGGGATTCCATTGAAAACCATGTGTGGACTGCAAGAGGACCAGATGTCCTAATTTCCCTCTGTGTGTGTGAACACTCATTCATATATAGAAAAAGGGGAGACAACTTGGTAGCATGTGTTCATACTACATGCATTCATTTGGTAATGTTAGCTGTCTTCTGATATAAACTTGATGTCTGACCAGGATCTGCTCAAGTGAAGCTGTGTTACCTGGAAGGTTTGCTCCCCAGGAAATATTTGCAGCTCTTTTGAGTTTCAGATAATCAGAGTAATCACAGCTATTGGGCTGGGAATACTACTGCTGTTCTTAATGCTTTTCTGACTTATTACTGTCTCAGCCTCAGTGTGAACATATTTTTTGCCTAGTTGTGAATTGCTCATAAGAGGAGCTGTGAAACCAGGCAGTTTGAATTTGGTGGCTGTTTTGTGAGAGACAATGTGTTTGTGCTATGGGCAGAAAGTCTCCAGCTTTACTTTAAAATTAAAAAAAAAACAGTTCCTGCAAAGAAAAAATTAACGAAATGGAGCTTAGACTTCTGGAATTACAACTGACCTCCACACTACAGAGATCTGTTCCTCTCAGGAAAATGGCAGCTTTGGAGGGTGGACTCTATAGAATCACATTCCTGCTGAGCCCCCTCCCTTCTCCAGGCTCCACCCCCAAATCTGAAGGAATTTCACAACCCAGAGGTGGCAGCTCTACTTGGCGAGTCCATGCCAGTCAGAATAGACAGTACCAGGCTTAGATAGGTTTCATTCACTGAAAGGTAGTTTCAGATTTCTATCTCAGATAGGCTAAGGAGTTAACTTGTTTATGAAAGTACCAGCAGCTGTGAGGCTAGAAATGTGTGTGTGTGCGCGCGCGCGTGTGTGTATATGCAAACGTTGCAACTTCTGAATGGTTAAGATGTAGGGGCTACACTTGGAAGTAATTATGATCTCTTGCTGTTGATGGAAAAGTGAGCCTTGGAAGACCTTGGGTTTATGTGCTCCTTTCCCCTCTTGCATGCACCTTGAAACAGTTCCTGGTTAATAGCAAACAACAGTTTATTATTATGTCCAAAATACAGCCAGTTTGTTCCTTGCCTCCTTAAACCAGGAAGTCTCGAATTCCAGATGACTTCCAAGACTCATATTCATAACAGCAAAGCACAACCTGCCTTTGTATCTGAATTTAACCTAGGGAGAAACTATATTTGAAGTGGTTATTAGCAGGATCTCCACATTTCTCAAAAAGGTCCCTGTCATGTGTTTTCAAGTCCTTCCAAGAAGAAGCATATCTGTGTCTGTAAAGTACATAAGGTGTGCAGTGCACACATTTTTTGGGGGGAGGGGCAAGCCTCATTGAACTCATGGGGTTTACTTCTAAATAAAGATACGTAGGTCAGGGTTTTATGTCTCTTTGTGGACTGGGTAGGACAAGGACTTAGTATTGTATAGAAAGATTCATTTCCACAGGAATTAAGCACCCTGAGACCGGTGCATCAGTTCAAAGGGTAGCTGTGTTGGTCCACAGTAGCATAGCTAGATTCATGTCCAGTAGCACTTAGCAACCAACAAGATTTTTGGGGTGCATGCTTTTGAGAGTCCAAAAGGAACATTGACTCTTGAAAGCTCATACATCCCCTCCCCCCCAAAAAAATCCTTTTTGTCTCTAATGTGCTACTGAACTTGACTCTAGCTGAAATCTGCCTGTGTTTATTTGGAAGTGCCATGGTTTCTATTCCTAAATAAAAACTGCCAGCTTAATGTTCACTGCTTTGTGCCTAATGCTATTTTAGCAACAATTCAGTTCTAGTGTTTTCTTACTTTGGTATCATTGTTAATAGTTTACTTTATGGTAAGAAGCATATATCCATTGGGTTTTTTTTTTACTTGTGTCCAGGAAAAGGAGATTCCTGCAAAGAAAATGAAGCCTGGTGGAAGTGAGGTATGGTTACATCATTATTTCTTGAGATTACTTTGCTGTGCCAGATGGGGCTGGGTAGAACAATCTGGATAAAATGGAATATTTAAGAGCAGCTGTCTGTCTGAAGTTCTCTAAGAGGTGATTGGTTTCTTGCATTAAAACTGGGGCTCAGTTTATAAGGGCCTAATCTGGGGTCAGTGTTCCCTCTAAACTGAGTTAGTATGAGCTAGCTCACAATTTTTTAGCCTCCAGCTCACACATTTTTGTCTCCACTCAGGAAAAATGGCCCCAGAGCACACTAATTTATGCAGAGCTCACAACTTTAATGCCAGTAGCTCACACCTTTAATTCCAGGAGCTCACAAAGTAGAATTTCTGCTCACAAGACCCCACAGCTGAGAGGGAACAGTGCCTGGGGTGACATTTCACCATCACCTGTGAACCAAGGGGGCAATAGACATTGCTTTATCTGTAGGGTTGCTAACTTCTTCTTAGTGACTGGAGATCTCATGGGATTACAACTGATTTCTGGTTGACAGAGATAATTCCCTTGGAGAAAATGTGTATTTTGGAAGATGGACTCTGTGACATTATACCCCATTAAAGTCCCTCCTCTCACCAAAATCTCCCATTATTTCCCAGCCCAGTGCAGGCAGCCTTATTTATCTGAGTGTGTCCTCCACAACTGTCATTCCTTTCCTCAATCATTCCATGTGTGTTTCCTAGACTCATCTGTTATGCTGAAATTCCTTGGGTTGGGATAAGGAAAGAAGGCTGGAGCAGAGAGAACAGGGAGGGTGGGAATGAAGATGGATATAAGTGGTGCTTTCCCTTTAAGGTCACCTCATAACATGGTGTGGGAGGTGGGGACAGAAAAGGTAAGAAGACAGTAGCAGCTGCCAGAATTGCCTTTGTTTAGCTCCTCTGCTGTTGCCACCCTATCACAAGAGTGGAGGAGGAAACATTCAGCAAAGGTAGTATTAGTGTCAGTGGTACTTTAGCCCCTCAGGTGCTAATTGATGGTGTGTTCCAGAACTTTTTTTGTAGCAAGAACTCCTTTGCATATTAGGCCACACACCCCTGATGTAGCCAATCCTCCAAGAGCTTACAGGGCTCTTAGTACGCAGCCCACTATAAGCTCCAGTATGCTACAAAAAAGCCCTTGTGTGTTCCACAGAGGCAGTGGGTCTGAGACTAATCAGATGGACATGATACGTAACCTGGAGTGTACTTGTGTACAGTGATGGTTTAGGCCCTGAAAAAGCTAGGTTGCATATGCTTGTAGTTAGTATCCAATTAAAAACTGACACACCTCACCCAGAGACATAGTAATGCCTGCCACTGCTTCATATGAATGCTTTCTATTTCAATGCATAGCAGTATCAAGACCCAGACTGTTATCTGAAACCTCTTGGGTAACATTCTGTCATCCCATTTGTGGTTTTTGGTTTCTCCCCATCATTGGTCAATGACAAGAACATCCAGTTTTTGTCATCTCTCTGTTGTTTCTTTTTCTTTTGAAAGACAAACAATTGCTGTCTACTTTTGTCTGCAGCTTTGTTATAAGGCAAGCTGATCCCAGATCCCCCCCCCCCCGCCCAAATGAAACCATCAACTCAGTGTGCAGTGGCAGTGAAAAAGGCTCATTCCATGCTAGGGATTATTAGGCAAGCAATTGAAAATAAAATGCTCTGCATTGTAACTCCATTATATAAATCTTTGGTGCAGCTGCATTTGATGTATTCAGCTCAGTCCTGGTCTCCCCATTTTGAAAAAGATATTGCAGAGCAGAAAAAGAGCTACCAAAACGATCCTATGAGGGAAAAACCTCCTGTGAGGGAAGTTTTTAAGGCTTCTTAGATGACTAAGGGAGGATACTGGAGAGTGCTGTAATATTTTTGTGTGTGTGCAGTGAAGAAAATGGATAGAATTTTTTCTGTCTTCCATAACCTTACAACTTGGCTCCCAGTGAAATTGATTGGATGTAGATTCAGAGCAGAAAAAGTACTGCTTCAGATACAACATAATTAAAGTATGGAGTCACTACCACAAAAAGTGTCTATTTTACTTAGCCAGTGTGGAAATGAACTATTGGGTCTGGATTGTGAGTTATTTGGAAGCAGGTTTCCCCCCGTTTCACACAACTTTGTGGTGCATTCATGCACCTTCTAACTTTCCCCTTGTTTTTTGGCATTCTTTCAGAAACCTGCTTTACTATGGTCTTTTTGGGGAGGTCATAGCAAAGGCAAGGTAGCTGCCATGTAGATGGGTAAATCTACATCCTTCCCAGTTTCAGCCACATTGGTGCCATTTTTCCTGTCCCAGTCTGAGAACTTATCAGACAGATCATTGTGAAGATCCAGTGATCTAGCGACAGGCAAAAAATTGGGGAATGGTCATTGCAAGGGACTGGGACAGGAAAAATAGCACCAATGTGGCAGAAACTGGGAAGGATGTAGATTTTACTTTGAACAAAAAAAGCTGATTTTTTCTTGTATTCATTGCAGAGACATTTAGGGGAAAAGAACTAGAGACTCACTTTTTTTGGAGGGGGGAATGAAAACTGGGAGCAATGCCTTTTGCACCTGGGGATTGGCAACCCTACCAGGAAAGCATATCAGTGGGAAGGTATCAATCAAAAAATGATAATTTTGATGAAAATGTCTGTATTATGCAGAGGATCATCAACCAGACTTCTAGTATATGTGTCCCTGGAGTCTGGACCAAATCGGTGCACTGAGAGATGGCTTTTGGTAGTTGATATTGATGGATTTCTTTACACTGTAGAATACATCTCCTCCCTGATGATTTTAAAACCAGGCTTCATGCTGGTATTGCAGTAAAAAATAACCCGACACAAATGCTTGATTTATGCATTTCAAATACAGAAACAGGCACAACAAGATACAGAAATGCAGTTATTTGTTGAAATAATAATCAGCCAATTCATGTGAGCAAAAGCCTGGGTGCTTGGATGAAACAATTGCAAGTGCTCTGTTTTGCAAACAGAAAACCAAAGTATTTCTTCAACAGCAGGGAGATCAGTAGTGTAAGATAACTATATGGGTAAAGCTCAAAGCTGTAGGCCCAGCAGTGTAGTAAAACAGACTTGTTATTAGTAACACAGAATCACATGACATTGAAACAGAAAAGGAAAACAGGTATTTTGAAATCTGTTAGCCGTTGTACTAGGATGGTAAATTCACACATACCATGATTTGATACATGAACAAGCTTCAGGATTGTTTGTGTGTTCCTATCTTAATCTCTTTTGTCATTCACGCATGGTGTAATAATTGTTAAATCTAATCTAGCAAGCTATGGTTTATACTTTTCCTGCAAACAGATTTTCAAACTGGTTGCAATTTGCAAACTATACTTCCTAACAGTTTGCTGAGAACTCAGGAACAATGTATTATCTTGTCATATGACAAGATGAAGACGAGTCCTCTTGGGGTCTTATAGATGTGGCAGCAAATCATGCTTTGTGGTTGCATCTGAATCAAACAGTGTTGTTGAGGCCATTTCACTGGATCTGAGACGGTGCAGAACATATGAGCATATGCTCATTAAGAACATAAGAGCCCTGCCGGATCAGACCAGTGGTCCATTTAGTCCAGCATTGTTTCTCACCCAGTGGCCAACCAATTTTTCTGCAGGAACAACAACATAGAGAGGCCAAGTCTTCCCTTGATGTTGCTTCCTGGCAATGTTATTCTGAGGTTTACTGCCTCTGAACATGGAGGATCCCTTTGTCCTGAAAAAGTTGCAGTTATACGTCCCTTTGCTGAGTGTATAAAAGGAAGCCAGAGAACTGAGCATCTTGATGGGACGTAGAATCCTGATCTTTGATAGAGAAAATATTCAAGATTGGGCAGAAAGTATCCACCTCCCTCATCCTTCAGATCAATTGATCTGCAGAAATTCAGTGTGGAAACTTACACTCACAGAGTAATGCTAATGAAGGTAATTTGAATTATTAAGCAACGGGTGATTAGCTAGAAGCAAAAAGGCTATGGTAGCTATTTTTCATCGCATAGGGTAGTGGGACATTAATGATGAAATTAATATACAGCATTTATAGGACACTTAACATTAATAGCAACAATTAAGCAGATAGGAAGGAAGTAATGAGAAGAATGCTATATATTTGCTGTCATGGTGACAGCCAATTAATATACATAAGCTTTGCTTAGACTGACTCCAGAATGGGCCTTTGGATACTTCAAAATGGTTGCCAGTTAATGTTAGGCTGGCCATTAGCTATCATAGTTCATACAAGCCATGTTTACTAGGGGTTTAAAGATGGTTCATGGGGAACGGATACATTTTGTGTTGAATCAAGATGGTCTTGTCAGATTCCTTGAGTTTTTAGCTTGATGTGTGTGGATTTTATTATCTGTGAGAGGAATCATGTGTGAGTATTTTATGTCCACCTGTTCCCTTATGAGGAAAAGGGTTTACTGAGGGGAGCTAACATCTTATTGCCTGTGTATTTTGGTCCTTTACCTTTCATTCTGAGACTTAGTTCAGCTCACAATAATTGGCTTTGCTGAGACTGATAGCAGTTTCTGAAAATGATGGTTTTTAATTGCAGATGTTAACAAGAGAGGAGAGGTTCATTAGTGGCTACTAGCCACATGGACTGAAGGGAGCCTTAATGTACAAGGGCAGCAAACTTCTGAATACTAGTGCCAGGAGGCAAGATAAGGAAAGGCCTGGATCTCTATTAGGGTTACCAGCTCCAGGTTGGGAAATACCTGAATATTTTGGGGGTGGTGCATGAAGGAAGACAGGGTTTGGGGGAGGGGAGGGACTTCAATGGGGTATAATGCCATAGAGTCCACCATGCAAACCAGCCATTTGTTCCAGGTGAACTGATATCTGTCACCTGGAGGTCAGTTGTAATCCCAGGAGATCTCCAACCATCACCTGGAAGTTGGCAAGCCTAACCTGTATGCCTTGCCTATTGGCCCTCCAGGGCAACTGGTTGGCTGCTGTGTGAGAACAGGATGCTGGATTAGATGGATCAGTGGTCTCATCTGGCAGTGCTCTATTTATGTAAAACATTATGCCTTAGGGCACATTTTCCTTGGCCATACTTATGAAGAATGTGGCTATGTTGGTGAAATATTAAGCAAAATTCTCCTTTTTTGCCTTTTTTTTCTGCAACAAATTAGTTGCTTGTGAGTTGTTGGTCCACTCCTGATTTAGTCAGTACTGACCTGTGTTCTTCCTGAAACTCTGAAAATGGGTAACAGAACTGAATAACTTGCTGGGAACTGGAGCAGGTGGAAAGATAAATATGGAAAGATAAATTTCTTAGCACCACCTTGTGTTCATCTTACAGAGCTGAAGGATGGTGCAGTTGTATCATGATCTGTCTGCCAACCTTGGTTATCAGATTGCAAAATTTGGGAATGCATACCCATTTGCCTCCTGGGAGGAAATTCTCTTCATATCAGTGACTAAGAACCGTGACTAAGTGAATGACGACTAAATGTGTGTCCCTGATTTGTTCCTTTTCTTTTCAAAGGTTGTACTTAATATGATTGTAGAAGTGCCCCGTTGGACAAATGCTAAAATGGAGGTAACTTTAAAAACTTTACTGTCAAAGCTCTTGAAACAGTTTCCAATTAAATAAAGTAGTCCTGAGAAAAACCACTGTGAGTGACTGGCCCATGTAGTCCAGCATGCTTCATAATTTGAACCCAACACTGCTTCCCAAAGCTGCTTCCACACAGCAACAAATCTCCATATAGCACTTGTTGCTACAGTGAATGAAGAAGCATGCATACTGGCAACTGAGCATCCATGGTACAATCTCCCCCTCATTTTCCTTGCCTTAGCCCCCGTTTGCTGCTGTTCTTCTGCTGCTTGATAGCTTTTCCAACCTTTTTAAAAAATTGACAATTGCTAGATTGCTACAGCACAATATCATTATAAAGATTCATTGCTATAGTCCACTAGGTCCTCTTGAGTTCTTAGCATTCGTATAAAATAAATAAAAGCAAAATCTCTAGCCATTTTTTTTGTGGAGATACAAGGGAAAAGGTGCAGAAGATTGCACTCAGTTGTAGTAATGTGCTGTAGCAATCTGGTGGTGGCTGATTAAAAACAAATTCTTACAGAAACATTCCAGGAGGTAAAATAATGGAAGCCACAGGGAGCTAAAGCAAAAAAAAAAAAAATGCTGCCAGTGTGGGCAGAACCTTCAAAAATTTGCACTTTCCTATGCACATAGCATACAAATTTGCTTTAACTGTCATCTTTCTAAAAAGATCATATCAAAACAAGTTTGGAAATAATTCTGTCAAAACACAAGAAACCCCTGAAAGTTTATAATTAGGTGACAACATTGTAGGGATTCTCTAGAAGACTCCACTTCAGTTTGAGTACCAAACCAGAGCAAAACATCCGTGTGGGAGAAACTAACCAGTGTACTACTGTTGCTTGTGGTCCAGAAGGTAGTGGCCCTTTTAACAGCCTGATCCTGTACATCTTTACTCAGACGTGTGCATAAATTATAGGCCAAGTGTGACAAAGGTCAAGTGGAATGGAAGGATGTGATGGAGTTTTTGTGCAGAGGACTACCCTTGTTTATGGGGAGAAAAATTGTTTAGCCCTTTAAATAAGGTAATGCAATATTTCTCTCTCTCTCTCTCTCTCTCTGTACACGCATGCAAAGGGAAAAAAATACAAAACACTCTAGAATTTGGGGAAATTATTATGGAGAAAGTAGTCAGATCTATTCAGAAACATGAGAGGTTATTTAAATTCACAATAATGGGATTGAGGAGAGAATGTATAGTGCAGACGAGGAGGAATACCACCAAATCTTTGAGGGTGGTGGTATGTATATTAAGCAAAGACAAGGAAGGTTTTTAAAAACTGATGTTTTGCTTAGAGAAGGTGAACAAGAAGCAGCTCAGATTGTGGCAAAACAAATTAGGTTGTCAATAAGGTGGACAGAAAGAGAATTTAAGGAACATACTTCTAAAACATTAAAACAAACCATAAGAATTTCTTTAAATACATTAGAAGCAAGAAATAAGCCAGAGAGCTTGTGGGGCCCATGAAAGGTTGCTAAAGGAAGATGCTGGATGAATGTTTTGCATTGGTTTTTATTGGAAAATGTGAGGTAGTGACTAAATGGAACCTCTGTGTTCTTAGGGGACCTGATGGGGCCTTCTGAATATCTGTGCTGAGGACAGCAGGCAGAGGTTTTGGCCTCTGTGCCATGCTTGTAGGCCTTCTAAAGGCATCTGGTTGGCCATATTGTAAAGGGGCAATGTCTCCTGTCATTGATGATATCAATGAGCCAGGTTGGTGTAGTGGTTAAGTGTGTGGACTGTTCTCTGGGAGAGCCAGGTTTGATTCCCCACTCCTCCACTTGCACCTGCTGGAATGGCCTTGGGTTAGCCATTGCTATCACAGAGGTTGTCCTTGTGTTCCCAATAAGGTAAGTTGACCCTCCAGAAGGAAACCAGCCAGGGAGGCAGTGGGGCCCTTGGATGACCGAGGGGTAAAAGGATTACTGAAGGAGGATAGGGAAATGGCTGAGAAGCTGAATGAATTTTTTGCCTCCGTCTTCACTGTGGAAGATGAGAAGTGTTTGCCCACTCCAGAACCACTTAGTTTGGAAGGGGTGTTGAAAGATCTGAGTCAGATTGAGGTGACAAGAGAGGAGGTCCTGCAACTGATAGACGAATTAAAAACTAATAAGTCACTGGGTCCGGATGGCATACATCCGAGAGTTCTGAAAGAACTCAAAGTTGAACTTGTGGATCTTTTGACAAAAATCTGTAATCTTTCATTGAAATCTGCCTCCGTTCCTGAGGACTGGAAGGTAGCAAATGTCACCCCCATCTTTAAAAAGGGTTCCAGAGGAGATCCGGGAAATTACAGGCCAGTCAGTCTGACTTCAATACCGGGAAAGTTGGTAGAAAGCATTATCAAGGACAGAATGAGTAGGCACATTGATGAACACGGGTTATTGAGGAAGGCTCAGCATGGGTTCTGTAAGGGAAGATCTTGCCTCACTAACCTGTTACATTTCTTTGTGGGGGTGAACAAACATGTGGACAAAGGAGACCCGATAGATGTTGTTTACCTTGACTTCCAGAAAGCTTTTGATAAAGTTCCTCATCAAAGGCTCCTTAGAAAGCTTGAGAGTCATGGAGTAAAAGGACAGGTCCTCTTGTGGATAAAAAACTGGCTGAGTAATAGGAAGCAGAGAGTGAGTATAAATGGACAGTCTTTGCAGTGGAGGACGGTAAGCAGTGGGGTGCCGCAGGGCTTGGTACTGGGTCCCATGCTCTTTAACTTGTTCATAAATGATTTAGAGTTGGGAGTGAGCAGTGAAGTGGCCAAGTTTGCGGATGACACTAAATTGTTCAGGGTGGTGAGAACCAGAGATGATTGTGAGGAACTCCAAAGGGATCTGTTGAGGCTGGGTGAGTGGGCATCAATGTGGCAGATGCGGTTCAATATGGCCAAGTGCAAAGTAATGCACATTGGGGCCAAGAATCCCAGCTACAAATACAAGTTGATGGGGTGTGAACTGACAGAGACTGACCAAGAGAGAGATCTTGGGGTCGTGGTAGATAACTCACTGAAAATGTCAAGACAGTGTGCGTTTGCAATAAAAAAGGCCAACGCCATGCTGGGAATTATTAGGAAGGGAATTGAAAGCAAATCAGCCAGTATCATAATGCCCCTGTATAAATCGATGGTGCAGTCTCATTTGGAGTACTGTGTGCAGTTCTGGTCGCCGCACCTCAAAAAAGATATTATAGCATTGGAGAAAGTCCAGAAAAGGGCAACTAGATTGATCAAGGGGCTGGAACACTTTCCCTATGAAGAAAGGTTGAAACGCTTGGGACTCTTTAGCTTGGAGAAACGTCGACTGTGGGGTGACATGAGAGAGGTTTACAAGATAATGCATGGAATGGAGAAAGTAGAGAAAGAAGTACTTTTCTCCCTTTCTCACAATACAAGAACTCGTGGGCATTCGATGAAATTGCTGAGCAGACAGGTTAAAATGGATGAAAGGAAGTACTTCTTCACCCAAAGGGTGATTAACATGTGGAATTCACTGCCACAGGAGGTGGTGGCGGCCACAAGCATAGCCACCTTCAAGAGGGGTTTAGATAAAAATATGGAGCAGAGGTCCATCAGTGGCTATTAGCCACAGTGTGTGTGTGTGTGTGTGTGTGTGTGTATATATATAAAAAAATTTTTTGCCACTGTGTGGTACAGAGTGTTGGACTGGATGGGCCATTGGCCTGATCTAACATGGCTTCTCTTATGTTCTTTTGTTCTTAAGATTATGCATGGGATGGAGAAAGTAGAGAAAGAAGTACTTTTCTCCCTTTCTCACAATACAAGAACTCGTGGGCATTCTATGAAATTGCTGAGCAGTCAGGTTAAAATGGATAGAAAGAAGTACTTCTTCACCCAAGGGTGATTAACATGTGGAATTCACTGCCACAGGAAGTGGTGGCAGCTACAAGCATAGCCAGCTTCAAGAGGGGGTTAGATAAAAATATGGAGCAGATGTCCATCAGTGGCTATTATCCACAGTGTGTGTGTGTATATTTTTGGCCACTGTGTGACACAGAGTGTTGGACTGGATGGGCCATTGGCCTGATCCAACAGGACTTCTCTTACGTTATGCTGTGAGAGCCCTCTCAGCCCCACCCACCTCACAGGGTGTCTGTTGTGGGGGGGAGAAGATAAAGGAGATTGTAAGCTGCTCTGAGTCTCTGATTCAGAGAGAAGGGTGGGGTATAAATCTGCAATTCTTCAATTCTTCTTCTTCATAGGTATTGTCCAGTAGGTGCCTGTGACCATTGCACCATTACAACCTATGTAAGACCTCAATTGAAATGGTGCTAGTGGCAGGAATGATGTAGATCAGTATATTCCAAACACAGAGAGATTGCCAGATCCCAGTACAAGAAGCATCTAAAGTAGAAAAAAAACATTATCATTCAAGAGCTGCAAGCATTCTGTCACTTTTAAATCTATAATTGTATATATGTTCCATCAAGTCCTAGCTGACTTAATGGCAATCCTGTAGGTTTTTCAAGGCAAGAGATGTTCAGAGGTGGTTTGCTGTTGCTTGCCTGTGCATCCCCATGTTGGAATTCTTTGGAAATTTCCCATCCAAATACTAACCAGAGACTAATCCTGCTTAGCTTTCAGAATGTGATGAGACTGGCTAGCCTGGGGTATCTAGCTCAGGGCAAAAATATAATTAGAAGTTACTGATGTTGGAAGATACAAAAAGAGTATGTTTTGCCCTTTATATATTTATATTTTCAGTCACTTTGTATTTTCATCTTTTTACAAATGTCTTATTTTGTCTCCCACCTCACCCCCAGTCTTCTTAAACCTTTGGTATTATAAACCTAAATATAAAGCTTGAAGCTTTCTTGAGAAATGTGTTTTGGGAATAATTACTTGAACCATTTTATAGTAGTTTCTCCCCCCCACCCTTTCTCCTGCTCTGTGTTTTGCAACGTGCACAGGTTGCCACGAAGGAGCCATTGAATCCCATTAAGCAAGATGTAAAGGAAGGCAAGCTGCGATACGTGGCAAATATCTTTCCCCACAAGGGCTATATTTGGAATTACGGTGCCTTCCCTCAGGTAATATACATTGTTTTTTTGGTCTGTCAAAACCATGAAACTTTTCTGTCTTCTCAGCATCCTCCTCTCATAAATCCTGTGTATTTCACAAATGCAAAACTGTTGGAAGGAAAGCACTTGCGTGCCATAGACTTGTGCGTTGGTATGGGGAGCTGGGGAGATATTATGCAGCTATTTTTATCCATAAATTTTGATAAGAATGTGCCACTGGAGTTGAGCATATGTTTCTGGCAGAATTGTCATGCAGCTCGGTATTATGGTTTCCCTAGTGGAAGCAGTGTTTGCAGTATCAGGTGCTGGGGGACTCCCTTGTGCTGGTTTCAGCCTTGCTTTCCATTCTTGGTTTCTGCCAGTGCTTTGAGGTAGCTTGTGTGTGATGCAGCTGTTGCGTGCAAGACGTTGAATGAATGGAGAAGCGCACAAAGAGGAGGCTGGGCTGTTGTCGACCATTGCACCTTCTCATAAGGGCCAGTTTCTTAGCAGCAATATGGGTTGCGTTCAAACTACAATTTGTGCCTATAAATGCTTTTTTTTCCTTTTGCACACCCTGTGTGCATAGAGCACCATCAAAGGCCTCCTAATTTTGGAAGCCATGAAGCAAGCTCTGCTTTGCTGTGACATCCAAATGAAAACTGGAACATGTTTCCTTCCCACAAATTAGGATTCTAAACCACAGTTTGATTCTCGTGCCTGCAGAAAGATGTCATAGCAACTTGGAGTTTGATTCAAGGCTTTACAACCAGAAAGCCTTCAGTCATGTTCAGCAAGGGAGGGAGCAGCAAGGAAACACAGCAGCAGGCAGGATTCATGCCTTCCACAAACAAAGAGAGTTGCACATAGCCATAATGTTGCAGCAGCCTAGCAATGTCTCAAGCAAGATTGTAGTGACTAGCAAACTCAATGTATGAATTTCAGTAATGTATCCGTATTAATAGTAAAGTGAGAAATGCGAATGGATATTTTAATTTTAAATTTGTTTCTTTCCATAGACGTGGGAAGATCCTCATCATAAAGATGATAATACAGGATGCTATGGGGACAACGATCCCATTGATGTCTGTGAAATTGGTTCCCAGGTATGCCTTAACCAGTAGCAAGACTTGCTCTAAGGTTTACTTTAAAGTTCCAACTGCAATTTTATTTCCCAGTACAAAGCATAATGCAGTCTAGGAAAACAGTTTGGGCCAGCTGTAGGCTAAGGACCAAAGCCACTAGCCCAGATGGCTTTAAAAGGGGTGGGGGGGAGGAGAGAGATTAACAGATTTGTGGAGGTATGCCCATCAAAGGCTGCTAGCCAGAGTAACTAAAGGGAACCTCCATGTCCAGAGGCAGCAAACATCTGAATACTACAGTTCTGAGAGGCAACATCAGGGAAAGGCCTTAGCCTCTGATCCCTGTTTGTTAATCCTGTAGGGCAACTGCTTTGGCCATTGTGTGAAACAGGATGCTGGGCTATAGATAGACCATTGGTATGATTCAGCAGGGCTCTTCCTATTTTCTTAAAGCATGACATTTGAGGGAGGAGAAAGAATAGGTTGACGTTTGCAGGAAAAATGAGAGGTTTCTTGTGGGAGGGAAGCACAGGAAGGGGAAGAGTTGAGTCTTCATGTTGCACTATAGGATGGAATCTTCAGCCATCCGGGTCCTCTGTACCAAAGCAGCAGGGGTGGAATTCTACCGGGAGCTCCTTTGCATATTAGGCCACACACCCCTGAAGTAGCCAATCCTCCAAGAGCTTACAAAAAAGGACCTTGTAAGCTCTTGGAGGATTGGCTACATCAGGGGTGTGTGGCCTAATATGCAAAGGAGCTCCTGCAAAGCAGGCAAACTAAGATGAGATATTGTGAAGGAGTGTCTGATTGGAGTCCGTGTGGTTGGGGCATTAATTAAGATCAGTGAAAGGATAATGTGTGAAGACCAACTGGAGTAGTTATACTGGATTCTCAGAGTGCGGGCCTCTGTACTGAGCAAGCTGTCCTGTATAAGTTGAGAGACAGAGAGAGGATAGTTGTTAAGGTTTTCAGTGAAGCAGGCTAATAAGAAGAGAGGATTTACTGTGATGAAACTGAAGGAAAGCAGGGAGGTTGTGTACCTGTCAAAGTGAGTTTTTTTGAAGCAAGATTAGTTTAATATCAGCAAAGAAGAAATGTAAAAAAAAGCTGAAGAATATGAAGAAATCTGAATGTTTTTGGGAGCCAGCCGCAATCGGAAGGTGTACACTTAAGGATGTGAAATATATCTTTGAATAATGACTACAAGATGACATATAGGAACCAGAAATGAAGAGAAAGTCAGTGGTTATAAATTGGGGTTTTCTTTTCTGCACTTTAAGGTTCGTTCGCTTGGTGAGGTTGTCCAGGTGAAAGTGCTTGGACTTTTAGGCCTTATTGATGAAGGAGAATCTGACTGGAAGATCATTGCTATTGGAGTGGATGATCCAGAATCACAAAAGATCCATGGTAAGCCTATTATTTCACTTCCTATCCAGACCCTAATGAGTTTTCCTTCAAAGGCCAAAATAGGCCTGGCAATGGCCCTGCCCCCTCTCCCTGTGTAGTTACTCACAGAAACCCAGTTTGAATCTGTGGTTGCCTAGCTTAAAGCTGCAGGCACTCCTTTTATCATTTTTGGATTGTTTTAGAGCCCCCAATATATTTTGTTTAGGTTTCACTCCTCCACAAACAAACAAACCATCCTGAGACCCTTTTCAGTTCTGTAGAAAGATCCATCTTGCTCTTTCACAGCTTCAGGTACCACATTTACATATCCAAAGATTTAACAACTTCACTATTAGAATATAAGACAGATCTACAGATATGTAGAACAACGGACAGAGGAAAAAAAAGAAAGAGAAAAACCCAATTACATAAAAAAAAATACAATTTTCATTTACAATGTTGTGGACTATAATTCATATTGATCAAAAAGACCCATTCATTTTTCATAGAAATATTAAAAACATTTCATACTTTAATTATACTAAAACCAAAGTAAGTGATATACAGTAACCCCCACATATAATTCAGCCACAAAAGCAGCAGTGGAGTGGTCCAAGTATCAGTCAGGGCCATGGTGAAAGCTGAGCAAGTAATTTTCCCACCCTTCATTGGATCTGTTTCTCTCTGTGTTGTTTATATCAAACTATTCAAAATGAAGCTACAATTTATACATTGCAGAGTTTTCCCATGCAGCAGAAATGGCTGCAAATTCCTTTATATGGACCAAAGCTGCTGCTTTCTGTAACTGTTTATCAACTGTCATTGAAAACATGTGTTCCCCTTCTTAAACCTTTCTTTCAACTGTTGGTTTGCAAGTGGGATGTGTTAGCTTTGCCCAGCATCTGTTGTTTGAAAGTATTAGCTAAGTACAACTGTGTCCAGTGGTGCAAGTTTTTCTAAAAGCCATCTTCCGCTGGTAGAATGCCCCTTGTTAGGTTACGAACATTGTGGTACAATAGGTTATGAAGGTTATGCACATTTGCTAGAGAACTAAGACCAGTCCTGGCTAAAAAACCCACACTGGCTTGTGTTGCCATCTCAAACAAGACCACGTTCATGTTTAATCTGTAGTATATGAGGCATCTCTTGATCTTCTAACAGCATCCAAGCAGCCTTTCCTATCAGCGGCTGAAGCGAGTTGACTTTTGTTTTATTACAGCAAGTCTCCATGCCAAGTCAATGAAAGCATTTTGAGCTTCCTGCAGTATAATTGGCAGCCTCTTCCACCCAATATTGGCTTGAGAGGCAGCATTGCAAGCAATGACTGTTGGCAAAGCATGATCTAGTGCCTGGTTAATGGAGTACAGCTGTCTAGTTCTGCTTGGCAGGCAAATCTCCTGCCCTGTGATCTTTTATAGTTGCTGGTGTGGATTGTGGGTAATAGTGGGCTGTTTCTTGGAATTTTTCTAACTTTTGGGCTTTTAATGTTATATGTGTGTATGTGTATATATATGTGTGTGTGTATATCTATATATACTATATGTATATATATATATATATATATATATATATATATATATATATATATATATATATATATATATATATATATATATATATATATATATATAACAGGTGTGTGTGTGTGTGTGTGTGTGTGTGTGTGTGTAAAGGTAAAGTCCCCTGTGCAAGCACCAGTTGTTTCCGACTCTTGGGTGATGTTGCTTTCACAATGTTTTCATGGCAGACTTCCCCAGTCATCTACTCTTTATATTTATAAGCATTTTCTAGTGAACCACCTAATGAATCAAATGGTATCAGGACTGACCTGAGCACATTTGCATTGCATTGAAGGGCTAGAATTCTACAGCACTCCTGCAAGTGGGTTAAAAGGAACTGTGTTCTCATAGATCAATGTTACCATCTTCCGCTTTTCAAGAAAGGACAATTGATCTCTGCTGATGATGATTCTGGAGTGAAGGAGAAATCTTTTGTCTTCCTTCAATGTGGCCAACAGGGTTGTTTGTGAGACTTTTAATGTCATTTTGGAACCTCTGGGTTAGACTGAGAAACAGTAACTACACTTACCGTAATTCTTGGCACATAGGCTCTGACCTTACACCTATCTTGATCAATTCGGGACCATATGGCATACAATAAGACACTGGATGCAATATGTATGCCCTTGATTAAGACATAAGACTGTAGAATAAGAGGCCTCAAGAATATCTTTAAGCCTTTGTCACTTCATTAAATTTCTTTGTGGTCCAGCATTGTTCTATTGTTTTATTCTATTCTGTAGTATGAGCCAATATGTGTACTTACCTTTCTGACCTCTGAAGAAGACCAGTCTAGGTTGAAACGCGTCATGTCAAGTTGAGTGGGTTCCCATTGTGGTTTTATGATTGTACATATGATAGAGGCTTATGATGGGCCCTTAAATGGTTTTAGCTTTCTACAATAAATACATTTATGTTGGTTTATGATTTATTTTACAGTTTGTTTTTAATGTTTGGCTCTTTAATTGCATATTAACTTTTCAGGTTTCTTACTCCAGTTTTTGGGTTAAGTTTCTGTCCCTTCTTTGTTTTTTCTTTAGATGACTGGGCCCCAGGCCAAATTGGTGTGACACTCTAATGTATATATTTTTTGTAATCCTTTGCAGATATTGATGATGTCAGGAAGTTCAAACCAGGTTATCTTGAAGCTACAGTTGACTGGTTTAGAGTATATAAAGTACCGGATGGGAAGCCAGAAAATCGTTTTGCTTTTAACTGCAAGTTTAAAGACAAGGTGAATTTCAGAGGGGTTTCTTTTTTTTTAAAGTACATTTGAATTATTCAGATTCTAATTATAGTGGATGGAGAAGAGGAGTGAACCCAAAGTTTTGAGGCTCACTCATGTCATGAACAAATGTGGTTTGTTTGACATCTGAAAGTAGCCTAGATCAGTTCACAGACAGCTCCCCCCCCCCCAAAAAAAAAAATCTCAGTTGCAAAATCATATGTCTGAGATTTTTTCATGAACACTCCCCCCCTCCCTTTCAAAGGTGCTATATTCTCTGCAAGAGCACATGGAGATAGTTTGGTGAATGCCAGGCTGGGAAATGTCATTAAATGTTTGGAATAATGGAAAAGGTCTTCAGCTACCTGCAGTCAAAGTGCTTGTAGAAAAATATTGTAGATAAAATATTCAAGAGCTCCACAAAAATATTGTAGATAAAATATTCAAGAGCTCTTGCTCTTTCCTTTTTGTGTAGGATGCACATGAAACACTTTGCTATCCTCACAGGCAGACAGCCTATTGGTTGCACCTTTGGAAGTTAGAATCCCTAGAAGGTGGTTGCCAGTGATGAAATGGGTGTTGTTGCTATGCTGTTGTTGCAGGTGATTGGACAGTATCAGTTACATCAGTAATGAGGAGCAAAGCATTTCCTGTCCCTGTTGCTGAGCACAGTGTGGGTTATTTCTAGAATGTTAAGATTTTCTTTTTCTGAAAATTTAGCAATGTGCAAATGTGGAGCTGATAAGTACTCAAGCAGCTCTTCAAGTAGAAAATAAATAGAAAGTGATTTGCTCTCACAACAATACACAGCTCTTTCAAAATCCTGTTTTCAAGATATACGTTTTAAAGTAAATATTTTTACATACTGTATGGTTAGGACAGGAAATTTAAACAAAAAAACCTCTGAGGAATGTGTACATACCATTCTTTGCAGTAGGTCTTCTAGCTGCACTCAAATATCCAAACTGACTGGCTCATTTGGTCCAAGAACAAATTTCAGAAGTCCTGGGGCCTGCACCTCACATGCCCCTCAAAGATGGAAAATATTGTTCAGAGCAAGCTGCAGATTGTTGTGACATTGGCACTGAACAAAATGACAAACCATCAGGATTTCAATCCACATCTTGGTTTGGAATCCTGATTCATAGGTAAGCATTGGTTGATCCAGTGTGAAGGTCATAACAAACTGCAGTGTGTCCACATGAAGAAGTTTGGAGACCCAGAGTGGTATAGTGGTTAGAGTGATGGGTTAGAGTCAGGGAGCCCTGGTTCAAATCCACACTCGCCCATGGAAAGTCTGAGGGTGACCTTTGGCCAGTCATAAACTCTCAAGGTAGCCTACCTAGCAAGGTTGCTGTGAGGAAAAGATGGAGAGGAGAATGATGCAGGCTGCTTTGGGGGGAAAGATAAGGTAGCAATGAAGTACATTTGCAAATAAATCACTGTCTTTAGTCGCTGCACTGCATGTGAAAGAGAGAGTGTGCAGACTTCTGAGAGTTGCGCTAGGATCCTAGGAAAGCATTCTTAGGATTGCACTGCAGCAGTATGATCCTAAGTAGAGAGACACCCTTCTAAGCTCATATAAGTCAATGGGTTGTACCTTTGCTTCAAAGCAAGATCTCCTGTTACAAAATGGTGTGACTTGTTTATGATGGCCCTGCGGGCTGTGAAGCACACAACACAGCCTACATTTTTGCTGTTATTTAAAAAGCTTCATGTGCTGCATGTCCAGTCTCCACCCTGTCCACACCTCTCCCCCTCCATTATATTATTGTGGTCACACAGCTGTGGCAAGGATGGGTTAGCACAAGACTTGTAGCATGGTGTTGGATGAGAGAAGCTGTCTTGGAGTGAGTTTAGGATGGCCGTTGAGAGCTTCACAATGCAAACTGTGACATCAGAAGTGCATTTGAACTAAAATTGCCTAGCCTTTGATTCCTGGTTCCTTTTTCTGGTAAAATCTTCCCCTTGTTGCTTTTCTTAAAATGCATTGTTTGGAGGTCTCCAAAAGTAACTCCCCCCTCCCCCACAATTGCACTCTGGTCTCATCAGGATTCCCAGCTCTTCTACTGACTTTCATTAGACACTTTCCAACTGTTGTAGCGGGATTTGGACAGAGCTAGAGCCCAGACAGATGGCGTTTTAAAATTTAAGCATATGCTGAAATGCTTTGCTACAGTAGAGCCAAAGCATGAACCTAAATTCCTTTGCTCCCTGTTTGAACTGGCTCACAGAGGCTTCTCAAAATGTTTCTGGGAATCCAAGTCTGCAAATGGGGTTGCTCATTCCCCAAATATGGCTCTGTTCCCAGGGTCTCCTTGAAAGAGAGCCGTGGTCTAGTAGTTCCATTTGGAGGAAATCTGCATTGTCGCTCTTCTGTGTTTTCCCTCTTTTCTTTGGTACACATCAGAGAAGTTTAAAAACCTGGCAGCCTTTCCTAACATTTTTTACATATTAAGATTTAGATTAAAGTGGTTTAATAATTAGTGAAGAGGTCCGAGTTACTGTAGAATGTGCAATTTTTATTTGTGTTTTGCAGTCATCCTGAAGTCTTTGGAAAGCGTTAACATGTAATGTTCTTATCATGTATCAATTTAATTTCCTAAATATTTAAATATTAAAAACAGGCATTTGCTCTTGACATAATTAAATTCGCCCACGAATACTGGAAAGCTTTGATTCATAAGAAGACTGATGGAGGAGCCATAAAATGGTAAGCATCCAGGTTTTTATAGCTCTCTCAAAATCCAATGTGAACAAACACTAAAGTCTTGCATGCTTTTGTTTTGTTGTGGTAGTATTTCCGTTCCTAAAGATCTTCTTCCACATCATGCCGTGTCCATAATTTGACCATTATCTTAAGAAATGGCATCCGCTCGGTAGACTGCCCAGTAGTTATACCTGCAGACTGCCCGGTAGTTATATCTTACCAACAGCTCCAAAACAAATTGGCCTTTAATCTCTAGTTTGTGGTTTGCACACAAAAGTGATAATCTTGAATATTCTTGAGTACCCACATTTTGTTGGTTTTGCTTATTCTTGATAAATAGTTAAGTGATCACAGCATACTGTTAAATAGATCAACGTGCAAGGTTATTCTGAAGCTAAGCAAGAAATGGTCACAACCCATTTTTTTCCCTAAAATGATCCATCTGTTCCTCTAATATTCTTGGATAAAATGGAGGAGAGGAGAATGATGTAAGTCACTTTGGTTCACACTTGCATGAAAAGGTGGGGTATAAATGAATTAAATAAATAAATACTGCAATATCTGGTACTTTGGAAGTCCCTTCTCTGCAAGGTATGTTTTCTTGTTTTTGTGGTTTCCCGATATTCATAATCTTAGCCCCAACGGCATCTGGATCGGGGTGGCTCGGCGGTGCTGATGCTGTTAGACCTGTCGGCGGCGTTCGACACGGTCGACCATCGGCTACTGACGTGCCGCCTCGCCGACGCGGGGATTCAGGGGTTGGCCTTACAGTGGCTTTCCTCTTTCCTGGAAGGTCGGGGACAAAAGGTCGCAGTAGGGGGGGAGCTATCCCAGAGGCGCACACTTGATTGTGGTGTGCCCCAGGGGGCGGTTCTCTCCCCGATGTTATTCAATATCTATATGCGGCCTCTTGCCCAGATAGCCCGAAGGTATGGGCTGGGGTGTCACCAGTATGCTGATGACACCCAGCTCTATCTACTGATGGACGGCCGGCCGGTCTGCGCCCCGGAAAATCTGGACCGGGCATTACAGGCCGTGGCTGAGTGGCTCAGACTGAGTGGGCTGAAGCTAAATCCTACGAAGACAGAGGTCCTTTGCTTGGGTCACCGCGGCCCGGGGGGGGGATCCCCCTGCCAGCTTTTGACGGTGCGCCGCTGATGGCGGCGGACAGAGTCAGGAGCTTGGGGGTGCTGTTGGAGCCTTCCTTAAAGATGGAGGCTCAGATAGCAGCCGCTGCCAAGTCCGCATTTTTTCATCTTAGGCGGGCAAGGCAGCTGGCCCCCTTCCTGGAGCGCGACGACCTAGCAACAGTGATCCATGCTACGGTCACCTCGAGGTTGGACTACTGCAATGCCCTCTACATGGGGCTGCCCCTGTCCCGGACTCGAAAGCTGCAGCTGGTGCAGAATGCCGCGGCCCGGCTGTTATTGGGTCTCCCAAAGTGGGGACACATTCGGCCGGGTCTTCGGACTCTGCACTGGCTTCCAGTGATGTATCGAGTCCGGTACAAGGTGCTGGTTATTACCTTTAAAGCCCTATATGGCCTGGGACCTGCCTACCTGAGGGACCGTCTCTCCCCATACGTTCCCCAGAGAGCACTGAGGTCAGGAACACAAAATCTCCTCTCTATCCCCGGGCCAAAAGAAGCCCGCCTGAAAGTCACTCGAGATAGGGCTTTTTCCGTTATGGCCCCCACTTGGTGGAATCAGCTGCCGGAAGAGGTGAGGGCCCTGCGGGACTTGGCTCAATTCCGCAGGGCCTGTAAGACGACCCTCTTCCGGCTAGCTTACACCTAGCCGGGATGGAACTTGACGTAACTGGCCTGCCATCTGTTTATATAAAATGATATGTTATTGGTTTTAAGCTGCATTGTTTTTATGAATTGAAATGTATTGGTTTTAATGTTTAAATGTGAAGTATTTAATTGTTTATATTTAAATTGTTAAATTGTTATTGTTGGAAGCCGCCCTGAGCCACTCCTGGGAAGGGCGGGATACAAATCCCGAATAAATAAATCCCGAATAAATAAATTGTTATTGGATGTCTTGTGCTTTCGGATTGTATAATTTCCTGTATTTTGTAGCTTGCCTTGAGTGCTCATGAGAAAGGTAGGCTATAATTTAGGTCAACGGTTGTGTACCGTGTTCGCTATAAAGTGCTGGTTATTACCTTTAAAGCCCTATATGGCCGAGGACCTGCCTACCTAAGGGACCGCCTCTCCCCATATATCCCCCAGAGAGCACTAAGATCCAGTTCTCAAAATCTGCTAACAATCCCTGGGCCAAGAGAGGCTAGACTGAAGACTACCAGGGAGCAAGCCTTCTCCGTAATGGTTCCTCGATGGTGGAACCATCTTCCAGAGATGATACGAGCCCTGCGGGACCTGAACCAATTCCGCAGGGCTTGCAAAACATTTCTTTTCCAGCTTGCCTTTGAAATAGAACCCGGCTAAACTGACGTGTAGTTACCTAGCCATCTTGTGGACATCATAACTTATAGTATTTATAGCACCTATTTTATCTATTTTATCTATTTTATTTAATTATTTATGTAACTGATTATATTTAAATTGTTGTGTATATTGTTTTATTTGAATCATGGAATGCCATGTCTGTAAGCCGCCCTGAGCCCGCCTTTGGCGGGGGAGGGCGGGATATAAAAATAATTTTTTTATTATTATTATTATTAATATTTTTTAAAAAAAAAACATTTTGTTTTTCAGCATCAACGTCCTAGTGGGTACCAGTCCCTACTGCTGCAATGAAAACGATGCCCAAGCAATTGTGAAATCTGTAAGGGCAAACTGTTGTGCCTTTCTTCCCCTTCTTTTAAATATGAGTCATCAGTGGAAGCACACAAACATCACATATGGACAACCAGTGAAGGCTTGGCAGTTAAATGCAGAGCAGAGATGGTGTGGGTTTGTGTGTGTTAAGGTGGGCTCTTACCGTGTCCACTGGCCCACCTATTTCAGAGCTGTAATAAGTACTGCGGGACCACATGCAGATAAAAGTTTTCTCAACACCTGCTACCTTTTAACTTGGAGCACCAGGGACTGGACTTTTCCTTGACCAGACCTTGGAAACCATGTGCTCCCCTGCTGACTGAACCTATCCCTCAAGTTTTCATACATTCATCTTTCAAAATATCACACAGGACTGTTACCAGGCCAGTTACACCAAATCAGACCACTGGGCCATCTAGTTTGGCATTGCCCACTTAAGTCAAATTTGGTAGGAGCTCCCTGGAGTTTCAGGCAAATGTTCCCTCCTGCTACCTGAGATCCATTTAACAGGTCAGCAGCCCTTCTGCATACACTCCACCACTGAGCCACTGCCTGTCCCATTCATTTCACTGATTGTTCCCTGATGCCAGCTCCACCCCCCCTTGCTCTGGTGCTTTGTTGTTGTTCAGTTGCACAGTTGACTCTGACTCTTTGCGACCCCATGGACAAAGTCACCCCAGGCCCTCCTGTCTTCTACCATCCCCTGAAGTGTGGTGCTGCCTAATAGCAAATGGACTCTTTGCAACTCATCTGCTATCTTTTTGTGATAGCCCTGTTGCCATGAGTTACCACGCAGGCTCTCTGACTGTCAGTGGCTCATGTAATCACTAAAAAGAACAAACTTTGTTCACTGCCTCGTGTAATTAAATGCATCTATAAGGGGAGACCTTCTCTGCATGCATGTGTGAGAGTGATTGAGGAAACTGCTGTCTTCAAGTGAATTTAGGAGCGAGGAGGAAAACTTTTTTAAAAGGTTGGATTCCACCACCCCCTTGCCGCCAAGACATTAAAATGCTATATTTTAGAATATACAACTTCAGCAAAGGCACTAAAAATATCAGTGCTTAGCTTATATGCTAAAAATGAAACCCCCAGTTCTGATCTGTTTATAAAACACTTTGCCAGCTGCAACGATTGTATCAGCATGTCAAGTGTTTTCCATATGCCTCACAGCTATTTGGAAAGCTGATTTTTAAAAGACTGTTAATGGACTAAAATGCCTTCTTTGTACATCTTAGGATGCATCTGCACATCACTTGGAATATAGCTTGGTGACTGGTGTTGTAGCAGTACCAGACACAATCCAGGAATGAGGATGGCTTTAGATCAATAGCAGTGTGTGGGTGCAGTTCAAGACATTCAGGCAGAGCTGATGGCTAGCAGGACCTCCCTGTTCCCTTAAAAGCCAAGCATTCAGTGACACCCTCCTTCTTCCACAAATGGTGAAACATTGCACAAACAGGCTGCATTCACACACGAGGGAGGGCGATTCCATCCCTTTCTTGAGAGAGGGCAGGTCTTCCTGAGCCTCAGCTGTGGGAATTTTTGGAAAGGAATGCAACAGGCTTGCTGGGGGAAGAGAAGCAGATGAAAAATTATTTCCATCAAGTAGCTGCAGTGCTGTAACTTTGGAATCTAATCCATTGTCTTTTTCTAGTCTTTACAAAAGCCTCAGTAATGTTGTCTTGTGTTATTACCTCCATACGGGGCAGGGAGAGGGAGAGGCTTCTAGAGAATGGCCTAATAAAGCAGTGACCTGACAGAAGCAAAATTCAAACTGGGGATAATCCTCAGCCTCTTAAAGAACCACATGCCTTATATGTGTCAAATAGGAATTCATCACGTTGCCTGAAAAAGATCACTGAGACTGAGGGGAAAGCTGCAAAAGCTGTTTGGTGCAAAATGCCTTCTTTGTACATCTTAGGATGCATCTGCACATCACTTGGAATATAGCTTGGTGACTGGTGTTGTAGCAGTACCAGACACAATCCAGGAATGAGGATGGCTTGGGAGTTTCTGGTTCAAATAAGAAAGTAAAAGAATCTCTTTTGGAGATCACCAGTTATTGAGTTTGCTTGAAGTCTGTGCCTTAATGCAATATAATTATGGTTCTTTTGCAGACTCCGCCTTCTGAGGAGAAACAATCTGCTGCTAAAGAAGGTTAGGTCTCTTATTGATTGCTTCCACATCTCACATCAAATACCCATAAAGTAAATAAAGCTTGAAAGATGTAAGCAGAGACTTTAGGGCTGTGGTACTAGTGTATTGCTTAAAATCAGGTGCACTTACATTTTCACAGAATTGCAAATTGTTATGTTATTTTGACACAGAAAGTAGCTGCCTTCTTGCCTAAACAAAGAGGTGAGGAGATGTATGCTAGACTGAGCTCTTTGGAGTAATGGCAGGATAAAAATCTAATAAGTGTAGAATCTGCTGTCTTGACTAGAATAGTTAGTTGCCTGTGGTCTACATTTCCATTACTTCTGTACATGCACTTTTTAAACAATGAAGGGATGGAATGAGATGTTTGCAAAGTGACATCTGTGAAAATAAAATTACACAAATATCTGAAATACAGTGTAGACCAGAGGTGTCAAACATGCGGCCCAGGGGCCGAATCAGCCCCCCCCCCCCCAAGCAACTGGCTGTCATCTGCTTCCTTCTCCCTCTCTCTTGCTTCATTCTGCATCACAGTTTGCTTTGCCAGGCTTGCTCAGTCACACAGGAGTTACAGAGCTTGCTTTGCCAGGCTCTCTCAATCGCACAGCAGAGCTGCTGAAGCAAGTCTCTCTTCCTATTGACTCAGACTCCTCCCCTCCTGGTCCCCTGGGAAAAGGAGAGAGCCAGAACTTCCTTTGCCCAGTTCCCTGGATTACACAGGAGAGATACAAAGAAAGCACCTTTAAGACTAATGAATGCTAATGTTTTAAGCAAAATTTTTTTTAGCTTTTAAAAAATCTTTGTGTCCTTTTAAAAGTTTATATCTCTGCTACTTGCCATTACATTTTATGGCACACCTGGCCTGACCCGACAAGGTCTTATTTATGTCAGATCCAGCCCTCATAACAAATGAGTTCAATACCCCTGGTTTAGACAGCAAGAAACATATTGGTGAATTTTAGGGTAGCTGTATAACAAAATAATGGGCATATGTGTGACAGACATACAAAGCAGCAGTCAAGCAGCAGCTTTAAGACCAACAAAGTTTTATTCAGAATGTAAGCTTTCGTGTGCTAAAAGCACACTTCTTCAGACGAAACAAAGAAAACAATGAATTGTTTGCACATATTTGTATTTAAGTTCCTTGCTCCAATTAACACTACTTTTTTGTTTTGTTCTTTTAGTTGATAAATGGTACTTTCTTGGCCAGTGATAATTCAGATTATCTGATCAGGTTGTGAAATCTTGAATGGTGTCATCTTTACACACCCTCACATCTGCTGAAGATACGCAAGTGAAGGAACTGCAGAATGGATTCTGCAAATGTTTGTGTACCAAATCCCTATCATGTAAATAAAAATGATTTTATTTTTTTTCATTCTGAAGGTGTGCTAAATTTCACATTGTCACTTTGACTTCATTTGCTTAGTATTCCCATTATATCTTCTTCCTGTCTATTTAATGGAGCAAAGTAACTATGCCAGTTTTTATTTTTTGGAATTGACCAATTATTGCCGGTTTCTTGGTAGTGCCCAATGGAACAGAAGGTGGCTAAAGGTAGAGATTCCATTCCACTGTGCCGTACTGCTAAGGACACTTTGAATCAACAAACTGCAGTTTGCATTTAGCCCTCAAGCCAGAATTAGAGTTTACAGTGTGGAAGCCTGTATGCTGGCCATGGTTTATGATCATGATGGTTGGTGTGATGTCTGAACTGGAAAAAAACACACATTCTGGTGGTTTTATTGGAGCAGGGGTGGGGAACCTCCGTCCCGAGGGCCATATACGGCCCTCAAGGTCACTTGGTGTGGCCCTCGGGAATTGCTGAACTGAACTGAGCCATGTGGCAGCCTCCCTGGGGCCTGGCTGGCCAGCGAGGATCGTCTGGCCCAGCTGCACTGTGCAGCAGCCTACCCAGGGCCAGGCAGGGATCACAGGGCCCAAATGTACTGTGAGGCCTGGCTGGCCGGTCAGAATTGCTGCAGGACCTGGAAAAGTTGTTGTCACAGTTCAGTTCGCACTTGATTATCCCAGATGGTGTGGCCTAATATTGCTAATGAGTGTGTGACCTAATATGCTAATATTAGGGGATGTGGTCTAATATGCTGCTGAATTCCTGCTGGGCTTTTTCTTCAAAAAAACCCTGGACCTATGCATTTGCCTAGGGCGGTGGGCGAGGTATGCGTGTGTTCATGTGTGCCAGATTAGGCTCTCCCCACGTGACTTCAAATAGAAAAACAATTATTTGCATTAATTTTGCTGGCCTTAATCATTCTCCCTCGGCAGAGCACTGTTTTTTAAGTTGATAATTTTTTATGGCCCGCGAATGATGTTATAAATATCCATATGGCCCTTGGCAGAAAAAAAGGTTCCCCACCCCTGTTGGAGCCTCTATATAAGAACTGAAGTGCTGAGCAGCTACAAAAATGAAAGGAAAAAAAAGAAAAGTTCTATAAGCCATTGTTTGCCTGTCACATATGCCTAGCCTAACCTGTCTCACAGGGTTGCAAGAATAATGTGGAAAGAAGAACAAGATAAGCTGCTCTAAGCTCCATGGAGAAAGGTTTGGACAAAAATGTAATAGATTGATGGCACCGCAGCATCTAGTGGCACTAAATACTGTAAACGAGTAGCACTCATAAATCTGCTGTTGCTCGGTGAGAGGATTGCATCTAGTACAAGAAATCAAGATGACGAATCAAACAGTAGCATCTCTGGTTAAGGCCTCATCGACTAACGAAGTTGTGGTCACAAAGTTTTTTAAAAAGTCCCCTATTTTTGAAGTAGTCCCTCCAATGTATTTTTGAATCAAAGTTTGTGTACAAATAAAACAGATTTAATACCTTGCTTTTGAAAAAGGCAGCAACGTTTCTTTTTCTCATGTAGTTTTGGCTACACTTCAAAGGTGAGAAATAATTCAAAGTAAAGGTGGAACCCAGTCAAAAGGTAAGCACTCTGAAATGATTTGCACAAGATTATGAAGCAAGTGCTTAACAGTGCCATTCTTAAGCAGAGTGATGCTCCTTCTAAGATTGATTAGGATAGTTTCAGGAGTGTAGCCATGTTGCTCTGCAGTAGAACAGCTAGATTTGAGTTCAGTAGCATCTTACAGACCAATAAGAGTTTCAAAGTGTAAGCTTTTGAGAGTCAAAACTTTGTTTATCAGATAGTCTACTTATACCCTCAAAATCTTATTGGTCTTTAAGGTGGTACTGGACTCAGATCTGCTTAGGGATAGAACTGTGAAATACTGTCTCAGTTGAAATCAGTGGGTTGCAAGAGAGTTCCACACTGCCTGATGGACCATCCCCAAAGTTGGTTACATTTTGAATTGCAGCAAGAATGCAAAGATCATCTGGAAACCTTGACAGCAAGAACATTATGTTTTTATGAGCTCCAGTTTTTAAAAGTGTAAGCCGCTGGCACAGTTGGTATCAGAGAAACATTTAATTTTTTCTTTCTAAATACTTGCTGTGAGGCAGACTCCACAAAAAGAATTTTTTGCCCCACCCACAAATGCCTGTGTGGTCCTTCCTAAAATGTATTCTATGTTAAATCAACAATAAAACTTAGAAGGATCCTTGAGACTTCCCTACATGACACAGCTATTTACAGAATCAAAAATTAAACTAGACAGAGAAAGCTTGGAAGAAAAATTTTGCTGGTATTTCCTTTTACAAGGCTGAGTAATGAAACTAAGCAAATTAAGGAAGAACACCCACAGTGGGCATTGCTGAGGGCATTAATTTCTTAAAGCTACAGGTGCTGCTTCTGGGAGGAGGGTTAACCTGCCAATGTGTATCTTTTTAGATTTCAGATTTTGGGGGGCTTTTCTCAGGTTTGTAGAAAAAGCTGTATTTTCAGTTCATGGCTCTAGTTTCTGGGCTTAAGTATCCACAGATTTGGCAATGCTGAGAATTAGATACATGGATTTCTTTCAGAGACCAGGGTGTGTAGGAGAGAAAGAATGTGACAAGCTTATAGAAATCTCTTGAGAATTAAATGACTTTCCCAAGCTATGCAATTCTCAAAAGCATACTTGTCTCTTGTAGGATTCCTCTGGGAATCCTACCCCCCCAGGGAAAGTGCATGCGCAATACATAGCCTCTCCTCTCCCGGTGTAGTGAACGCCGCGTGGTCACTGTCTGGCTATGCCTGGCAGATGGTCACTGCAATGGCCTCTCCTGCATTACTGCATCCGTAGCAACACCTTCTCGCTGGTCCCCCCCGTTTTCACAGAGTTTGCTACGTCATGGTGCGACCGAATTGTCCGGCGGTATAACCGGATGGGCAGGCTGGGCCCACCAACTTCGTCAGCCTAAGAGAAGGAAAACTCTAACATCAAACCCGGGCAGATAGAGCTCGTTAATGTAACACCTACCACCTGGAGGACTCACTGCCGGCGTCCCGGCTTACTGGGCCATGGCAGATGACCCCCAGGTGAAAGGGTGGAGCCAGTACCGCGCACACTGCGCTTCACCTAAAAAATTCCTCTGCGCAGGCCTGAAGGGCATATCCACACACACAACCCACAACGCATCAAGTCCTGCAGCGATAGGCAAGGGGCGAAACGGCAGGTGGAAGGTGCCACTGGAAGCCGCAGTCCCGATCCTGCATGTAGGCGGTTCAGGATATTGGTCGCCTGATGCTAACCCGGAGACGAAAGCATCTTTCGGCAGCACCCTGAACGACCAAGCAGCCTTATCTAGGGACAGCACTGCTTGCTCCACACGGAGAGGGGCCTAGAAAAGGTGGCCTAAACAAAGCTCGTCTCCCCCACCCCAGTTGGCTAGCCGCGGTCAACGGGCATCCTTACTTGCGGTCAAAAAATAACAACAAAGAAAAGGCATGCACCTGCCTCACAAAGTGTGCAAAGACTAAAGCTTGCGTGTTGGAATATCAGAACCATGCTTGACACAGTAGGCAGTGGTCGCCCTGAACGACGCTCTGCTCTAGTTGCCCACGAACTTCTCAGGTTGAATATCGACATAGCAGCTCTCAGTGAGGTCCGCTTCCCTGAGGAAGGTAGTCTTCAAGAACACGGTGCTGGCTATACCCTCTACTGGTCGGGTAAGTCAAAGGCTGAGAGCCGCCTTTCTGGCGTTGGCTTCATGGTCAGGAACTCCATTGCCTCCAAACTCGAAAACCTTCCAACAGGTCACTCAGATCGCATCATGTCCATGCGCCTCCCACTTCAAAACAAGCAGCATGCAACACTCTTCAGTGTGTATGCCCCAACCCTTCAAGCAGATCCTGCAGAAAAGAACAAGTTCTATGCTGATCTACGCAACCTCGTACGGAAGACCCCTACAGAGGACAAGGTGATCATCCTTGGCGACTTCAATGCCAGAGTAGGTAAAGACTCGGAAGCCTGGAAAGGAGTACTTGGCAAACACGGCATTGGCAACTGCAATGACAACGGGCGCCTCCTGCTAGAATTCTGCATGGAGCACCAGCTCACCATCACCAACACTATCTTCCAGCAGAAGAACAGTCTGAAGACAACCTGGATGCACCCACGGTCCAAGCATTGGCACCTTATCGACTACATTCTGGTGCGCCAGAGAGACCTTCGAGATGTCTTACACACCCGAGTAATGCCCAGCGCAGAATGTCATACGGATCATCGTCTTGTACGCTGCAATCTCCGTCTTCACTTTAAACCCACACCCAGGAGAGGAGGTATCCCTCGGAGGAAGTTTCAGGTTGGCAGCCTCCAGTCAGCCGAAGTTAAAGCTGCCTTCCAGGCAAAACTCCAGTCAAGAATTGAGGACCTCAGTTGCCCCACAGACCCTTCTCCAGAAGCACTCTGGGAACACCTAAAAACTACCGTCCTGCAGATCTCTGAAGAAGTCCTCGGGTTCTCCACAAGGAAGAACAAGGACTGGTTTGATGAGAACAATCAAGAGATCCAAGAATTACTGGCAAAAAAGAGATCTGCCTACCAAGCACATCTTGCTCAGCCCTCCTGTCCTGGGAAAAAAGCAACCTTTCGCGCTGCATGTAGCAACCTCCAGCGCAAGCTTCGAGACATTCAGAACGAGTGGTGGACCAAGCTTGCAGAGAGAACCCAGCTGTGTGCAGACACTGGTGATTTAAGAGGGTTCTACGAAGCCCTGAAGGCAGTATATGGTCCATCATATCAGGCTCAGAGTCCCTTGCATAGTGCAGACGGCCAAGTGCTCCTCACAGACAAGGCATCCATACTGAACCGGTGGTCGGAGTATTTTCAGGTTCTCTTCAGTGCCAACCGCGTAGTTCAAGATTCAGCAATCCACCTCACCCCACTTCAACCGGTGAAAACAGAGTTGGATGAGATCCCCACCCTAGAAGAGACTGTTAAAGCCATCAAGCAACTGAAAAGTGGCAAGGTAGCAGGAGTTGATGGAATTCCACCAGAGATCTGGAAGCATGGGGGCACAGTACTACATAGCTCACTTCACAAAGTACTTGTCACCTGCTGGGAACAAGGCAAATTACCACAGGACTTTCGCGATGCAATCATCATCACCCTATACAAGAACAAAGGGGAAAAGTCAGACTGCTCCAACTACCGGGGGATAACCCTGCTCTCCATCGCAGGCAAAATCCTTGCCAGAATACTCCTGAACAGACTGGTGCCCACCATTGCAGAAGAACTCCTCCCAGAGAGCCAGTGCGGCTTCAGAGCTAACAGGAGCACCACCGACATGGTATTTGTTCTCAGGCAGCTCCAAGAGAAATGCAGGGAACAGAACAAGGGTCTGTATGTGACTTTTGTCGACCTTACCAAAGCTTTCGATACCGTTAGCAGGAAAGGCCTGTGGCAAATCTTGGAACGTTTAGGATGTCCCCCAAGGTTCCTCAGCATGATCATCCAGCTACATGAAGACCAGCGAGGCCAAGTCAGACACTGCAACGACCTTTCGGAGCCCTTCCCAATAGGCACAGGTGTAAAGCAAGGCTGCGTTCTCGCGCCAACTCTCTTTACGATCTTCTTTAGCATGATGCTTCAAAGAGCCGCAGTAGATCTAGATGAGGACGATGGTGTCTACATCCGCTATCGCACCGATGGCAGCCTGTTCAACCTGAGGCGACTAAAGGCACACTCCAAGACAATGGAAAAACTCATCCGAGAGCTACTGTTTGCTGATGATGCTGCACTCGTCTCCCACTCGGTATCAGCTCTGCAGCATATGACGTCCTGCTTTGCAGAGGCTGCCAAGCTATTCGGCCTAGAAGTTAGTCTGAAGAAGACAGAAGTTCTCCACCAGCCTGCACCCCAGGAAGATTATCACCCTCCCTGCATCACTGTGGGTGAATCAGTTCTGAAGACAGTCCAGCAGTTCAGCTACCTGGGGTGCATCATCTCCTCAGATGCCAAGATCGACAAGGAGATTGACAACAGGCTGGCAAAGGCAAACCGTGCATTTGGCCGACTGCACAAAAGAGTGTGGAGCAACAAGCATCTGAAAAAAGGCACTAAGATCAATGTTTACAAAGCGGTTGTGATGACAACCCTCATCTATGGCTCCGAATCGTGGGTTTTATACCGTCATCACCTGCGACTCCTTGAGCGCTTTCATCAGCGCTGCCTTCGCACCATCCTCAACATCCACTGGAGTGACTTTGTGACCAACACTGAAGTCCTCAAGCGGGCAGAGGTTACCAGCATCGAGGCACTGCTGTTGAAGACGCAGCTGCGCTGGGCAGGGCATATTTCTAGGATGGAAAACCACCGCCTTCCCAAGATTGCCCTGTATGGCGAACTCTCCACCGGCCATCGAAATAGAGGGGCACCAAAGAAGAGGTACAAGGACTCCTTGAAGAAATCCCTTAGCACCTGTCACATCAACCATCACCAGTGGTCTGACCTAGCCTCAGATCGCAAAGCATGGAGGCACACCATCCACCAGGCTGTCTCTTCCTTTGAGAACACACGCATAGCTGGTCTTGAGGACAAAAGGAGATTGAGGAAGAATCGCACTGCTACAGGACCAACCCTAAATCAGACTTTTCCCTGCAGCCGCTGTGGCCGGACCTGCCTGTCCCACATTGGTCTTGTCAGCCATCAGCGAGCCTGCAGCAAACATGGACTATTGCACCCTTCTTAAATCTTCGTTCGCGAAGCCAAGCCGAGAGAGAGAGAGACTTGTCTCTTAAACCTTAACAAGAAGTGACTGTCAGAAGATTGCTCAGTGGTGGTGGAATATGGCATTTATTTCATAAAATGAATGGAGAACAATGTATGGGTCTGAATCCTCATAAGTGTTTCAGCTGATGGTGAGTTGGAGAAAAACAATGCTTCTGCTATTAAGAACAGGGCAGTACTTCATATTAATGAAAATAAACAGGGGACCCACAAGAACTTGTGGGACAGCTGCTCATATGCCCTTATATCCCCCAATACTTTCTATTTCCCTTCCCCGGCAGTCCCTAAAGACTCTTCCATTTTCATGTTTCTTTTTCTCCTCTCACCCACTAGCCAACCTATCTTTATTTGCTGCCCTGTCTTTAGCCTTCCATTCTACTGGCATCCTCTTTCTAAGTTGCATGGTGGATGACTGTATCAAGTCGCGTGGTGGGCACTGCCAGTGAATCCTCCATCAGGGGACCATGACAGGGAAAGGGGATGGGGCCTTTGTCAGGGCTGTTTAGTCTCTGTATCCACTCCTGTTCCCATTCCCCAGATTTGCTTTTGAGAAACCATTGTTTTCTAAAAGCTACAGGTATTGTTTTTATTTGGAGAGTTTGAATCCCTCTTCAAAATTTCAGGGTTTTATGCAATTTATGCAATGTATATACCATGTCCTGTTAGCCGCCCTGAGCCTGCTCCGGCGGGGAGGGCGGGCTATAAATAAAGCATTATTATTATTATTAAACCTGCAGCTTCCCTCTGGTTTGCAGAGAAATCTATCTGTATGCTTCCTTTTTAAATGTGAATGGCGGGACACATGGATTGCCTTGATAGCATGTGAAGCTATGTATACACTCTAAAATTTGATATAAATTATTAATAGAATCTGGAAATGTACTTTTAAGTTTATACATTATCCTAAAATTAACATTTAGTGGGGAGAAGTAATAAAGAAATAATTGGCCACAAGCCTCCTGTAAATCCTGAGGTAATGTTACTGGGAAATATTAAAGAATATGTACAAAAGTCATTAATGTGAAGTATGGTGGCAGTCACAAAGTTATAGTTGTCAATGGTACTTGTTTTCACTCTTGCTACAACAAAAAAACAGATTGTAGCATAAGCTTTTGTGGATGATAGCCCACATCATCAGATACATGAATTAAGCTAATTCAGCAGATATATATGCACACTCAGGGATATAGAGAGGAAAAAATGTAACATTCAGGCTAAGAGGTCACAAGGTACAGTCTGTGATGTTAGTTTGCAAAACTCAAAAGTATAGAGGTACAGTGACCATAACAGCTGTGATTGAAGAAAACACAGCTTTCTTAATTTAGCTAATTTATACCTGTAGTAGGTGACTGAGTCCTCATCTAGATGGTCCAAGCTCACCCAATCTCTTCAGCCTGAAGCCAAGCAAGATCAGCCTGGTTTTAGTACTTGGATGGGAAACCTCCAAAGACATCCAGGTTTGCTAAGCAGAGGCAGTCAATGGCAAACCATTACTGTGTGTCTCTTCCCTCGAAAACCCTACAGGGTCACCATAAATCAGCTGCAACTTGATAGCAATTTATGCACACCCACTTACACAAGCTGGTGTGGGTGAGAAGAACATGTTTGTAATTTAAGCCTCACCTAATACAGTGAAATCTAGGCTTAACCAATCAAATGGAAATCTGAAAAGGTTCATTCTATAACATAATGGTGGATGGTATAAGTTATGGAATATAGCTTACGTTAATGAAAATGGCTGTCTTTATGAAAGACAGGCATAATCTATTAAAGCAAGATAATGTTTATGATAACTGGGTTCCAGTATAAGAATTTGTATTGGTAAAAAAAATTAAATGAAACCAAAACATTTATTTTCAGTAAAGGGAAGATAACGAGGAAAAGGGAAGGTGTTTCAGGATTATTATGCATTTTGATTTGTGGAACTGTTAGTAACTTTAGTAGAGGTTCTACTTAAATTTAACTGTCATTGTTTATTTATTTCATTTTAATGTTGTTGTTTTTTTTAGGAAAAGCTATAAATATTATTTATAAGCTGCTTAAAATGGAAACTCTCCATACCAGGGCCATAATGTTTAAAATCTAATATACAAGTAGACTGAAACTTTTGATGACAACTTTGAAACACTGCCTGGACATAGAAAGAAACAATATTGGTAATTTCTTAGCAGTTCTGGATATTGAAGTAGAAGGGCAGACAAATATTTTAAAGAATAACAGCAAATCTTGAGTAATTTTGCATGCATTTTATATTTAGAAGTAAGATGAGGAGTTCTCCCTGAATTACAATTGACCCCACCAAACTGCAGAGATCAGTTTCTCTGGAGGAAATGATACCTATGAAGGCTGGACCTTGCCTTGATTTTGTGGTAACAGCATACTTTAAAATAGAAAATAGTGTGTTTAAAACCTAAAAACAAAGTCTGAGTCCAGTGGCACCATTAAGACTAATAAAGTTGCCACTGGATTCAAGTTGTGTTCTACTGCTTCAGACCAAGATGGCTACCCACCTGGATCTAAAACCTGATTAGTTATTCAAGTTAGTTCTTCTTAGTTCACAATCCCTGGCTGAGTTTTCCTGTTGAGCCAAGACATTACAGAGACACTTTAAGGAGGGTAGTTAGCTCATGAAAGAGTTCCAGAGATGTTTTCCATAGTGGTATGTTTTGTTCAGTGTGCTTTCATGTTTTTACAGTTAGCGTTTAAACAAACATGTAGAGAGTGAATATGCTGTACTGAAGTATAATCTCCTTGCTTGACACTCCATCTCTGCCAAGAATCTTTTTACTATGTTAATAAAGCTTTTGTGAGAAAGAATGCAATTCTGGCAAACTCTACTTCTAGACTGGCCAGAAAGAGATGATATGTGGCATCATATGAAGCAAGGCATGAACAATTTGTCATCTGAGCCACTCTGAACCCTGCTTGGCAGGGAAAGGGACAGGGTAAAAACTGAATGAATAAACGAATAAATAAATCTACTTTCTTATGGACAAGCCAGCAAGAGCCATATTTCCCAGTTCTTATTGAGGAATATAGGATTTCGAGGCCACAATGGTCTTGGTTTTTTATCAGCCAATTTAAAGCAAATCAACTCAAAGCTTGCTTGGGCCTTCAGTTAGGTGATACTTTCCACATATATAAAATGGCAGCTACAATTGGTGATCATTGTGAATGAGAACTAAGCACCTTGGGGTGCCCAATTATAATTGCAGTGAGAGGAAATTCAGAAAAGTAATTTTGGCTTCCTTCATTGCCTTTATGTTGGCCCCCAAATGAGCAGCTACTCTGCTTTCAGATTTCACAGCAGCAAGAGCCATTAATGGCAACTCTGAGCAATTTCGGATTCTCCGTGAGGTCGAGAATCAATGTCCATGAGGTCGAGAATCAATGCTGCTGCTTCACTTGCTTTTAGTAAAACAAATTTAGTACACATGCTAGGCCACCGTTCTTGTCTGTACCGTTTCTGAAACTATACAAGATGAATTGCAACAGTTTTAGATGCAGCTCTTACCCTTCTGTGTAGATTTTATGGGCAATGGGGACAAAAGGAAAAAGCTCTTCAAATGGGCAGAAAACCAGTTTAACACAGCTTGAAGGGCAGCAGAAAAAAATATAGGTGTAAAATGGCAAAAAGGCATTTTTGTCATGAGCCCTGACGAGGAGGAGCTGGAAGGGTTAACAGACCTCGAAGAGTTGCCGGCCAGTTCCTCAGCTGAACAAAGAGCAGCTGGCCCAACAATCACTCTTCAGGCACCAGTGTCAGCTGCTGACGATCAATCTCCAAGCTCTCCTCCTCCCATCTCAAGAGTTCAAAGCAGGCTCCGGTAAGAACTTTCAGAGCGTAGACATGAGGCACACCGATGCTTCAGATCTCTCAGCCCTGAGTACTAGCAGAGTCACTGCCACCCAGGGAGCAGGCTGACTGAGACTCTCATATAGATTGAGACTCCCACCCAGGACCTGGTAACCTTGTGGAAGCAACAAGTCTGTTCTCTGGCTTGCATCCACGCTCCTTCCTGATCCTGACCTGCTTGATTTCCTTGGCACCCTGACCTTTTGGAAATTGACTTCTGATTCCAGTTTGTGATTCTGCATTGGTGACTTGGCTCCTGCTTGACTTCCTGGACCTTGGACTGGCTTTGGACTCCTGCCTGCCTGCACCCTGAGAAAGTTACATTTTTTTTGTTACTTACTGTCATGTTGCTTCTAAGTTATGGTGACCCTATGAATTAAATGACTTCCAAAATGGCCTACCATTAACAGCCTTGCCAGGTCTCTATTGAGTAAAGCCATTTCATGCTGGTTCTTTCTCCTTTCCTGCTGCCTTCAGCTTTTCCTAGCACTATTGTCTTTTCCAGTGACTCTTGTCTTCTCCTGATGTGAGTAAAGTATGATAGCCTCAGTGTAGTCTTGGCATTTCACTTAAGATTAAAGGCCACAGCCCATGACTCACGTTCAACCAGTGATCAAACTTCTGCTTGAACAGCAAGCAATTTGATCACGAGCGGTACCCTCAAACAGTTAAAAAATTGTTACTTGTTATTAAGCACTGCATGTTCTAAATTGTATTGCGACAGTTTTGTGCCTGCACTTTCTTGCGATGTTGTCCTTCTTCTCCACCTGCCAAATCAATCTTTCAGGAAAAAACCACTTAGACAAGAAATGCTTTTCTTCCCTGGATCAGTCTTGTGAGGTAGTAGTGGGAACTGCATGGATTGTCCCTCTAGTATTCCAGCCTTACCCATTTTGCCTGCTTGACTCCAAGAGCTGTGTGCAGATCTCAAATATTGTATTTCCTCTCCCAGTGTCACTTTGGAAATGTAGTCCAATCCATTAAATGCTGAATATGTACTGGCATAACATATGCTGAATTCATGGGTAGTAAACGCAGCACAAATCCTCAAAATGTAGCTATCTCGTCACTGAAATTGCATTCATTTAAGCAATTTGCTATATGAGTTTCATGTTGCTAAGACACTTAACAGTGCAATCCTAAGGAAAGTTACAGCCAAGTTGGTATGACTTGTTTGGGAAAGACAGCTATGTCATGGTTTGGGCATGCATTCATTACATGTTATGATGAACTCGGAGGTGGTGGTGACTAACCAGTATTGAGATCTGGGGACTGTGACAGCTCAGTGACAATGTCAACTCCATGTTTGTTGGTGGTGAAAAAAAGGAATTGCTATGTACATTGTTATATATTTGCTGTGTTCACTGTTAGTAGGCTCTACTAATAGTGAACATAGCAAATACATAACATAGATCATACGGAATTAGTCTGAAAACAGATCAACCAACCATTTTAGTGCATTTATATCAATATGTCTAATTCTCAACATGGCCAAATCTCTGGATACTTAAATCCAGACTCTGTAGCCATGAACACACCAGGCAGCTCTTTCTACAGCCTGAAAAAAGTCCCAGGTTTGTAGAAAAAATTTGAAACCTAACAACAACAAAGCATTGAAAGGTAAAATCCACCCAATAATAGAAGCAATGCCTATATCTTTAAAAAACAAATGCCCTCAGTAGCAATTACTAGGCAACTACAGTATCACTAGCCTTCAAGCCTTTGCATCTGTCAGTAAAAGGCAAAGGATTTTGAGCTTTGAGGGAGTATTCACTGGGGTCAGGCCTACTAGCAAGCAACCACCATGTGACTTGATGCCACATGACTTGCATGACTCACCAAGGACTATTTGCTTACAATTGTTCAACAGGAGCCAGCGCATGACAGCTCACATGGTATAGTATCTGGAAGACCCCTGGGATAGTCACACATTCTCAGCCTAACCTGCCTCATAGGGCTATTGTAGGGAGAAAATAAAGGATAAAATGAAGAAGAGAATATGTAAAGTTGCTTTGGGTCCTCATTGTGGAGGAAGTTGGGGTATAAATGAAGAAAATAATAAATATAGCTGAAGATTGGTGATAGATAGATAGGTAGGTTGTTTGCTACATGGGAAGGAGAGAAGGAAGGGGAAAATGAGGATATGAAGGTTGCCAGGGAGTGGGAATGAAGAAATATGTGGGGAAGGTGAAACGGGAAAGTGAGGTACCCTCTACAAGTCTTTGAGGTTCCCCATTGCACAACTGGGTCTGGTGGAGGTACTTGAAGGCTGACCCCACCTCCAGTGGCAATTCAATTTGCATGAGAAAAGTGGCAAGAACAGCTGCTGCCCTTCCCTTACAATTTAAAGACCCTGCTGATCAGCTGGTCTGCAGGCTCTTTAAATGGAGGGGGAGGCTGGCCTGGCTGCTTCTGCCAGTGCTACCCATTATCAGTTTTTATATAAGATAGCCACACCCTATAACCCCTGAATCACTCAGATTTGGAATTCAGTGAAACCCTCCTTTTCTCTCTCTCTCTTTTTTTTTTTTTGGCAAAGCTCTTGATAAGTGGCTTTGAACCTTAGGTGGAATTGGACTGAGATACATGCTGCTTATAGGATGTATAATGGGGTATGTCAGTGTTCTGTGTTTCTATTCAACAAATTTTTTTTAATCAGATTTAGAATGTTCAGATTATTTTTAAATAAAAGTTTAATTAATACGTTCAGTATATATACATTGACTGTTTATTGGCTGGGATGCACTCTGAACTTGAAACAAACAAATCTCAATATCTTCCTCAGAGATTAAGAGCTATGCCCTGCAAACACTGAATCTTTAACATACATTCAGTTACCAAGAGTAAGTGATTAATTCTTTGCTTTAATTCAGTTAAGATTAATCTCCATGTGGCTTGTTTAAAGTTGGGTCTCAGCAGCCACCACTGGTTTTACTGATTTAGTAATAAGTTAGTATATAAAATTGTACTATTTGGCCTATAGAAGCATAAATATCCTTATATTTTTAGAAATAAAAACTAAGTATGCTCATCTGAAAAAGAGTTGCAAACCGCTACACGCTATGATTCAATAGAGCACATTTATGTTTAATTTTTGTTGTCTAAGAGGTAGGGAAAAATAAAAGTTGATTCATAGTAATCAAAAGAAAGAGTATTCTCTGGACAGAAATTCAATATTGATATGACTATCAGTGTGTTTGCATATTAAACCAAACTTTATAACATGGAGATTCTTTAACAATTAACTCTTTAATAATTTACTGTAATTAAACAAATTATAGTATATTAATTGTTGCCAAATTATTTACATTTAAATGAAATTTATTGAAATGACTGTATATATCTACAGTATAAGATTTTTTTCCCAGTGTTCCCTCAAATTTTCTGTCTTTTCCATTGGAAAAATTAAGCAGGTTGTCAGATTTTTTTATGCTGTACATCTGGAAGGGTGGAAGGCTTTGCACAATAAGGATTTTCTCACTCAAAAAGAGAAAATATTTCATAGGGCTTTTTTCAGTGCTCCCTCAATATCCCCATTTTTTCCACTGGAAAAATTGAAAAAGTCCGATGATTTTGATTGTGAAAAAATCTTGCTTTAAGAAGTATTTTGCTCATTTTAAAAAAGAAAATATTTCATAGGGGAAAAACACCCTCTAGGTGTTTTCTGTGCCTTCACATCTCTACTCACAACTGAGCTTCAAAGACATATTTTCACATGGTAAGCCAAGAGTCCATTAAATAAATATAAATTTTATTAAAAACACCCACATTTCAGCGTTATCAGGAATGATATAATAAAACAGCTTTCAAATAACCTGCATTATTATATTACAATACTTACAATATTTATAACCATTCTCAGGGTTTTTTTAAATGGGCAAACCAAAACTTTTCAAAATGAGAAAAAACAAAATAATAAAAAACCAGTAGAACATAAAAGTTTAGAAAATGCACACATAGAAAATGTTCATTATCTTAGTGTCAAACTGTTAAAGTTTCCTACACAAGTTAACCAATAGCTTTGAAAGTGAAGCTTAACGCCACTGTGCGTCAATCAAGATTGAAAAAAAAAGTCATTCAAGTAAAGTTGACACCACTCACAAGCATATTCAAGTATGGCTATAGTCAACCTGATAATCCTATACAAGCAATTTAATGTCTGCCTTTCCCCCTCCCCTTCATTCAGGGTTCTGTACATCAAAAATTACAGTTCTGCTATTTACAAGACACATTTTTTTCCATCCCAAACATCTTTTTCTCCTATTTGCTAGGAATTTGGCAAATGAAAGTATGAATTTAAATGGTAAATTGGGCATGAAACACTAAATATTAAAATTTCATTACCAAATAACTTAATTACCTTATAGTATAAATGATCTCATCCAGTAGTACCAACTTGCATGAAAGCTTCATGCAAGCGGAAGCTCTTGGACTCTATACAAAACCAGGAAGCTTCATGTGTGCAACACATTCCCCAACATTGAAAAAGAGACACAATCCTTGCTTTGCATGGATCTCTGCATTAACAGAGATCTTTCTCAGTTTGGGGTGAGAGATCAGGGTATGTTAAATTACCTTATAAAATGTTTCAGAAAAAACACATAACAAAGTAGTACTTAAGAGTGTGATGATAAGGGCATGTTTTTCTAGTTGTGATATATGTATTTCATTGATAACATCATACACCCTACTTGAATTAAAAAGAATTCTTATTGGATTAAAAAGAATTGTAAAGGCCAAATTAAGACATGGGTCCTATAAGAGTTGGTCTTTATGAAACATGACTAATCCCATCAATACAAATGGTAACTCGGCATGTAAAATGAAACATATGAAGAGCTAATTTCAGGATCAGGGCCTTCGCCTTACAGTATATTGCACAGCCATACATTTAGGTGCTGGGTTTGCATTTTTTTATGTGAAAAGAAGCCTCCCAGTTGCATCTAGATTCCAACAACTTCCAAGAAGGCCAATTTTAAAAATTGATAAAGACTGAACGTCACTTGCCAAATCCTTGCATTTAACAGTTTCCCTTTTGTCTGTTCAGTGCATTCTAATTTCTGTTTTGTTTGAAACATACACAAAAAAGATTTTAAAAATGGTAGAACTCTTTCCATTACCATAAAAAGGAGCTAATGGATTTACAAAAAAATTAGTTTTAGTTACATCAGTTCATTTACAAGTATAATTAGAAGAGGGATTAAAGAAAGAAAGATTAAATCCCTGAAAAAATAAAATAATTTTGTTTAAAAAAAACTTCTCAAGAATATATTTATAAACCTACACAACACAGCTCTATACGCGCGCACACACTCTCTCAGATGAGATGTTGGCTTGAGGAGATCGTGAGCTGATATATCCCTGAATTTTCAGAACAAAACCATTTAAAAGGCTGAAGTTCAAGTTATACTTGTTATAGAATATCAAGTAATGAAAAGAAAAAGCATTTCTTTTTCCAAAAAATTGAGGGAGGGGCGGGGAAGGAGGGGAAGATGGTGTAACAACGTTATAAACTTCCACTCTGAGTTTAACATCCTATTGCCAAATAGTGTTGAGGTAATATGACAAGTAGGAACATCATTCAAACATTTTAATATATTTAAGCTCACATTATATTTTAATAGCCGGCCGAGTAGCACCATGATGTGAATTAAGCTCCAAACCCATATATATATAGATATATATATAGATATAATATATATATATTTATACAGTATTAAAATACTAAAGCATTGCATTAAAATTTTTGTTTACAAGTTAAGTTACTATACATCTCTTTTGCTTACATTTTTATACAAATAACCAATTTAAAACCACCACAGCAAGCCAGCTGCCTATTCTGCATCCTTTTATTTATTTATTTTCACCAACAGAATCACACAGAATAACCCTGTATCGGTTGTCTATTCAAATCTTCCTGGCAAAGTGAACTACTCGCACTGAACTATGACAATATACCACAATGAAAATAACCTAACACCACCAGAGCGGTCTGCCCAGTTATATGGAGAGCTTTATGGGTCCTTATAAACACCTGCAGACATCTGAAGCTAACTAATCATCAAGTCTGTTACCTGTAGTTAATATATATATTTTTAAAAGTACACCATTTGAGTAATCCGTTTGTTATAATTGCAAGGAAAAAAACACCTGTTCACATTACAGTTGTGTGAGATGAGCACCAGAAAATTGGGGGTTACTTACTATAAGTATCCTCTCACATCTAGTGAGCCCCTGATCAGCTTTAACTGACTGGGGCTGAGGTCACACACACTAAATAATGCAATTTCAATTCACTTCCAATGCACTTTCCAGTTCACATAGTAAAATCCAGTTGGAAAGTGTAATTAAAGTGGATTGAAAGTGCATTATTTAGTGTGTGTGATCGCAGCCTGGGATTACAAATGGATGTGTATCTTCCCCACTAGTAGAAGCATGACTTAAAGGGTCATCTAAACATTTTGAACACCATGCTGGGGGTGGAATGGTTGCTTAGAGGAGAAACAGGAGGCACAGAAAAAATTACAGGCCCCTCGGATGCCCCTCTGTCCTGAATTCTGCCCTCCCCACACTGCTTTTCTTAGTAAATGTAATTTTAAAAAGCATCAGGTCTCCTTACAAGTATTTGCCCCTTAAGAACCATTTCTTTGCATCATGTGATCAAAGTAAACTTTAAAAATAGTACCCTAACAGTGTTTAGGTTTCTGCCAACACGTAGGTACACAAGCACCATTTTAACAATATGATTCTATTGGTTATGATCCTAATCAGGCCTTGATTAACTGAGATCCAGTAAAGCCTAAACAACCAGAGGGGAAGGGGAGAAAGCAAAATAAATACATGTGCAGCCCAAAACCTGGACTTCATTTTTATCATTCTACTTACACAAGCATGGCAGAACAAATCTCCAGACTTTAATGAAATAGCTTTGCTGAAAAAAATCTCCCCCTGCCCCGATTCCTGTTCATGTGCCGGAGTTCACAGGCAGCAAGAAAACACTTTTAAAAATGAAAAATTGTAAGCTAAGTTCCCTTGAAATGGCAAAACAGAATGAAGAAAAAGAATAGCCTAGTGGCTTTGTTAATTTAAAACTCAGCGTTTTGTGGTAGCACTAGGGATGCCAGCTGTGGGTTGAGATATTCCTAGAGATTTTGAGGGCAGAGCTTAGGGACCTCAGTGGGTTTTAAGGCCACAGAGTCCACCCTCCAAAGCACCATTTTCTCCAGGGGAACTGATCTCGGTCATCGGGAGAACAGTTATAATTCTGAGAGTTGGCAAGTCTAGGCAGCACGCAGGGTAGGGTGGCCATCTTTGGATTGGGAAATACCAGAATATTTTGGGGGTGGAGACTGGGGATGGTGGGTTTGGGAAAAGGAGGAACCTCAGCAGAATATAATGCCACAGAGTCTATCCTCCAAAGCAGCCATTTTCTCCAGAGGAGCTGAGCTTGATCATCTGGAGATCAACTGTAATTGCAGGAGATCTCCAGGTACCACCTGGAAGTTGGCAAGCCTAACACAGAGAGAGCACACTGTTATCCTTCATTGGTGATGCCATATATCCAACATAGTGAATGCAAGAGTAACACAACTAGCCTTGGTGAAGAATGGTTCAGTGATGACAAAATTAGTTTGGCTCCAGCAAGGCAGAAGCAGAAATAGAAAAAGAGCCTTCTCACTGTATATTACAGTGCTCATGGAATCTGGCGTAAGCAGAAATGCAAGTGGGGGAATACAATAAGTGCAAACAGCGAATGTGTCTTTTCCTCGAGCTTCCGCTTGTACAACAGCTCTAGCACAAGTGTAAATACTGTGCTGGATCCAACCCATTGGGAGAAATCTGAAACAGCAACAACACCGGTGGGGAAACCTGCAAAGTTTTTTGAACACTTTTACTAACTGCAGGTTTTCATCTGGTGGAAGAAGGAAGGCACTTTTCTGTTAAAAAATGGCTTCCACTTTCAGCCAGGTGATAAGCTGCACTATAATGTTCAGAATACGGCATCCTGCATTTGTTTTTAAGGTAACATTCTATAATTACTATTTGTCCCCCTGTCACCAGAGGGATTTGTAGGAGTTTAAAGAAATAAACAATTGCTAGGTCATTATCATATTTTAGAGAGATAAGGTGGTTGGTATAGCCCTAACTCATCAAATATCAAAAGCAAAGCAGGGCTGGTGCTTGGATGGGAGACTGCCAAAAAGGCCCTGTAGAGGGAGGCAATGGAAAACCACCTCTGCTTCTTGCTTGCCTTAAAAACACCTTGCTGGAGTCACTGTAAATCAGCTGTGACTTGACAACATTTACATATAATGTTTTAAAAATCTACTGTTGAGAGGCTTGCATAAACATATGGCGCAGAGGTCCATGAGTGGGGGTTAGCCACTATGTATAGGTGAAACATTATGTCTGGGGCAGTGATGTTCTGTATTCCTGGTGCTTAGGGGGCAACAGTGAAAGGGCTTCTAGTGCCCTGGACCCACTGGTGGACCTCCTGGGCACCTGGGTTTTGGCCACTTTGTGACACAGAGTGTTGGACTGGATAGGCCACTGGTATGACGCAACATGTCTTCTCTTATGTTCTTTATACTGAATCCCCATCTTTTTAAGAAACAAAAGTCTCTAGCCCTTTTTGTTTCAAGACCATCTGCACAACAAAAAGGACTAGGGACTTTTTTAAAAGTAGAAAGCTGGGATGAACATGAGAACAGTCAGTGCTATAATGATCTTGCAACTGCTGATTTTTTTTTTAAGTCAGAAAAAGCCTTTCAGTGGCACACAGGAAAGTGGGGGCCAACGGGGGGCGGGGATGCTGAGGCAAGGAAAATGGCATCAATTTGGGCAGGACCTTTAAAAAGTGCACACCCTCCTGCAAGTACACTACAACTGCCATTCCCTCCACCCCAAAAAAGGATCACATAAAAGCACAGGAACACCCCAAAATGCTTTAAAAAATCCACTTCCATGGATTCTCCAAAACAATCCACTTCAATTTGGCATGGAAACAGGGCTTTGTCTGTAGAAACTGCCCAGCAGGGACTCATTTGCATATTAGGCCACACCCTCTGACATCACCATTGTTTCATACAGGACCTTTTTGTAGAAAAAGCCCAGCAGGAATTTATTTATGTACTTAGCCACACACTGGGATCCCAAGCCACCTGGAACTGTGTTCTTGCTAAAAAAACAAAACAAAACCCTGCATGGAAGTAACCCTACTGTTAATTTAGAATTGTTACCACTGCTGTCCAAGTGCTGTGAAAATGCAGTAATTTGCCCTGGCTTGGGGAAAGACATTTAGATGCCAGACAAGACAAGTAAACAATACCTGTGTTTACTTGCCCTGTAAACTGGCCGTATGACGTGTCTTATGAACTCCCATTGCTCAAGAAGCAAACTACTTTCCAATTTAGAAATCTGAAATGCTGCTTTACCTGCTGGAGAGCAGCTGCAGTGGAGAAGCTTCAACAGAGGGTCTCTGACTCCACCTGCAATGTCCTTCCTGCTTGCCAGCCTCCAGGTGGGGCCTAGAGATCTCTTGCTTTTACAACTGATCTCCAGCTAGCAGCATTCAGCTCCCCTGAAGAAAATGGCTGCTTTGAAGGGTGGACTATATGGCACTGTACCATGATGAGGCCCCTCCCCACCCCAACCCCCACCTACTCCCAGATCTACCCCCAAAGTCCCCAGATACTTTCCAACACAGACCTGGCAACCCTATCAGATATAGCTTTGTTGGATCTTGGCTCTGGATCATAACAGTTCATTCAATTTTAAAAACTGGGTTTTTCAAAACAACAGATTATTTAGATATATAAACATTAATGTTAAGGTCCTGTTAGCCATTCAAGGAGAGCAGCATACAACATTAACATAGTCCTGGTTAGTAAGTCATTTAACTCTTCAGCTACTGCATTAGACACCATTCTTGTACATAGCACCATGTTTTAGAATATCCAAACAAATTCAGTGTTTTGCTTTGTATTCATCATATTAATATATGCAGCTATCCTGATGAATAAAATCAAGTCAATATGAAGATTACAGAAAAAACCCTGCATGTTAAAAAGCCATATATCCAGTATTTCAGCACATCAGAGAATAAGCACCAGGTGGAATTTTGAAAGTTTTGCCACTGAAATACTTTAGGATTTCTACTTTTTTCTTTTTTAAAAAAATCCATCTCTCTCTTAATTTGCTTTCATTAAAAATGATCACAGATGAAAAATTTAAACATTATGCATATGGATAATTTTTTCCCAGTATTCAACCAGTATTTGAATGTAAACTGGTGAATGTCATTTATTAAATTTTGCATAGGGTGCTTGGGTTTTAGTTCTTCAGATGTTATCTGTGACCATTTAGTAAGTGCGATGGTAACATTGCCTCTTTTGCTGGTGTGCTGGTTTTCCCATTGAGGAGTTTGGAAAAGGGAAAAAAACCACCAAAACAACATGATCTCTTGCTCTCTCCCTGTTCAGAAGCAAAAAGAATTATTACCTTACGGAATAGTTTAAACAAATGAGGTAATGGACAAAGATCTGAAGTTTTATATATATCTGTTGTAAGGCCCTGTAACCCGTGTGAAGGCATATGGAGATGTGGTAACTGTGGAGTTTGTTGTGAGTGACATAGTCCTTTCTGCAAGAGACTTGATGAAGCGCATGTAAGTTGGTTCCAGGTTCTCATGCGGTTCTGTTGGCTCCCGCTTCACTTTCTTACCATGCACTTTCTGAGGCACATAATCTGGTCCATATTTTTCACATTCTTCCTCTTTTTCTCGTGCCTTCTCAGCCATTTTTGCCTCCCACAAAGCGAGACCGTGCTTTGGCTCATTCATACTCTTATGCTGGTAGAAGACAAGCGATATCCTTGTGGGATGGTTCCGGTTGGGATTTTTCAGCGGGGTGGTTGCGTGGAGCTCACGTTTTGCACACTCTATGAGAAGTGACCCATGGGACGGGGCAACAGCCACACCTCCTATTTCGGGATCCAGAAAGCTCTGCTCACTGTCTGACCAAACCTCACCAGGATCCTCTGTATTGAGCATCTCAGTTTTATTTAAGCCTTCATGGGAAGCAATCCTAGGATGGTTAAGACCTGGAAGCATGTTTGGAAACCCATTTGCTGCTTGATTATCCTTGTTTTGGAGATGGAGTGAATGAGGAGGACCACTGAACATACTTGCAGCAGAGTGGTAGTCATGTGTTAGGTGTGGAGGGGGATATAGATGATCACTGTTTTTAGTCACGTAGTCCATGCCTGGATTACTGAGATTAGATCTGAGTCTAGAGGCAATGTCCATAAAAGGATCATCAGTCTCATGAGTGGAGTATGGAGGAAAAGACCCTGCATGGTGAACATTTGGTCTAATGGTGCAACTGTTGAAAGCATCTACTTGCACATTTTGGTTTCCATAATTCAAGTATCTGGGCCCAAAGTTTTGACTGTTTCCAAACCTATGCTGATAAAATGTATGAATTGGCGGTAGGCTTAATTTAGATAGAGAGTCTTGGCTCTGATACCTGAACAAGTCCATATGCTGAGGCTGAGAGGAATAGGAGCCATAGTATGAGGGGCAGCTGTCCATAGGCAAGTTTCCATTGCACTGGTAATGAGGATATTGGTTATTTTGACCTAAGTGAACAGAATAGGGATTCATCAGACTGGAAGAATTCAAATATGCTCCTGTAGGCTGTGAAGAGGCTGGGTAGATATTCATAGGGTTGGACCCTCCATAAGGATCTGAAGCATGTGAAGAATTTGGATATGCAGTTGCTGAGTTAGGCAGACCCATGTAGAGGTTTGCGGGACCTGAAGCAGAGTATGAGTTGATGTGGTTTGACTGAGGTTTACTAGGGAGGGTGTGATGCGGAAGCTGACAGAGCTGCTGCTGGGATATGGCTGGCCCTGAAAGACGTAACAGATCTGTGGTCAAGAAAAAAAGGAAAGAAATATTAGGGTATAACATCTCTAAAAGCTAGGGGTTTTTTTTGTTTTGGTCACAGATGGGAGTAAGAGACCCAGACCGATTTCCCACTAGCCTTATGCTGCTCTCACGCTCCTCTTCTCAGTGGCCTTTCGTTGGATTTCATACTATTTGCCCCAGGGCTGCAACTAGCTTCGCCATTTTCATGCGGCAAACAGAAACTGGTTATTGGAAGTTTCTGTTTGCCATGTGAAAAAGGCAAAGCTAGTTGCAGCCCTGGGGCAGATAGTGTGAAATCCGACAGAACCCCTGCAGAGAAGAACGTGAGAAAAGCGTAAGGTTAGTGGGAAATCGGTCCCAGTCTTCTTGGGCACTCCTTGTAAACTGGCAGTGTGGGCAGTACACTCTTCTAGTGAAGATTATCTACATATACCTTTGACTGAGTCATACTACTGGTGCATCAAGGACTAGCAGTGGCTCTCTGGGGTCTCAAGCAGGGAAAGATCTTCCCCCAAACTTGCTGCCTGAGATCCTACCACTCTGAAGGTGCCAGGGACAGAACTTGGAAACTTCTGAATGGAATGCATGTGTGTCATCATTGAGCCCACAGCCATGTCACAAAAAAACCCAAAGGGATATTGCTACTCAAGCAGGGTTTGAAGTCTGGGGAGGATCGGGCTTCTTCCTATGTGTTCTCTCCCAAATGAACTGTGGAGGTGGCTGACATGACTGTGGCAAAAGCATGGGTCGAGGCCAGATCTGGTGAACATGGTTACCCCATTCTCCCACATTATCCTTATGAGTACTTTTGTTTTCACCTTGCTTCTGGAGAAACAAATTTAAACTTGGAGAGACAGACCAAACCATGCTGAGAAAGAGAATGCATCTTGGTCTCTGTAGGGGTCGGAAGCTGTTCCATCTTGCAGCATACTCTAAAGCCCCACATAAGGCTTTCAAAACTATGAGGAACAGTATTGCCCAGGGATCTCAGAAGAGCCATTTCCATGTTGTGTAAACTAACATGTTTAAATGCTGGTGTTTCTTAGATTTTTTTGGTAAGGCATTTGATAGCATCACCCAAAATGTGATGCAAACTACATAAGGGGAAAAGAGGACAAGTTGTTAAATATAGTTTTTCTTACAACAGCAAGAAAATGGTGAACAAAAGGTAGTATGTATATTTGCTCTGTATGTTTCTTAAGATAGCTGCAATAGTTGAATAAGCAATTACATAGAAACAGCTTAGCATATTTATCCATGAAACAAATAATGCACAGGAAACCTGTAGTGGTGGCATATCTCAACCTTGAGGTTTGCCTGGCACCTACGTTACTTTCTTTGAGGTGCCAGGTCAAAACATTTTTTCTTTAACCAGGCTTTTAACCAAGGGGTGCCATCTTTTTAAAGCCTTTTTATTGGTCAACTCCTAGTCTGTGGACTTTTAAGCACCTTATATTCTGGCTTCCTTTTATTGGCTCTTTTTCCAGGCAATATTTGTATTGACATTGACACATTTTTGTTTTTTCTTAGTGACATAGACTGATTTCCCACTAGCATTGCTCCGCCCCCAGGCTTCTGTTTGCCACAGAGCAAGCCATCGATTTCCCACCAGTTACTCCGCGGGGTGCATTCTGAGCTGGGGTAACCTCCAGTTCCCTGCGTGCCAACATAATCCTGAAAAGACAGCATCAAAAAACAGTGCAGGGAACTGGAGGTTGCCATGGCTAAAAATGCACCCACGGAGCAACTGGTGAGAAATTGATAACTTGAGCTTTTGGGGGGGGGGGGGGCAGTGGACAGAAGCCTGGAGGTGGAGCAATGTTAGTGGGAAATTCGTCATAGTGTGGTGTCCCCCCCCAATCTTAATTATGAATCACCTTGAGCAGATCAGAAAAGGTGGCATAATTTTTTTCTAAATAAATAATGTTAAGTATAAGGGAGTGGCCCTTTCTCTGCATGAAGAATTAACAATAGATTCATTCAGATGAAAACCCACCATAGCTTAGCAATGGGGATTCCAGATGACAGCTTTCCCTGCATTTTCCTTGCCAGAGTCCCCACAGTGGCCACCCCACCCACTACCAAGGTGGGCTTTTTTGAACAAGTAATGGAATACCCATGTACCATTGCATCAACAGGCAAATTGCAGATTTTAAAAACTTCAACAAGTTTTTAAAGAAGCCTGAAGGCATGTGTGGTGATGGCTGCTGCAGGGACAAAGGCAGGGAAAACTGCTGCTATGTTGGTGAGACTGGGAAGATCCAGATCCACATGGAAGCCACCCCAATCTGGCTGTGATGTTTTTAAAAACACTGCAGATTTGGGTGAGACTGCAGAAACTGGGTAGTGAACATGGTATGGGGAAAGCAGGGAAAAAATCCTACTTCCCAGCAGCACTGAACCTTCAGCAAAGCACCTGTGTGGAAACAGCTTTATAGGAGAGAGTAATGGAATCCCTGGACAGTTCCTCATCTGCCTTCATTTCCCACTAAATACTTCTGAATAATTCTTTATGCTTTACAAAACTCTGAGAGAAGCAACAAAGACATTAGAAAATGTGGAGTACCAATGTCATTAAATCAAACACAGATGAGAATCTTACAAGCACCCATGCCCCTCATCTGCGGACAGCTAAACCTGTGGATTGGGGCCACACAGAGGCTAAACAGATTTTTCAATAAACTTGGGGCACTTCCCAGGTCTGCAAAAAACCCTGATTTTTTTTTAAAAATAAATGGGAGGTTTTTAAACTTCTGGAAAGTAAAGCAGTGTTCTCTGCACATGCAGGGAGCTGCTCCAGCTAAGCCATAACAGATGCCAGCAGCTGCTTCAGGCTCGCAGCAGCTGCTGACAGCTGTTCCAAGCCTAGCAATGGTGAAAGCTGGCTGCTGCTCCATGCCCAGGCACACTGGTGATGGAGGCTGGTGGTTGCTGCGCCCAATGTGGTGGCAGCAGCATGCAGAGCTCAATGTGTGCTGTGAACCTGAGTGCAGAGGCCAGTGACTACTTGCTCTGGGCACTGCAACAGCTGTGGAGGCCTCTGGGTGCTGAGCGCCTGGGTGCAGAGGTTCCAGAGTAGGTGGAGAAGGGGCTGGAGTCTCACCAGGCTCAGTGAGGGAGGAGATATGGGACTCCTTGCTCCACAAGTTCTGTGGGCCCGCACTTGTACATTCTGAAGCTGCAAGGTCTCTATAGTGTTACTGGACTCAAATCTAGCTGTTCTAACGCAGATCAACACAGCTGCTCTTGGAAAATACCTGCTAGCTGTTTGGCATGACCCAAAGCCTCTGAGCTGGCCTGCTTCTGACGTGCTGCGGCTGATTTCTCTCTCTCGTGTTTGCTTGACCCATTCTCCATTGAGGAAAGCTTCTCAGTTGCTGCTTTCTTAGCTTCCAGCTTTTTTTGCCGGCACGTCTTAACAGGTTCTGCCAGCATCCTGACTTTTCTCCGGAAAGAGGTAAGGACTTGGATGCTGCCGTTCCTTTTCTTCTCCTCCTGGCCTTCTGTGCTTCCAAACTCATCTACATTGGAGATTTTATACAAAGGCAGCACATGCAGTTGTTCATCGTCTGGTGTTTGGCCAATTTGACGATTGTCTTCTCTGGTTAATGTGCACACCTGTTAAAGCAACATGGCAGAATGACCTCCTACAATATCTGAAAACAAAATTCTGTTGTTCAGACTGGCCAGACTGTTGCCACCACTTTAAAAGCATCCCTGGACTGACTTATCTTGAATGGCTTCTTCTTTTTGCAAAACTAAATTAAAAAGTAAGATTTAACATCCAAGACAGCATAATCTATTTTTTTCCCTGTCTACCAGTCAACGTTCTAATTCGACATTCTAGATCTGTCAAAGGAAGTGACAAAACCAATCAAACATTCAAAACTAAATCCTATAACCTGGTAAGTCCAATAGCAGAGAGCAACAGTGGGAGCCATGAGATTCTTTAGCCATCAAGAAAGCTGTAGGCTTCCTTTTCCACCAGTACTGCAAGTACTGATTTAAGGAATGCTTCTGAATACAGATGTTTTCACATGGCACATAAAGTTGCCTTAGAAGAATCAGAGCACTGATATATTAAAGTCAATACTGTCTATGCTGACAGTAGAGTAGGGGTGTACACACACACACACAAAATCAGTATTTTTCAGATTTGAGTATACCAAGCCTGAAAAACATTGCTATATACTGATATTCCTGAATCAGGAAATAATTGATACTGCTGAATTTATTCAGCTCCATATGTTCTCTTCCCTCCCCAAGTCGTGCTGCAGCAGTGGCATGCTTCACCAACTGAGGAGAGCACGTTTAAAGAATCCGCAGTCTCTTTAAACACCTTCCCTTTCCTTGTTGAGGTGTGCTGCTGTTGTGGCGTATGACTCAGGGAGGGAAGAGAAGATAGTTAAACTTTAAATACCTTCTCTTCTTGAGTCGTGACACAGTGGAGGCATGCCTCAGTGAGGGAAAGTATGTCCCTTTGAATATCTTCCCTCCCCGAGTCATGCCATGGCAGGGGCATGCCTTAGCAAAGGAAGGGAAGGCTTTAAATGCCATCCCTTCACTTGCTGAGGTATGTCCTGGCTGCGGTGCAACTCGAGGAGGGAAGGGAAGACACACATGCAACTTGGCTTTGCAAGAGCCAATTAAATGGCTCTTTAAATGGCTTTTGCAAAGCCAAACCGTGTGCTAGGAACCCATAAACTGTGCAAGTTCACCTGGAAGGTGGGTAAACTTGCAATGCTTCAGATGAGCCCAAATAAAAGTTAAATTTATTCAGCCCAGTATATACTAAGCCACAGATGCCTAGTCCAAGGTTCTGGGTGCAGGTTTTTCACATCATTTACTACATGATCCTTTTAACTGGAGATCACAGGGACTGAATCTTCTGCATGCAAAGCAAATGTTCTCCTCTCACTTTGCTCAGCATTCAGTACTCACAAGAAGCTGCACCGGCATCATTGTCCAATAGCTCTGGCAATGCTTGCCTTAACATTAACAAATGAGTGCATGTTTCATCTCCCAGTAGCTTCTTATATCTATCATGGGAAGGGGATGGCTGTTTGCCCATCTGCCTGAAGAAGATACACATTTTCTTATTCAGTGTATTTGATACTGGAGGAAATAAGGATTTTTTTTTGCTAAATTTAATATGTTTATACATAATTCTGAATGACAAAGTGAGAAAGGGGGACATGGGATTAGAACATCCACAGGAAGAGAAATACACATCTGCTCAATAAACAGGAGTCTTGTAGCGCATTAAGCACTAAAAAAATGTTATTCCAGTGTAAACCTTCTTCTAATAGAACCCATTTCTTCTACTAACAGCATCCTACTTTCTGAGCTCTTGGTTTTCTAACTTTTGAAAGGAAATGACTCTGTGTCCTCTTTATAAGCCTGAGGGCTATAAACTTTTTTTTTAAAAAAAATACATGCACATGGAGATTTGCAGGGCTTAAATAAAGTAATCAAAGTTGGCATTTCCAGGCAAAATTCAGGGGAAGATTATTTATCTGTGTTATTTATAGACTGCCTTGTCCAGAAGAACTCAATGTGGGTTAAGTAGAGTGAGTCAATACAATCAACAAAATGGGAAATTTGATAAACAATGCATTTGGATTGTAGAAGTCTAGAACCAACCAGAAATCTAAAGACATAACGGAAGCACAGCATAAGTATCAACATGACACCATATGCGTACCATATGCAGTTCTGTTTAGAAACAGGGATGAATCTTGTGTAAACACAAGCATGGCTAATATTATTTAAATATTGGTTATGGCTACATTTCTACTCTGATTCGGAGAGCCTTCTATATCAACTCAGAATCCAATATGTCAAATTGGTTAGTATTTATTGAGAGGAAAATTAAGTCTATGGGCATTGATATAGATTCACTTTTTATGCTATCCCTAAAAGATGCATTCTTGAAATTTAAGCTTAGAATCTTGGATATTGAAATGCAAACATTATATAGCCTCGCCAACAAAACTTGCTCCCCGCTGAATTTTGAACTTCCTCTTTCTGTAGGGAAATTAGCGTCATATTTCTCCTCTCTGCAAGCACAACAACAACGGCGTGCTTTCTCATTAACGAGATACAATGCATTACCATCTGCTATTTTATTTGGCAGGTTTAACAGGATTGATTACTCTGCCAGACATTGTCTTTGTAATCCCAAATTATCGAAACTATCTCCCATGTATTATTGAATTGTCCCCTTTATTCGTCGTATATATTTGAAAGATATTTTAGCAGATATGTTGAGCTGTGCTGATTCGGGCAAAGTCTACAGACTTTTAAATGACACCTGCTCTGAGTTAACTTTAACGGTTGCCGAATTTCTTCAACAGGCCATGGAAATCCAACAGAGACTGGCTTTGGAATGACCATATATTACGGTATTTGTTTTATTCATTTAATTTTGTTAAACTTGAAATTACATATATTTTACTCATTTTATGTACATTAGCTCCCCTGTGTACTCTATTTTCCAGGATTTTATATTACTTACATTGTTATTTGTACTGCTAAATCTGTTTTATGCCAACAAAGGCTTGTTGTTGTTGTTGTATCAACATGACACATGAAATGGTACAAAATTACATAGTACACTCCTACTAACAATAAGCAATACACAGCAATATAGACCAAAGACCCTAACCATTTACTCCAAAGCTTCTTTCTGAACTATATTGTTACAGTACAGCCCAGTTTCCTGTGCAAAAGCCCTCTTGTTGGCACAGTCTGTGGAAAGCCAGGAGAGCGAGAGAATTCCTGACCTCCTTGGGCAGGCCATTCCACAAGGTGAGGGCCTTTACAGAGAAGGCATAGGTAAGGGCAGTTGTTGATTTTGCCCATTTGCAAGTTGGCACCTGGAAAAAGGCCTGCTGAAATGCACAAAGCGGTTGTGGCAGAGCATAGAGGGATAGGAAGTCTATGGCCATGAAGAGCTTTGTATTTGATCACTATGTAACCTATGCAACTTTGGAGTCTTGTTTTATTATTTCACAGTATGACAAAAGCAGGAAGGTACAAGGCCAGGGACTTTATGTACAAACTTGAGCATCACCATTTTGTTTTAACTAAAAAAAGCATCCCCTTTCATATAAGCATTTAACCCCCGCCCACCATAATATGCTAGTTTAATGGAAATATAGATTATACAAGAACTAGCAAATGTAATACAAGAGATCAGTTCTACTTCAGTATGGTAGCATGGCTTACCAGTGTACTACCGTTCTGCATATTATGCAAGTCCCTGTGAGCATGAGCACAAAAATCTAGGCAAGCGGTGACCCCTGAGAATGGACGACCTTCTTTCAAACCCAGACGGCACTCAGGAGCTCTGTGTTCGTACTCAATCTGGAAACAACAACAACAACAACAAATAGATTACTGAAAAGGACTTCAATTGTTCAATTCCATGTCATCCTACAATAATATTTTTACCCCTTGTTGCCTTGATGAGGTTGACAGACATGTGCCACCAGATTTGAGTATGGTGGCACAATCCCAATAATCTAGAATTGTATATTTATTTGAAATATTTATAACACACCTCGCTTCCTTAGACTCAAGGCAGCAAACAATGCAACAAGTTACAAGGACCAAAACCACAAGGGTCTATTAACAAAAGACAAACAACCCCCAACGTAAAAATGCAGCCAAATATGCCAAAACTGTTTATCCTCCACCAAATACCTTCAGAAATAAAACCGTACCACGTGCCTTCCTAAATGCAGCCTGCGATGGCATAATCTGCACCCACTCAGGTAGCCTATTCCAGAGGACTACCAACAGAGAACACACCCATGACTTAGTTGTTGCCATATGGACAATCCTATGAGAGGACTTTATAAGGCTGTTGGAGGACTGGCATATAGAGAACACCAAGAGATACAGTATAATAAATATGAGGCTCTTGTGGAAGGCTATGTATGCCAAGAAGGACCATCTGACTGCTTGCATTGTTAATATGCTTCCAGATGTTAGTGGTGTATGTTTTTATTTGATCACCTTGCCCTTTTTTTATAACAGCTACTATGCTGGATCAAACCAAGATCCTTCTCATCTAGCATTCTACTTCCACCATAGGCATAAATTGCCTTGGCCAAGAAAGCTATCTCCTGTCTTTGTCTCCAGCAATGATAATCAGAGGTTTACTAATACACATTCTGAATACAACTTTGTTGGTCTTAAAGGTGCAACTTGACTCTTACTTTGTTATACATGTTCCCTGTTTACCTTTCATGAGCTATTAGCCATTCAGAGGTCCCTCTGTCATCAATTTATTTCATTAACAGCTATTTAAAATTTTAATTACATTTTTCCTGTTAAATATTTGCATATTATGACAGGCTACAAATATTTCTTGATGATAAACAGAAAAGCAGTATTTATGTTAATGCAGATAGGAGTGCATATATAAAAGTCACACATAAAGTGACCTACATTCAGCTCACATGTGCTTGTTAGGATTTTTCAAAAACTAAGCAACCCTTTCTATGACCCGTTCCCATCTGCTTCCTTTTTGCATGCACACACAGGATTTTGATCGTGATTACAGGGAAGGTACTATATGTGTGTAATAATCAGTCTGTTAGCCATCCAAGGGAATGTTAGAGGCTTTACTGAGAGGAACATCATGTTGCTTAGGATGAAAATATTCCAGCATAAGAATCCTAGTGATTTAATTAATTTGCCCATTGCAATTGCTTGTGTAAATGAAGAATGAGCACCTTAGTGATGCTCTTTCAGAAATCAAGGGGTATTGAAAGGAAGGAAAGGAAAGGTCCCCTGTGCAAGCACCAGTCGTTTCCGACTCTGAGGTGACGTTGCTTTCACGTTTTCACGGCAGACTTTTTTACGGGGTGGTTTGCCATTGCCTTCTCCAGTCATCTATGCTTTCCCCCCAGCAAGCTGGGTACTCATTTTACTGACCTCAGAATGATGGAAGGCTGAGTCAACCTCGAGCCAGATACCTGAAAACCCAGCTTCCACCGGGGATCAAACTCAGGTTATGAGCAGAGCTCAGGACTGCAGTATTGCAGCTTTAATACTCTGCGCCATGGGGCTCTTACAACCACATAAATAAGTAACTGCTCAAAAACAAACTGCAGTGTATTTAATTCAGAGTAGCAGAGTTAACTTTCTATCCCATATGTTCTTCTACAGGAATTTTCTCTTTCTGAAATGCATGGAAAACATGTAAGATGGGAATGAACCATACCGTGTGGGAACTGATATATCTAGTTAGGGCAATTTTGGCCCATCCTTCTTCTCAAATGCTCAGGGCAACATATATGATTATGTGATTCTCCCTTCCCCCTTTTATTCTCACAACCAGGGGTTTTTTTAATAGAAAAAGCCCAGCATGAACTCATTTGCATATTAGGCCACACCCCTGAGATCACCATTGTTTCACACAGGGCTTTGTCATAGAAAAAGCCCAGCAGGAACTTATTTGCATATTAGGCCACACCCCCTGACACCAAGCCAGCCAGAACTGCATTCCTGTGCGTTCCTGCTAAAAAAAAAAAATGTTCTGCTCAAAACTATCCTGAGGAGTTGGTTAGGCTGAAAGAGAGTACCTAGTCCAGGGACACCCAGCTAGCTTTATCGTGGAGTGGGGCTCAAATTTCCCAAATCCTAGCTTTCCTCCCACTTTCTACACTATACTGGCCCTTCACACAAGACTTGGAGCTTCTGCCTTTAGGATATGGGAAGGAACCATGCGCATAATGTCTGTAGAGATCTTAAATAACTCTTTAACACACTATATCTTGATTCACATACAGAATAGTGAAAAGTAGACTTTTTCAACTACCCTCCACTTCGAAAAGATCATTTACATGGTTGACTATTATGAACTGCACAGCAATCTTGGAAGAGGTAGTTATTCCATATTAATTATTGTAAATAAAAAGCTTTTCGTTATACAAATATACCTTTAATAGTAATTCATGCTTTGCTGGTTCCAATTCCAAAAAAAATAATTGTACCAAAGACTCACCATTGTCAAGAAGAAGCAGCAGCAGCAGCAGCATTTGAAGGTATATTAGTGTTGTTGGCAAACATGTTTGAGACTTACCTGGTTGTTATATGCATCAGGCGCCAGCTTCTTGTAGGTGGGTGCCATCAGAGTTGAAAGAGTTTGCAGACTGGCCTCTAGCTTTTCTTCCTATTTTTATAAGGAGTAATTTCATATATTGACAGTTAAATGCACAATTTTACATACTACCATAAAAAGATCAAATATGTTCTTCACACCAACTCTGTGTTATTTCAAAAATAAAAATGGATGTAACGTAATCTAGGGGATCCAGTTCACGCATGCAACTGGTCTTCTCTTTCATTGTTATGAAAGAGCAAAATCTGATATGCTCTCAAGGAGGCGGCAGCATCCAGCAGCTTGTTCCATGAAATGATCTCCCTAAACACATGCTAGGGTCAGTGTCTGTAGTCACAGTAAATGTGACTTTCACTGAAAGCAATGGAATGAAATCTATCAATAAACTGAAATCCCACTAATTTAGAAGGAAATTGATTATATTTACTCATGCAGGGTGGTGCTTTGCAACTTGTAGCATGGAAAAGGTTATAGAACAAGCAAACCATTAAAAAAAGGGGTGATATGTGATAACCCCACCCATTAGCATTTCTATGTGCAAGAAAGATCAGCAATATTTTAAGGTAGGCCATGTTTACATTTAAAAATAAGCTGGTAGAACATATTTTACCATGAAGATTCATAATGATCACAATTTGCTTTCAAGGAGAACATAAATGTTCACTCTTTAACAACCCTATTCAAATATATAACAAAACAAAACATAATAGCCATTTAACTGATCTTATATTTATTTGTATGTAGACTAGGGATGAGCATGAACCATAAACCTTCATGGAGCTCCCCATTTACCAAACCTGCTCATTCTGTGAGGTTCATGATGTGGGTAGAATGGCTGTCCTGTGGGCCAGAGACACCGTGGGAAGAGAACTCCAAATCCCCACTTTGAAGTGTGGCGGGGGGAGCAAGAGGGATCACTGAAATGGCTTGCCAACAGATGATGGGTGCACCAGCCCTGCTGTTAGACTGAAATGGATCCAAGCCATTTCAGTGACCCCTCTCACTTCCACACCCCACACCCTGGTTTCTTACTATGAGCTGCATGAACCTCCTAAAAAAACCATGGAGGGTTGTGGATAGGAATGGGCATGAATCTTGGTTTGCAAAGTATGACCCAGCACTTTTTGTGAGGAATTTAGGTTTGAGTCCTGACTTTGTAAACAGATCATGAGATCAGCTGTGGTGAGCATTGGCACATATTAACTTTCTGTCTAGCCTGGTGTCATGTAAAAAAATATTCCTGCCACTACAACTGGGATGGAAATGTTTCATTCCTACAAGTGATGCAGCTAATTAGCTCTTACCTCTTTTGGATCATCCCCTAGTAGTTTAAACTTCCTTGGGATCTTGCTTCTGGCAAATTTGCATCCATTGTAGTACATACTCCATGAACAACCAAAGGAAAAAGATGCACCACAAGTCTCGGGGTCCAGCCCTTGGCATGCACAAGTTCGTCTATGGAAGAAGAGATTTACTTTTGCGACAAATACTAATCAGCACCATGTCCATAAATAAAAGCAGAGAGGGAAACATCCCCCCCCCCACACACACCAGATTAAGACTAAGAGCCTTGGTGCATCTTCTGTCGTTCTTATGTTGGTGGATGACATGAGGACTTTGTATCAGAAATGCAATGGGAGGTTTGTACCTCTTAGATGCACTCCTACTCCTTTGTGCTTGCACCTGTAGTGTATGGGAAGAACTGGCTTCTCTCCATGTGCTGCAGCAGTGAGTGTGTATTTTTTACACACAGCACACTCATCCTTCTATCCACCCTCCAAGGAGCTCATCAGCACACATGGCTTTCCTCCCCTCATTTTATCCTCATAACAACCTAATGTAGCTTAGGCCGAGAGAGAGTGGCTCGTAGTCAGCGAGCATCATGTGTAGGGATCTGAACATGGGCTCTACCCCAGACTAAGTCCAACATTCCAGGAAAGCAATTTTTATTAGCTGGAAAGAGAAGATATGATGTAGCATGAGCTGGACCAGTTAAGAGAGCCAGTTTGGTGTAGTGGTTAACTGTACAGACTCTTATCTGGGAGAACTGGGTTCCCCACTTCCTCCACTTGCAGCTGCTGGAATGGCCTTGTGTCAGCCATAGCTCTGGCAGAGGTTGTCCTTGAAGGGCAGTTGCTGTGAGAGCCCTCTCAGCCATATCCACCTCACAGGAGATTGTGAGCCACTCTGAGATTTAGAGTGCAGGGTGGGATATAAATCCAATATCTTCTTCTTAACTTCCTAGTCAGCATGCTTAGATCTATATTTGTTCATGAAATTCCCAGGGGTGGAATTCTAGCAGGAGCTCCTTTACATATTAGGGCACACCCCCCCTGATGTAGCCAATCCTCCAGGAGCTTACCAGGCTCTTTTTTGTAAGCTCTTAGAGGATAGGCTACATCAGGGGTGTGTGCTTTAATATGCAAAGGAGTTCCTGCTAGAATTCTACCCCTGAAAATCCCAATAAACTTTCAGCATTCACATAAATCTAGTACTTTACATATCATTATTATGTTTCATCATCTCTACAACAGGGAAAGAAACAGTGCCTAAACTGGACACAAATGTAACAGTAACAAAAGTAAAATATCTCAGAAAAAGTCAGAGATGTGGTTCAGATAAGCTGTCTATTATATTTTAAATTCCCTGATTTACAGGGGACCTGAAAGGTACATGACATGTCAAACAGCTCTCAGCACGCATGCAATAGTTGCTACATGAAAGGCATTTCTGTGAACCCAAAATGGCACCAACATACTTTTATGCCGTGGTGAGAAGAAAAGGAACTTCCAAAATAGGTTTGCCATCTGTCTGCTTACAGCGGATAAACTCCTGTCCTCAGCCTCACTCCATCACCCTAAAAAAATTGAGGAGCTGGAGAAAATATGGCCAGAAAATGGCCTCCCTAGGAATTTCCACATCCCTCTACAATCTTTATCATAGAGATTAGAGGAAATTCCTAGAGTGTCACTTGGAAGTGACATCACATCCTTCCAAGGTACTTTCCTCAAAATCTCCCAGCATCTGCCAAGGCAATGCTGGAAATCATATTCCAAAGAGAATACAGTTTCTTCAAGTTATGTAGGGTAAACAGAACTTACTGCCATCATTGCACACAATTGATCAAGGAGAGTTCATAGCAAATTGATGAGGCAAGAACATTAAGAGAATCATGGCTGACTTGCAGCCTGACCTCCCAACCACATACTTGCTGCCATTACACTGTGGAAAGTGTATGGAGGCTGCTGCAGGAAGTCGGTTAGACAGACAGCATTAGGGGAGTTGTGGTAAGTGAGGGGAGAGGAAATTGGTTTCTCCTTTTACAGGATTAACTCCTCCTAGTGAATCACCACATGTATATAGTGACTTTAATTAGACTATTAGAATAACAATCCAGGAAGGAGAATGTAAAATTGAATGGAAATTATTTTTCTTTACATCTAGCTCTTCTAGCAATGAAGACTAAAAGTATATACTTAACTTACTCTTCATTTAGAGCACAACGGCGGTTTGTGAGCGTGCCGTACTTCCTTAGAGTCTCTGAGAGTTCCGAGTACAGCTTGTCTGCTAGGCTCTGAGGAATTCCTTCCCAAACTAAGATGAGGACAATTATTACTGCTGCTTCACAGGTATGGCCTGCACGTTCTCGCACCAAACAAAGCAGTTTTTCTTCAGTGCTACTTCTACGGATCACCTGCATCCCCAACAAAGGGGGAGGGGTGGCGGGGGGGGGGGGGGAGAAAAGATTTGAAAAGTGATTTTTTTTTTGCAAAGTACAAAAGATAGACTCTTGAATCTCTTTAAAATCTAACTTGTGCCCTGATTTTAACACAGATCCTTTCTTCAACCACAGGATCAGAATAAGGTTTCCAGTCTGGGAGATGGAGAAGCAGGGGCGAGGAAAATGACATCATGCTGATGGCACATTACTTCCTGCAAATACCCAGAAGTGTTTTTACATTGCTGATGTAATACTTTAGGGTTCAGGCACCCTTAGGGCTTTATCATAGAGTTTTGCTTGAATCCTAGCTTCACCAGAAGTTACACTGCACAGTTGGTATGATGCTGCTTTTTGGATATTTTTTCCTCCGCCATCCCACCAAGAGGCGATGGGCAACGGAGGCCAAAAGACATCTTGCTGAAGTGGTAGACCTGGTCTCCCTAGAGCTAATCTATGTATGATGTATGTACACTTGTGAAGTCTCTCAGTTCTCACTTATACCCAGAATTGAATTTTGTCTTCAAAATGCCCACTGGACTCAAACTTCATCCTCACATCTGTTTGTTAACTCTTCTATTTGTATGCTAATTTACTGTCATTACAGATCTTACCAACGGTCTTAATTCAATCTCAGCCATAATCACCCAGTACTTACGCACCCTGACTCTAACTGGAGCTTCCTGACAACCAAACCCTCCATCCTCCCTCTCTCTTCCTGTATGTGATTGTTGAGGAAATTCTATTTCACTGTATTTGAAGAAGTGTGCTTGCACACAAAAGCTTATACCTTGAATAAGACTTTGCTGGTCTTAAAGGTGCTACTGGACTCAAACTTTGTTCATATGAATATATTGTTTGACTGAGCTTTGGTAGGCAAACTGGACGGCATTACCTAGTAGGTAAAGAGCATATAAGTGAAGTGGTCTTTCAGGTTGCCTAAGCAGAGTTTATATCCTACTAAATCTACTGAAGTCAGTGGGCTTAGAAAAGTATAACTCCTTAGGATGGAAACTGAAAACTGGAGGGAATCTGGCATGGTAACTGATTTGTAATTATTAGTTTTTTCACAGACTGATTTCATCTTTTTTTTTTTAACCCAAGATTCAATAACACTGCATATTCACAAAAACTTTTGAGATGTATTTATTTAATTAATTTATACCCCTCTTTTCTCCTCAGTGGGGGCCCAATGTGGCCTACACTGTTCACAGTTTTATCTTCACAACAACCCGTGAGGTAAGTTAGACTTCTGACTGTGTCATTGGCTCAAGGTCACCCAGCAAACTTCCACAGCAAACCTTGGTCCCTTAACTGGCTCTATACTAGCCCTTCTGTGGAGAGAGCCAGTGTGGTGTAGTGGTTAAGTGTGCGGACTCTTATCTGGGAGAACTGGGTTTGATTCCCCACTCCTCCACTTGCACCTGCTAGCATGGCCTTGGGTCAGCCACAGCTCTGGCAGAGGTTGTCCTTGAAAGGGCAGCTGCTGTGAGAGCCCTCTCCAGCCCCACCCACCTCACAGGGTGTCTGTTGTGGGGGAGGAAGGTAAAGGAGATTGTGAGCCGCTCTGTGACTCTTCGGAGTGGAGGGCGGGGTATAAATCCAATATCTTCTTCTTCTACAAGGCAGGACTCTTCCTTCTAATTATATATTAAGCAGTCTAAAGAAAGAGTGTTATTCTTATTATTCCCTGGATATGATCAGGTTCTGATCAGCAGCAAAGGCAGAGTGGCCTGCTGTTGGCATTAGGCATACAGCACCACTTCTGGAAGTTGAGTCAAATGGCCAAAGCTTACTCATTAATCTCAAGTGTCAGTTTCTTAATGGTTTGTGCAGAGAAACTCTTACAGTGCATCCCTAGACAGAACAGCTAGATTCAAGTTCCATTGCACCTTAGAGACCAGCAACATTTTGGGAGTACATGAGACTTAAACCTCTTTTTGTCAGGTATCCAAAAGTATTGGACGCAAATCTAATTGTTCTACAGTATATCAGCATGGCTACCGTCTGATCCTATGCAGAGTTACACCCTTCTAAGTCCACTGACTTCAGTGGAGTTACCAGACTGTAATTCTGTTTAGGATTTAACTATTAGGGTTGGTTCATGTACTACACAAAACCATGACACATTTTAGTTAGGATTCATTCTGTGGATGGTCAATAAATAACAGAACATTAATTAAGAATGAGGTTGGAAGACCTTTTCTTCAATACAAATTTACACACTGTAGTTTTTTAGCTCAGTTGAATCCTACTGATTTCCCCTCCCTTAGAGTATTCATTTTCATCTAATACATTTTCTGTGAAAAGTTTGTGTTGCAGCTTTCAATCTTGGTTCCCTCCTATTTTATCTTCATATCAACCTTACGAATGAGAGTGGGGGGGACTGCTCTAAGATTGTCACGTGAAGCTCATGGTAGAATAAGAAAGTGAACTGGGTGGTCTCTGAATAGTAGATTACCACTATTCTAACAGCATACAGCAGCATGACTATTTAAAGATCTGCCTTTTTTTTTTTTATAAAAATAGCACCCCAAATATAATTTTAAAATACTTCTTAGCAGCATTCTTACCCATTTAGCGATAGGACATCCTTGAGCACTTTTGCCTTCCTTCCCTGTATACACAATCTTCTCGATCCGTATGGCATTGCCTTTCTGTCCAAACCTTAACACAGATATTTTAAAAATGCAGAAATGCACATGAGCCTGAGTGCGACAGGTACACTTTGTGCCTTTTGTTTATGAATTCCAACTCTAATAATGTCCCCCACTGTAGTTTTTTTCACTTACCATTACACTTTGCAGGAGACGGTATGCATAGAAATGACCTCCATATAAGAAAAAAAGAATGTGCAAAATGGCCCTCTGAAAAGATTAGGAACCACAAACAAAACAGTGCACAGCAAAAGTGGCTCTTTAGCATTGTATAAAAATGGGCTTAACTCTGAACAAATTCCATAAGAGCATTTCTACTTGTCATATTCATAGCCAGAATATGGGTTGATGCAAAACAAAATAAAGTACTCTTAAATATCTTTTATAGGTGTTATAAATTATGAGTGTTGCTTTGTTAAAAAAACAACATTTAATATACTTTTGGCCAACTAAAGCACAAAAGTGTAAATCTCCATTTCCTGAGCAGGAGACTGCATAGAGCAGAGCACAGGGGAAGAGGTGGAGGGGAGTCTACATAGCGTCTCCACTACCCAGAAACATGTTTAACAAAGCCTTCTTTTTATGGATTTTATGCTTACTTAAAAGGTAATATCCAGCCATTCAGTTTCAAGGTTCTCAAGGCAGTTTACAACAAAAATCAGATGCAAAATCAGCCAGGAATTCACATTGGACAAACCGTTGTTCAAACAGAAGAGAAGACTAATGCAAAATCAGGGGAATAATTCATACAGGTAACACAGAACTTGTCTTGAGATTATTAGCTTTTTAAGTCTCCTCTCTGCACTGTCACCTGTTGCTTTAAATTCCCCTCCCCAGTTGCAATATTTTATAATGGAGCAATATTTGATAATGTGTTGCTGATTTCAGCTTTTTCTCACTGCCTGCTAAAAGCAAAATACAATTCTCCCTGAAATGGAATGATAGCATGGCAGTCATCACCATCAGAAGATGATTGGGGAGCAAAAGATACACGAAAGCATTTTTTTTATACCGCTGCAGATTTTATTATTGTTGGTGTAAAACAGAATATTTGTGGAGGTTCGCGACACTTATTTGCTATGATAGCTAAATGGACCCTCCATGTACAGAAGCAGCACCATATGTTGGGGAGAAACTGGGAATGGACATTAATCATGAACTTAATTAGGTATGATTTGGCTATAATAGCATATCACGCTACATTAACAGTCAGTCACTGGGTGTTCTAGGCTTGTATACTGCCCCTTATATCTAGAAACAGTGAGAGAATGTTATTTCTGGTTTGCCATTACATCTGACCAGCCAACTATGTTTTTTGCTTACATTGTATATCAGGCTTCCAAAAAATGGTGTATGCCTTGAACTGTGGCACAAGCCCAAACAATATGTTGCAAACCCAGGAGTAACTAGAGTAAAAGCTTTGTTATCCAGCACTGAATTATCTAAAACACTCAGTTAACTGACACTGCCCAGAGGACAAGCTCCTCCTCCTTTTGACAGACATCTTGCAGTCCTGCTCCTCCAGTCAACCAGTTTGTCTCTGGCTACTGCTGGGCTTCTGGCAGCGGCTGCTACCAAATGATGCTTGGGATTCTCTTTCCCACTCAGCCTGTCTTGAGCTATTAGGAGTCAAGCTGTATGTGATGGAAAGAGCCCCGTGGCGTAGAGTGTTAAAGCTGCAGTACTGCAGTCATAAGCTCTGCTCATGACCTGAGTTCGATCCCCGGCGGAAGCTGGGTTTTCAGGTAGCCAGTTCGAGGTTGACTCAGCCTTCCATCCTTCCGAGGTCAGTAAAATGAGTACCCATCTTGCTGGGGGGAAAGTGTAAATGACTGGGGAAGGCAAAGGCAAACCACCCCGTAAAAACTCTGCTGTGAAAACGTGAAAGCAACGTCACCCCAGAGTCGGAAATGACTGGTGCTTGCACAGGGGACCTTTCCTTTCCTTTCCTTTCCTTTCCTTTCCTTTCCTTTCCTTTCCTTTCCTTTCCTTTCCTTTCCTTTCCTTTCCTGTCCTGTCCTGTCCTGTCCTGTCCTGTCCTGTCCTGTCCTGTATGTGATGACTCCTGATGACAGCTGGCCTGCTTCTTTGCCTTCTGCATAAGAGGACTTCCTGGCATTGGGGCTGTCACTATGGTGGGTCCAGTGGGGTGGGGTTTTCAAAGCAGATTCCTCTGGGGAGGGGTGAGACAGAATCATGCAGTTGAGTATCCACCACATTTGGTTAATTCCCCATGAAAACTGGATAGCAAAGCTTTTTATATATTTATATATATTCATCTTTTTGCATGCAATGGGAAGAGCATGAGTACAAAGGTAAGAATCTCCAAATGTCGGTTGCAGTGGAAATCCATGGTTTCCTGTTATAGCTGAACTAAATCTAGTATGACCCTGGTAAATAACTTACTATTTTGCTTAAATGTGAGGGGATTTTTTAATTTTATTTTTCCACTGGTAAAATCACAGGATGAAATGCATTCTGAGTAAAACCTTGTTTTAAAATACTTTCCTCATTGGAAAAGGAGGGAAAACATAGGAGGTTTTTCTAATACTTAAATTTCCTCTTCCAACATAATTTCTTTTAAAGTTCTCACACTTCATGATCTGCTGGACCTGGACAGTAGATCACATCTGTAAGGCGGAATCTTCCATCTTAGTCTTTGTAATTTTAGATTTTATATATTTTAAATTGATCTTTTACTGTTTTTACTGTTGACTGTTTTATGATGTAACCCACCCTGAGCCTGTTCTACAGGAAGGGTGGGCTAAAAATCGAATAAAACAAACAAATAAAAGGAAAACTTGTTTTCAAAGTATTTCAGTCATTCCAAAAGAGAAAGGGGGGACAGTTTCATAAGAATTTTTTCCACTCACAAAATTTCCATTGGCAAATGTAAAAAAGACTTTTTTGCTATATACTTTGGATGAGTAAAACTTTATTTTGAAATGCTATCCATTCAGTCAAATAAGCAAGCAAAAATTCATAGGGTTTGTGTGTGTGTGTGTGTGTGTGTGTGTTTGGTGCTTCCCTAACTTTCCCAATTTTTCCCTCAGAAAAACTTTTTAAAGTCTTCAGGAAAAGAGGAGGATTTCCCACCAGGGTCGGATCTGGGGGGGTGGGGCAGAAGGGGGTGCTTGCCCCAGGCGGCACCGGACGGGGAGGGGGCGCCAAATTGGATATAGAGTCCATTCTATTTTATGGGCCCATAAGGTAGAATGGGCACATAAGGGGGCACCATTTTTTAATTTTGCCCCCCCTCGAAAATCATGTAGATCCGGTCCTGTTTTCCACCACCCCCTGAAATGTTCCAATTTTCCACAGGAGTTTTCTTCAGTGCTCTTTCAGTTTTCCAATTACAATCTATCCAACTGTTTCTAAAAGAATCTTGAATTCTTTCACTCATATACCTCCTGAATTATCAGTGGAAAAACATGGGGTACAACAGAATACTGCATACATGATTTGCGCATGCCATCAAAGGCACTGGTTGCACAGCATGGAAAAGTTTGTGGGTGGCAAGAGTAATGAGACCCAAGAGTTCCAGAATGCACCTAATTCTAATAAGACTGTACACTTCCTATATAATGAAGTGTACAGTCTGCATGCAACATTTGTTTGCCCGCCACTGTGGGCAATGCATACAAGTCAAAGCTAAATAAAATCCCACCTTTGCATATCTGGCTAATGTGCTGTTAAAAAAAAATAGCTACTTACTAAATTTCAAAGTCAAAGCTGGCTACTCATTTCCATGAGAAATAAAATAGACTTCACTAGATTTGTAATATAAACAAGGTGAATCCTATTTTTTGCTGCCTTTTCCTGTCTCCCGTATGTACTTTGGCATGTGGGACCCCACTGGGGAATACTAGGTCACTGCTTGCTTTTACAGTCACTGCCAACTCTCTTGCTTGGCAGGCTGGTGAATGCTTGTTCCTGTTTGGATTTGCTGGCATCCATCTCAAAATGGGCAGCTTATGACAGCAAACCTGTCAAATATTGTGACTCTCTGGTGAATAACACAGTGCCCAGTGTTGGCAGGGCTGGAAGAATCAGCCCACTGGTAATTACTTGGCTTTTTTATTTGGTGTTCTTTATGGGCAAAGACTGGGGAAAAAGAATTCTAACATGCACAAATGGAGAAACTTTCATTTTGCTGTATGCCTTAGTGCTCATTACCGTTCTTCCATTATTTCTCTAATCGCAGCCACATTGGGACCGGCTCCTAGATGAGTATAGAAAGGACCTTCATCTTTTTCAATGATCTGCTCTGTTTAAAAAACAAGATTGAGACAAAATGTTTAATATTCAGATTTCAATGAAATGTTTAATATTCAGATTTCAATGAATTCTTTAAAAGTTACATGCCAGTTACATGCCAAGTTACATGCCAGTTCTGTTTACACCTCTAATTGGGTCTGGTTTTTGAGGTCAATTTTCTCAAGGGGAGCCCTAGTGTTCCAAAATATACACTGCATACAGAACAAAGTCATCCCAGAAGACCCTTTGCTTCATATATGGTAGGTCATTCATGTGTGTGTGTGTGTGTAAAATGGTGTCAAGCTGCAGCTGATTGATGACATCGCTGGAGAGTTTTCAAATCAACAGACATTCAGAGATGGTTTGCCCTTGCCTGCCTCTTCATAGCAACAGAGGAATTCGATGATGGCTTCCAATCCAACTTTGGCCAGGGCCAACCTTGCTTAGAACAGATGATGAGTTCATCCAGGTCATCCAACAGACTATTTGTGGGAGGGGGTGGATGGGGTTGTGTTTGTGTGTGAGAGAGCACTTCTATTTGCACTCTGATATTAAAATTTTACAGCTCAATCCAAGTGCAAGTGCGTTGTTTATATATTAAGTTTGAGACCCTTTTCCCCCTTAATCTAAAACTGGCCTTCAACGTGGATCACATGGATTTAAAATGCAGGTGTAAAGAAAATATAATAAATGGTGCAAGTGAGGTTGGGGCTGGAGGGGTGTTTGGCTGCCTCCTGCTTTTCCCACTGGCCTTACAAATGTCTTCCTAGGAGAAGAGGCTTCTCAGCTGTTACTTCATGGATTTCACAAGACTGTAAACACCACATGAGCCACAAGATGTAGACTGTAATGATAAGAGGGAGGATTTTTTAAAATGAGGGGAGTGATTCATTAGTTAGTGTTATCATCGGTGGTGGAGGAAAATGCTGTCAAGTCGCAGCTGACTTATAACGACTCTGTACGGTTTTCAAGGCAAGAGATGTTCAGAGGTAGTTCACCAATACCTTCTTCTGTGTAACAATCCTGGACTTCCTTGGTTTTTTCCCATCCCAGAACTAACTAGGGCCAACTCTGCTTAGCTTCCAAGCTCTGATGAGATCAGGCTGGCCTGGCCCATCCAAGTCAGGCAATGTTTTCATTCATTCTCTGTTAATGCCTCTGTTAGGAGTGAAAGCAAGTGGTCACTTTGTTCAGCTACAGCCCTACGAAGAAAGGCTGAGGGACTTGGGAATGTTCAGTCTGGAGAAGAGGAGGTTGAGGGGGGACATGATTGCTCTCTTGAAGTATTTCAAGGGCTGTCACTTAGAGGAGGTCAGGGAGCTGTTCCTGTTGGCAGAAGAGGAGAGGACTTGCAATAATGTGTTTAAATTAAGGGCGGGAAGGTACCAGCTGGATATTAGGAAACACTTTTTAACAGTAAAAGTTGTTCCACAGTGGAATCAGCTACCTATAGAGGTGGTGAGCAGGGGAAGCTAGTCTTTAATGCAGCTGGGCAAGCACTTGCTAGAGATGCTTTAGGCAGATCCTGCATTGAGGAGCAGGCATTAACAGACTATGGCCTGTGACTCTATGATTGTGAGAACAAGCTGTCCTCTTAATTTCCACATGCCTACAGCACTTATGCCTTTTTTCTGTGCAAGTGTCATTTTCAGCCACAAGTAACTGAAAGGGATTAGACTCCAGCACACTGTGGTTGTAGCTTTGCTACCTGTCTATACTAGTGTGAGGTGACTATACATGTAGTAGGCATGTATGGTAAAATGACTAAGGCTAATCCCAGTTAAGACAAATATGCTTCAATAATTTATTGGAAAATACAAGTCCCTCATGATGAGTTGCTTCAGAAAAGCAGTGCAGAAACTTGGGATGCTTGTGACCACTTTAACTTTTAGCATGCATTTCCACACAAGATTTAGATGGAATTTCAAAACCAAGTTGAGGAGGAGGGAGAACTTCAGGAGTGGACTGACACAAGACCCCTGCATCTTGGGCCTTGGCATTTATTTAGATAAATACCAAGGCCCAAGCTGCAGGGGTCTTGTGTCAGTCTGCCCCCATGTCTTTAAAAGATATGGGATGGTGGTACAAGTAAAGTGCCCAGTGCTTTCAAGTCTTACCACTACAGTCCACTCCTGGAGTTCTCCCTCCTCCTCAACCTGGTTTTGAAATTCCAAGTAGCCTGGGCGGGAGAAAAGTGCTTAGAAAAGGGCTGAGGGTTCAGAACCACCTAGCCACATACACTTTTGCCACTTTAAAATCACCTTTCTCCATACCCACAGATCATTTTTGAAGGTGTGTTTAGTATGGGTCTTTGTCATCCCCTGACTGTAACCAGGGTAGTGTCCTAATTCACCCTTACAAAACTTGGATTTGATTTCTTCATTTTATTTTCATGTGATTTTGGCTTTGCATTTCTGACCTTGTTCAGACAGTACCGTCTGGGGAGAAAACACACATACATGAGATGCTGAAATTCACAGGCACCCTTCCCTTGTTCCATTTCCCCTTATACTATGCAAAAAAAAAGTAGACAAGACAAAATACGTGTTGCTGTCTATCCATTCCCATTCAAAAGAGGTGGATGGTTTATGAGGTCAGGAAGCTTGTGCATATTAATGTGGCACAGCAGGTTTCTCTCATAATTTTTTCTAAGTACAAAAGGAGCTACATGTGGGGAGGGAATGTGAGAACCTGAGAATCCCACCAGATTGAGATTTCTTCCCCCAAAAGTACAGTTTGAATACAGGCTCAAAGAAATGAAATTTACATATTCAAACACATCTGGAAAGTAAGGAAATAGTAGGATGGGAGCAAAAGCTGGGTTATCATGTGTAAGTTATAAAAATAGAACTGAATGTATTTATCCTAAACACAGAAGTTACTCACCAACACAGCTACAGGATGGGAAATCATACTGGGTTTTGATAGGTGTATCCAGTAAGTTTTTCACAGGGGTATCAAATAACTTGGAAGGTGACTCTAAAAAATGATTGAGAACTGTCCCAGCAGTTCTTTTGGTTGGTGTTTTTTCATTAGATTGAATTGCCTGTTGATCAAAAGAGGTTGTGTGGCTGTTGAAATCTGTAGCACTGGAATTTCGTGACAGAATAGTGATGGGACCTGCAGTTTCAACCTTCACATGCTTAGGGGATTTAATAGTAAGTGACTTGTGATCAAAGAGTGTTTTGACCTGAATCTGCTTCAGCTGCTGCTCCATTGTTTCAATTATACTTTTTTGTTGCATGTTCTCACAACCAAAGTGCTGAATCTCTTGTTTAATTGTTTTCTTCCACATTTTATTTTCTGTGGGCAATGGACGTAGACAGACATTAGACTTGGAGCTAGCTTCCACTTTGATAGATTTATTCCCCATACCAGCACACATCTCGGATTTGTTTTGATTGATTTGTTGTTCTTGCTTGTTTAAGATGTGCCATCTAAGTGCAGCGTGCTTCTGAAAATCCCTGTGGGGTTGAGATGGAAGATGGCACCCTCTTGGATCTAGAGTGTGGGATTGCGCTTGCTGACTATACGGTGAGTACCTCTGTTGCTGGCTACACATGTTGGAATTCAAACTATGGTATCCCTGGGTCTGCTGGAAGGGTAGCTGTACAGCAGACGTTTGTGGGGACTGTGGCTTTTGCTCTTGAAAGCACTGGGGTGCATCTTGCTTGGGTGTCATGCTATTCGGATAATACTGCATGTGCTGCAAGTCGTGTGTTAAGTTTTCCACAAAGAGCTCAGAGTTCATGGCAGGCTCTTTTTTCTCAGAGGCTAAGTGTATGTGGTTTGGGTAGGAATGCTTCATAACAGTATTCGCTTTAAAAGCATGATTATAAAAGGAATCTTCATTGTTCATACTTGATACTCGGTCTGGTCTGGTTTGGGGGTTCTGTCCTGGGAACTCGGATGATTTAAAATAATTGTTAGCTGTTTCAAAGCACTGTTCTAGTTTAAGCTGACTCAGAGAGGTCCCTCCCAGTTGCTGCTCTTGATTGCTGTTGGAACGGGGATAGGTCTGAGGGGCTTCTCTGCTTTTCCTGTGCTCCGTTTGCTGCTGGGAGTTTGAGGTGAGTTGTGTACGCTGCGGCAATTGTGTTGGTTGTGTCTGGAGCATTTGTTGCAAAATATGTGACTGTAGGAATTGTTCATTCTCTAGCGGTGAAGAACATAAGTGCTGGGGCTTTAACTGTGCCTCCAAAGACTGGTCAGTGCAGTGTTCAGCTGGGCTCTGAAAATGAAAGTGCTTTGTGTTTTGGGGCTGTTCGTGGGGTTTTATCAGAGCATCCATTTGGGTAGGTTGTGGTAAGTGCTTCTGGAACTGTGTTTGCTGGTCAGCTGTCAGATGAGGCGTCAGCTGTGTTGCCTCACTTGTGTAGAGTGTGCGCATCTGTTCGTACTGCATGATGTTCTGCTGGCATGGCTGCCCTGAAAGCCCTTTGGAGACATCAGGGCTCCCAGAATACTGCTTTGGATGTGTCTGTTCACTTGAATTTGACTGGAGTTGAAGCATGGTCCTCAAAAGCACTTCATTTGATTTGTGAGGTGATTCACTCGAGTGAAACGGAGAGGGAGCCATTCCTGCCCACGCAGGTTGTGAACGAGGCTGTGGTGGCTGCATCTGATGATCTTTGACCAGGCCTTTCTCATTGTCAGCAAGGGTCTCTTGATTAATCTGGCCCAAGATGTGCTGATAATGTTGTTGCATCTCTTTCCTACTTCCTAATATTCCTGAGTCTTGAACTTGAGGCGCCAAGTTTGGTTTCATTTCTTCTGGATACTGTTGCATGATGCCTGAGGGCACTGCTGTGCAGGCCAAATCTGTCTCACTGCCCATCTGTTGTGAAATCTGAACCTCTTTTTGAAGACCCTGTTGAGAACTAAGTGCTTGCTGGAGAAGGCCAGACATTTCGGTTGCCATTTTCCCTTGCTGTTGCTGCTCTACATTCTTCTCTTCCCTCAAAAGTATTTCTTCACTTTGGGCATTATAAGAATTGTGTCCCTCTATAACCCCAATGGACAGAATATTGCTTATTTCTGAAGTTGGGGATGAAGCTGCCACAGGAGGTGGACTGAAAGAATCTTTCTTAAACATGGAGTGTTGCTGGAACAAAGCACCATTTTCTTCTGCTGGCTCAGCCAATCTCTCTGAGCTCTGGTTTGGAGCTTCCAGATTTTTGCTGGGATTTAGTGAGAAATTTTGATTGGGTAATGAGAAATTTTGATTGGGTTCTTGCTCCATATTTCGTGGGACATCAGTATCCTCACTTGGGGACTGATGTGCATCTGTAGAATTTTGCTGTGGTAACTGTAGTTCTGGGTTCTGAAACGTGTAGCATCCTGGCAACATGGGTGTTTTATCAGAATTTTCTGTACAGTGGACCTCAGTAGCCACAGCAGTTAGCACCTGAGGCAGCTCAGAGTTTGAGGTCTGTAGGGAGCTGATCTGCCCTGAGGTATGGGATGAATGTGGGACCCCACAGGCCAACTCATTAGCAGCCCGAGTGTTTATGGCATTTCTGAGAGATGTCGTGTTCTGCATTGCAATGGAAACATGGTCTGGATTGTACTGAGACAGTGTTTTCTCCAGAAGTTCATCATGCATGTTTTCCATAGAAGAGGCAGAAACCATAGCACCATTAGGTATTGACATTGCCTTGTTCTTGTATAGCAAGACAGTGTCCCCGTTGTGGCAATTAATATTTTTGCTCTCCAGGTCATTCTGAACCTGGGAGACATGAGGAGTTTCTGAAGCACCAGAGTTGTATCTTGAAGACTGTATAAGAACCGAAGCTGCATTTTTTTCTTCTGCAAAACCCACAAAGTCATTCTCACTGCATGAATTAGAAACATCTGGCTGATCACTGTTATCTAATGAGGTCTGTTTTTCTTCTTTTGTTTCTTCCTCTTGTTTCAGTTTCTTGTTCTGGTGAAGTGCATACAGAGAGGGCTCACTAAACGTGCGTTTTATCCCACCATTTTGCATATACTTGGTGCAATTTCTCTTTTCCTGTAGCAGGTCAGGGCTTATTCGATTATTTGCACTTCCTTTTGCAGCATGCTTTGTTGCAAAGTTGGTCTTGAAATGCAGCCATGTGTGGTTGCCATTGACTTCATTGTGGGTCTTCTCTGCTAACAGGTTTCCATTCTGCAGCTTCACTGACAAAGGTTCTGCCTGACAAACGTGAGAAGGATGCGGTATTAGAAATGGACTCAAACTACTCTCTTCAGCATGGCTGGTTCTATCCTGTTCCATCTGGTCTATTTAGGGGCCATCCACAAGGCTGCCCTTTTATTGTATCTGAAAGAGAAAATGGGGGAGGGGAAAACCCAAGTTTACTTCATAACACCAAAACAAACTGTGCACTGCACACAGTACTTAAGCACTTATCCATGTCATCCGAAGCAGGCCCACTCAGGTCTGTTCAATGGCACTTAGTTCCAGAAAAGTGTCCCCAGCAAACTGCATATTTGAAGCATAATTAACAGTCCACTGGCATCAATTGTCTTAGATAGTCTTAGTTGGGCATAACTCTGCATAGATTTGCATTACCAGTTCCCCAGTTTCCACACATGCCATATTAGGTTATAGCATTCACAGCCTTGCCAGACCAAAAGCTGCATTATACATTACAGTAGAAAGAAGCAAACACTGAACAATTCATTATATTCTCAGTTCTGCTGTGCAGATTGTGAGCCAGATGAATGTGCACAGGATGGATCCAACCAGCTTTTCCACTGGTGAAAAAGGAAAGAGGGCATCCCCTTTGATCACCAAAAATAATACTCTGGAGACTTCAAGACTTGCATAGACAAAAGTCATGTGGGCTGGAGGCTGAAATAAGGAAAGGAATTGATTGTGATTGCACAAGAAAGCTGTCTGGATCCAACCCATATGGGTCTACAATTAATATTTGCTTTATTCTGAGAACACTGGTCCATCTGGCTCATTACTCTGACAAGAAAGAAAGACCTTTCACAGTGACTGTTATCTGAAAGCATTTAACCAGAGATTCCAGGAACTAAACTAGGGGACTTCCATGCTTCCATGATAATAACTGATATTTACATGATTGAAATGCTGTAGAAGATACATGGATACAACCTGGAAATGACTTTTACCTTATACTTTTTACTTATACCCACTGAGAATGAACACTGCACTTATTGTGTTTTAAACTAGCCCATAAAATGAATAAATTAAATTTTAGGATTGCAAATTGCTTCTTTAAAAACTGTGAGCAGTCTAAGTTTAATCAATCACTTCACCATTTACATAGAAATACAATTACATATTATAATAAGGTTGGATTCAGCCAGGTATTCTGGTGGTGGGAAAGCATGCAGGGGGTCCCCTTTGCTATGCTGGGTATAATGGGATCTGCATGGACAAAAGCCATGTGGATCAGGAACTGTAATAAAGAGGAAAACTGGGTAAGAATGAGTGAAATCAATCTGGATTCAACACAAAGTTGCCCTTTTGAGGGATCCTGGAGTAATAACACAATTACATTGCAATCCTGTGCAGAGTAATGCCAGTCAAAGCCCACTGAAGTCAATGACTTTACAATGGAGTAACTCTGCACAGGATTACACTGTTGATGAGATATATACAAAAGAACAAAATCAGACATTCAAAATTAGGAACAACTGTTGCTAGCACATTTATTACATAAAATGTGTGAATTTGAACCAAGAGAACTGTACCTAGTCTAGAAACATACTAGAACCGAGTGACCATTAAATATATCTGAGATGTACAAGGTCCATCGGTGATATAGAAGTTTCAGGTTCAAGAGAAATCCTGACATTTAGCCCAACTTTCACCTTTAATTACCTGTGAATCCCACTCCTAGATGATAATAATTTGATTGCATATAGAGAGCGGCAGGATTTGGGCTACCAGCCCAGTCTCAATTTCTGAATGCTAAGGCCACCTGGAAAGAGAGATACATCTGCAGGCCCTCCCCATTTTAGGGAAAAGGGGAGTTAAAGCTTATATAGGTGGGGTCCCCCAACTTTTTTGAACCTGTGGGCACCTTTGGAATTCTGAAAAAAGAGTTGGAATGGCTGCCACAAAAGGCAAAACCAAACACAAAATGACTACTGCAGGAGGCGAGCCACAATCATACCCAGAAACTGTCCAAGTGCAAGAAAGAAGACAGGTAATTTTTAAAATGCACTGGGAAAGAGGAATGAGAGAATAAAATCAGCCCTGGCTGTGGTAGCAACTGCTGCCAAAGCAATAACATTTTAATCTGCACAGCCAATCAGAAACCATACCTGGCTACAACCCCATCTGGCTCCACCCACTTCATGGGAACACTTGGCAAGTGCTAAGCAAAGTGTCAGTGGGCACCATGCTGGGGACCATGGTTTATGGCATTATTCAATGGGATTGATATGAAGGATCTTCTTCCAACTGCATAGAACCAGCTTTCGATCCAACATGCATTTATATCAGCATTTCTTATCATTTTGTGAAATACCAAAGCAGTATTACTGATTTTAAAAATGAAGTTACAATTTCAAAGAAACTTCCTAAAGCTTGAGAGCTCTTTCAGGCTGGTCCATAGCCATGGGGGGCAAAAATCTCTTAGAAACTCATTGTGCCTTCTTTCTGAATTTATCTCTTTTTGCTATTTTATGATCTGCCTCTGGCTTGATGATTCTTTTATCTACATCATTTTAGACTGCTCAACATGCTGTTTTTTATATCCTGGATTATTTTAATGGATTTGGACTTGTTTAAAATAAATAATTTTCTAACTTTCATTAAGAACATAGTTAGGCACGTTAAAAAAAGAAAAGAAAAAAGGACTGGTTCCACTTGAACTGAACTGGAACCAGACTGCTGACACTTTAATACTGAGAAGATCACAGGGCAGCTTTTATACTAACTCAAGGAGGAAAGACTCAGGAACCGCAGAAAAATGAATGTCAAGTCTCTGTCATTCTAGGCTCTTTTAATCATTAATGACAAGTCACTTGCTGTAACTTGACCCGTGTGAAAGCATGTGTGCATCTGAGTGTATCCAGGACACTTTTTATCAATGAATGACTATTGTCAATCCCCTCTGTCCTCACTTTCCTCAAAATCTTGGATTAAGGCTAAAGGATTTAAGAAGGCACAATGCTCAAGTATGCTTGAACTACTGAACTTCTTCTCACTACAGAAAAGGGAATACTTGATTGCAAAGGGCTAAGGGAGCATCATATCTGGGCCACTTTAAGCCCTCATGACCAAGAAATAAGATTGTTGGGAGAACCTAAATACATCTGAAGATCATCCCTGTGCTTATTCATTAATTCACTAAACATTTTCATCCTCTAAAGAGCTCCAGGGCAGCTTCTGAAAACTCTGAATGCTAAGAGTGGCGAACAAAGTACTCTGGGCATGTGCAGAATTCCTTTCCCTGACTATGCGGTAACCACACATACCTACTTTCCTGGTATTAGGAGAGGAGTCTCTAGGATGGAAGGAGTAATTTACAGGCAGGAGTAACTAATCTCTTTAACCTTAATAACAGAAGGCCAGATTAATTGCTTTATCCACCACTATCCAACTTTCACAACAGAGATTTACCCAAAGGACTGAAAATACCATGCAACATCTACTAAGAGTACTTTTGATATAATATATTAAAAGTGTATCCAGGAAAGTACATGACATCAAAAGAGGGGTTACTATTGCCTGTATGACTGATAATATGCCATGCAACATAGATACTAACTTCACAAATCAAGTAATTCTGTCATGACTAAAACACCATATGTAATTTTTGTTACATGATATTTGTATTTCAGCTGATAATATTTGAACTCCAATGGATGTTAAATCATTTTTGTGTGAATAGGACAGATTCCTATACAAATGACAAAGGAATATGCCAAGGGCAGTTTAAATGTCTTATATCTATTGTGTTTTAAGAGGTGAACATATGAAGCTGCCTTATACTGAATCAGACCTTTGGTCCATCAAAGTCAGTATTGTCTTCTCAGACTAGCAGCAGCTTTCCAGGGTCTCAAGCTGAGGTTTTTCACACCTATTTGCCTGGACCCTTTTTTGGAGATGCCAGGGATTGAACCTGGGATCTTCTGCTTCCCAAGCAGATGCTCTACCACTGAACCACCGTCCTTCCCCTATTTTAGAGTGTGTAGAGCTCTAGGTGTAACTAGTCTAACAGTTCTGCCAACTCAATTATTTAGCTGAAGACTAAGTAATTATTTTCTCTAAAGTTAAATCCCAAAAAGTTCTTTTTGTTGCATCAAGACACATGAATGACTAATGTTTCAATCAGGGGTGTGCATTCGGTTCGGCCAAACCGCATAGACCACCAAATCATCCATGATTCGGAAATATACGGCATCGTATACTTCCGATTTCATTTTCAGGCCATTAAATGGGAGCCGTATATGGGAGCCGTATAGATATTCGGAAGTATACAGAATTCAATGCAAAAGGTGGGAAAGGGGCTTCTGTAGCTTCAGGGGAGCTGCTTGCTTCTTTTCCCGCCTTTGGAAGCCCTTTCCTGCCTCTCCCATAGCCTCCCTGGGATCAGGAAGGGAGGGGGAGGGGGATAGGAGCCCCAGCAACCAATCCAAAGCATGCTTTGCAGGGCTGTTGTGTAGCTGATGGCTGGGCTAATCCACCAGCCATCAGCAACATTGTTGTTCTTTTGTTTCCAAGTATCCAAGTAAACAGTGTTATCTGGCCAATCACAGAGCAGTGCTATTTTTTGAAACTGCTCTGTGTAGGGTCAGAGAACATTTTTAAGGAGTCTGCCTGGCTGGACTCCATTTCCATTGCTGTTGTGCTGGTGTGTGTTGGTGTGAGAGAGAGATTGTGCTGCTCTGACCCTTGGCTTCAGCCGCTGCTGCTCTCTCTCAGCCTTGCCTGACCTGCCAGACAGTGCCTGGAGAAGAGAAGACTAAGGTAAGACAGTCTTGGGGTTCTTGTTTTTATTTTAGTTAGTAAAAGGACTTTTTAAGACTCAGAGTCCCTTTACTTATCCAGATTGGGGTAGGTGAGAACTAGGAAGCTTATTTGGGGTTAGGGGGTTCTGCTGGGGGTGGGGGCCTGGGGTGGGGTGGGGGGGTTTGCCAATTTCCCCGTATCTTACTTTAGTGAGAGGACTTTTAAAAGTGCAGTGTCCTTTTACTTTTCTTGATTTGGGTGGCTTGGATTTCTTGGGGTTAGGGTGAAGGGTTTTTTGGGGGGGAAGGGTTGGTAAAGTTCCTGTATTGTTAAAAGTTAAGTTTTTTACTGTTTTAAAAGGCTTCTGTGTTTGATTTGTTGCTGCTGTGTTGTGCTGCTATTGTTCCTTTTCTCTTCTGGTTCTTGGGGGGGGGGCTGTTTGGCCTAATTTTCATTGTTTAAAAGGCCATTTTTTTTAACAGTTGAGTTTGTTGGCCTTCTGTTTGGATCTATTCTCTATCGCTGCAGGTTTTGCGTCCTCCTGTTCTGATTGGGGGGGGGGGGGGTGTTGTTGACTGATTTGGCCTGAGGTTTCTTATTGGTGAAAAGGCCACTTTTTTTAACATTGAGTTTCTTGGCCTTCTCCTGTTGTCCCTTTTCCTGGTTCTGGGTTTGGGGGTGGTGGTGTTTGATTTGCTGCTGCTGTCTGTGTTGTGTTGCTGTTGTTCCTTTTCTCTTTTGGTTCTGGTTCTTGGCGGGGGGGCTGTTTGGCCTAATTTTCATTGTTTAAAAGGCCACTTTTTAACAGTTGTGTTTGTTGGCCTTCTGTTTGGATCTATTGTTGCAGGTTTTGCATCTTCCTGTTCTGGTTTTAGGGGTGGGGTATTGTTGACTGATTTGGCCTGAGGTCTCTTATTGGTGAAAAGGCCACTTTTTTAACAGTTGAGTTTCTTGGCCTTCTCCTGTTGTCCCTTTTCCTGGTTTTGCGATTTGGGGGGGGGGGGTTAACTTAAAAGTTAAGGTTTTTTTTAGTCTTTCTGTCACGTTTGGTTTTTTTAAGTTACCTCTGGTTGGTGTGAGAAGGTTGGTGTGTGGGCTGTGTGGGGTGGGGTTTTTATAGAGTTGTTTTTGGAGTCTGAGGCTGCTTTCGGTTTGCTTAGGGCCACTAAATAGGCTGCCCCACTAATAAGGGTGTTTTTAGGGATTGTGTTTTTTAAAATTTAAAAAAAAATTAATCCAGTTTAGGGCTTTATCTTCTTTCAAAATTCAACTAGGCCACATAGGGGCAATTTAAAAAGATTTTGGGTTTCTCATAAAAGGCAGTGTGACTACTAGGCCACATCAGGCTCCCTTTTAAAGAGACTAGGGTTGCAGTGCATCTTGCTTTCAGCCACTGAAAGCTGGTGCATCCTTAGATTTCCATAGGGTAAACCACAGCTTCTCTCAAGTTATAGGGGACACCTGATTTCTAGTTTGCAAGGAAATCCGGTTTGTCCCAGGATCTAGTTTGGAGAAATTTCACTAGGAGGATATAACAAGGATTGCCTTCATCTCAAGGTAGGCTTTTAAAAACTGTAGCCAGGTAGAGGCAAGATCACCTAGTCTCCTAAACTTTACCAGATCACTACTACCCCAACCCAAAAAAAGACAGGTTAGGGACCAAAGAAAAAAACAAACAAGTTTTGGTGGGAGGGTTTTTAAAAAGAAGTCAGGACACCTGTTGGTTCAGGGTACAGTGGAGTGAGTTAGGTTTGTAAAAAAAACCCACTCTCAGTTCAGGTTGTGTGAAACTGGCCAAGGGTGACATGAGTGACAGGCAGCAGAAGAGGGGCCCTGGGGGCAAAGCCAAGGAGAAGACTAGAGGGGTGGAGAGGAGGGGGAGGACCCAGTTCTCCCCGCCACCTGTGCGTAGGGCTACTCCACAGCCACCTTCCAGTGTGATGAAGTAGAAGGCCCGCCTTGGGCCCTTCATCGGGGATGCTGCTGGGGCGCCCCCAGCAGAGGTGCCATTAGGTGCTGGCACTGAGCAGGGGTCTGCTGCTCGGGCAGTCTCTCCTCCAGCTGCTGTCGCTCGGCCTTAGCAGCCAGAGGAGGGGCAGCAATAGCAGCCCTCCTTGGAGATGAGCTTTGGGGACAGTTTTCTGTCCAAAACGATCATCCCAAGGGGGGTGCAGAGTGTCGTGCACGAGCTGGAGGAGAAGCTGGTTGAGGAGGACCAGCCCCCTTCTTCGGTTCCTTCGAGCACCAGCAGTCCTTCAGCGGATGGCCAGGAGGGGAGGCCGCATGGGGTGGAGGGGGAAGAGATGGAGACACACGAGGTGCCTCCATCTCCGCCCACTTCCCCCCAGCGGACAGCCCCTCCTGCCACCCCAAGACACGATGTGTCTGCCCCTCACAGGAGGTGGCTCCGGACACCCAAGCTGCCAGTCAGCTTGGGCATTCGTACACCTCCAAAAACTGGAAGTATTTCAAACTTATGGAGGATCCACGCTATGCATAGTGCCAGCTGTGCAGGGCCTGGATCAGTCGTGGGCAGAACCCTGCCCACCTGACTCCGGGGGGGGGGGATGCGGAACTACCTGCGGAAGCACCACCCGGGGGTGCTTCTTAAGGGGGAGAAGCAGGCTGGTGCTGTGGTGCCTAAGCGGCCAACAGCACCCAGCCAGGAGGAGGTCCGTCCCATCGAGACTACCTCCGGAGCTCTCCAGGAGCGTTCCATGGGAGTACAGGAACGCCAGGTATCTCTGCCTGAGATGTTTGGTAGGGGTGCAACCTGTGTGCCAAGAGGGGTAATCAGGTACAGCAGGAGGGTGATCACCTGGAACCTTGCCAGGCCGATCGCCCATGGGCTTCCATTTTCAGTGGTCGGGAATCCTGGGGTGCTAGGGTTGCTCGAGTACCTGGCGCCCTGGTACAAAGTTCCTCCAGAACCACCCTTAGCAGGACCATTGTGCCAGCTGTTTTCAGGGTGACCAGATCTGTGGTGAAAAAGCATTTGTCCTGTGCTGCCGGGGGGACTGTGCATTTCACCTCAGATATCTGGAGTTCCCAACATGCATTCAAGGGGTATATCTCCCTGACTGCACATTGGTGGCAACCCAGTGAGGTGCAGGGTGGGGGTGGCAGTAGCAATAGGCAGGGTCAGGGCCGACAGGCCAGCTATCGCTGGGCCTTGCTGCACACCGAAGCAGTTGACGCGCCAAACGGCGGAAACTCTCAGAGCCATCCTCTCACGGCAGTTAGAGGGCTGGGTAGGCAGTGGGGACGTCGCCACGGGCTTCGTGGTGACTGATGGTGGCTCCAACATCAAGGCGGCTGTCCAGCGTCAGGGCCTAAAATGCCTTCCTTGCATGGCCCACCTTCTCCACCTCGTGGTTAAGGACGCATTGGGCCAGACAAAAAGCCAGGATCGTCGGTATCTAGCCACGACCCATGAGTACCAACTTCTGCTCCAGAAGTGTCGGCACATCACGGGTCACTTCTCACGCAGCAATACGGACTCATATCTGCTGCGTGAGAAACAGACACTGACAGGCATGCCAGGGCACCACCTGATCGGTGACGTCAGCTGGAACTCCACCTGTGTCATGCTGGAGCACATGGTGGAGCAGAGAGCAGCCCTGGATGCCTTTGTCTCTGAGACAAGGGTCTTTCGGGATGAGAACCGTCTCACCCAAGAGGATTGGGTGGTCATTTCTCAGACAGTGGGGGTTCTTGTGCCCTTCAAGACCCACACAAAAATGCTCTCGTCTGACACGGCAAGCATCGCACTGGTCGTCCCCATGGTCCACATGGCCTGTGAGGATCTGGCCTTGTTTCTAGAGCCAGCTCAAGGCCGTGCAGATGTTCTTCCAGTGGTGCGCGCCCTGGTTGTTAGGCTGCAGGAAGAGCTTGAGGCCCGCTTTCAGACTTTCACCCAGGATAAGGTCTACATGACGGCGACCGTGTTAGATCCGCGCCTTAAGGGCACAGTTGCCGAGCAGGCCAATGAGCTCGATCACTGGCGAGATGAGCTCTCCCAGAAGGTCGAGCGTTGCAAAGTCAGGGGGGGCCCAGTGCCGGTAACTGAGGAGGAGGGAGGTGGAAGCAGCTCATCTGCCACTTCCACTGCTGTTCATCCCCAACCTCCCCGGTTAGGCATTGCTTCCCGCTAGACTCACGCCATGAAGAGTCCTGAGATGACACTCATCGGGCAGCTCATTGGCCCCTCTGGGAGCGGTAGGCCCCTGAGAGTGAAAACGGATGCTGCAATGGTGAGGGACTATCTTTTGGAGCCCAATGAGTTGCAGGAAACGTCTCCATTGGACTACTGGGTCATGAAAGAGGGGGTCTGGCCAGCCCTCTCCTCCGTGGCCAAGGCGTTCCTCTCATGCCCACCGACGAGAGTGCAGAGTGAGCGCGTCTTTTTGCATATGGGTGACATTGTCTGCCCACATCACAATTGCCTGCAACCCTGGACAGTTGAGCAGTTGGTCTTCCTGAAGGCCAACTTGCCTATATTCGGCTCCCCGAACGTAGACTTTGAGAGTGAATTAAGTCAGCACCTACTTGTGCCTGCATCCTCTCTTGGCCCGCACTTGGAAGATGGTTGTAAAACGCCCTCCCATTAAAAATACACTAGAGCCCAAAGACAGCCCAAAAACTCACTCACAAATTGATTGGCAGTGCATCCATCCCCAAACCAAAAGTGAATGCTGGTTTAAAAACTGCAAAGCGATCCAAATTTCCCCAGTCCCCATCCACACATGCCTAATAATACTGAAAGGGCCATTGCAGCCCCCAACTGTAACCGACAGCACCCACAGACCCAGCCCAGATAACCCAGGTTTTTTTTCAGGGGCAGGAGGAAGAAAGAGGGAGGTGCCAGTGATGATGACAGGCAGCCAGCAGCCATACCAATGCTGAGGTCTCTCTAATGGGACAGTGATGCTGGTGTGTTGCTGCTAAGCTGAGAGAGAAGGAATGGTTCCCTTCCTCCCACACAATCTGAGGCCCTCCCAGTGATCTTCCTCATTTGGGGTGCAATTCTGGCTCGCCTCCTCATGGTGCACCCTGGGTAATGCAAAAGAGCCTGGACCAGCCAACCATCCATCACTCAAGGTAAGTCTTGCTTTGTGTCAGATACAGAATATAATAATAATAATAATAATAATAATAATAATAATAATAATAATAATAATAATAATAATAATAATAATAATAATAATAATAATAATAATAATAATAATAATAATAAAATTTTATTTATACCCCGCCCTCCCCGCCGAGGCAGGCTCAGGGCGGCTTACAGAATGTGGCAAGAGCCATGTTAAACAATAAAACAGTTATACATTTCAATAACATTTAAAATTTACCATTAAATTTACATAATATAAAAGTCTAAAATCAATCTAAAATAATCTCATCATATTGCTATCTCGATTGCTGATGTTAGTGATGGCATGGTGTTCATTTCAGGTTCCATCTTGGAAGGCTAGCCGGAAGAAGGCGGTTTTGCACGCCCTACGGAATTGGTTAATGTCCCGTAGGGCCCGCACCTCTTCTGGCAATTGGTTCCACCATTGGGGTGCTTTTATAGAGAAGGCCTGTTCTCTAGTTATTTTTAGTTTGGCCTCCTTTGGCCCAGGTACTTCCAGAAGGTTTTGTGAGCTGGATCGCAGTGCTCTCTGGGGAACATATGGAGAGAGGCGGTCCCTAAGGTAAACAGGTCCTCGGCCATATAGGGCTTTAAAGGTAATAACCAGCACCTTGTAACGAACTCGGTAAATAACTGGCAGCCAATGCAGCTCCCGCAGCCCAGCCTGCACATGTTCCCACCGAGGTAGGCACAATAGCAGTCTAGCTGCTGCATTCTGCACTAGCTGCAGCTTCCGGGTTCGGCACAGGGGCAGCCCCATGCAGAGGGCATTACAGTAGTCTAGCCTCGAGGTGACCGTTGCATGGATCACTGTTGCCAGGTCATTGCGCTCCAGGAAGGGAGCCAACTGCCTCGCCCGCCTAAGGTGGAAAAAGGCAGATTTGGCAGTGGCTGGTATCTGGGCTTCCATTGTCAAGGAAGACTCCAGTAACACTCCCAAGCTCCTGACCCTGCGCACTGGTACCAGTGACGCACCGTCAAAAGCTGGAAGGGAGATCCCTCCCTCTGGATCACCACGCCCTAGACAAAGGACCTCTGTCTTCGCTGGATTCAGTTTCAGCCCACTCGACCTGATCCAGTCTGCCACGGCTTGCAGCGCCAGGTCCAAATTTATAGGAACATCGGCGGCCCGGCCGTCCATCAATAGATAGAGCTGGGTGTCATCCGCATACTGGTGACAACCCAGCCCATATCTCCGGGCAATCTGGGCAAGGGGGGCGCATGTAGATGTTAAATAACATCGGGGAGAGAACTGCTCCCTGAGGAACCCCACAGTTAAGTGAGTGTCTCTGGTGTAGATGATGTAGAGATAGGTGTGGTGGTTCACCATTTATCTTGTTTGAGAGTTGTGTTGTTTGGGGCAGGGCTGGAGAGCTCGCATCTGTAGATTGTGTGTTCTGTGGTAGGGAAGCTAGCACCTGGGTAAGAGACCCAGAGCCAGCATGCTTGTTATGCTTGGCCAGCTCTCCCCATGTTGTTTGGGGCAGGGCTGGAGAGCTGGCATCTGTAGATTGTGTGTTCTGTGGCAGGGAAGCTGGCACCTGGGTGAGATACCCAGAGCCAGCATGCTTGTTGTGCTTGGCCAGCTCTCCCCGTGTTGTTTGGGTCAGGGCTGGAGATCTGGACCAGCCAACTATCCATCACTCAAGGTAAGTCTTGCTTTGTGTCAGATACAGAATGATGTAGATTGTGTGTTCTGTGGTAGGGAAGCTAGCACCTGGGTGAGAGACCCAGAGCCAGCATGCTTGTTGTGCTTGGCCAGCTCTCCCCATGTTGTTTGGGGCAGGGCTGGAGAGCTGGCATCTGGGTTTGCTGCAGCCAGGTCTGCAGAGCAGACCTTGAGCAGATTGTGTTTTGTGTGGCAGTGACGTTGGCAACTGGGTTTATATTGGTTCCAGGCCTGCAGGTTCATAGAGTAGATAGAGGGATTGAGTGCATAGAGCGCATTTGGGTCCTATAGAGATTCTCTGGTGTGAAGTTAGGTTTGGCTTTGGGTGCCCCAGGAATTGGACCCCCTAATCCAATATTTTCTTGGCCTTGTGGGTTTTGTGTGGGACAGTGCCCTGAAGCTGCACAGCAGTTTGGGAGGCTCTCCTCAAAACCTCCTGCTCCCCAGAGCCACTTTTCCCACGACAATTACAGTGAGGCAGTAGCTCTAATTGGTTTTTTCTCACCATTGGGAGTAGTGTTCCTTTTGGGGTGCCCACAGATGAGTGCAGTTTTTTTGGGCCAGGGGGGTTTCATGCTGGGAAGTCCCCTGAAGCTGACCTGCAGTTTTGGGGCCTCTCCCTCAAACTCCCCTCTGGCCAGAGCCACTTTCCCCCACAACAATTATAGTGGAGGAAGTGGCTAATTGGGCTTTCCCCATCATTGTTGGCAATGGGCCTTTTGGGGAGCCCAAAGACAGGGACCCCCTGGCCCAATCTTTTTGGGACTTCGGGGGTTTGTAGGGGAGAGTTCCCTGCAGGTCCCCTGCAAATTTGGGGGCTCTCCCTCAAACCCCCTCCTCTCCAAGTGGCTTCCAATATACCCTATTTTGCCATTGATTTCAATGGCCATAGGGTATAATGGGGTATATTCGGAAATAGCCGTGCATCTACCGTATATGCAGGTATTCCTATTACGGTAATAGGAAATACACGGTATTCCGTATTTTTTGTCCCCGTGTATTTCCGAATCCGTGTAATTCCAAATTTTTTTTTTGCACACCCCTAGTTTCAATTGGAAATGTCAGATTTAAAGTAAAATTTGTTTGCAACTGTAGAAAAAAGTTTCCTGGCAAAGATTTGTGACTAATATAACATACAAATATCCATTCACAGAGAGAAAAGTCTACAAAACAAGACACTGTGCATATGATACTTTACTGTGAAAAGCATATATTACAGTTCAGCTAACTTTATTCTAATTTAGCACCCTAATAATTCAACAATTGTCATTTTCAGGGAAGATATATATCTAGGAACTTTTTTGTCATGTACAGCATTTTGTGTACAGCACTTGACCTACAAAGCTCCCTCTATGTCTTGAACTCAACAAAGTTGTCAGCTAGATGTTCTCTTTTCTCTTTCCATGTTGTCTTTTAAGACAATAACACTTCCCATTAACACATCAGTCCCCTGTGTTCTGATAAAGAATATCATGAATTGTGTCATATTGACATATGTCTGTATGCCTTTCACAGGATTTATGTTTGGAAAGAACTTGTCAAAGCCTGTTTTCTTTTTCCTTCATGTTGTTCTTAGTGATGAGTAAGCATGTTTTCTTCAGAGCAGAAGTGCTGTGTGTTGTGCCCTGCTACCTGTCCTCTCAAATTCCTGCTTGAATCTAGAGCCAGAAAGAGAGGGAAGCTGGAAAAGTTGGTAGAAGCTTTTAAGTGCTTCACAAAACAGGGGTTGGATTGAACAAATATCTCCAGTTCTGTACTCTTCTAAAGCACACCCAGTGCTGAAGTAACTGATACTTGATCAACCTTTTAAAAGGCTCTGATTACTAAATATGTTAACATATAGATTACCTTTCATCTGTAAGTAATAATGTATGAACTGAATGTTAAATTCACATGGAAGGACTTATGATAGTCTCAACTGAGGGCTTTTTTTGTTGCAGGAACTCCTTTGCATATTAGGCCACACACCCCTGATGTAGCCAGCCCTCCTGGAGCTTACAGTAGGTCCTGTATGAAGACCCCTGCAAGCTCTTGGAGGATTGGCTACATCAGGGGGTGTGGCCTAATATGCAAAAGAGTTCCTCCTACAAAAAAGCCCTGGGATATTATGTTAGCTATATGTCTTTCATTACTCACAAGCATTGCTGCATGTAAAAACATTTCACATAATAACCACATTTTAAAAAAAAAGCCAATTGTAAGACAATGATAAAGGCAGAACAAACAAATATTTTTAATTTTATGGGGTTGCTTTGTGACTAATATGACAAGTCCATCTAGGGTTGCCACTTATCTGGTTTAGGTAGGAATTTTATGTTTTTGCTGTGGCCTTCCTGCTGCTTTCCTCCAAGTAAGGGAGGCAACAGAGTAGAGTATACCACTATGTCACTTCTGGCAACGGAAGTGATGTCACAGCCACAGTCTGAGGCTCTAGGAATGCCCCAATTCTCTATGGTGTTTACAGTAGATATTTGATAGATCCAAGCGGGCAGCCGTGTTGGTCTGAAGCAGCTGAACAAAGCAGGAGTCAAGTTGCACCTTTAAGACCAACCAATTTTTATTTAGAACGTAAGCTTTCGTGTGCTCTTAAGCACACTTCATCAGATGAGGAATCCAGCACAGTGAGCAAAGCCATACATAGCTGAGCAGAGCCATACATAGCTGGTAGGCAGTGGCCCAGAATGTAACATGGTACAGATTTAAGAACCAATGACAGTGAAGTAAAATTATCTGGTAGGCAGTGGTTTAGAATGTAAAATGGTACAATGACAGAATAGTAAAATGAACAAATTGAGCAAACCTTTTATCTGAGTAGCATGAGCATGCGAAAGCAACAAAACAGTGGTACGTCAAAATGTGAGATTGTCTGTCAATAACAATGGGAGATGGGTTCAATATATGTAATGGGATAAGCAACCAAAGTCCCTGTTTGAGTGTGTTAATACAGCTAAAAGAGAAATACATTGGATAGTGATGTTCTTGTTCACCTAATTTACTTTTTAACATGTAAACATAATTCTAGTTTGCCATAGGAAAAAGGAATATAATAAAATATAGTAAAAATGGGTAAAGCATATTTAATAAGATATACAGCCAATATCCCTATTTTGAGTATGTCAATACAAATAATTATACTGATACACAATTCTAAAAGAGAAACATACTGGAATACTGTGGATGTATAGCTATACTCACAGAGTGGGTTTAGCATCCGTAATGAGATAAAAAAACCCAATACCCCTGTTCAGTCCTGGGGAGGTGTTTGTTCCAAGTTTCATAATAATTTGTAATTCAGCAATTTCTCTCTCCATTCTGTTCTTGAAGTTCCTTTCTTACAGTGTTATGGTGTGGTCATGACATCACATATTTTTGCTAGTAGTGATATTACGAGACACACAATGACACTGTTTTTCAAGGATTCTGGCTTTCCATGAAGCTATTTCCTATCCGGCCTATTTTTATTATCAATGTTTTCATGGTGGGCTAAAACTTTTTCAATGCTGAATTTTAATTAATAACTTTTAATATTTTATTGTTGTTATTTTTACAAGTGGGGACTCACAACAAAATGCTGCAGATTATATTGTGATTTAGCTGCTGCCTAATGGGCCTATACTTGACTATTCTCTAAACTTTCCGTTTAGCTTTTAACCAGCAAGACTCAGGCAACAGAATTGGAGGTGTGGGGTGAGAAGGATTCTCCTTGCCCCACAACAAGTGTTCCCTCTAAGATGAGTTAGTGTGAGCTAGCGCAGTTTTTTAGCCTCCAGCTCACACATTTTTGTCTTAGTTCAGGAAGGATGGCCCCATACAAACGAATTTATGCAGTAGCTCACAACTTTAATGCCAGTAGCTCATGAAGTAGAATTTTTGTTCATAAGACTCTACAGCTTAGAGGTAGCACTGCCCATAACACTTCCTTGCAGTCTCACCAGTTAAGGGGTACATGGTTCAAGCAGAGACTATGGAGTTGGGCAGGTGGATATTCTCACCTGCCTGCCTTCAGAGCCACCACTTGAGCCACCCTCTGCAAACTTTCCCATCAGCTTCTAATTAGCAAGACTGTGGACAGCAGTGCTGGAAGCATGGGAAGGACACGAGGAGGAACTTTCTCACCCACCTGTCCCCAGTGCTGCTGCTCCTGGTTCCATTCTTCTCCCCTACTGCAACAGCCCCCCTCCGTTGCACTGCAAGTTTAAGATTTTTTTCTTTTTCTTTTTGCAAACCTGTGGGGTTCCACAAGTTTGGAGAAAAGTTTCCATTCTGTTAATGTTGGCCCAGTCTTAAGCATCCATAGATGGGCCTATATTTGACTATTCAAATAAAAGAGTTTGCAAGCTTCCTTGGGCAGATTCCTGGAGGTGCTGCATAAAAATGTTCTAAATAAATAACTTAAGTAAATAAACACAAGCCTGAAGACAGACAACAATTTTTATTCTGTTGTAGGAGGATAAAGGAGGGGCATAAAATGAAGTTAAAAAATACATCTCAAAGTTTGTGTGAATATTCAAGTGTTACCGAATCCTGGCTTTAAAATGGTTTCAGACGGCAGCCATGTTGGTCTTCAGTAGACAGCTTGTCCAGTAGCACCTTAGAGACCAACAAGATTCTGCTGTGAGGTTCTGTAGTGTAAGAGAAAAAGAAAAAGAAAAAAAGCGCTGTGACTGAAAAAGCTCTACTATGTGTTTTTATTTATATATGTTGTTTCTGTAAATTTGTAATCTGCCCTTTCCCATAGTGGGCTCAGGGCAGATTCCAGCATGGTAAAACAATTAAAACCAGCAATAAAACAATCAAACAGTTAAAACAATTAAGGTATTAGATCAGAATTAATTTAAGGCAACATGGATGGTGTGAAAAAATAAATTAAGAACATAATTATCACAGGTAACTTAGATGTCCAAAAAATATCAACTATATTGGCTCGATTTTTAGCAATCAAGATGGCAATCAGTGTTGGGAGGCCAGTTAGACGGTGTAATAAAATAAGGATGCCCGCTTGCCTCAGCCATAGGCCTGGCAGAACAGCTCTATCTTACAGGCCCTCCAGAATGGTAACAAATCTGGTAGGGCCTGAACCTCCATAGGGAGCTGATTCCATCAGGTCGGGGCCAGGGCCAAGAAAGCTCTGGCCCTGGTCGAGGCAAGCTGGACATCCTTTGGGCCAGGGATGGTCAAAAGATGTTGGTTTGCTGATCGTAATGACCTCCGAGGCTCATATGGGGAGAGATGGTCCCACAGATATGCCAGTCCCTGCCTGTGCAAGGCTTTGAACATCAGTGCTAAACCTTGAAGCGGATCCGGTACTCAATTGGTAGCTAGTGCAGACTGTGCAGCTGGAGTTTCTGGATCAACCTCAAGGGGAAGCCTGCATAGAGCGAGTTACAGTAGTCCAACCTGGAAGTGACTGTTGCATGGGTCACTGTAGCTAAGTCCTGAGGAGCCAGATAGGGCACTAGTTTTTGACCTTCCGAAGATGGTAAAAGGCAGATCATGCAACCACTGTGACCAGAGCCTCCATAGAGAGGGTGGCATCCAGTATCACACCCAAACGCCTCACCTTCTGAGCTGGCACAAGAGGTGCACCATCCAGGGTGGGGAGCTGGATGCCCGATCTTAGCCTCTCACGACTCATGTTCAGAACCTCCATCTTGGTTGGATTAAGCTTCAGCCGGCTCAGTTGTAACCAACCAGCCACTGCTTCCAACACCCTGGTCTGGGGTAGAGTCTGAGTGGTCGTCCATCAACAAGATAGAGCTGGTTGTCATCTGCATACTGGTGACAACCCAGACCAAAACCTCTGGCAATCTGGGCAAAGGGGCGCATATAAATGTTAAACATCATTGGCAAGAGAATAGCTTCCTGTGGTATGCCACACTCTAGTGGATAATGCAGGGAAGTCTGCTCACCAATTGCCACCTTTTGTTCCCGACCATGGAGGAAGGAGGAAAACCATTGTAAGGCCACCCCTTGAACTCCAATGTTGGCAAGGCGGTGGGTCATTAGATCATAATCGACTGTGTCAAATGCTGCTGAGAGATCTAAAAGCAGTAGCAGCGCTGACCCATCTTGATCCAGATGCCTTCTAAGGTCATCTGTGAGGGTGACCAGAGCAGTCTCTGTCCCCTGACCAGGATAGAAGCTGGACTACCAAACATACCTCCTGAAGAATTTAAAGCCAGATCTTCTTTAAAGATCAAGAGATCAGACTTCAGGGGAAGTTCATACAAAAGACAATGTACTCTGAGATGTAATGGGTCCAAGTCAGCATAAAGGTATTTATTTGAAATATTTGCATCCTGCTTTTCCACCAAGTTCTTCCACCCTAGGAAGCCCTTAGTTCCAACATGGAAGATTTCTTTGCTATTACAAGACATGGACCTCTGCATCTAAGGTAAGAAATAACTGTTTGTAACACAAGGTACTATTGAAGTGCTATGAACGAAGACCAACCAATAACTGTTTAATCCTGTTTATACAGACCTTTTGAAAAGTCATAATTCCCAGTATAGATAACATTTTGTTCTAATTGCTTGATGATTCTCTTCCCCTTTACACTTTCCATAAGTAATCCAAGGGAAAGAAGACAGGCTACTGGACTACATTCATATTTATGAACCAAATGCTCTCCAGCTTTTCTCCCAGGAGTAATTTTAAAATTTGCTTTTTGACCTCATATTAAGCACCAGCAATCTAGTTCCCTTTTAGTTCAAGCAGAACCTGTCTGTTGTGTACCTAGTTGTCTTGCTCCAAAACATCCCCCACTGCCTAATTTCTTTCTCCCAATACTACCCTCTCATCCATGTGTTCAGGCCCTGAATCTATGCCTGTCTAGTTGGTTCATCACAATGTGCAACATTTCTACATCCTGGACTTTAACTTAGAAATATACTTTTTGTTTTCCTCCAGGACATCATTACTACATTTCCAAACACTGTCAGTGCTGCTGTGGTCTACAACAGCAGTACCTGCCTTGCTTGCTACCTACATAGCACAGTGCTATGGCTCAGGGAGAAATGTACAAGAGTCCTGCCAGGCATGGGGGCTATCATCATAACGTTTACAGGGGCATGGGGTTTAGTCACTGTGTTTTCCTCCAGGTAGGTGGTGGGACAGAGCAATATGCTTGAGTATCTAGTACATTATTAAACCAGCAAACTGCATTATCCATGAGTGCTGGATAATAAATCGTTTGCTGCATGATTATTTTGAGGTCTCCTACTCTCTTATGTGCTAGAATGATCGTGCTTCTTCCAAAGGAACTCCCTTTGCTGAAGCAGAGGATGAGGATTTCCACCTCTTTCAGCAACTGTACTTGAGCTAAGTCACTTATCAGATCTATGTTCTCCCACTACCACCACCACCAACCATGATTTATTAGGAATTCAAGGCACATCAGGAGCATCTGTGAAACAATTATTGCATCTAGGACCAACTCTGCAGTCTAATCCATCATAATTACGACTGGCCTCTTTGAAGATGTCATGATGCATGACTCAGAACAGCACATTAGTGTGCAAATGGATGAGGATCTGATTCGTCCAATATGCATTTTAAGTAATTCCACCCACACCAATTGACACTTTGTGGCACATGGAAATGTTGATATATTACTTTTCTCATATGGGGCACAAACTATAAATATCAACTTAGGCATGTGTTGCTGCTACTGCTTTTCAGAGAAGCCCAACTGTTTCTTTTTAGCATGCCCTCAAGTGTCTATGTTGTGTAGATTACAAAATAATCTCATTCTCTCTCATGTGTGTGTGTTTACATACTGTTATTCAAGGCCTTTGCAAAAAAGGCGATGGGCCTGCCGAATTCTCTTTTGTGACCTCTACCATTTTATAAGAGTCTAAACAAACTCTGTCCATGATGCCATCTTAGTTCCAGTACCCAGTTACCATTTTGCTTAGTACTTTGAATTTGAAAAATCAATTTTAGTTGCATATGAGGAATAAAAGTGCACCCTGAAAAGTTTGTATCTTTAACATACTCTTCAGCCACAAAACTGACCCCTAAGGTCTTGTGTGTGTATGTATGTACGTGTGTGACCACAGAAGTTGTCTACAAATGCTAGGGAGCCAGCAACTGTTCTTAAAAAACACATTTGTATCCAATACAGTGTAAAACAGATCTAGGACAACATTACAATTTCAGAGAATAGCATTTATTGTTAGGTATTCACGTCATTATCTAAAGAAGGATGGAAACTAGCCTTAAATCCGTAGCAAGTGCATTACAATCCTAAACAATGTTACTCTATTTTAACTCCACAGAAGTCAATGGGCTTACAGAGTATAACAATGCCTAGGATTGCACAAGATAGGTAGCTGTGTTGGTCTCTCTGTAGCAGCAGAAAAAAGTAAGTCCAGAAGCACCTTGAAGATTAACAAAATTTGTAATAGGGTGGGAGCTTTCATGAGTCACTGACTGGAATAATTTGGATGTGGGCAGCCTGAATAATTTGATGTCTTTTGGAAACCTGATTACCTGGATGTTTACTGCTGAGCCCAGATCATTTATAAAATGCAATGGTCCCATTAGTAGAACCCCACTTAGTTGCCTTCACTGGGAGTATCTCTTCTACATTATGTTGCTTAACTGGTTTCTAATCCCCAAGAGGACCCACCCGTTTATTTTATGACTGCAAAGTTTCTACATGAGGTTTTGACAAGAATGGATATGGTTCTTCTGCAACCTTCTAATTTTCCATTAGCAGTCCTTTCATCCTTGTAGTGTTCAAGACCCCACTACTTCCTTGACTGGTTTCCTACTTTTGATGTCTTCATGTGTATAACAATCTGATCCTTATGTTGTCAATTTATACTATCTTTCCTGGGACCTGTCCTCCTTTGTGTACACTTTGAGCAAAACTTTCACTATTGACAAGACTCTACTTTGGACCCATTTATCCATGCCTTCTGAGCACTTCAAACTGCTGTGGGAACTTTTAGTTAGTAAACTTTTGCCTAAATGGGCTTTCTCAATTGATATGCTGCATGTGCCACCGCTTGCTATTACAGAAACAACTCCACTATGCCTAAGTTGATGGAAATCATGTTGGTTCACTGCTGCACAGAATAGTCTGTAACTCGTGAGTCAGCAAAACATCTTCCAAAGTTTGAACAGACTAATTCTGAGGACTCTCGAAGAGAACAGACTGCATCCCTTTTGTATACATATACGTACATTACAGCATTTTGCAGTGTTGCTGTAATTAATTTGGAATACTCCCTGGTACACTTTAGTTCATGCATTTCTACCATTCACAGTCCAGTTATACATCTAACCACTGTTGCCCACAGCCAGATCTAGGGAGAGACAGAGGGGGGGAGTTTGCCCCAGGCACCGCAAAAGGGGCAGCAGCAGCATAGCAAGGCATGTGATCAGATTGGGACGATTCATCTGTGCCTCCCATCCAGCTGCCTGCCTGCTGCCCACAGTCCTCCTTGTGCAGCCCAGCCGCCCCCCCCCCCACAAATAGAGCCTCCGCCCGCCCGGCTCAGCTCCCACCTGCTGTGTCTTCCTCTGACCCAGGCGGCAGGCTTGCAGTTGGAGGTGCGCTGTATGGCTACTGGCCCAACCCCCTAGGAGTCCTCCTTTCCTGTGTGTGTCAGTCGCACTGCCAGCTGCCACCCAGGAGCAGAGTGGCACATGGTGCCGTGCCTGCTATTGCCGCGCATTGGCTGCTTTTTCTGCCTCCATCCCCATCCAATCTGGTTGGGGTCGACTTGACTGAGGGTGCTCCTGCTGCTGCCCCTGACCTTATTTGATAGCACACTGACGGGTGAGGTCCCAAGTCTGCAAAATTGTGCTTATGCTGGGAGAAAGTTGGCCATGGGGCGGGGGCTCTGAGGAGGCTAGCCTAGTCCAAGTTCAGAGGGGGGGAGGCAGGGCAACGAACGCACAGACTGGATCAAGGGGAGGCGATAAAAGAACAAACACTGATGTACTGGTTAACAATGTTGAACATATGAAGCTGCCTTACACTGAATCAGACCTTTGGTCCATCAAAGTCAGTATTGTCTTCTCAGACTGGCAGCGGCTCTCCAGGGTCCCAAGTGAGGTTTTTTCACACCTATTTGCCTGGACCCTTTTTTGGAGATGCCAGGGATTGAACCTGGGACCTTCTGCTTCCCAAGCAGATGCTCTACCACTGAGCCACCGTCCCTCCCTTTTTAGAATCATATAATCTGAAGCAGCCCTACCATCCCTCTTGCTCCATACACAGCCTGAGTAATGAAATGACATTCTCTTGCTGGGCTTCTCCTCCAACTGTCCAGAGAGAACGGAAAGTGCCTTCTCCAGCTAGAGGGCTGCAGCCTGGTGCCTTGCACTCTCAATGCTCGGTTTTTGCTGCTGCGGCACAAGGAGGAAGCCAGTCAGCTTCCCCCTGCTGAAAGCAAGTCTCTTCCACCCTTCCAGCACAAGATTCATAGGCATTGCTTAGCTGCAGTGGCTCTCCAATCCTTTCCCCCCTTCTGCCTGAAGCACCAGCGCCTTTTCTAAGCAGAAGTGTCCAAAGGCGTGCTGGAAGAGTGGTTGGCATGTGCTCCCTTCTCCTCCTGCTGACTCCCTGTCTCAGCATCCCTATTGCTGACTGTCAAAGCTTCCTCCCCACCCCCATTTCTGTGCCTTCAGTGTTCCTCTCACTGTTGACTGTGAATGTATTTTCTCCCCCTCCCACCCACTGTTTCTGCCTCTTCTGGGCTTGGGGGTAGCTGCTGGAGGGGATTAGCAGTGTGGCAGCTCCAACTCCACTGGGCATCAGTGTCCCCTTGCCCTCCTCCATGCTTAGCATTCTTGCTGGTGTTCTTAGCTATTGTTTGTAGCCTAAAAGTTGCAGTCAGTGGAAGGGTTTCAGGTGGGGTTGCTGTGTGCTGCCTCTCTCTTGCCCTTGCCTTTCATTGAGACCAGCCATGCAATGGCAACTGCCTTGGTAACAAGGCTAAGAGGGACCGGAATGTTATCTAATCCAGCCCTGACTCATTCATTTCAACCTTATGAGAAGGCACCCTTGATTCCTGACACAGAGGAACCTTGCCTGCCTTATAGTCCCTTTGATTTGCTGGGGGCTAATGCTCCAAAATTTTGCCCAGTCTGAAATCAACATATAATTTCACTTGGAGAGATTCCCCCTCTCCAGGAAAGGAAGGAAGGAAGTTTTTATTAGTGGAAAGGAGCAAGAGTCTCATAGCACCTTAATAGCTAACAAAATTTGTGGTAGGGTATGAGCTTTCATAGAATCATAGAGTTGGAAGGGACCTCCAGGGCCACCTAATCCAATCCCCTGCACAATGCAGGGAACTCACAAATACCTCCCCCTAAGTTTCTGATAGTCCTACTTTGCTTTTGTAAAAGCCAGAGGGATGCTTTGCCATCCTGACCTGCACCAGCCAGCCTTGGCTAACCAATAAATGTTATTTTTCTAGAATAAATAATTTGAATCTGTTTGCTTTATTTGGAAGTGGGCTTCCTTTGTTGGAGTTTAAATTTTCCCCATCATACCACATTTGTCTTACTGGAATACTGACAGCTTGAGCTTTCAATAGCTCTTATTTTAGGAGAGCCCACCCTTCACTTGCTCCTCTCCTTACAGTATTTTTTGCCAGGGAATCACTCTTATCATGCCTCTGAGTTCCTTAAAGTCTGTATTCCTGATATCTAACATGCATATCTGACTATGAACTCTCTCAGCTTCCTACAACAAAGGGAATTATAGGAGGAATGCTTAACTAATGATGGCTAAGAATGTAAAAGTGTTATTAACTATTCACAGAAGTCAACACAAATTATTATGTTGTTTAAATGAGTTATATATCTGTATTACAAACATTGGTAAAAATGTATGTATAAAGAAAAAAATATAAGGGGTGCTAAGGTGACAGAATTTATCACTTTCAGGCATAGGAATGTTTACTCATCTGTAGTTTCTTGTACATATTAGTTTTCTTTTATTCAGCAACATTTTAGAAAAGTTGGCAAAGGCAAAACAAAACAGCCAGTTGCCCCGAGTGCATTCAGGAATACATACTAGAGAAAGACAGGTGCCTAGTCTTTTTATGGAAACACAGTCACAGTGGCATACCAAGCATAACAACAGATGACAGGAAAGCAACCAGCAACAGTTGTACAGTAAGTGCTGAGAAATTCATCACTGGTGTACTAAAAGGAGTAATAGGCTGGAATAGAACAATATTTGTATGTTCCATTTCTCTCTACTCCTCTGAGGATTTTGTCCTGAAGCTATTTAAGAGATTCAAAGTTTATGACTCTCACTTATTCCATTTCCATTCAAAGCACATTGCCTCCTTGCTCCGTTGTCCCCTTTGAGGGCAAGTTACACAAAAAGCTGGGGCAAAATCCCACACATACGCAGCTGCTGAATGAAAGTAGTAGAAAATTGGCAGACTGCATTTCACCTCTAGTAACAAGTTCTGGTCTTCACCAACTAAGGCTCAGAGCTGGGATTTTTAAACAGTTCCATGGGGGACTTCAATACTCCCCTCCCCACCTCGCTTTCCTTTTAAAATATTTTTCAAAGCTTTGCAAGCTGCATGTCTGACTTTGTTCTGGCAGGCTGCCATCTCCTGCCAACTCTGTTCAGCTCCTAATCTTCCACAGTACCTGAAAGCCCAATTAGATTTAGTATAGCTTTAGCCGGCTGAAGCAGGACTGAGTGATTTCCTATGTTTTCAGATATTAAGGGAGACATACCAAAGGTTAATGAAAAATGACCCTTTGTCAGTTTTTCCACAGAGTTCCCCTTCATAGCCTGCCAAAAGTCAGTCAGAAAATTTTATTTCACAGATTGATAATTGTCTGCCCATAGCATGGATGCAACTATTGGGACACAAAAGAATCAGTGTGGTTAAAATGGATTACCGTACTTTTTTAAAAAGTTTCAACAGAGACTTGGGTGCAGAGTCTGAATAAGGTTTTTATGGGGCAAGTAGAGAGTTCGCCCTCATTCTGGAGGGAAAACACCCAGCAGTTTCAGAGAGGATGTTAGGATGAATAGAAGCATTAATCTTGTTTTTGCTTAGTCATCAATTATTAGGAAATTTTGTTTAACTGGGGATTAGATTTTTTTTTTTCTTAAAAAGTCAATGAACTACTCAAAAAAGGCTATGGCTTATGGCTGTTAATCATTGTCTGGAAGAGAACTTATTAAATCAAGATCATTCCACTGACATACTCTAGAGCAGTGGTGACGAACCTATGGCACGGGTGCCAGAGGTGGCACACTGAGCCCTCTCTGTGGGCACCTGTGCTCCCTCACCCCCCCTCCTCTGCGCATGAAGCTCTGGAGTCATATCTCATTGAAGTTCCTCCTCTCCCCAAACTCATATATGAACATATGAAGCTGCCTTATACTGAATCAGACATTTGGTCCATCAAAGTCAGTATTGTCTTCTCAGACTGGCAGCGGCTCTCCAGGGTCTCAAGCTGAGGATTTTCGCACCTATTTGCCCGGACCCTTTTTTGGAGATGCCAGGGATTGAACCTGGGACCTTCTGCTTCCCAAGCAGATGCTCTACCACTGAGCCACCGTCCCTCCCCAACTCAGGCTCCTTTCCCCAAATATCCAGATATTTCCCAACCCAAACCTGGCAACCCTAACTGGGCCTCCTTCAGAGAGACAACAGGGCACTCCAACCTTTTTGAGCTCGTGGGCACCTTTGGAATTCTGACATGGGGGGAGGGTGCAACCACAATGCAGACCCAAGCACAACACACAGAGGAAAATTCCTTGCAGGTGTTCCTGAAGTTTTAGGGAAGGGGTTAGATGTAACCCACTAGGACAGGGCTGGTCAAACTTGCTTAACGTAAGAGCCACATAGAATAAATGTCAGATGTGTGAGAGCCACCAGACATGAACATCAGATGTCTAAGAGAAGGAAGGAAAATAGGTGGGGAGGGAGAAAGAGGTGGAAAGAAAGCAACTTGAACTTTAAATGCATTCTCCAAGCCACTGGCTGGCATGGCTTGAAGAAGTGGTTTAAAGAGACAAATGCCTTCTCTGGTGGGGGCTTCAAGAGCCACACAATGTGTGTGAAAGAGCTACATGTGGCTCCAGAGCCGCAGTTTAGCCACCCCTGCACTAGAGAGATGCACTAAGGCAGCTTCACATTTTCATGTGGCCAAGACCTGATTGCGTTTCATATTTCAAAACTGTTGTGGCACGGTCCAAGCCGAAGGAAAGAAGAGAGCATGGGTGTGTGGGGATGTGGGGGGCGGGGGGGGGGGAGGAGAGATCAGGACCTTGAATTAAGCAAATTTTTTTTGAAGGGATGTGGGTTTATAACAGGAAATGTTGGATCCCACTAATCTGGCAGAAACAGCGGCCGGGATCGCCTCTGGTTTAGGAGTGGAAAGGGAGGAATTGCAGGCTTCCTTGCTTTCAAATATGATGCTTCTGATAGGAGTATCTGAGCAGAGCTCCTTCAAGCTACCATAAGGCAAACTGCTGACAAGCTGTGGTGCAGGCAATTGAACATGGGCATTAGGAGTGCTTGCAAGCTGGAGAAGAACACACAAATAGATAGGTGCATGCAGGTGTGAGGGTGGAAAGAGAGGACCCTGGGAATGTATGAAAAAGTTGCAGACCACCCACTTTCCACCCCCATTTTGGCTCAGCATGAGTTTCAGAGAGATTTTTCTGAAGTTACTTTAAAAGAAGAGGCAGGTTTGGAGGAGTGCCCTGCAAGTGACATCACAGGAAAAGGTAGAGTTTTGGTTTCGGTGGAGTTTTGGTTCAGTGTGCCCTGGAAGTGACATCACTTGGCCCTTGACCTGGAAGTGATACCACAGGAAATGACATAATTCCTGTCTCCCGGCTCCACCCCTGAATTTTATTCGGCCACGAAGGAGAAGTGTGAAAATAATCGGGTCACGGGAAAGAAAAGTTTGGGAAACTCTGCTCTAGAGTAATCATAACTATTTTATTAAATGGCAGAGTTGCACACAGTTTGTATATAATAATATAAAATATATAACCAACTTGATACAACAGGTATGCAAACTGATTGGGCAATCCCCCTAAATACTATTATCAAGATCTGCAAGCCACTCAGCTTGGGAGAGTTCAAAGATCTCTATCACATTTCTCTGGAAAGCACAATGCTTACATTCCTGCGACAGATGGAAAATAGTTTGGTGGGCTGCTTCACATTTGGGTCCTGGTATTTTGCCCCATTTAAACAACAAGTCTGCACAACTGCCAAACCCTGTTCATATTATATTAGCTATCTTCCATAATTTACGTGGTAGTCAAATTCTGAGGGCCAGTCATTGGTGTTTATCAGATTACGGATATTGGATGGTACTGCTTGCATCCATGTTTGCAACCATTCATTCCCTAAAACAAAATTTTGTGAATGCAGGATTTAGACAGATCTTATTGCTGGATGTTGGGATCTTAGTCTGGATAGGCCCACATCAGCCATGTCTTTGTGGATGGGAAACTCTATTTTTGATAATCCTATATTCACAAATAAGAACATCTTGTCTTCAGAGATATGGGGGAGCAATGTGGCACAATATGGGTAGCCCATTGGACAGAGTGGGTTTAATACATCTGCTGATGATTCTCATTGTTGTGTTGAGTTAGATATCAAGTTTGTGGACATGGGGGCTGTCGAGCACCATCTTCCACAGTACTATACACCAACCCCAAAGCTGAGCATCTAAGTGTTGTAGCAGAAGTTGTTGCACCCCCAAGGTATACCACATAATTATAGGAAAATGTTGTTTTGTGTGTTTATTTTTGCTGCTGTGTTGGTAAGACAGACCAATTTTGCACTCACGCCACTCTCATGTTGGTCTTCTTAACGCTGCTTCCTTCTAATTTCCCACTATCTGCCCCGGGTTGCAGCAAGGATCGGCGTTTTCGCGTAGAAAACAGAAACTGGTTTTTAGTGGTTTCTGTTTGCGACGCAAAAATGCCAGTCCTTGCTGCAGCCCCGGGGCAGATAGTGGGAGATTGGAAGGAAGCCGCACTGAGAAGACAGAAGTGAGAGCAGCGTAAGATGAGTGTGAAATCAGTCACAGTGCTTATAACTCAAGGTCTTGCCAGGGTAATACCAAAGTACTTAGGTGTATGGTTATGTGTCAGTTGGGTGCCATAATGCTATTAAGGTGCCATTTGGGTGCCATTCAGCTCATGGTTGGCAAGATGGTTACTGGGATGGACATAGGAGCAATCTGTTTTTCCTGGACGTGGGATAAGCTGTCATTTATGGTAGTAGTCAGCCAAAATTTCGAGGTCCCTAGTCAGTATTTCCTCAATCTGTTCAATTGACTTGTGCCTTACTGCAGTCACCATGTTATTGGCATAAGCAGTCTTCCAGGATATCATCTCAGGATCCCAGTAGTCAAAAGCACACAACTGTGGTGTTTTTGCCTTGGAAGCTAAGCCTGATAAAAGGTAATGAAAAGATTAATGCTGATTAATGCTGTGGTCAAATTCTGAGAGTGTTTTGAATTCAGGCTGAAAATTACTGTGTTATAGTCCTGAAAGAAATGCAATTGTATGCAGTTTCATGTTTCAGTTTATGGCAATTGCAGGAAAACAAAACAAAGAAATCTCACAAAAACATAAAGATCCCAAGCTGTATTTGTTAGCATAACATGTTGGTCTTTAGTTAAAATGAAAAGCTGCCTTTAAAAAACTCTGAGAAAAATGAGGTAACCAGAGAGAATAATTATTAATTAAATAGTTCAACACCTAATCCTTTAAATAGAAGCATGTTGCTTTTTAAAAGCATGCAGGGACTTGATTTTGGGTTTCCTAAGATTCAGCTACCAACATCAGTGTTCACTAACAATTTTATGAGGAGAAAAAGATTGAAGAAGAGAAAATATTCACTGGACAAAGTAATGTTTATTTTGCTGTACAGCAAATAAATTTGCACAGAGAAACTTTGTGGCTGTTGTCCACAGGAATTCCATCTTTCTCATAGATACAAAGTTCAGCAGAAAGCATTTTTCACATGTGCATCTGGTGGGTGGGTGTGTCTAGGCACAGATTAAAATTATGCTGGTGTATTGCTCACCCTGTTTCCTACAAGACTCACTGAGTCAGCTCACAGGAACTGGTTTGGGGCCTGGTGTTTGACTTCCTCCAGCTTTTAGTTTTGAGTGACGTCAACAGCTATGAACAGACTTCCTTGCCAGGTGTAGTTCAAGACTTCCTGGAAGTCATGGGACGGTCTCAAAATACTTCTGGTCTCACATATACAGATGTTTGCATACTTGGTTTGGAAGAAAATGCCATGGGAGTTGAGGAAACATTACACCTGGGAAGCTTCTAGCCAATTCGGCATGTTCTTCTCTCATGGTCTCTGGTTGATCTCTGGGGTAGGAGTTGACCATGGCCATCATCAGGATTCTTCCTAAATATCCTGTTCCAGATGATACACTCTAAGGTGGATCCTTGGTTTCCCAGAGAGTTTCAGAAAATAAAAAACTGAAAATAAAAAAAACAGAAAATAAAAAACGGATTTGAGTGAAGCAGGCAGAACACTTCGGCTGAATTCAGAAGGTAGACCCTTCTGCGGCAGTGTGGCAGCAAAGAAGTCTTTCTTTGAATTCTTCAGCCGTCACTTCAGGAACATGTTGAGACCGTGAGTGATCTGCTCTGATTCTTTTGCAAGATACTTTACGGGGGGGGGGGGGGGGGGGGTGTGTGGAATAGTCTACATCCAGTCCAACTTAGACACTGCTTTGTTAATACTGTACCCTGCTTTTTTAAGGCTGCCATAAATCATAACTTCTTGGGTATGTTTAGTTTGATTTCACCCAAGGATGCCTTCCAGATATTAGGGCAGCGTTGCGCTATCACTTGCCTCACAATCCATGCCATTTACAGTATATAGCATCTCATCATGCTAAGCTGGTCAGTTACATCAACTCAAAAATAATTTTTTTCTTCTTCCAGGGTATTTTTACAGCTCCTTTGAAGCATGTGACCATTAAGCACTCTGCTTTAAAAAAATCTTTAGTAGGAATATCAACAGGCTTTTGTTTCAATCTGGGGCACTTTGTTTGTTAATATTTGGCACTGGATGATATTTCCACTGGTTTCAGTGGAAATATGTCAATCTTTAACAACTGGGATGACATGCTCAGAGATGGTAGTTCTCACTCAAAGGATATGTATGTGTGTAAGAGCCATCAAATTAGAGCCAAATTATGGCAAACCCCTCATGGGGTTTCCAAGGCAAGAATAAACAGAAGTGGCTTGTCACTGCCTACCAAAGTATCCCCTGTCAAACAGCAGACAGAGTGAAGGAAGGGTTTCTATTAAAAATCTCCCCTATGCAGTGTGCACCCAGAGGAATATGCATGGGGGTGTGTGTCAATTTTTCCTCTTTCCCTTCTGTCATTATCCTAATAAGGATGGATGGTGGAGCCTATTTTAAAAGATCATTTTCAAGGGCGCTTGAATTCTGCTGCACACACATGAAACCCTGTGCTATATTCATTCACTTCAATTATTTGCTTTTTCTCACTCAAGTCAGTTTATTTCCTGGTGACCATTGCAGAATCTGATGGGAGACTGTACATTGCTTTTGGACCAAAAGCAGACGAAAAGGCACAGTAATGTTCATTCTCAAGGCCAAACAACACATTCTGAAGGTGATTTGAGACTAGATCCTAGATATGCAATTAATTGCAACGAGTTGCCATAGAATGTCCAATATGGACTGAGGACCAAGTACTGTGGAGGAGTAAACTATTTCTTCCAGTGCCTTTTTGCTGATCAGATGACTTTGCAGCACAATACAATAACATGCCTAGGCTAAAAGCAGCAGGAACAGGGACATTTTAACAGGAAAATAGTACAAGAAGAGAATTAACCCCTTTCTTCAGAGCCAGTTTTGCGTAGTGGTTAAGTGTGCGGACTCTCACAATTCTCCCTGTATCTGAAATACATACACAGCTATTTTAAATTCTGGAATTAGCTAACAGTGCAATTCTAAACACCATTAGGTCAGTTAGGAGAGCACTGTATGCCACATAGTTGTTAATCTGTTTCTAGTCCTCAATTTGACTATGCACTATCCAGATTTACAGAGCTAACAAAATCTTTCTGAAATCCCAGCCTACTTTGTGAGGTTCCACATCCTGTTCTAAATATTTCAGCAATAAAACCTCCAGATCCAAGCTTAACTTGCATTAAATACATTGTCCGAATTATCATACTGTAATAAAATTACTGAGGGACAGGGCTTTTATTTGAGCTGAAACACACAGGAATGCAGTTCCAGCTGGCTTGGCATCAGGGGTGCGTGGCCCAGGGCTTTTTTTGAGCAGGAACACAGTTCCTGCTGGCTTTGAGTCAGGGGATGTGGTCTAATATGCAAATGAGTTCCCACTGGGACTTTTCTACAAAAAGCTCTATGTTGAACAATGGTGATGTCAGCGGGTGTGGCATAATATGCAAATGAGCTCCTGCTTGGTCTTTCCCACAAAAAGCCCTATGTAAAACAATGGTGATGTCAGGGGGTGTGGCCTAATATGCAAATGACTTCCTGCTGGGCTTTTTCTGCTGAGGGGCTACATTCCCCAACAGCCCTGACTTTCACCTAAGAAGATGATAGCAAAAAAAAAAAAAAAAAAGGAGGGAGGGAGTGGAAAGGAGAGAGCAGAGATCTGAAGGGAAAATGCTGGTGAGAGTCAGGCACTCGAGATCTGCAAGGATACCAGTGGAAGCTGAAGCAGAGGACTTGGATTCCAGTCATCAGACTGAAGATCTATGAAGAATTCTGTTATACTGACTGTGTCAGGAGAGCCCTGGGAAGAAGGGCCAAGAACTCTGGGAGGACATTCCTGCAGCTTACCTGGCAAGCACCAAAAGCATAGTTATCTTTGGAACATAGCTATTACTTCTCACCCCTTCTTAGCTGAAGCTTCCCTGTTTACTTACTTCATTAAAGTACTCTTTGCTGTTAACTATTTGTCATTACAATTGCTGGAACTCACCAAGTTTGATAACAGAAATGCCAAGCCCTGGAGTGCCTTCCACACTTGTCTCAAAGCTTACTTGTGCAGGCATATTACTAATTTGCACTGCTGTTACAATATGCAGATAACAAGAAAAAGTATCACTCTGAAGAGGTGGGAACCTGGCTTTATATAACAATGCTGCTATAGTCACTTTTGCAAAACAAGAACAACACACACCAAGAGAAACTAGTAAAATTGTTGGGGAAAGGTACATATCTGTATTCTCGGGGGAGGGGGCATTAGGAAAATTTCCTGTTTGTTGGCTACTGGAAATTAGGTTTAAGAGTTATTGTTTCACTTCATAGTAGAGTAGTGTGCCATCACAGTGCATCAAACAATTTATCTACTCAGTAGTGGCCATTTGGCACTGGACCCAAATCCTTCAGCATTGAGAAATCAGTCCAGGGTATGACGACTGTTTCTAGGGTTGCCCTGTTTCTTCCCCAGTGAGGGACTTCGAGGGGCCTTCCTGGAGGAGGTAGGGACATCCCCAATGTGATGACATCATGCAGAAGTGATGTCATCATGTTGGGGACACAGCCCCATGGAAGGTGATTCCAGCAAAGCAAGAATCATTTAAAATGAACCTTCCCTTTAAATGGTTTTGCAAGTGGGGACACTAGAACCCACAGCTGGCCCTGCCACTAGGCAAATTAGGCATTTGCCTAGGACATCAAGCTGGGGGGGGGCACCGAATTGGGTGCCCCCCCCCCGGTGCCCTAGGCAAATGCCCTGGTTGCACAGCAGCTTCCAATTGGAAGGAAGGCAGAGCGAAGTCAGCAGTGCACTGGCCTACTGGCTTCACTTTGCGGTGAAGGGAAGGGAGGCAGATTGAAGCCAGCTGGCTGAATGGCTTGTGTGCCTTTGCCTCCCTTCCCAGGTGCCCTTTTTTGCAATGTGGGCAGTGGGGTGCGGCTCTGTGGGCCAGTGCCATGGAGGAGGGTGGTGGGTCTGCTTGGGGTGCCAGGTGCCCTAGGGCTGGTCCTGCTGGCACCCCACAAGCCTGAACTCTAAGTGGTGAACTGACAGCAGGGGCCCTGTGTGCCTTAACTTGGTAAATTTGCTGCTTGGAGATCAGGCATGTGAGGCCCCCGTGTTACAGGGACCCTTGAAAAGCTTTTTGAAAGTGGAGCTGCACATGCCTGAACTTCAAACAGCAAATTTGTCACTTGGACTTCATGCATGCGGCTGGCAGCTTCCCCCCTTCCTCCCCTCCTGCAAGATTTAAACGGCCCTCCGGTGATCAAATGCTCCTGCCAATCAGCTGGAAGGCCATTGAAATCTCACAAGAGGGGAGAAAGAGGCATGGCAAGGGTGACTGCTGTTGGGATGGGGCTTGCACAGCAGCTTCCAATTGGAAGGAAGGCAGAGCGAAGTCAGCTGTGCACCGGCCTACTGGCTTCACTTTGTGGTGAAGGGAAGGGAGGCAGATTGAAGCCAGCCGGCTGAATGGCTTGTGTGCCTTTGCCTCCCTTCCCAGGTGCCCTTCTTTGCAATGTGCCAGCGGTGGGCAGTAGCCCGCAAAAATTGGGGGATCCCCCACCTGGGACTGGCATCTCTATTTTCCAGAAAACTGCTTCCAGGTGAAATAATAATAATATAATAATTATTATCTCCACTAGTAAGTTGTGGTGGTTAGAGTAACAGACTAGGCTCTGAAAGATCCAAGTGTGAATCCCCATTCTGGCATGGAAACTTTCTTTGTGTACTTGGACCAGTCACACTCTCTCAGTCCAGCTTCACATTGTTGTTCTGAGGATAAAGTGGAGGAATGGAGAATTTTGTAAGCCACTTTAGGCCCCCACTGGGAAGAAAAACCAGGTACAAATGAAGTTAAATAAAACATGAAAGCTTTTAAACTTCATAAAACTTCTGCGAGCCATAACTCTTTGCATTTCTACATGACAAAAATTTATGTGGAAGTCAGAAATTTGCAACTTAAGTTGGTTTGGGAGGGAAGGAAGCAATAATGGGAACAATTCTAAGCAGGTCTACCCAAAAGTAAGTCCCATGTTATTCAGCGGTGTTTACTGCCAGGAAAGTGTTGTTTGGAATGCAGCCAATATATTCTACTCAGATCTTCCTTTCCTCCAGTGCTTACAAAAAGTTACAACTGTTGCAAACATAGCTTGTGCTTTCAAAATGAAACTTGTGAAAACAGTCCACACCCCATCAACAGAAAGTGGGGCAGGGAAAGCTGCATTTAATAAAATGATATTCCTATGGTTCTTCCTTCACAATTCAACACATAAAGGTATCCTATATTTTATTTATTTATTTATTTATTTATTTTATTCAAAAACATTTCAGCGGTAAAACTGCAGTACTGCAGTCTTAAGCTCTGTTCACAACCTGAGTTTGATCCCCGGTGGAAGCTGGGTTTTCAGGTAGCCGGCTCGAGGTTGACTCAGCCTTCCATCCTTCTGAGGTCAGTAAAATGACTACCCAGCTTGCTGGAGGGGAAAGTGTAGATGACTGGGGAAGGCAATGGCAAACCACCCCATAAAAAGTCTGCCGTGAAAACGTTGTGAAAGCAACATTACCCCAGAGTCAGAAACAACTGGTGCTTGCACAGGGGACCTTTCCCTTTCCTTTTTTCCCCATAGAGCAGGCTCAGGGCGGGTTGCATCATAAAAACAATCAACAGTAAAAAATCAATTTAAAATATATAAAATCTAAAATTACAAAGAATAGGTACTAAAATGGCGAATTCTGCCTCACAGACATGGCCTATTGTCCAGGTCCAGCAGGTCTTATAGCACTGGGATGGAATGAAGGGGGGGAGACCGATAACAAGTGACGTCTACTACCTCAACTAAAAGCCTGGTGAAAGAGCTCTGTTTTACAGGCCCTGCGGAATTGAAGCAGATCCCGCAGGGCCCAGATCTTCAAGGGGAGCTAATTCCACCAGGCAGGGGGCCAGGGCTGAAAAACCCCTGACCCTCATCGGGGCCAGCTGGACATCTCTGGGGCTGTGTATCACCAGAAGTTGTTGGGTTTCTGATCGTAAAGACCTACGGATTCGCGGAGTAAACTAATTTAGCCTTTTCTACACTGACTGGCAGGGCTTCTTCAAGGCAGACTTGCATCTTTCCTGCTACCTAGGGTTGCCAGCTGAGCACTGACAACTAACCAGGATAAGCAGCTGTGGCAGTGATGGAGTTTGTGTGCTCAGCATCAGTGCAATGCCATGACATCATTTCTGGGGTCATGCCAGAAGTGACATTGCAGCATTGGTACAATACCAACTTACTCTCCAATTTGGTCCCACTTCTCCATGGAGCAGCAGCAGCAGCCTGCAGCAGGCTCCACTACTGCTACCTTTAAGCAGCAGATGCCAGAGACTGAACTGGAGGCCTTCTGTTTCTTTCATATATCTCTAAGAGCATGTGCTCTTCCAGGAAGCCACAGGATCTCCTCTGCAAATATTGCCAAAATTTTATCACATTTACTCTCAGTCCAGCTATTCCTGCAAGGTGTTTCTTTCATGCGTATCTGAGGCAGCTCATTTCTTATTTCATGCATTTGACTTTTGTAGCTACATATTGACTACCACACCTTAACATGGTAAAGGGTCACTGTTGGTCAGTGAAGCTGTGAGCAATACCATAAGGAGTTTAGACTCTGTCAAGGGGTTCCACTCTTAGCAGAGTCACTCAAGATAGAAAATGGTCACAGTTGAGACACCAGACTAAGATGCATCCACCCCCTTCAGGGATCAGCTGCCACAACAACAAAAGAGAATGGGTTGTTCCAGTGGTGATGGGGGTGTACGAATTGTTGAAGAGTACCTACTGGGCAACAGCAGTAGTGGAAGGTGACACTTGTGGAAGATCTATCATAGACAATGGCAGTGATGCTTCCACTAACCCTGGTTAGTATTCTGCAGAAGGCGACAATGGTAAACACTTCTGATCATCTCATACCTTAAAAACCTATAATGAGACAATCCAAAATGAAAAAAGATATAGTGTTGGAAGTCAGGACATCCAGGTCAGATAGCACTCTATCAGCTACTAGGAAGAGCTTGAGTATTCCTACTCTTAATGACACAATTGGATTAAAGCCAAAAGGACATTCAGTTGTTGATGTGAATGGATGCAAAAGGAAAGTCCAAAGCTGTTCGACACATATAACACGAACATAGAACATGAGAAATACGAATCAAAGTAAGCTTGAAATCATAAAATGAGAAATGGAAAGTTTAGATATTGCAATCCTGGGAGTGTGTGAACTAAATTGGACTGGATTAGACATTTTCAGTCAGAAGATTACAAAGTGTTTTACTCTGGAAATGACAAGCACAGAAGAAACAGAGTTGTAATGGTGAGGCAAGATGTAGCACAAGCAATCATGGTCTATAATGCAATCATGGTCTAAAATGACAGAATCATGTCAGACTTCCTGGAAAACCTATCACCACAACCATCATTCAATGTCTGCATCCCAATTACAGATGCTAAAGGACACAAAACCAAAGGCTTTTACGCAAGTGTACAGGAAGAAATTAATCACACACCTAAACAACATGTGTTGATAACTACAGGTAACTGAAACACAAAGGGAAAAAAGTAGAATCAAATATTATCAGAAATTAGGGCTAGGAGCACAAAATGAAGCAGGAGAACAAACTCACAGCATTTGGTAAAGGCAACAATTTGTTCATTGCTAACATGTTTCAGGCAAACAAAAATCACCAGATGGCCAATATAAAAATGATATAGATTACATAATCAGAAGCACAAGATTGAGAAGCTCTATTCTGTCTGTACAAATCATGAATTGTTAATATAGAAAATCAGAATAAAGCTGAAAAAAACCCACCAAAACATTCATAGTGCCAAAATATAATCTAAACAATGTTCCTGAAGAGTTTAAAGACCATGTAAAAACAGATTAGTATTACTAAATTCAAGTGAATGTGGAGAATTGGGTTGAAATCAAATATATTATCAAGATAGAATGTACAAAGACTATTCCTGTAGCCAAAAAAACATTAAAAACTGTGATGGATGACTGATGAAACTCTTAAAATTGCTAAAGATAGACAAGAAGCAAAAGTAAAAGTCTAACTGTAGCATTACAGCAACTGGCATGTAGACACAAAGAAAACCATTATAGCCACCAGTGTAAAGAAATAGAAAAGAACAACAAAAAGGAAGAAAAAGGTATCTGTTCTACAAGATCCAAAAATCAAAATGAAATCTAATTTAATAATAAAATCTAATCTAATAAAATAATAATAAATAATAGATTTAAATTAGGTATGCTAAAAGATCAACATGGAAACATCGTAACTGAACAGGATAAAATACAGTAAATACACTGAAAAACCATACAGAAGAGATGAAAGGATGATAGATTCCTTCAGAGAAGAATCTTAAGAAGAACCTGCAGTTTTAGAAAGTGAAGTAAAAGCAGCACTCAAAGCAGTTAGGGAAAACAAATCACCAGAAGTAGATAGGATATCAATAGAGCTACTTCAAACCATATAAGACAAGAATATGCCAAAAAATATGGAAAACAAAACAATGGCCTACAGACTGGAAACCCTCAACCAGCATTCCATTAAAAAAAAGGAGACATTAAAGACTGCAGCAACAATCAGACCATCGCATTAACTTCTCTTGTGAGTAAAGTAATGCTCAAAGTTTTGCAAGAAAGACTGTTACCATATGTGGATAAGAAATGCGACATGTTCAAGCTGAGATCAGAAAAGGAAGAGGCGCTAGAGATCATGTTGTAAATTTACATTTGTTAATGGGGCATACTAGAGAATTTCAGAAGAAAATCAGCATGTATTTTATAGATATCAGCAAAGCTTTTAATTGTTTCCTCTGTCCCCCAGAGTGGGATATGGAATATCCATTGCCATCTGATCAGTTGATTATTGCTGGTTTTTATTGTTCTAAATTTTATTGTTATACATATTACCAGGGCTTTGTTTGTAGAAAAAGCCCAGCAGGAACTAATTTGCATATTAGGCCACACCCTTTTATGTCAGCACAGTTTTACACAGGGCTTTTTTTTAGAAAAAGCCCAGCAGGGACTCATTTGCATATTCGGCCACAGCTCCTGAAACCAAGCCAGCTGGAACTGCGCTCCTGTGCATTCTTGCTCAAAAAAAGCCCTACATATTACAGTATTTATGAGAATGCATTTATAACTTGTTGTTAACCTCCCTGAACCACAATTGAGGGAAGGGCAGAAAATAAATCTAATGAATGAATAAATAAGTGTATTCTAGATCAAATAAAGCCTGAACTCACTCTAGAAGCTAAAATGAATAGAGTGAAGGTCAGTTCAGGTGGGTAGCCGTGTTGGTCTGAAGCAACAGAACAAAGTTCAAGTCCAGTGGCACCTTTAAGATGGGCAAAGTTTTATTCAGGGTATAAGCTTTTGTGTGCACACATACTTCTTCAGATACAATGAAATGGAATTTACCAATCCACACACATATAGGTGAGCAGCAAATTAGCATGTTAAAGTTGTCTGACAGATGGAAGGATCAAACTGGAATAACAAGTTTAGTTTATATGATCACCATTTGTTTGGGATTCTGAGGAAAAACATAATTAAGTAAATAAATATATCAAAATAGAAGATGGATGGGCAGTGACACTGATCACATTGTAAGAACATAAGACTCACTGGAAAAGACAATAATGCTAGGAAAAGATGAAAGCAAGAGGAAAAATGAAAGATCCAACTTGAGATGGATTGACTCAGTCAAGGAAGCTATGGCCCTCAGCTTCTAAGACTTGAACAAGGCTGTTAATGATAGGACATTTCAGAAGTTATTAATTCATAGTCTCCACAAATTGGAAGCAGCATGACAGCATTCAACATACACATATTGACCGTGGCTTTTTGAATTCAACTGTTCTAAACTGAAGTTAATTTCCTGACTACATAGATGCTACCTTGAAAGACCTTGAGCTAGTCATTCTCTTTACAGCTTAACCTACATGACAGGCTTGTTGTATGGATAAAATGGGAAGAGAACAATCTTGGAAGAAGAACAGAATAAAAAATAAGTACTGGTTGGGATCATTCTAGGAAGGAGAAACAATAAAACAGATGGGAGGGGAGAAGGATAACAAAAAGGTAATAAGAGGAATACCTTCAGCAGTGAGTAAGAAGAAATTGAATTTATATCCCACCTTCTACTCTGAATCTCAGAGTGGTTCACAATTTCTTTTATCTCCCCCCCCCCCCCCGCACAGCAGACACCTGGGTGGGGCTGAGGGAACTCTCACAGAAGCTGACCTTTCAAAGATTACTTCCTGCAAGAGCTATGGCTGACCCAAGGCCATTCCAGCAGCTGCAAGTGGAAGAGTGGGGAATCAAACCCAATTCTCCCAGATAAGAGTCTGCACACTTAACCACTACCCCAAACTGGCTCTCTGTAAGCTGCCATGAATTCTCTAAGGCAGAAAAGTAGCTAATAAATGTTTAAATAAAATAAATAAATTTTGCACAGCTCTAATAATGAATAAATTTGGCACAGATCTAATAATGAACGAACATTTTTTAAAAAAAACAACATCCAGGAACCACTTCTCAGTATTTTATGCTGTTACCAGGCTGACCTAGTGAACCTAATATTTTTGCAGTGGCTCACTAGACTCACTAAAGCAGGCAGGTGGCAGTCCTTACAAGCAGCTGACATGAGACTGAAGCACTGCCAGTAAGGAAGCCAGAAGACGGAAAGGGTGTATTCAGAGACCTGTAAAAGAACAAAGATGCAGATTGTTTCCTTCGCTCCTTCTAATTTTAATTAGGTCCTTCCACAGTGGGCAATACTGTGATTCTTTCAGAAGAAATTCTCCGGGTTTTACGCAGTTGCCTTTATTCCTCCCCTCTCCTTCCCTTGTGAATAAGCAATCATCTTCACACTTCTTGCTCTGTGCCCCTTTTTTCCCCTTCCTTACAAGAAAAAAATCCCTCAATAACATCTAAATTCAGCACTGTTTTACAATTAACACAGGAGTATACACTGTGGCAGCCCCAGGGGATTTTCAGCAGTGCCAAAAAAGAAAAAAGTCATTTAACTGCAAGATACAAAAGATGAAGCTTGTTAAAAGTTGAAGAAACCTGTGCTCTTTTGAAGTCTGGAAACAATGAATCTGTTTTCAGTCAGGGGTTTTTCTTTCCAAGGTTCTCCTGTTTAAAGAACAAAAGGAGGGAAGAGTCCCTTCCCCCCCCCTCACCATCCTTACTGATGCTTTTGAGAATTTATTAGCTTTTGAGATCAGCCTCTGGCATTAAAACTGCCTGCCATTTTGACTGGCTGCATTAAGGTAACACTCATCTGTTGGTCATCATAGTCCTACATCTTTTCTTTCCTTCAGTTTTCAAAAACATCTTCTTATTTCTTATATTTAAAGATACTTCCAGCATTTTGTTACTGCACAGTGTAAGTGGTCATCAAAGATGTCGGAACCATTAAAATGGAGAATGTTAGTAAAACTTGTTTAAAAAAATAGACCACCACCAAAACACAATACTTGATTGGGAATCTCTTAACAGTGCTTTTATAAGAACAGGTCTTGCACACTTCCTCCATCTCTACTGCCAGTGAGGAAGAGTCACAGTACTAAACACTGACTGTAAAATGAGCCAGTAAAAAAAATGAATGAAAGAATCCCCTAAACACTGTTTCATTGGTGGGAAAAACAGATATTGTGTTAGATTTTACCAGATAAACTTCATACTGGAGTTTGCCAGGTGGCTCTTTAAAACAAGTGGACAGACTTTTTTTTGGCCACTGTGTGACACAGAGTGTTGGACTGGATGGGCCATTGGCCTAATCCAACATGGCTTCTCTTATGTTCTTATGATACAAAAAAGATTATAAGTGCTTCCAGACAACAAAAAAGTACTGAAGATTTTCTTTGCTTCTTAACAATATTTATGGGGGTAGGGCAGAAGGAGAAACTTCACACTGCCACTGACTGTCCTTCTCTTAACTAAAAACTGCTATTAGGTGAACATCTACCAACCTGTTTGCCTATAAAGAGCTTCTGTAACCACCACTGCTAGGATAGTGAAAAGACTATTTTTTCCCTGATCTAATTTTCCATCCCCAAATGTCATGTGCACATGAACCAGAATTTTAACCTGAAGCACACTGAAAGAAAAGAGCCTATCCTGAGGCAGGGAGTCCATAGCCGTAACTGGCTCTCTAAAGGTTGGCTCAGATCCTCAAAGAAGCACAATGTCATGGACAGGTTTATAGATTATAGAATATCAGATACAACTTTTTGATGCACACAACAAAACATGACATCTTTATGATTGTCCTATATCTGCAAGACATCTACCATCACTTCACTATATGTAAGGACATTGTTTATAAGCACATTCAACAGTTTGCAGTAACTGAAATACCCTTGCTTCCTTTTCTAAGTGCAGGTGTCCCCAAAATGGTGCTTGTGGGCACTATGGTGCCTCCTGACACTTTTTCTGGTGTTTTAGAAAATGGGCAGGGTCAGGCAAGGCTTTTGATTGGCTCTGCAGATTTTTAAAAATGTTGCTGTGGCAGCAGTTGCCTCCACTGCACAAGGATCTTCAGTGACTAATGGAATATTGTGGTGGCCATTTTGTGGCTGTGCCCGCCATGCTGTGTCAGAATTATATGTTAATTATTATTCTGTGTCAGAATAATATGCTAATGAGTTCAAGCTGGGCTTTTTCTACAAAAAACCCTGTGTGAAACAATGATGTCAGGGGGTGTGGCCTAATATGCAAACATGTTCCTCCTGAGCTTTTCCTACAAAAAAGTCCTAGTAAAGTCCTACACATATTGACAGTGATGGTTGTTGTTGTTAGAAACACAATATGAATATAAATCATTCTGCCAACCTAAGTGCACCCATCATCCAAACCTTTCTGTCTCTGCAGTTAGAGTGCCCTTCACAACAAACAAAACCCCATCTTATTGTGGGACAAGACTGAAATCATCCATCAAATCATCCTGGGAGTCTCCCACACCAATGGAGAGACCAGGTCCACAAATTCAGACAAGGCATTCCACTGGTGAGCTAGGAGGATAGTACACCAGCAAAATACTCAGTCTGTTCCTAGAAGCTAATGCTAAACATATACAATCAAGGTGGACATTAGCAGAAAATCTCACAGAGAACAATCACAACCCCATTCCTCTACCCTCCAGTTTGGAATTGACAGAGGACTGCTATGACAGATCCTGTCCACTTCCCTATCTTTAACTTAACCCACTGAAAATGGCACTTGAGACGCTTCTACCATCAATGGGGCATGGTGCCCCAGGCAGTCTCCCTGCTGTGGTGCCCACTCCCCACTGCCAGCCCCCTCCCTTCCTGTCCACTGCACTCGACCTGCCCCCACTCACCGTGACGAGGCTAGCCCTACTGGCTTCGAGGCAGCTGGCAGGGCTGTGTTTTGCAAAGAGAAAGCTGATGGAGGTTTCTCCCCCCCTCCTTTCCGAAACCAGAAGTGAAGGGGGAGTGAAGCCCCTGCCAGCTTTCTCTTTGCAAACCAAGGCCCTGTCGGCTGCCTCGAAGTTGGTAGGGCCAGCCTCGTTGCAGCGAGCGGTGAGGGGGGGGGCGGTGACAGAGTGTGGTGGATGGGAAGGGAGGCACAGTGGACAGGAAGGAAGGGGGCTGGTGGTGGGGGGAGAGAGGGGCAAAATAGGCGGTTGTCTTGGGCACTGAGGGGAGCCCAATTCAGCACCCCCTCCTGGTGCCCTAGGCAACTGCCTAGTTTGCCTAGTGGGCAAGCTGGTCATGTCTATAATTCAGAAATAACAAAAAGGTTTTATTTAATATCAAAGGGAAAGATCAGGTGAAATCAGGGATTGAAATTAGTGAGGTAAAACTAGAACAAGCATAGACTTTTGTTCTTATATATCAGACAGAGGAGAGGTTCTTAAATTATTTACATTTTCTTTAAATCCTTAAACTGAGAGGCTTCATTCTTGCATTTTCCCAAACACTCTAGCACACTTTATTTATATAACTGCTGACTCTTTTTGGTGCCCATAAGGCTGATACCCTCTGCCCCATACAACTCTTTCTCTTGGAACACCAGTGCGCTTCTTGAGCTGTTCACTGACTTTTAAGGTCTCCACATGAAGTTTCTAATCACACGAGATCAGGGATCTCTAAACTCTTCAGAGATAACTCTCCCTGTTTGACTGGGCAGGGATTCTTTTTCTTCATCTCTCTCTGGAAGATCTAGTCCCTTTTCTTGGCTGGAATGGGAGCCTTCTCTACTACCTAAACCCTTGCCAACCCCCAACCCCTAGTTCTTTGGCTGTGTTCAAAATTTCTCTCAGCTAATGCAGAATTCAGACTGTATTCAGTCATGGCTGAAATCTGACAGCAATAAATCCTTTTCTGTCAGGGGGAGTCTCAGATGGTTTCAGTATACATCTTTTCTCATTTAAGGTAAGAATCTGATTCGATCTCCTCATCATCCAGGTCTCACAAGTAGTGATGGACATGGAGAATGGAGATCCATGGAGGTTCAAGAATTTCACAAACCACAAACTTCCACAGACTTTTTCAGTTTACAAGCCAGTTTGTAGTTCATTAGGTCCACAGGGGCCCAGAAGTAGGCACAGAAGTAATTTATATGCTTTGTGAGCCCAACAGCGTGACATCAGTGAGCTCAGGAGGCATTTAAATCCCTCCTGAGCCCAATTCCAGATTGGACCACCACTGTAGCATGATGCCAGTGAGCACACTTCCAGACAGCACCCAGTGGCTCAGGAGGTATTTAAATGCCTCTTGAGCTCACTTGCACAGACTGTTCCAATGGACTGAATGGACCATCTAAAAAAATTGTGGTCCGTGGATGGGTGTGTCAAAACCGCAAATGCACAGACCAGGCAAACAGACCACAAACCTGCTCCCGGTCCATGGTGAAATATCTGTGGATCAGTCTGTGCACATCCCTACTCACAAGACTCCTGCTCAGCTGATGCTAACCAATCAGATTGCTTAGAGTAGCCTATCACTCAAGGTTGTCTGGCTCTGTGAAGAATTAACCCTTAGTTATTGGTACAGCACTTCTAAGCTTCTTAAAATGTGTAGGCATCACAACTGCATATCTGGCTAGAGTTATATGAGAAAGAATACAATTTCTAGAATTCTCCAGTTAGGAGATACCAACAGTTTTAACAAAATGCATGGTTTGTGTGGGAAGAACAGATTTTTTTTTCCTGCGTAAGGAATGATCACGAGCTACTTTTCACCAGCCATTTTGGGGCACTTTTTAAGAAGAGCTATAAGTAGGGCCCTACAGCCAGCCAAAATACAGAGTTTTAAAGGGGCAATTTCTCATTGCTTTGCATTTTCCTCCTGTTTAATTTCCCCCCAGTCTACTCCTGTTCGTTACTTCTAATTCTATTTCCTTAAGCAACAGCCTGTGCTTTGATTACTTAGAATAATTTGTTTTCTTTAATCTCAAACATCCTTTTATTAGTGCCCTGAGAAACTCTACTACAACTTGTGCCATGCCTGGAAACTTTGTGTGTGTCTCCTGATCAGTTCTTGAGGGCTATAGTTTACTTATGTTCGTCGGCTAGCTTTAAATATTAGATTGTTGTAGTAGATCACTGGTAGAAAGATTTGCACATTTTGATTCACTTTGCTGTGTGTACAAGTAGATGGCCATATTGCTTAGGTAGATTGTGTTGTAACTACAACACATGCTGTAAACATTACCTTTGTAAATATTAATACAGACACTGGGTATGATACTCCAATAAGCATAAGCTACACAAGAATGAGGTCTCCATGTTCCTGGTGGATTGTGTCCAGGGTCACACAACAATAGAAAATAGGAACACTACCAGATTTTGTGGGCACACTTTTTAGATCAGAAAACTGTAGTTTCTAATGTGGGTTCTCTCTGAAACTGAAGTCATACCCCTAGCCCATACTAATGAAAACTGATGGAAATATTACCATTAAAAGAAGGCAACTTTTTTTGCATCAATTGCATAAAAAGATGTAAAACAAATGAAGAACAGCAGCAATGAAATGGGTGAAATGAAAATACTCAAAATAATACAAAAGCAAACTACAGGGGTTTATCTGTATATCACCATTCAAGATCTGGTATAGCATAGCAAAGTGTCTAAGAGTGGGAATCCCCTGGTTCAAACCTCACCTCTGGCACAAACTTTCCATGTAGCCTTGGGATGGAGTTATACGTATGCATAGTTCTGTGACTCTGTCTTCAGAGAATTATTTCAAAAATTCCCAAGCAGAAAGCAGCTGCTGGGGTGAAGTTGTTGTTTTTTTTTTAAATAAGGGAGAGGACCTGTGGGAGAGAGGCTAATTTGAACACATCACACTGTTTTCCCACATTCAAGCTAATTTCACCTCATACAAATACTGGTATTTTCTCAATGCAGCATGGCTGGCAGTTTTTAGTAGGAAAACACAATTCAATAACCCATTTCCACTATGGTAGTCCCCAATTGTGCTGCAATTCAGAGGCTGCTTTCTGACTTAGTGAGGTTTTTAAAAATCACAGAACTGTATATAATACTGCAAACTGTGGAGCTTTTACAGAGACTGTAAAGACTCATATGAAGAAGACTAGCAGAACCAAGAAAGAACAGAACTCTGGAAAAGCATAGAAGAAATGAAAAGAAGAGAAAATAGTTATTGGAAAGTTTGAAAGAGCACCCAATAAGAGCAGTAAAATATAGATAGAGCTGTACTCCAAAAGCTGAAGGAACCTTGCAATCAGTTACTGGAAACTACCCATAACTACACAGTGCTGTGATATGACCTCATTTTCAGAGTCAAGGCATAGAAGGCATCACAGTTTTCACACACACATTGGATGTATATGCAAGCTTGTTGTATATTTTGGCATCTAACCATTACAAGAAATCAAGTCCTTATTGAATTATTTTGTCAGAAATCACACTGTACTAAATCTTCCCCATCCCTTTCTCATCGTTGTGCATATTTGCTTGTTGAACAACAGCAACATCTCACTGGCTCTTCTTACTGCAAAAATGAATGGGAACCGAACAAAATAATTAAAAAGAGAGTTTCTTGGTAAAGGGCAGCGCTGAAAAAAATGTTTTGGTTGACTCAGTGTGATATCACCTTCCTTCCGAGCTAACATTAACCCAACTTCATGGTAAAAGTGAGAAGAATGTGGTTCTTGTGGTTCTCTCTTGCAAGATCTCAACCAAAAGACAGTGACCATTGTGACGACTAGTCATCCAAAAGTACATTTTTAGAACTGGCAGATGTGAAATAGCAAGGCAGCTGGAAACTAAGAGTTGGTAGCTCACACTCTGTCTTTTGTCTCTTAGTCCTCTTCTGCTTGTCACCATTGGATACGAATGACTATATTCTCTTCTCTAGCAAGGACAGCTCACCTGACAGCCATACAACACCATGGCATTTCCCCAAGAGTTACACAAACACAGTAGAACCTGCAGCTTGCCTCAGATTCTGGCACTTTCCATTTCACTCACTTTGCAGAAAAAACAGACAGATTATAGAGGCAGCAACCATAGCATATTGGCTAAGGAAATCACACCAATGTGGTAGGTCTCTTTGCTTCCAGAACAAGAAGGAAGGAAGGAGGGAACAGTTGTAGCCCTCTGTGGTAGAACCATATAGGTCTAGTATAGCAACCACTTAACCCTACAGTAGGCAGCTCACTGGAAGCACAAGGGGTGTGCAGCATTCAGAAATCAAGCAGAGCTCATTATTCAGATGGCTAGAAGTACACACTTTGTAGTTAAAATGCAAATGTTTCAGCAGGAAGCTGGAAAATACAGGATTTGAAAACATGTTCTTTTTTTGTAGCTGAGGCAGTTGTTTACCCTAGTTACAGCCTAAAGAATCCTAGTTTTGGATCAGGAGGACCACAGGAAGTAGAGCTACAGGAAGAAAACCCATGCTTATCACTAATAACACCAAAACACTTATCTTCAGTCTAGGTTTTTCTAAATGGTCAGCTGCCAAAAAAAAAAAAAAGGTTACTAGAGAGCTAACTTTTAGCCTTAACTAACCTGGGTGTCTGTCTTGTCCTTTCAACACGGTCTCATTTGCATATTAGGCCATACCCTTGACACCACTGTTTTTCACACATTGTTTTCCTACAAAAAAAGCCCAGCAGGAACTAATTTGCTTATTAGGCCACACACACTGATGCAAAGCCAGCCGGAACTGCGCTCCTGCTCAAAAACAGCCCTGATATTGCCCTTGCAAAACATTTGGAACCTTCAGCAAGAGAAGATTACAAAGACAAGCCTCTTGTACCACATAGCAGAGTTGGGTCATACCTGAAAGTTCTCTGCTGTGTTTCCCACCTTGGGGAATGGCCCTGCCTGATGATGTCAGGAAGCCTCCCATGCTTTTATCATTGTGCAGAACATGTAAAATTTTCAGAAGAATAATCTAATAGGGAATAAGGTTGTAGTTTTAGACAGTTTTCAGTATCCTGTTCTTACTATATAATACTGTTTTATTGCATTGTTCTTTTGCAGTACAGCTCTTTGGAATTATTTGAGTGTATAACACTGTTCAGGGCATTGCTCTCTAAATTTGTGATCCACTTTTATTCACCGTTGGTTGTATTTTTATGCTGTACCCTGTGGCATTGTTTGTAATGGTGTAATCCACTTTGTGTCTCAGTGAGAAGGTGGACTATAATTGAAGTAAACAGTGAGCCACACTACCTGCCAATTAAGTTGTGGATCCCTTTCAAAGCATTGGCTTTAACTTTAGAAAACAAACCCATCTATGCAAAGAGCCCCATCAAAATCTACAGGAAAGGAGTGGCCCTTTGGGCAGGATCCAATCAAGCTTTCCACTTGTGAAAACAGAAGGAAGGGTTCCCCTTTAATCACTTCAAAGTTTAGGCTGGGGATCATGGGACCTGCGTGTGGAAAAGGTGCATAATAAGAAGGGGAGACGGGCATGACTGAGTGAAAATGTTGGCTGGATTCAACTCTGTATGCCCATAATGCAGAAAATAATCCACAGGGTTTATAATTTATACTGCTTTGTGAGTGAGAGAGTTAGCACTGCTGTACAAATTTCACACAATCCAGCAATTTCTGGCTAATCAAAACTACCACCTGAAAAGCTTATTAAATCCACACTGTATCTTTGTTGACTGATGGCCTGACATGACAGAAGGCTGATTTGCGACGGTTTTACACACCAAGCAGCAGCTGCTGTTACCATGTAAAAACCTTTTAAAAAGATTAAGGAAACATGAAAAATCCACCTCCTCTTTATAGAAGCAGTGTTACTGCAAAGGCTTTCCAGGTCTGCTGTTTTGTCAGGAGTCCTCCCCCCACCCCCACACCAGTCAAACAGCACAAGGGTGTGTGGGTGTAGTGTTACTGGCATTGTCCCAACACCATCACACCATTTCCAGCGTGACCCTGAAGTGATGTTAAAACCAACATTTAAGATGAATGCTAGAGTATTACTGAGAATCAGAAGTTTTAGATGAATGCTAGAATATCACTGGCAAGCTCCCCCCACCCCCGCCAATTGCCAGCCTTCAGTTGGCTACTCTAGGATTTGCTGAAGAGCTTGACATTTCTTAGTTTCTCAAATAATGCTGTATCAATTTTTTGCTTCAAGCTAAACCAGATCTCAAATGCAACTAAATATTACTACTGAAACCCATAGACAAAAATTATAATGAAGAGGACAGGAATAGGAATTGGAACTGGAAACTTGCATGTTCTTGTAATACAAAACTAAAAGTAAATTGCAAAAACATCAATGAGCAAGTATAGCCCTTCCTGCTACCAGTGGAATCTGGATGGATGATGCTCTGAGAGGTCAACTAGGTGACAACACAAGAGTACAAATTCACTCGGGACTACTAGGCTTGGGCTGCAAGCCAGAGGAAGTTAAAAATGTCACAGTGTGGACAGAATGGCTTCTGCTAATAAACACTATACAGAGCCCTAGCTGTATGAACTTGACTCACAGTAAAGTAATTAATCGTGCTACCTCTGAAGAAAGCTGTTTACTTCATCATACAGAGTTCATCCAGAAGCAGTAAGAAAAGGGACAGAGTATACAGTTTGCAGCAGAAATTCCTTATTAAATAGCCACACTAACATGGGTTTTCCATAAACAAAAATTACAAAGAACAGAAATACTCTGTGGCAACTAACTACATAAATGTTATGGAGGGGAACCCCATAAATCTTCACATGGTCAAGACTGCAATATGGTGTAAATCAGTCTTTGAAAATCTGAGGTATCAGGTCTATATTTGCATTACTTGGACCAATATCTAGTTATCCACAATTTAACTTTTTAAAAAGCTCCCCAGATTATGGAACGTCATGTCTCCAGGCACATCAGATGCCCAAATTGGTAACCTTACAAAGTACTTACCAAACCATTGCCCTGCCCTGGATAGCCCAAGTTAGCTATGCAGGGTCAGCCCTGGTCAGTATTTGGATAGCAGCAGGGCATTTTTTCTGGAAAAAGAGTTGCCGGAACTCTCAAGAGAGAAATGAAGGAGAAACACATGAGTGCCCTTCACGAACTTTCAAACATTTTTTTGAGAATTTTGTTTCCACAAAGAGGTTCCAGAACTCCATTCTACTATGTTCCCCCAGGAAAAAAGCCCCCCATAGGAGACCACCAAGGAAGTCCAGTGTTGCTATGCAGAGGCAAGAAATGGCAAGCCACCTCTGCACATCTTGCCTAGAAAACTCCACAGGGTTGCCATAAATTGGCTGCAAATTTAATGCAATTTAAACACACAGACGCACACACATCAAACCCTTCTTCTTCACCTAGGTCACCAAATTCTGCTTGTTTGAGTAGATTTGTTTGCTTCCACTGTTTTAGTTGTTTAATTCTAGTATTTTTAATAATGGAAGGGCTAGGTAATTTTAAAAAAATGTATACAGAAATGTCTTTAAAATAACTTCAACCCTGATTGCAGCCTAATTCATTGAACAGCCTGAGCAAAGAATCTGCCAGGTTCAAGGAAGGGCAGAAAACAGCATATGTCATGATTAAAGTGGTAAATGAGGTCAAGGGTTATCAGCAGGCCAGTCAGTGGCTGCACAAATCAAATCTTGGGACAAGTGGAGGTGAGAAACACTATTCACATTAAAGCTTCCAGCTCTCATATAAAGAAACGCATTCCTTAGGAAAGCGTCCACTCTAAAGTTAACTGGAAAATAGACAGATTTGCCCCCATATTCACAAAGAACAGGATTCTTTTCCCCTCTGTCACAATGTATATGAAATATAAATCAGTAGTGAACTACTGTGCTCCCATATCAACCGCCGTCCACAGACTGATGTACATTTTTGAGCAGTTATTTTCTATCACCCATGTTTATTCAGGAATATTAGAAGCACCAATGACCTGGCATGAAACGTAGCTATCTCTGACTCCCATGACTTGGCATTTGTGTGCCACAACAGAGGACACCGGGGGGGGGGGGGGGGGTGCAGCTTAAGAAAACTCACATGACAACTGAAAGCGTCCGACCCCTTTCAGGTTGCACACATAAAGACACAGCATTCTCTAAACCAATAGAGCATTTCTATTACTTATGAGAAGTGAGAATTTGATTGCTATGATCATAACTAATCAAATCTCTGATACAAAAATATAAATTTTGGATTTTTTTTCAGCCACACTTTTTAAAAAAACTTCTTGATACTTGAATTTATGAGATTTTGTTAAAAACATTTTGTGGAGAGAAAGCAAAAAAAAAAGTTTCAAGGTTTGATTATGAATTGTGCAGGACAGAATACTTTCTAAGACTATTTCATATGGGTTATGATTTGAAGAACAATATTACCAAATTGGGGGGGGGGGAGGAATAGTGCTGAAATAATCCTTAAAAGTGTTCTAAAGCCATGCTATTTTTTCCTTGATTGGGTTCCATCCAATATTAAATAGTGCACAGCCAGATACCTGAAAAAGGCTGCAGGAAATAACAGTTTTCACCTATTTTTTAACTTCCTGGGGGCATTTGTTATCCTACTGTGTTTCTCCCAGGTCTCTGGTAATTATCTGTAGATAATTTCCTTCCATATACTTATGGTGTTTCTGAATATCAGATTTTTGACTATATCATCCAGGCACCTGGAAGGTGCATTAAGAACTTGACTACCACTGTAGAAAATCCCTTCCCCTAGAGGTTCACCAAGTTACAAGTGTAAGCAGTTCACTGAAGCAGCTCATGGATGATAAGCCACCAGTGCCAGTTTGCTTGCCCTAGGGAGATCCAAGCAAGCCTAGGGCAGCTGTAACTGCTGAGGATTTCAGCAAGCTGTCTCTGTGCAAATAAACAGTTTTTTGCTTGTAAATAAAAATACCTTTTCAAAGCTCATTCCTACTATTTTCTTAACACTGCCTATTGTCTCCAAGGTTGTTTTTTTTTTCAGAAATCTGCTTGGAATTTTACTTTCCAAGAAAGCACATCAAGGATGGGTCTCTGAGTAGCATTAAAAATTATGGCACAGTCTTATTTTCACTTTTCCGTGTTGTTTTTTAAAAACTAAGGGCATTTTCGCACTGACCTTAATCGGCAGCAACGTCCCTCTTCACCGCGCAGGATCTGCGCGGATTTCGCATCAATTGCTGAGGAGCACCCGGAAGAGCCGCAAAGTCCCGCAGCTTTTGTGGCGCAAATGGAAACTGGGTTTTGGCAGTTTCCATTTGCGCCGCAAAAGCCGCGGGACTTTGCGGCTTTTCCGGGTGCTCCGCAGCAATTGGTGCGAAATCCGCACAGATCCTGCATGGTGAAGAGGGACGTCGCTGCTGATTAAGGTCAGTGCGAAAACGCCCTAAGACAATTTGAGAGCATCTGTAGAGAGCAGCATGGTGCAGCAGACAGTATTAGACTTGAGACAAGGGTAAAATCTCTCCTTGGTCACAACACACACTATCTGACCTGAAGCCAGTCACCATCTTTCACCCTGATTCACTTCTTAGCTAGCAAAGATACTCTGTTTTATACTATCTTGAGCTCCTTGGAGGAGAAAGGATTAAATTGAAATCCTGTGTCATTATTAGAATTATTAGCCAGACCAAGCAAGAAGTGATCCAGTAGGTGATGAGCATTCCCTGCTACCTGCAGTTCCATACGCAGGACCCAGACTTAAGAAGTAAAAACCAATATTCAATAGTGCACAGCCAGATACCTGAGAAAAGCTGCAGAAAACAAGTTTCCATCTACTTCTTAACTACCCGGGGGCATTTGTTATCCTACTGTGTTTCTCCCAGGTCTCTGCTAATCAGAGGTACAAATCACCTATAATATGCAGGTGCCCTTTAAAAAAAAAAAGCTTTCATGGAAAACAGCTATTCATAGGCCTGTTCTTCTTGAACGTACCCAATTTAAAGATGTGTTGGTGGCTCATGACTTTGCCTTCCCCTTATAGCTTTAGCTCATAACTAACTTTTTGAATATCTGCCTTTGTTAGAAACAATATCCCACTTAATTTTTTTCCAAAGGAAACATTCAACAGAGTTGATTCAAAGCTCCCTGGCTCTGACCAAAGACTTCAGCAATACTCCCTTCCCTGTTTGATTAAATGAATTGCTACAAGAAGTCAGGCTTGACTTTCAAATCTTTATGAAAGCAGGAAGGTTAAGGAACAAAGAATACCAAAAAGGCAAGGAGGAGAGAATAATGTAAGTGTTGGGATTTAGATATACTATTAGCAGAGTAACATGGAGATAGCCACGAATGACACAGCCAGGCACACGGTTTAGCTTAAGAATACAAAGTAGTTTACTTTACTAATGAGGAAAAGGTATGACTGGGATTTCTAGAAAACAAAGAAGGATTCAATATCCTTTCTAACTTCTAGGCTACATCTCGACTCTCTCAAGTCCTAACTTCAACTGCATGGAGATCTAAGGGCTTTTACACAAAGGGCAATAAAACTGACCAAATGTTTTCCCTTAGACCACCACCCAAATATATGGATTAGCCTATTAGGGCTCTCCCTGAATGGTCACTATACATATTGACACCTAGCCTTGGCGGGAAGTACGGGCTCTACCTACTCACTGGCTAAACATCAGCATGCATATACAAACATTTAATTAACTCATGACAACAGGAAGTGAAATTGCATCAGAAACCCAACAATCCCCGTCTCAAGTTCACGAACTGAAGTCATGAAGTTTCAGCTTCTCTCTCAGGTGCTCAAACTTCTTCTTGGTGAGCGACTTGGTCAGGATGTCAGCAATCATTTCTTCCGAAGGACAAAACTTTACTTCAATCATTCCTTGTTGCTGCAACACCCTCACCTTGTGGTATCGCACAGAAATGTGCTTGGTCTTGCCTTTGACACTTTCACTGTTGATCAAACTCAGGCAAGGTGTGTTATCTTCAAATAGGGCTACTGGAATAGGCTCTTCTATTCCAAAGTCTCTCAGCAGGTATATGATCCATTCAAGCTCATTGCAGGCACCTGCTGCAGAATCAAACTCAGCTTCCGTTGTAGAAATAGCTACTATACTCTGCTTGCTTGCGACTTGTCCAGTTGATCAGGTTGCTTCTGTAGTAAAACAGATGCCCACTTACTGATTTGTGATCAGTAGTGTCTTCGGCCCAATCTGCATCCATGTATCCAACCAATCTTGGGTCGTCATCAACTGTAATCTTCAGTTTCAGATCAGCTGTCCCAATAAGATACTTAACAAGTCTCTTCACCGCATTCCAATCATGGTGATTAGGTGAGGTTGTCTTTCTGCTCAAGATTCCAACAGCTGCACTTATGTCAGGTCAGGTGAGTTGAGCTAGATACAGAAGTTTCCCAATAGTTTCTCTGTACAGACGATTGTCCTTGAGAGGCACTCCATCTTCCAGCTTGAGGTAAGATGGGTCAAGTGGGAAACTTGCTCTCTTGATATCTTCCAGGCTCAGTGCCTTAGCAAGATTCAGGATTTTGGTTCTTTGACTCACAAGAAAACCTCCATTTTCTGTTCTTTCTATCTGCATTCCAAGATAGTGTTCCAAAGTCCCAAAACATTTTATTTCCACTTCTGCACTCAGCTTGTCAACTATCTCTTGCACATCAGATTCACATTGACAGCATAACAACAGTCCATCAGTTGACATCAGTAAATACTGGCATTTATCATTCTTCAGTTTGAAGAACAGGCTGGTTTCTATTTTCCCTTGCTGGAACCTTTGCTTTTGCAGAAAAGCAGTGAGCACTTCACTCAGTCCTTTATCAGGTAAGTTTTCCTTGAGGTTTGCCTTTTCAATCTCAAGGTGCTGCACATGCATTCCTTTCTGTGCTGCTATGCTCAGTAGGGTTCTGAGAGTGGCATACTTTACAATCAGCTCCCTTGGGATTTCCTCATTGTCTGAGGATTCTTCTGCAGTTTGCAGAACATTACAAAGTCCATATCTGGCAGGTGGTACACCCTTATTGCTCCTCTGAGATTGCCTCACAGTACTGCCTGTTTCCCCTTCCGGTCCAGCTTGATCTGCCTCCCCTTCTGCTTCTGGGGTGCTTTCTGGCCTACCTTGAGGGTCGGCGCTACTGGCAGTCAGCCAATCGACCATTTCAGTGAGGGACATTCCTGCATCAGTTTCCTGATCTTCCTGCACTGTGGACTTCGCTGTCTCAGATATCAGGGGTACACTGCTCTCATCAATATGCACAACATTGCATTCCTTAGATAACAGAGTCTTGGATCCACAACATCGCTTTTTACAGTCTCTAGAAACTTCTCATTGTGCACTGGCTTTCTCTTGCCATAGGGTGGTGCTGTGCCTTTCCCCTTCACACATACATCACAAGCTTGCAACTCTTGGTTACATCCTGCAAACCTTTCTTTGCATGTATTCAGCAACTTCTCAACAGATCTCACATTATAGACATGACCCACTTCTACAGGGTTCAGATAGTAAGCACCATCAGGTCTCACTGCTTCAAAAAGCACGTCACTTTCTGGATGGGCAATGGTGCATTTTCTATCTTTAATCAAAAACACATTTCCTTGATCTGTCAATTTCATTACAGAGATTAAATTCTGATCTGCTTGCTCAGAGTAAACACAGTCCTTCAACAGCACATCAATTAGCTCTCCAGCCTTTGAATAAACTGAGATCTTCACAGATCCTACACCGTCTGTCTGTAAAGTATCCCCATTAGCAAGTTTCAAAGTTCTACTCTCGCTTTCATCCAAACAAACAAACCATTGACGAAATTTACATATATGTGTAGTTGAGCCAGAATAGAGCAAAAAAGATTTCTTAGTGATTACGTCATCAGACCGTAGCATGTAGGAGACCTCACCACGAGGCTTTGCCTTTGATTGTGAGTTAGCAGCCCCCTGTTGAGACATGGCCCCTTCTCCTTTGTGTGAGGAGCTGGGATTTCTGCCTTTAGGCCTGTTCTGCTTTGACTCATGGAACCTCGCTATATGGCCTGGTTTTAAACATCTGTAGAAGATCCTTTGATCTCTGCTCCCATGTTTCAAATTAAGGTCATTCCAAATCTGTTTTACATGATCACAATTAACAACTATGGCAGTTTCTTGAGATGAGACTGAACTTAGTATCAGCAGCTTAGCTTTAAGTTCATCTGCATCAAACTTCTCCCTCTGCTCTTGGGATATATCAGCTGAAATATCATAATCCAACACATCTTATCCGTTGAACTCCAAGAGCACACTCAATTCCCATTTTCCATAAACGGAAGTTATCCCTGCTCAGTTTTATGGATGCTTAGCTTGGGGGAATTTTCCATATTGCATACAACTTGTCCTGACGGTTGTAACATCATCCTCTCCTCAGGCGAAGATGCTGTTCCAGAACTTCCATGCATTTGCCTCTGTCTGGGTCTGTGCCTCCGAGGGGACATCAAAGAGAATCTGTTCCTTTTGTTTCCCAAGCAGTCAGCCGGCGACTACGAGCGATGGGAAGGAATTCCTTCAGATGCAAATTCCTGGAGCACGACCTGAGCACTTCTCTATACCTTTCTTAGCTAATTAACTGCCTTGGCTTTTTGCTCGCAGCTGTGAAGCTTACTGTGGCCCAAAATCTTTTGTTGGGATTTAGATATACTATTAGCAGAGTAACATGGAGATAGCCACGAATGACACAGCCAGGCACACGGTTTAGCTTAAGAATACAAAGTAGTTTACTTTACTAATGAGGAAAAGGTATGACTGGGATTTCTAGAAAACAAAGAAGGATTCAATATCCTTTCTAACTTCTAGGCTACATCTCGACTCTCTCAAGTCCTAACTTCAACTGCATGGAGATCTAAGGGCTTTTACACAAAGGGCAATAAAACTGACCAAATGTTTTCCCTTAGACCACCACCCAAATATATGGATTAGCCTATTAGGGCTCTCCCTGAATGGTCACTATGCATATTGACACCTAGCCTTGGCGGGAAGTACGTGCACACATTCTCATTGGCTCTACCTACTCACTGGCTAAACATCAGCATGCATATACAAACATTTAATTAACTCATGACAACTGGAAGTGAAATTGCATCAGAAACCCAACAGCAAGTCACTTAGGATTCCCAGTGGCAAGAATGGTGGAGTATGAATGAAGTAAAATAAATACTTTTACTTAAGCCTTAAGATTTTTTTGCAAACAATGTAAGCTTTGAAATTAGGGTTGCCAAACTCCCTGGTGGAGGCAGGGGTCCCCCACTGCCAGGCCGTCTCCTAGTCACTGATCAGCTGGCTGATTGTTTGGTGGGGGGACTTAGCAGTAGAAAGAGGAAGGTCCAGACCAGATTGTCAGCATCACACCAGAAGTGATGTCATCATGCCAGCAATGTCTGGATGACAGTCTGGTATTTGGGTAAAAACTCTATGGTTGAAGCCATTTGTACTGTAGCGTTTCTGCCCAAATACCAGAGTGTCATTCAGATATCGCTGGCATGATGATGTCACTTCCTGGGCAATGCCAGAGAGGCAGCCTTGGCCACCTTCTTTCTTCTGGTAAGTCCTTCCATCCCTTGTTAGTTGCCAGGAGGGCCCTGGCAGCCCTATTTGAAATTTTTAAATATTTGGAACTATTTCCAATAACTTAAAATGTTGCAATCTTTCTACAAAAGACAAAAAAAATTATTTTAGGCTCTAATTTCTCAGCTCTTATTTTGGCAGTGTGTTTTGTGAAATAACAGGGTGGTTTACACAATATAACTGAATTCCAGATATGACTTTTGCAAGTCAAACTTTGAAAAAACTCTTCTGGTTTTTCTTGCATCACATATACCTTCAGGGAACAATTAATACGAAGCAAGATATCTTTGGAATACAAATTTTATTCTGAAAGGAAAGTTGGCTCATGAACCTCAATTGCTCATTATGAAGAATAACATGTTCATTTGTTCACCCATGTTTAACTTTGGAAAGAAAAGAAGAATCAAACTACTGTATGCAAAATTCTACCTACAAAAGCAGCCAACTAGCCATGTAAAGACATTTTTAAAGGCAAAAACCAAGAAGTTATGATAAACAATTCAGAGAATGGACTCTGATCAATGTGAACATGCCATGCAAGCCCAGCTGCTGCATCATGAGCTCCTACAGAACCAGGACATTTTTTGCCTTTTTCAATTTTTTGGGAAGGGCCTGCTGCAAGGGCATATACACCAACCAGGGCACAAAGCAATGTCACTAAGTAGGGGGGAGCAGGTTTTTTCAGCACACACAGGTTTAGAAACACTACCTTTTGTTTCTTTTCTTGTGCCTTTTGTTTCTTTCCCCTATCTAGTACACCCTTCCTCTACTAGTTGGCCTTCCAGCACTTCACACAGATGCTTACTCACCTTGTGGTATGTTCACAGTTAACAATAATAAAGCCTCTTCTCCTCCTGAAACTTCTCATTTTCCTTTTCTCTCTTTACCTGCCCTAGCCAACTCCAAAGCACTGTGCACATATTTGTGAAGGCAACCTCTCTCGCCATGTGAAAGATTTCTTTTGCCATCTTCTCTCCCCCTGCCTGGCCCCTCCATTTTCCATATTTGCCTCAACCAGGTTTATTTAGTGTTGCCAGGCCCTTGGTCCAGGCAGGGTTTCCCCACTTTTGTTGGTCCCTTTCTGCCACCAGCCAACTGGCCAAGGGGGAATCCCACCTGCAAATGTCCCAAAATGTGACATGATGACATCACATCACTGACCTCTGTGGGTGATACTCTTGTTTTTGGGCAAAACACTATGGTAAACTTGGTTTTGGTCAATAAAGCTCAAATCATAGAGTTCTGTCTAAAAACTAGAGCATCACCGCAATGTCGACAATGTGATGACATCACTTTCAGATCACTTGTCCCTTTCCTGGTCTGCTATCATCATCACGATCCCAGAACATGGGATCTTCCTGTCATGTAATGTAATGTAACATGATTACATGTTACATTACATGCCTGGTTATTCCTGTTACATGACATATGTCCATAGGCCTCAAGGCTCATCATTAAAGCAGTGGACTTTTAGCTTTCTATACCTGGGGCCTTTGTTTATAGACACCAACCTATTAAAGGACTTTCTAGGGGAAATCTCAGATCAGCAGTGTTTGAAATGCAATAACTTTATTTTAAAATTATATCCTGCTTTTCTTTCGCATAAGGATCAAAAGCAGCTAAGCAAGACGATGCTGGGGATCTGGATCACTAGTACCATTTTTTTGAGCATCTCATCCTGCCATGAAGATTCCCAGTGACAGCAGAACCAGATACAATTACATTTATATATCAGCTGTGCATACATGGTGCTCAAACAAACAAAAAAATCTAGCCCAAGAAAAGTTAAATTTGGTAACCTGCATAAAGCGTGCAAATTAAACACATTTCCGTGTATTTGCTTTCTATAAAATCTTAGGATGAGCCACAGAAAGGAACTAAACACACTGCATGGCACAAAGTGCTTCCTTTACTACTGAAAAATCCTCCTGCACCAACTTCTTGTCAGTTTTTATGGCAGGATTAAGCAACCCCTTACACACATGTTGAACAGTAGCCCACCATCCAATTTGCTTGGCGCGCATCGCTGGTTCTCTGCTTTATTGACCAAAACCATCCCTTGATGTGCTAGCAATGATGCTGGGGCTCAGCTTGCTCCCAGTGTCTCTAACCAAGTACAGCTCTTCTCTTCATGCACCAATATCTTCATAGGTATAAGTTTCAGGACTCACCCCCCCCCCCAAAAAAAGCTGTCTACTCCTCTTTTAAAGTCTTATCTCATGCTTTCAAGCTTGCCTTTGCAAGCCTGAGAAACAGAAATGTAATTTTCCTTAAATTAAATACACTACTAGGGGCGTGAATTCGGTTTGGCTGAACTGAATAGACCGCCGAATACCCCCTGATTTGGAAGTATACGGTGTTGTATACTTCCGAATCCAACTGGAAGGCATTATACAGGAGCTGTATATGGCTCCCCGTATACTTCGGAATCAATATTCGGAAGTATACGGAACTCAATGTAAAAGGCGGGAAATGAGCTTCTGCAGCCTCAAGGAAGCTGCTTGCCTCCTTTCCCACTTTTGGAAGCCTTTTCCTGCCTCTCCCATAGCCTCCCTGGGATCAGGGAGGGAGGGGAAGAGGAGCCCCAGCAGCCAATCCAAAGCATGTATTTGCAAAATGCATTGCAAATGCATGCTTTGCAGGGCTGTTGTGTAGCTGATGGCTGGGCTAATATCCCAGATATCAGCAACATCGTTGTTCTTTTGTTTACTTGGGTATCCAAGTAAATACTGTTCTCTGGCCAATTACAGAGCAGTGGTATTTTTTGAAACTGCTCTGTGCAGGGCCAGAGAACCCTTTTTAGGAGTCTGCCTGGCTGGACTCCATTTCATTGCTGCTGTGTTGGTGTGAGAGAGAGATTGTGCTGCACTGGCCCTTGGCCTCAGCTGCTGCTGTTCTCTCTCAGCCTTGCCTGACCTGCCTGGAGAAGTCATGTAAGGTAAGACAGTCTTGGGGGTTTTATTTTAGTTAAGATAAAAGTAAAAGGACTTTTTAAGACTCAGAGTCCCTTTACTTATCCAGATTTAGGTGGGTGGGTAGCTTATTTGGGGTTAGGGGGTTCTGCTGGGGGTGGGGTGGGGGGTTGCCAATTTGCTTATATTTTACTTTAGTGAGAGGACTTTTAAAAGTGCAGTGTCCTTTTACTTTTCTTGATGTGGGTGGCTTGGATTTCTTGGGGCTAGGGTGAAGGTTTTTTTGGAGGGAGGAGTTGGTTAAGTTCCTGTATTGTTAAAAGTCAAGTTTGTTTACTGTTTTAAAAGAATTCTGTGTTTGATTTGTTGCTTCTGTGTTGTGTTGCCGTTGTTCCTTTTCTCTTCTGGTTCTGGTTCTTGGGGGGGGGGGCTGTTTGGCCTAATTTTTATTGTTAAAAAGTTAATTTTTTTAACAGTTGACTTTGTTGGCCTTTTCTCAGTTGGATTTGTTTGGATCTGTTGCTGTTGGTTTTGCATCCTGTCCTGTTGTCCCTTTTCCTGGTGCTGGGGTTTGTTTGTTTTTTTTTTGGGGGGGGGGGTGTTGACTGATTTGGCCTGAGGTTTTTTATTGTTAAAAAGTTCAGTTTTTTTAACTGGGTTGCGAAGGTGGTGGTCTGGCTGGCCCTTTCCTCCGTGGCCAAGGAGTTCCTCTCATGCCCACCAATGAGCGTGCAGAGCAAGCGCGTCTTTTCACATATGGGCGACACTGTCTGCCCACATCGCAATCATCTGCAACCCTGGAAAGTTGAGCAGTTAGTCTTCCTGAAGGTCAACTTGCCTCTGTTTGGCTCCCTGAACGTAGACTTTGAGAGTGAATGAACTGAGCACCTACTTGTGCCTGCATCCTTTCTTGGTCCGTGCTTGGAAGGTGGTTGTAAAACACTCTCCCACTAAACAAAGACTAGAGTCCAAAGACAGCCCAAAAACTCACTCACAAATTGATTAGCAGTGCATCCCCCCACCCCTCATCCATCCCCAAACCAAAAGTGAATGCTGATTTAAAATCTGCAAAGGAATCCAAATTTCCCCAGTCCCCATCCACACATGCCTAATAATACAGAAAGGGCCATTGCAGCCCCCAGCTATAACCGACAGTACCCACAGGCCCAGCCAGGATAACCCAGTTTTTTTTTCAGGGGCAGGAGGAAGAAAGAGGGAGGTGCCAGTGATGATGACAGGCAGCCAGCAGTCATACCAATGCTGAGTTCTCTATAATGGAACAGTGATCGCTGGTGTGTTGCTGCTGAACTGAGAGAGAAGGAATGGTTCCCTTCCTCTCACACAATCTGAGGCCCTCCCAGTGATCTTCCTCATCTGGGGTGCAACTCTGGCTCGCCTCCTCATGGTGCACCCTGGGTAACGCAAAAGAGCCTGGACCAGCCAACCATCCATCACTCAAGGTAAGTCTAAATGCTTCTTGCTTTATGTCAAATACAGAATGATGTGGAGCTAGGTGTGGTCCACCGCTTCTCTTGTTTGAGAGTTGTTTTATTTGGGGCAGGGCTGGAGAGCTGGCATCTGTACATTGCGTGTTCTGTGGCAGGGAAGCTGGCATCTGGGTGAGAGACCCAGAACCAGCATGCCTGTTGTGCTTGGCCAGCTCTCCCCACGTTGTTTGGGGCAGGACTGGAGAGCTGGCATCTGTAGATTGTGCGTTCTGCAGCAGGGAAGCTGGCATCTGGGTGAGAGACCCAGAACCAGCATGCCTGTTGTGCTTGACCAGCTCTCCCCGTGTTGTTTGGGGCAGGGCTGGAGAGCTGGCATCTGGGTTTGCTGCAGCCAGGTCTGCAGAGCAGACCTTGAGCAGATTGTGTTTTGTGTGGCAGTGACGTGGCAACTGGGTTTATATTGGTTCCAGGCCAGCAGGATTTATATTGGTTCCAGGCCAGAGTAGATAGATGGATGTAGTGCATTTGGGTCATATGGAGATTCTCTGGTGTGAAGTTAGGTTTGGCTTTGGGTGCCCCAGGAATTGGAACCCCTGATCCAATTTTTTTTTTTTTTTTTTGCCTTGTGGGTTTTGTGTGGGACAGTGCCCTGAAGCTGCACAGCAGTTTGGGGGGCTCTCCTCAAAACTTCCTGCTCCTCAGAGCCACTTTTCCCATGGTAATTACAGTGGGAAATTAGCTCTAATTGTTTTTTTTTTTCTCACCATTGGGAACAGTGTTCCTTTTGGGGTGCTCACAGATGGGTGCAGTCTTTTTGGGCCAGGGGGGTTGCATGTGGGGGAGTCCCCTGAAGCTGCCCGGCAGTTTTGGGGCCTCTCCCTCAAACCCCCCTCTGGCCAGAGCCACTTTTCCCACAGCAATTTTAGTGGAGGAAGTGGCTAATTGAACTTTCCCCATCATTGTTGGCAATGGGTCTTTTGGAGAGCCCAAAGACAGGGACCCCCTGGCCCAATCTTTTTGGGACTTGGGGGTTTTGTAGGAGAGTGTCCCTTGCAGTTTTGGGTGCTCTCCCTCAAACCCCCTACCCCCCAATAGCCTCTGATTATGCCCTATGTTGTCATTGAGTTCAATGGCCCATAGGGTATAATGGTGGGAGATAGGGGCACCCTCTTTGGGTGCCCCTGGAATGGGAACCCCTGGCCCAATCTTTTTGGGACTTGGGGAGTTCGTATGGGAGAGTCCCCTGCGGGTCCCCCGCAAATTTGGGGGCTCTCCCTCACACCCCCTCCCCTCCAGGTGGCTTCGAATATACCCTATTTTGCCATTGATTTCAATGGCCCATAGGGTATAATGGGGCCGTATATTCAGAAATAGCCATATATCTCCCGTATATATGGCTATTCTGAATACCAGTATTCAGAAATATATGGTATTCCGAATATTTTGGCCCCGTATATTTCCAAATCTGTTTAATTTTGATTTATTTTTTTGCACACCCCTATTCACTACCACACAAAGCCCCCTCCCCAATGCTGAGACTTCCAGGATCCTGAATTTTGCATCAATTTCTATTCTTCTGTAATACATCACAGAGGCTGAACTGATTGTACACAACACTACTTGCAGTATTCTAGGGGGAAGCAGCATAAATTGGTAGCTGAGGAGTATTAAAAAAAATAATTATTGTCTGCTTTTCACAAATTTTTCAGAACCACCACTTTGGGAAACCCTGAATGCCTAGTAACATATCCAGAGGCAGACAGAGAAAGCCACATTAGCCAGAGATGGCTGAATACTAAATACTGTGAGTCCCTGTGGTCACAAGCATGTGGGCTATGGGCCTAGTCCATCGCCACAGCCTCCAACCAGCAAAAACAAGCATGGGTTCACAAGTGGTCTTTTAAAAACCCCAAACAACTCTTCTGAGTCTTCAAGTGACACCAATTGAAACAGATAGAAAGATTTCACAAAAGAGCCTATAAAACCTCAAAGCCAAACAATGTGTAAAAAGATGCTTCATAATTGTGTTTCAATCAAACCACCCATTTATCAAGGATGTGGCAAGCTGGCTGAACAAAACTTCCACCAGTGCTTCCAAATTCTCACTTGATATGAACTATTCCCAGAATAAATTGTTCCAGTCATAATTATCCATGTGACAGAAGAGAAAGGGAACTGCATAAATTCTTTTCATTTGTTTTCCACTGCCAGATTTATTTGGGGGGTAGGTGGGACATACTCCCTGGATGCACATTTGAATGATAGTATCATTAAGGAAATATTATGGAAATAGATGACAATGTGCATCTAATACATACAAAACATATATCCAAATGAGCATCAACATAAATTTGCAGTGGGTTATTGGAAAGCTACAAAAATGGAACATTTGACGCAGCAAGACTATAGAACAAGTACATAAAAGAATGAACAACATTTCTTGTTTAACTGCACCTGATTCATGTTATCATTCATCCCCTGGAACAGTTCTGTCAAGTAACACTCTTGCAGGTGTGATGGTTTCTTTGATAAAAACACTGCAGTGGCACAGTTCTTCAACAAGGGTATGTACAGCAGTATACCGGCATCTACCTTCCAACTTTATCAACCTTGCCCCCCACATAAAACCACAGAAAACATTATCTATGAAACTGCAATATGATGCCTATGAGCAACCGTGGAGACACCAAGCAACCCAAATATATGTTCTATTGCTGCAACTGCTATTAGTTCTACGGAGTTTATTTCACACACACATTGGGGGGGGGGGGGGCTAGTGTTTCATGAGGCAATGATTCTTCTTCCTTCCCATGTTTTCTCCTGGTTTCCTCAGTAGCATTTATTTTCTCCTGGGATCTTAGCCATGCTTCCAGCAGCTGCCACTATTTAGAATGAGGATGACAGAATGTGCCTCCTCTTCTCTGGGAACCAAAGGTCATTTGTTCCAGATTCAAAAACTTGGGCACAACTAGAAGGCAGGCTCTCTCTCCTCAACAGAAGAATAAAACCAAGAGGTACTGCAGTAGAAGCATGCACTGCCATTAATAAAAATAAGTGGGTTCTGAATCAAACCAATCCTCAGCTCCCCCTAGAAGCTACAATGACTAAATTGAGGCTATCATGCTTTGGTCACATTTTGAGAAGACAAGGGTCACTGGAAAAGACAATAATGCTAGGAAAAGTTGAAGGCATCAGGAAAAGAGGAAGACCCAACATGTGATGGATTGACTCAGTCAAGGAAGCCACAGTGCTCAGTTTGTAAGACATGAGCAAGACAGTTAACAAAAGGACATTTTAGAGGTCACTAATTCATAGGGATGCCATAAATCAGAAATTACTTGACAGCACCTAACACATAAGTTGCAGCAGAAAACAAACCTGCTTCTTCCTAATGTCCCTTTGTAGAGCCTTTCTGGTTTCTTCCTATCATAACCTAAGATAGACCAGAAAGCTTTTACCCTCACTATAGCAAAGCATAGCATAGAATATGAAGTCCCTTCATGCTATCTATCACGGATAAAAATATTCCTGCATGAAAACAGAACTATCAAGTCACCCTGCCTCTCATACTACACCCCTCTCTACCTCCAATGACCTCAGTATATGCGATGGAAAGTAGACAGAATGTGTGTGAGTGAGAGAGAGAGAGACAGACAGACAGACTATGGATTCATGAAACAAGCCTCTGAAGAACAGTCCACAACAAATCTTCAGATTGCTTTCAACTCTGTCTTGCTGTCAACACTGCTTGTATTCAGAGAAAGAAAATGTGTACTATGTGAAAAGTGATACTATTAGTCCACGTGATGTGTTAACTCCTATTCAAAAGGGTATGTGGAACACAGACCTCTGTATAACATATTACCTCACTCTGGTGTGACTGCATATAAATTTGGAAATACAAACTGATATCCTTCAGCCACACACTGTAAAGATTACAGTATTCAGTATGGCCTTTTCATTGGGGATACAAGGGTACTGCTTACCGTACAGGCACTCCACCAGTTGCACCAACTGGATCCTCAGGACTCAGCAAATAATAATCTATCCCAGAATTGTCTACTCTGACCAGTAGCTCCAAGGTCTCAAGCAGAAGTCTCTTCTAGTTTGGCTTTCAGAGATCTGTGGCACCTGGAACTTGTACATGAAAGTATATGTGCTCTTCTACTGAGCTCAGCTACCATCCACTCACAATGAGTAGATGTGAAGCATGGCCTTTACCTGCACCCTTTCAGTATAACATTGAATTTGGAGGCTGCATGCATGGAGAGAATTAGCATCATTAGCATATCACATCAGCAGTGGAAGAGAGCTTTTTATAAGAATGTAAGTCTTACCTCCATTCACACTTCATACAGCTGCAAGGTGATTTTTAGCAAACCTCAGAAATATTAGCTGTCCAGTTTCATTTAAACAGGTCCCACTTGAAATAAATATTCCATCCAGGCAGGCTTATTACCTTTTATCCCTTCTTATACAATTCCTCCAAGTGCTTGCTGCAATAGCATTTCAGCTGTTTAGCAAGGAGACCACACAGTACACAAACCACCGCTTTCACAGTGCTGTTTCTATAGCAACGATCTTATTAAAGCAGCCATCTGCTTTAAATATTAAACTTCACAAGACCATCACAGCTAGCTTTAAAACAATATCACATGTTCATGAAATATTAAGACTGGAAACAAAAGGCTGCATGGAAGAATCTATCTCCTGAATAATAAAATAAAACGTCTGCTTGGTAGTCTTGGAGTTTGTTCTGACCTTTTAGGAAAAAATAAGTGTGTAGATAATATCTTATTGTTTAAAAAAGGCAAGTATTATTTTCTGCATATAACGGAATAATTTAAAAAAAATGTAAAATCAGAGAAGCTTTATAGGTTTTCTGACCTATTTTAGAATAGTTTGACTTTAACAGTAACAGCAATTTGCAGCTTTATTACATTGTCAGTATCAAATATTCACAGTACTGTCAAGGAGGTGTTTGAGTAAACAAGGTGCAAAAAAAGAGACCACAAAATACTAGAAAGACATCAGTTGGGAAATGTTTCCTTTTCCAAACATACCCTAGAAGGTATAATAACTGAAAACCTTCATTACTAGAGTCACCAAACTCCAGGTGGGGCCTGGAAATCTCCCAGAATTGCAGCTGATTTCCAGAGAACAGAGATCAATTCCCTTGAAGAAAATGGCTGCTTTGGAAGGTGACCTGTATATGGGCATTTTACCTTGGTGAGATCCTTCCCCTCCTCAAACCCCACCCTCCCTCGGCTCCATCACCAGATATATCCAAGAACCTCCTAACCCAAAGCTGCCAACCTTATTCATTACTCTTTCCCATTTACTAACGGCTATTAGCTCAATAAGTGACACTTTACAAAATGTTAACAAGTTACTTGCCTTAACAATATCCAAATTCCAGCTTATATTTGCTTTTGTGAATTTTGCCCTATCCTTGACATTTTATGTTGTTTGTTTACTGAGAATACTATTACCTTTTTAAAAAAAACATTAATCCCAGAAGTACACTTTTTGCCATGACTCACAACAGCAATAATCTTGCCCTAAACACAGAATCCTGTTTACATAAGTCCAGCAAAAGGATTCCCCTTTTTCAGCCTTCCTATTCCATTTCTGTTCTCCTCCTTCCTTTTCAGATGAGGCTATCTAAAACTACATTCCCTTTCCAAAAAAGTTGGGTTCACAACTTCTCAAGGCTGCTCTGTACACAATTCAGACTGTTCTACTCCAAAAGAGAACCCTTTGCCTCTTGAGCAGAAAGGAAAATATATTTTAAAAACAAAATGGGTGCTTTTACTCAGATACTCTTGAGGTCCATATAGCAAAGGGCATTTCTTTGTCTTGTCATCCTGGATGGATTTTCAAACCTGAATGTTTTCTATAGATACAAAGCTGCAGGGTACTGTAGGGTCTTAATTTTGCCTTCAAATATGTGCAATCCTTTACTGCTGAAACAAAGGAGAGGACATGATGCAGCTCTAGGTGTGGTTTTTGCAAAACCAGCTGGACAGGATTTTTCTTTTTTTACTGTTTAGATGACAAACCCAAGACAGCGTCTGTATTTATTCTGAGATGTTAATCTAAACTGACACACAGTACTTGCCATTTTAGAGGAGCAGCTAGTCTTTAGATCTTTCTTCCTTAATCGCCTATACATTCTACCAGCCCTATCCTTTAAAAATTAGAGTCAATAAATCCTTTGCTGTCAGAGCACTTTATGGACTGTAACTTACATGGTAGGTTTGAGTCCAGTAGCACCATAGAGACTAACAAGATTTTTGGGGTATAAGCTTTTCAGAGCTAAAGCTCCTTTCATCAAATACCTTTGATACCTGTGACTATCAAAAGCTTACACCCCCAAAATCTTCTTGGTCTCTAAGGAGCGATTGGACCTCTAATCTAGCTGTTACAGACAAAACTAAATTACATGGGAGACCAGCCTCCTAAACATAAATCTGTTGATTAGTCTAGGGTTGCCAGCCTCCAGATCAATTACAATTGATCTCCAAACCAAGATCAGTTTCCCTAGAGAAAATGGCTGCTTTGGAGGGTGGACATTATAGCATTATACTCTGCTTAGGTACCTACCCTCTCTAAACCTTGTCCTACCCAGGATCCAAACCTAAAATCTCCAGGTTTTCTAGTCCAGACTTGGCAACCTTAAGTTACACAGAGCAGTCATATTCTGAGGAATGTTGTATAACAATTAAAATAGAACTGGGATAAGAAATAGTTCTAAGGCTTTTTTCGAGCAAAAATGCACAGGAACGCAATTCTACAAAAAAGCCCTATGTGAAACAATGGTGATGTCAGGAAGAGTTCCTGCTGGGCTTTTCCTACAAAAAAAAGCCCTGATTTTTCTTCTCACACACAGGAATTGAGAAAGTAAACCCATGTCTGAGCCATGCTACAAGGCAGGTAGAAACTCATGACACAGCTGAATGCTCTTTAATAAAACGGCCCGGCTGTTATTGGGCCTCCCAAGGTGGGGGCACATTCGGCCGGGTCTTCGGGCTCTGCACTGGCTTCCAATAACATACCGAGTCCAGTACAAGGTGCTGGTCATTACCTTTAAAGCCCTATATGGCCTGGGACCTGCCTACCTGAAGGACCGTCTCTCCCCACACGTTCCCCAGAGAGTACTGAGGTCTGGGACTCAAAATCTTCTCACCATCCCCGGGCCCAAGGAAGTCCGTCTCAAGACAACCAGAGACAGGGCCTTTTCTACAATGGCCCCCACATGGTGGAACCAGCTGCCGGAAGAGGTGAGGGCCCTGCGGGATCTTACTCAGTTCCGCAGGGCCTGTAAGGCAACCCTCTTCCGGTTAGCCTACGCCGACTAGATAAATGTAGCTTATCAGATTTTAGTGAAATATACTGGATAGTTTTAATGTTAAGATTTTAAGGTTTTTAGGTTTTTTTAAATGTTTTGACTTTTAAATGTATTAACTTTGTACCTTGTTTATTGTTTTGTCGTTTGCTGTGAGCCGCCCTGAGCCACTTTGTGGGAAGGGCGGGATATAAGTTATAGAATAAATAAATAAATAAATAAAACACGTAAGGTATTAGGAAAAAGGCTCTCTCAGCCTCCTCCACAAACATGCTACTTTTCTATGAACAGGCAATACCTTTTTTCATGCAGGAACACTGAGCCATGGTGATTATAATAGACAGATTGTGTCATTTCCTCACCTGCCATCTTGGGGGGTGCAATCCAGAAACAGGACTACCTTCTCATCTGCCATCTTTTTTGCATGACAGCAGAAAATATTTTCTCAAAGCAGAACACAGGATGCTTATAGTCCTTCAGCAATGGAGGCTCTTTAAAAACTTTTCTGAAGTTATAAATTTACAAGATCTTCCCACAAGAAACTGCAGAACAGGGAAGTAGTTGGGAAAGATCTCCATACTGAAGGCTGGATAAGCACTCATGGTTTGAGAATACTGTTTCCACACCCATTTCCTTTAACAGGTTCTGAGATACTCTCAGTATTCTGTGGCTTCTGGAACATATTCAGCCCTCAAAAACCCAATTTTAGTTTTTATTTTGAAAAAGGGGGGTGATTTACAAAGATATTTTCCTGTGTATCTAGTGAGTCTCTCAAGAATGTAGAGACCATTAACTTGTCAGTGGGTGGCCCTGTTACGCTGCTTTTGTGATTGGCAAGAGCTACCCAGCTGACCATCAGATACAGAGATCTTGTTTACGTAATGCCCAGGGAGCATGACTTCAATAAAACTATTGGAAAGAACTCTGTGGAACACCCATAAAACTTTGCCATCCTTTCCCACCACCACTGAAGTCTGCATTGTAGAATGTTTCCCCACTCCACTCTGCAAGTATTGTGCTAGCAAAATGTGAGCAGGCTAATCCTTCAGAGACCTTCACATGCTATCTTTAAAAAGATATTTGTGAGTTTAGCCAGACAGAAAACTATAATAATAGTATAATAAAAGGGGTTTTTTATCTCCATCTAGAAGATAGCATTACCTTCTGAAGTAATGCACTCCACATTTAAAAACAGCTAAATGTCATGGGATGACAAAGTTTACTCTGCCGTTGGTTATCTGATATATTGAGACAAGTGAAACAAATTAGCAGCCAACTGAGTTTCTGATGGAACTACTATATCCAGCATAGTGGCTTCAAAACCTGAAAGAATTTAGAGACCCTGAACTCAATGAACAGGGGAGAAAGCAAGATATGGCTGCTTTCACAATTGGAAGCAAGTTGGCATGTTTCGTTTTTGGGGCAGGTCTTTCCCCTTTTGGACACTTTTTAAAACTTCCACAGCAAAGCGATTTTTTTTCTGAATTTAACCAGAAGGAATTCTTCAAAGGACACAACCATTTCTCACCCACAGTATTCTCCATAACACCTGTGGTGAGATGCAAGGATGTGGTGAGTTATTCAGTCATGGAAGATCTCACAACTGCTGGGTAGTTTTCTGGGTTGACTGGAAAGAGGTATGCAAAGAGTCTTGCAGAGATGCACTTGATAGCTTCTTCCATAGGTAGTTACTCTGGGTTCTTGGAAGCTTTCATTCATCACAGCACACTAACTGTTCTCAGGACCCAGTTTAGGAATTAGTAATTCATGATTAATGTGCATTACTTTCTTAAAGGAATATCTCTGAAAGGAAGTGAATAAGGCTGTACCTCCATTGGAAAAGAGCAATACAATCACCTCATGATGGGAAATCACACAGATCCAGGTCTTGTGAGTGAAGGTGCTCTCAGTTGCAATCAACACACACAGAGAAAGCTCAGTTATTACTGCATTTCCATTGAATGCTCCACTCTACTACACACCAACCTCAGCAGGACAGATACTATGCGTTACACTAACTCTACCTCTACTGCAGTACTGGAGAATAATTACATTTTAATATATCAGAATTTGTGTTATACTACATGAAAGGTAGAAACCATGATGCAGAAGGATGAATCAATCAAAATTCGCCCCTTAATCTTAATTATTTTTAGAATGGCAGTAAACAACGCACATTACTTCAGGGTAAAATTTGTATGCCATTATAATTTACTATACTTATTATACTTGTTTTTGAAGAACACAGATTGTTTGACAGCCAGAAATGGATAGTTGTGTTTTCATTAATGCTAAGAGGACAGCCATTTCAGGGAACCTGCCACTGCTTTGTTAACAAAGTTATCAAGAGAATAACCTGTTTCTCATTATTAATGGAACATGTATCACAGAACATTTTGAAACAATGGATCTTGTTTTCTAGGGTTTTTACAGCACATGTACACTACTGACATGTGGCAAACAAAGGGCCTGGCAATGTGTCCAAAGCAATTAACAAAATGGTTAGGGTGCATAACATCCCATGACGCCTAGTGAGGATCCCAACACTCGTAGCAGATCTTGCCTAAGATCCTGTCACTGTGTTGTATGCAGAGAAACTCTTCTGCAAATGGAAGTGGCCTTCACCACTCATTGCAAGCACATCTGCATCTGTGCATGGAACTGTACAAAGACTCCCCCCTCCAGTTCCATTGTTTTCAAAATTAGGCAAATAGCTAAAGCAAGTATCTAAGAAAACATTTTCAGAAGAAATAAATTTTTGTCACACATTCGACATTACAGTGGGTTTTTTTATCTGTGCCTTATTAGATATGTTCCAACTTACTACACTTAGGAAACCAAAGGTTACAACACACCATTATTCTGAAGCAGCTGAACTGCTTACTCATATTTGTTAGTGGTTGCTATTTTCGAGACTGTAGTGGAAAATTTCTCTTTTGTTGGCCATAATACCGTAAAACAGGGCAAGAGCTAAGCTCTCTGCTTAGACACCCAGCGCATGTTTTCCTAGTGTGTAGGTTGTTTTTTTTTTTTCCTTTCCCTGACTGCTTCATTGAGTCCACGCCAACATCCGCGATCCAGGTCATTTTAGTTAGCCTGATACAGCACTCACTGGCTATTACATAACTGTCCTCAGGAATTCTGGGATCATGTTTGTAAACACTACAGCCACGTGCGTACAGCCACGTTACAGGACATCGCTTGGGAGGTAAACCCTGGCACCACAATATGAATACATCTGAACTGTACATGCAGCAGCATAACAGCAGTGTGTTCTGATCTAATTTGTGCTCATGGCTATCTCACCGTAACCCACAGAGATCAACCAATCATTTCTGCCAGGCATTTTCTTAAAAACCAATGAAATTGATTTCTTTTCCTAGACACCACTGGAGTTTAAGGCAAAAACTCCTGAATGTTTAAGATCATAAACATTTTTTCCTTCTTCCCCAAGTGGGTATATGAAATCATGGTTCATTCTTTCCAACTTGTTAATCAAAAGTTACAGCCAAATGCATTACTAGGAAATGATTTTAGCCACAATTTTTTGTGGTGGAGGTGTTTCAACAGGCAAATGGAGATAAAATACTGGGGCCTTTTGCCAGTTTGTTCAAAGCATAACTGTGGAGCTTATTTGTTCTTGACCTTTACTGTCAGAGCTGGGAATAGGATACAGCAGGGGTGGCCAACGGTAGCTCTCCAGATATTTTTTGCCTACAACTCGCATCAGCCCCAGCCATTGGCCATGCTGGCTGGGGCTGATGGGAGTTGTAGGCAAAAAAACATCTGGAGAGCTACCGTTGGCCACCCCTGGAATAGAGCTAAAATATTACTAAACCCTGCTGAGTTTGCTTTTCCTCACATTTAAGCCAGGAATAACAAAAAGATTTTAAACAGAATGACAGACCTCACACCATACCAAAACACAAAGAGAAAAACTTTAGAAACTATTAATTTTCTGAATATGTATATTTCTTGTGCGTTCTAAATGGCATACATTTCTATTAATGAAAAATAAAAGATTATAAACAATTAAGACATGCAGCAAGAAAAAAAGTTCTTGCCATTTCAGTGGAGTGGCTAAGAGGAAGTTGTGTTCGTATGTTCGAGAAATGCGGCTTTCTTTCTGTCCAGGTAACAGAATGTAACTGAAGCAACCTTCTGCAAGTGTGTTGCTGATGGGTGGGACTGTGGCTTAAAAGATAACTAACCAAACGGTTCCAAGACATTATCTGTTTCTTGCTACCTGGTTCTTAAGACAGCACTGCCTGCTTGAATGCAGGGTTGCCAGGTCTGTGATAGAAAATACCTGGAGACTTTGGGGGTAGAACCAGGAGAGGGCAGGGTTTCAAGAGAGGAGGGGCCTCAGTGTGGTTCAGTGCCATAGAGTCCACCCTTCATAGCAGCCATTTTCTCCAGGGGAGCTGATCAGAAATCAACTGTAAAAGCAGGAAATCTCCAGACCCCACCTCAGGGCTGGCAACCCTACTTGAATGTTTATCAGCCTGTTCAGTTTACTAAGTCCAAGCCAGCATAATGCTTAAAGGACATATGTTAACAACAAGCAAAGAAGAACAGTGAAAGTAATAAAAATGATGGGATGCTTTTATTTTTTTTTAAAATTAAACAAACAATCGGGCTACATTCCAGTATAGTAAACTCCAGTTTGTACTGACAGATCTGAAGTAGTCTGTGTGCAGGATTGCAGGTACTGATGGCTCAAAAATTTGTAGGATCCCAAAATAAATATACCTATTGTTTGGTACATGTGTTTGTAGCTGTTTGCAGGCTCCACTGCAGTTTTTTCCCGGCAACTGGAATCTAAATTTACTCCCATTGCCACACCAGCTCTAGCTTGCGCTGCCCAGCTCGTTCTTTGTCAAGCAATGAAGCTTCTATTTACGGCTTACCACAAATGACCTTGTTGTAAGCTACAGAGTTGAACGTAGCCAAAACAAAGAAGAGGGTTTTTTAAAAGAAACTGGCTCATGGAATACTCCAACAGCTATAATAAGGCTATCGTGGATGTGGGTGATAGTAAAAATGGAGCAGAAACGTGGGCCTTAGTAGGTCAGCACTACTGCCATTTCTTGAAATGTTGCACCCGCCTGGCTGTTACGCAACAGCTCTTGGGAATTCTGGGAGGGTGTTTGTAAACACTGCTGCCATGTGCGCAAAGTCCACGTGGAGCTTCAGTGCTGGCCGTATCTGGAGAAACTCTGAATGAGAAAGAAACTCAGGCTGCAGCAATAAAGTGAAAGCAAGTTGGAGCCATACATCTCTATGCCTTTTTGGAGGTTTCAGTATCAGAAGATGTGCGCACGTCCTATTACAGCAGGGCTGGCTTTTCTTTTATAACAGCTAGCCCCTTCACCTTGAGCCTTTTGCAAAACCTTCCACAAAGAAATCAGAAGGAATCATACAATGGATTAACAGATTCTCATGCAAGAGTATCTAATACAACGACTGACAAAGATATTTTAGCAAAACTATTAAGGAAAAATTATCCTCATAAAAAGGTCACCTTTAAAAAACATATCAATCCACAGTATTAGTGACTTGCAAGGAAATGTCGAAATTCATGCTCAACATTTCAGATTTCAAGAGACAGGACACCATGGAATGATTATTGGGTAGCACTAGCCTAGCATCAAAGATGCTAACCAAGTCCCTCAAATTTTGGCTGATTTCAAATGAGTAGGTTTAAAGTTATGGCTTCCCTTGGCATCTTCTCCCTCCCCCTTGTATGTCTCACCAGAAGATCTTTAAGACTGCAATAAAGAGTTGTTAATCAGGAAGCAAGTTTAATTTAAACCAGTAACAAGTAATAGCAATGCATCATGCCAAGAAAGAAATCATTCATTCAAACCAGCTTTGTGGGTGTTCCAGGTTGCTTACAAGTTTAAATCCGGTTTGTCTGGTAACCATTCTAGAATATCATTCTGATGGTAGAATGAATTAATGAAAATAATTTGCATAAGGTAGGGGATTTTATATCAGTCCATAGGTGGTTTCATAGCATGAGGAAACTGGAATGACTTGTTTGCTGAAATTGCATGCCCTCACTGCTATTTTTAATTGTAGTTACTTCATCGTTCTTGTTAGAGACATGTAGAAATACCCACACTGCAACAACAGAAATGGGATAAAGGTTCCCCCACCATCTGTTTAGTACTCTTACACTTTAAACCTGGTATTCATTCTTTGCCATTGTCATTAAAAAGCAATGGCTTGCAGCAGTCTTCCTCTTGAAATAAATGGCATTTGTTATAGTGGAAGAGACAGGAGTAAAATAAAAGCTGAAGGGCAAAGCTAAAATGGAAATCCAGTTTTAAAGCTAGGCCAGAATTTGTATTAGCAATGAAGTTTTCATTTATTCATGCAGAGAAAGCCCAAAGGGTAATTTTATTCTATATGCATGTTTTATTTTTATTTTTACTTTAAAACAAGTACAGAATGTAGGACTTGGATGGGTTTTTCTTTCAGACTTACCTGTGAGTTTCATGTATATCTGTGGGTAACTTGCTGGCTTGCCATTAAGTAACATATGATGCCTTCCTCCGGATTAAGGAGGCTTCCTCTGATAGAAGAACTTTGGCTGAGTAGAGTGGTAGAGTAAAGGTAAAAGTAGTGCAAGCACCAAGTCATTACTGACCCATGGAGTGACGTCACAGCACAATGTTTTCTTGGCAGACTTTTTGTTACAGGATGGCTTGCCACTGCCTTCCCCAGTCATCTACACTTTTACTCACAGCAACCTGAGGACTCATTTTACCGACCACAGAAGGATGGAAGGCTGAGTCAACCTTGAAGTAGCTACCTGAACCCAGTTTCCAGCAGCATCGAACTCAGGTAGCAAGCATAGCTTGGACTGTAGTATTGCAGCTTAGTAATTTTAGATAGATAGCAGCTTACCACTCTGTGCCACAGGGCTCCTAGTAGTATCCTGGTAGGATACAAGCCACCATTTCCAGGTGGTGCCACAATTTAAAGCAATTATGTTAAAGCCTTCATTATCTCTGTGATTCTCAGTCTCTTAAAGCCCAGTTGCATGCTTACAGGCACTTTGACAGATTATTTTTCTTTGGCCATCCACAGCTGAATGGCATGCTGACCTGCAAGCATCACAGACAGCCAGAAAAGAGACAACAACTAGGCCAGTCCCTGTGCTGATCACTGCTAACAGGCACTTCCCATTCTACCTTCTTATCACTTGGCAAGCTGGTATTTAGTTACACTCTAGAAACAGGGCCATTTTCTTCCAGCTGTTGCTTGTTGTGTTCAGCCCTTTAGAGAAGGAAATGGTTCCTTTGATGCTGGTTGAAAACAACAGGACACAACTATAATGCACAGGCTGCTTATTTCCCATCCATATTCAAGACCCTGCTGTTTTTCCTTATCCATGTAGCTGTTCACTCAACATTTTCCAATAGATATACTGGATTACTTCTTATTCTACAGTTTTCTGGCGTCAACATTAAATGAGGAAGATACAGCATTAAACAGAGACAGCATGTACACTGTCAACCTAATATTGCTTTCAATGCTTTTATTGATTGGGGGTTAACTCTTCATTGGATCACAAAGAAGGCAGAAAATGTATTTTGGAGTAACTTTTCAAACCAACCTTCCCCCTCCCCACCCCCACTATGCATATTGTACAGGACTTCAACAGAGGCTCTACAGTTCAGCCAGAAAGCAAAGACTTAGAACTTCCTGAAATCTGTGTGGCCATTCCAGTATATTAGCCAAAAGGCAATTTCTATTGCTAAAGCCAGAATGCTTGCCTTCCATATCTGGAAGCCTGCTTGACAGCTTCTTATCTCTGACATTTTGTGCAAGACCTGAACTGCAATGTCATTTGAGGTGCTCCAAACTAATAGATGACTTTTACTATAGTTTCTTGAAGCTCTCATGATAACTTGAGAAAACAATCATTTCACTTATAAATGGTGTAATGGTTTCAGATGAGCAACAATGGATTTTTAATACTTTAACAGAACACTGCAGCATTACAAATTCACAAACACCACATCCATAGTTATCACAAAATCCTAGTAAGTAATAAATGCTCCAGAGATCTGCATGCTCTTCTTTAATAAAAGGTAACAGGGTAATTAGAAAGCAACAAACAGAATTCCTTTAAAAAATTCTGTTGCTTTGTGGAGGCAAAACTAAGATGAATGTTTTTAATTGCCTATGATTTTTTAAAATACGTTAGGCTTCTTAAAACACTGCTAGAATCACAGATTCCGTAACTTTATTACTGGTTAACTTAACAGCAGAACCTATGAACTGACTCCACTTGGTTCTCTGTCAGTGAAAGTTCTATCTGTGATGGTACATCCACACAGTAATGTAATGATCAACAAATGGATGAACAAAATGCAAAGTTTTAATTTGGGCATGTTTCAGATGTCTATCTCCATCTCTGTGTGTCCACTTCTGCATGTCCTCTGGTCCATACTCTTCTGCCATGAACAAACTCCATATTTTCATCATTGTGCAGACAGACTAGTCTCTACTGCTGTGAGATGGCTTTAAGCAACTGTGTTTATTTTGCTTCGGGGCCAGAAGGATAACTGAGACAATGTCCTCAGAATGTACAAGCTACATCAAGATCCCACACTTGCAAAAGAAGTCCCTTTCCCAGATACAGTATGTGGAGCTCCACAAGTTCAAAGGACTCTTTTCTCTTGCATCATATGTGAAGAAAAGTCTGGCTAGTGCATTCATGGTGGCTGCTCTGGATTGCAGCCAAGAACTTCAATTAAATCTAATGCAGATTTTTATCTAAAACTTTAGATCTAATTTATGTTATGGATCTGACATATTGGAAAGCTCCAGTGCCATTGTTCTTTCAATGAAGCCAAGTCTGCCTTCGGAACTACCTTATACTTATACTTTACAAGTATATTTGGAATGACTTGAACACTATTGAGTAAACAATAGTCCCCATCCAAGTTATAGTTGAAACAGGGGGGGGGGACACTCTTAAGTACTACATTCAATTTTCAAGATCTGTGAAAATTATGATGATAATATTTTGAAATAGTACTAAATTGCAAGAGGAGACCACTGAATGCAGGGGGCTGACACTCAATGAAAGAAGTTCCTACAAAGTACATAAGCAGTGGTACTATTATATGATACTTCACAATTATCAGTCTTGATGTTAACTGTCTCAGGATCTACACAAAAATATGGTGAATAGCCCAAACAACACCACTTGCCAGTGCCACTGGTCTGATCCAGAGTGGTTACTCTAACCAAGGCTCAAGTAATGTAGTAGTCAGGATAGTCACTGCCATTGTAATGGTGCTGCAAGCCATGCCCATGAGGAGAAAGAGCCTAGTGGCAGGGGAGAGGTGTACACTGGCAAACATAGCAGTGCTATTAAGGAATGCTGTACACCTGCTTGTTCAGCTCATATCCAGTTCGCTAGTTGCAAATAGGAAGCCAATTTTTGTGCAGACAGTACATTAACCTTTTTGTGGCTGTTCACCAGATTTGCTGTATTCTTTCCTAACAACACAGTACAGCACAATATACTTTTCATGCATGTGCATTTCTTATACAGTCTGCCCTCCTTCCCCAGTTCTACTCTTTCCCTCCAAGCTTTGCTGCACTACTACTAGGTCAGCTGTTGTTTCAGACAGTTAAATCAGTCATAAGTCAGGTAAATCCATCATAAAGAAATACGGTTTTAAAAATCAACACTAATGGTGATTGATCTGGTGGACTCTGCATTTTCATACGTGCATTTTTTGTAGAAAAAGCCCAGCAGGAACTCATTTGCATATTAGACTACACCCCCTGACTTTGCCATTGTTTCATACTGGGCTTTTTGTAGGAAAAAACACAACAGGAACTTATTTGCATATTAGGCCACACACCTGGTGCCAAGCCAGCTGGAACTGCGTTTCTGTATGTTCCTGCTCAAAAAAAGCCTTGCAACATTCTAGAAAAAAACTAATGCAAACTAGTTCAAAAAAGTGCTGAGTTGTTACAGTGCCGAACCAAAAAGGTCTAGTGATTGGCTTTTATCTGATAATCACAGATGAACATCATAAATTTGACTGTCAAACATGTTTGCTGCGAAGTTGTATTCCTAGTTTATTTCCCATAAATATGAATGTACAGCATATGTAAGTACAAATGTACAGCAAAACTACAATAGAAGATCTGGAAGTCACACTTCTAAGAGAGAGATGTATATATTTTATCACAACTCACTAAACTTAGTATATACATAGACCTGAGCCAAATCTTGTGAGAACACCCTTTCAAGCTGATTGTGACAAGAGGTCTTATATATAATATCTTATAAGGAAATATAAAAAAATAGCAAAAAAGTTTTTACTGTAATCTGCTGTATTTTACCATACACTAGTCTTATGTAGCCTTCTGAGAAGCAGTATTGGTTTGCAAATTCCTTTAAGAAATTGTCCAAAAAAGTTATTTTGCCATTTAAACAATGACCCTGTTCGAACCAGTTATTTACAGTTCAGTTAAGCCTCCCTAATTAAAAACATCTGGTGAAATCACATGAAATGCACTTCCTTGGGGTAAGTACTCTTTGAGATCTGAAACCATTCCATATACTTGCTCGTTAACTACCAGGAAATATTAAGTCCCTGGTACTAGAATTGCTTTTTTGGAGTGAGCCTATAGTACACAGTCTCATTATTCATTTGAATGAAATGGTTTCCATGTGGAGGTATAACAAAATGCACCCCATAGGAGTTCATGTATGAATATCAGAAAGTGTATCCTACTATATTATTTTCTTGGGTGCTATTGTAACTGTAGTTTTACTGTTTTTTACAAAAAATATTTATCACATTGAATAACATCCAGGAAGGACGGTAATCAATACAGCTCATAAAGAAAATAAATTAAGAGATTCTTAGTTAGCACATCTGCCCATCCCCACATATCTCTTCCTTTAGTATGGCCACTGCCCAGGTTCACTTGGCCAACAACAGCTGCAACTGTATTGGCTGGTTCCTGCATTAGAACCTGGACATACTGTAGGCAGTGACTACATTGGAATTGGACATGGTAGGCCTTTGTTAAGCACCTTGAAGATGGTGATATCCAAAACCTGAAATAGGAGAAGGAACACAGCTTTGTGGAAGTAGGGCTGCCAACCTCCATGTAGAGCCAAGAGATCTCCAGAAGACAGAGATCAGTTCTCCTGGGGGAAATGGCTGCTTGGGGGGGGGGGGGGGTAGACTCTATGGTGTTATTCCCTACTATAGTCCCCCCCTCCCCAAACCCTGCCCTCCCTGGGCAGGGGATTCATACCACATGGTATACCTGTGTGATCTTTGCTGATTTCCATGGAGCTTAAACAGTTCAGTAAGACTGTGCCATCCCATGCCAAAAGCCCTTCAATATACTTCTGATAATTCAGATATATTGCCTTTTTCCACCTACTGCTTAACTTTTAAATTGTACTTTAGAGCAGTGGTTCTTATGTTGCAGCTTGCAGAGAGCCATATTTGCAATCACTACCAACCATAAAAGCCACATGATTACTATATGCCCTGTGGACCACCCCACCAAGCTCACAGACAATAATATCAAATACATAATTATTAATACATAACCATAAGAAAATAAAGCTTCAATGAAAACTAAACCCCACTGACTTATTTACTGCATGCATTTACTTCTGGGCATGCTATTAGCTATGCAGCACAAACCTGAAAAACAGAAATTAGAGGAAGAGATAGAAGAGGCATGTAAAAGAACACCAGTGGCTCTCAAGTCATACAGCGAGTACCACTGTTTTAGAGAGTTCATAGAATGCCACATATGTTATCACTATATCTAATAGCAAACTGGATGGCTGGTTCTTCTATGGATGGCAAAAAAACAAAACAGGGCCACCCACAGTTGAGATGTCTCTGTACAGCTCAAGGAACTTCCCAGTTAAGCAGGGGAAAATTACTTTGTAAATCAACAGTAAGGGAAAGACTCTCAAGAACAGCCTGAGGAGGACTGAGTATCATCCAGATGGGATGAATGGTTGAGAGCAGCTGAGTGTCTGTTAAAGGGGGAAAGGAGGAAAAGTTAGCCTCTTCAAACTCCCTACAGAATTTAGGGAGCCTGGGAGATGGAAGGGTTTTTTGGCTGGGGTGGCAAGAGGATTTTTCACTTGTTCCAGCATTCTACAATTATATTGTTATAATTCTAATATGAACATTTTAAAAAGTGAATTGATATTACCCTCCCCTCACATGAAAGAAGATGTATGTGCAACTTTCTTAAGAATATCTAGCGAGTCCATGGCAGAGACAAGATTCAAAGCAGTGATTCCCAGTTTGTAGGCTTTGAGTCATATACACTAGAGTATATTGTTCACAAACCCTTTCCATTCTGGCCTTTCAGCACCAACAATGGCAATCAGCATCCTGATTCCCTGAGTTGCTTTGCATTCCTATATAATACATGCTGTATCATATACCTTCAGTGGCAATACAAATCTTGGCCCTATCCAGTTACCCAGTTCTGTTTTAAGTATTATAGGGCTTCTTGCACTTTCCACAGATCAACCAAGGTAGATAATGAGGATCTATTGGAAGTTTGGAACATACAGACTAAAATTATAACACCTATGGCTAACATATGTTAAAGTTATAACATCTACAAATGCAATCCCCTCTTCAGTTTTTATCTAGTTATGTTTCATCTATGATTCAGACTGCAGTCAAATCTTTTTTTATTATTCATAAAGCATCTCATTGCATTTCAGAACCAGCAGATCAAGCAAATAGTCTTTCTAGATGATGTCACAACACTTAGGGTTGGCAAAATGCCTTAGCAGCAATGAGGAAGCAGGAGTCAATCAATACTTTATCTTGTTTGGCAAAATAATTACTGACTGCACTCTCCCACATTGTTTTTGAGATAACCACCAACTCTTTTTTTTAGAGGGATCAAAATGGATTGTATTTAACTCACACCAAAGTGAACTGGTCTGTGGTACCACAGATCACTGTTACAAGTCTATGTCACAATAGCAATGGCCATCTAAAGATGTTCAGAAATACATGCCCAAAGTGCAGTCTACCATAACTACTCTTAGTGGTGGCAGACATGCAAATCCAGGCCCTCTCCACCCATAATAACCTAAATACTATCTTCCTGATCAGATCAAAGATCCATCTAAATCACCTGTATCTTCAAGAGCATCCAGGCAGAGGTCCCTGGAATGCTCACAAGCAGGGTGGTGCTAAGGAATCCCTTATTATTTTTCTTCAGAATCTGGTAATCAGAGGCCCCAGTGGCTGCCACAAAGATAGTGTTAGGGAAAATGGCTGCTCTGTAGGAAGGAGCCGGCCTGAGTAATCATGTTTCTAACAGTGCAATCCTACATGTAAGAACACTAGTCAAGGATTGTGCTGTGAGTGGCTTATATGGAAAATCTCCATGCCCTGTTAACTAGGAACATTCTGGCATGAAAGCTTTCCCAGTTCATGCATATCTTCAGCTCTGGAGTGCTTCCAGACCTGAGGCTGCAATGGTGACCAGTGTCTTTTGTAACTTTCAACTGGTGACAATAGTTGTGATGCTTTCCTTTGAAATGAGCAAATGCTGGTGAATGTTATTCTTGCCTCTGTAGCACACTGACTGTTCAGAAATTCCAGTTGGGGGTGAGTACCATCATCCCACCAAGGGCAAATCACCAGAAACATTTCACAGCCATGATCCACCATCTTCTGGGCCCAAGTGAAGATACTAGTTCTGACAGATAAAGCCATACATGGTTTGGGGTCTACAGTTGGTCTTCATAGACACCTGTCTTAGACCCAGTTCTCATGTTAGTATTCCAGGGGCACAAAGAGTTCCATTTCCTTTGGAGACTCACCAAAGCTATAATCTCAGCACCTTCCAGAAGTGATATTTCATCTTACTCTTGGGGAAAAGAAACTGTTAAGTATTTGTTAGACTCAATTATATATTGTACCAGTACACAAATCTTGGTAGACAAGGTAGCCTACAAAATCCAGCAACTACATGTACAAATATCAGTACACTTCTATATATTATTAACAAATCTGAGTAGTGAGTAAAGTTTGAAATCATCCTTTATAAAAAAAAAATTTCCCCTGCTTACAATGACTTACCAATAGTAGATTCTTGCTCAATTTTAACAGTATACTTTTCTCTATTGCTGATGTCCTTCTTTGGAAACTTGGTAGCCAGATAGGATTACTCCCCCAGTCTTTCAGCAGTAAATCTGAGCACCTTGGTGAATGCCTAGGGAATTAATCTTCCTTGAGCTACTGTTGCTTTCACTGGAGAAGCTTTTAAATGACTAAGTGGTGGGTGAGATGTCACACAGGTTATTTCTTTCTCTAACTCTTCCTCCAAGGGGTTTAGGGCAGCATAAATGGCTCCCTCAACATTAATTTTATCCTCACAACAAAACAACCCCATGAGGTAGATTAGGCTAAGAGACAGAGACTGGTCAGATGTCACACAGTGAGTAGAGCAGGGAATTGAACAAATCTCAAAATCTGTGATGTATGAACACTCTTTTGTGATGAAAGAAAGAAGAACACTAGGATCTTATCTGGTCAAAACTCTTATTTCAGTGGTAAGCCTAAAGGACTCTGACACCTTCAAAGAAGCCTGTGAACCACTATTCTAAGAGATTCCTGGAAATTCCATCAACCCTTGATGGTCCAGTATAAGAAATTATCTTTCTCACACTTCTGGTACATGCAATCTAAGAGATGTCTGCCACCCACACCTAACTCTGAGCCGCCCTGAGCCTGCTCCAGTGGGGAGGACGGGATATAAATCTAATAAACATTAAACTCTGCATAAAACCCCATAAATTATCCTTGATCTGAGCATTTTTGGAAGTAACATCTGCATACGCCCATACTGGTTAGAGGGACCCCCCACTTCCTGAACACCTGAAATAAGGACTATTAAGAAAGGGGACTTTGTCAGGATTTCATTACGAATGAAAGGAGGTTCATTCAAAGCAAAACTAGCCCTACAGACTAGGGGGCAGGGGCTGAGAGAATCTGCATATGTCATCATTATCCCGTCTGGATTGCAAGCGCTTCAGAAACAAAACAGACATTTTGCCTTCTTAACTAATCATATTGTATGTATGACACAACTGAGGGAGTGGGGGAGGAGAAATGTTATTCATTTGCATCAGGCCTAGGGAAGTGATGCTTCAGTCTTAGACCAGGAAGCTACACAGTTCCAAAATCCCAGTTAAAGAACTCAACTCTAACTTCAGTAATACAGCAAACCAAAACAAGGACCTCTTTTCCTTTCTGCTGCATGCGCATCCAGACAACAATACTGTGACAACTAAAATGTAATAGCAATAGCAAAAGCATGATTCATCTATCAAGTCCTTGATACTTGAGAGTTTTTTGTATTAGTTCTGAAGAACAAGGCCTGCTATACATAGGATATTTCACTGCACCCATAGATTTATCTTAAAATCATATTAAAATTGTTTATCTCCATCATTCTACACAATGTAGACATGATCCTAAGCACTAATTTTAATTGCATGAAGTATAATAATAATAATAATTACTACTACTACTACTATTATTGATTTCTGTCCTGACCTCCCCACAAGTGGGTTCAAAATTTTGAAGTACTTTAAGGTAAGCAAATTTTCTTTTAAAAGTTCTACCAGTGTAAGCATTTCACTGAATATATTTTCAAACTCCAGATGAGAGCAAAAAACAAACTTTATAAACTATTGCTAATTTGTTCTTATTTTCTAGTATCAACTTTCAGCACTCTTGATCCAGTTCTATTTGTCTGTAGCAACAAATGGGCAGCCCAAGATACTGCGGCTGTATGCTACATCTTCTCTATCATGTGTGACTTCAGCCATACCATGACTGGAAACTTCACTGGATCCAATCAAATGTTTTCAACTAGTCCTAGTATAATTGGGGGTTCCAAATAAGAAAGGGAATCCATGGACATAAGCTACCTGCATATATATATCTTACTGCTGTGGAACCAAGTTTAGAATTACACCTCCCCCCCCCCACCCCACCTCTGATTTAGTTGTTTGTGTTTGCAAGGATTTTTTTTTTAAACGAAGCCTTTTGCAGTGTACTTCTATACGTATGTTATTCACTTTGTAGTTCATTACAATGTCATGTGATTTGTCAAGAGGCACATAAGTATTTTGCTGTTTGGAGGAAAAAGGAAGGACAATGTGGAGACATATAAACGTGCAAAGATTACACACAAAAAATGCTGATAGCACTAAAAGCAGACCAATGAACCATGTTAACCTTTCAGGGCTGTTTTGAACGTCCTCCTTTCATCTGCCAAAGAAGGCAGCAGCTTGGCTACTTGCTTGTTAAATGAGGTGGTTGACCTCAGAGATTAGGGTACTAGGATTCACGTGAGGAATCCTTTAACAGAACTCAACAGGTAAGGTTTGGCATATGTATTTTGAAGAAGCCTGGGAGCACAATGATTATTGTGATCATCTACAAAGCTGAAGCCTATTTGTGATGCTTGACCATTAGCACCCATCTGCTGAATTTGTTTTACAAATCAGCCTGGTTTTGCAGGTCACATTCCCCATTGAAAGTGCCATCAAGGAATACACATGCAATTACACAAATGAATGTACAAGCTATCACTAGTTCTCTCCTCCACCCCTTTCCCCAGAGCCCATCTGCCATTAAAATGCAAATACAATGGCCTCATTAGCTAGCAAACAACATTCACTGACCTGCTTTTAGAGAGGAAGACTCTCTCTTCAATTTTAAGGAAAGATTACATTTAAAAAGCACACATATATCCAACACAGTCCCTTTCTTCCGTTGCTTACCATATCATGGTATCAGGTTTTGCATACCCATCATCATGGAAAAAAAATCTCAAAATGAGATCATCAGAATGAAGGTTTCAGCGAAAGCTTGCTAGATCATATCAGCTCCTTCGCCTCCCCTCCCCATACCCACCACAAATCAGATTTACTAAGGGGAGGTATGTTAAGTACTGCTGGAGAAAGCTTGCTACATCGCCAAAAAACACACTGGCTGACAAAAACATGCTTCTATTACAGATTAAAGTACTGCAAAGCAAGAATGAGGTCGGAATTATTTTTAATGCTAACAAAACACACCCAGAGAGGGACACAACATTTGGCGTTAAATTGCAAAAGATCTTGGTTTAATCAAAAGGCAATGGGAGGGGGTGGAAATTCCCTGAGCCACACACAGCAACTGACTCTTTATTCTGGGGTTTAGTAATTAGGATGACACAAAAGTCAACTGCAAAAAAAGAAGAGAGCGAGAAGAAACCTGGCCACAAATGTCCTCTCCGTTTCTCTCCTTCCCCCCACTTAGGGCTTCATTTCCTTCAGCGCCCCTGACCTTGTAGTCCTCCAAAAACTCCACAGCCCCCTTTCCCTCCCCCTCTCCAGCTTGGACTGCGCCTGCCTTTGTGTCTGCCTGTCACTCATCGGTAAACCAAATGAGAGCTGATTCATGAAAAGCACAAAGCCAGAAAACAGACTTTCACGCACAAAAATTCTCTCACACCCCTAATATTCCTCGGGGCCAGCCAGAACATCCGTCCTCGGGACCACGCACCTCTTCCCAAAGAGTTTTCCTTCGTGGCCCCCATCACAAACCCTCTCTTTTGAAAGAAGAGCCTTTCTCCGGCTGAAAGGATCGTGCCGAAGCTTTAACTTCGCTAAAACGTCTGTCGAGGTTTTCTTCAACGAACAACAACAAACATGTTTAAATGGTCACCCAAACTGCTTGCACTCCGCCTCCCCCCCCACTTTTCAAGAATAAAAGGGACAAGGGTGAAGCTCCCAGCACGTGTGTAAAGGAGAACACGTATTGAAGGGGAGGGGAAAGTAGAACTAAATCATCGAAGAACTTTAAAAAGGCAGGCGGACTTGCCTGCCGAGGCAAGCGCCCACCCGACCCGAGCCTGCAGAGCGCAGCCTCAAAAGCGAAGTTCACAGCGCGACGGCTACACAGGGGAAGGGGACCCGAGGCGGCCAGAAGGCTCATTTGTAAAAAGAGCCCCTTCTCCCCCCCCCCCCTCTGCTTGTCAGCCATGTTGCGAGAAGCATCTGTAAATATTCTTCCCTCCTTCTACTTAGGAGAGTATTTCAATAGTAATGAGGAGGAGGAGGAAAGCGCTCATGGCGAAGGCGTCCAAGCGAGCGCGGCCGGGGAGAGGCAAGAGTGGGGCGAGGGGCGGCGGGGGAGAAGCGCTCTGACCTCTTTCCAGGAGTCCCCCTCAGCCTCGCAGAATCCAGCCCAAGCCGTCTGGTCTCCCTTGTACCCAATCCTAAAGGGCAGCCATCTTGCTTCCTTCTGCTCCTTTACGAAAGCAGCCTAGCCTCCGCATCAATATTCATAAGGCCGTTTTGACGTCTGTTCTCTCATCACTCTATGAAGCCTCCGCGTCGCTCCCAGCGGCGGACGTGACTGCCATGTGAACGAAGAGAGCACACGCTCGCTCGCTCATGTCTCCCGCCCTCTCTCTTGTGCAGCAGGCGCCGGCCCGCTCGGCACAACCAGGAGCGCTACCCTGCCGAGGGCTTTCCCACACAAAGGCTCGCAATCATTCTCCCCCCCCTTCCACCTCCCCGCCGCGGTTGGGTTGTACAATAGAGGAGAGAGGGTGGCCCTAAAGCGGCTGCGCTTCCCGAAGCCCGGAATGGCACGGCGGCGGCTTTTTCACCTCGCGTAATTTCTGCACTGCAGCTCCAAGCCTGACACAGTGGCAGACAAAAGGGACTCAGCTGTCATTCTTAACAGATGTTGTTGGGGGAGCACTCATCCTCCGCTCTCCCCCCCCGCCCCCCATGGCCCTTTAAGGAAGAGGCTTGCACAATGGCTTGACTTCATTTGAGGAGCAGATCCCTCCCCGAGATTTCCATATCCAGAGCACTTTCGGGCGCCATTGGTTGAGAAGGGTGATCGGGGCTCCTGTGTTTTGAAAAGGGCTGCTGCTCTAAAGTTCGAAAGAAGAAAGAGCGAGCGAGCCCGGCCTGTCCTGCCAAGCCAGCCAAGGCCCACCTCTTGTTTACGTCGGCCATGTGAGTGCAGGGAGAACGTGATGACACAGTGTCCTGGTGCGCTTTGGAACTTCTGCTGTCCGCTTGTTCCCGGGGATCGTGGACTCAGCATCTGGGAATCGGGACCTCGGGTTCTTCCATACATACCGACAGAAGTTTTGATTGGAAGTAGTCACAACATCAATAGAGTTGGCCCATCATTTCAGGCAAATTGCAAAAGCCACGATTGTGTGTGTGTATGTTTAATGTTTTCAAGCTTGGGTGCCACGGGGGAGGGAGGGGGCTGTGCAGAGACTAATACAGTAGCTCAGTCCTATGAAATCGACGAGTTTAGGCAAGCACATAACTGCGCACAGGGTCATACTGTGTATGGAAAACCTGCGCATGTAAAACCGCAGCTTTTAAAAAAAAAAATTAACTTGCAAAGTAAAAAGCAAGCACCTCAGCAGCACCTCAGGTCTCATAAATGAAATAAAAATGAGAATCCCTAATTATCAAACTTGTCTGCACATCTTTTCGGATCTGAATGCCTAAACAGACACAAACACAGGCCACAGCGCTACAGGATAACTATTCAGAAGCTGCAAAATTAAAATGCAAAGAAATGGACACATTAGATAAAAAGACAGAAGTAATGAAAGTTCAGTTGCAAGCAAGACTCTTTGCATTTTTTTAAAAAAACTGTGGCAACGTATGTAACTTTCTATAGTTTAATGCATTTGCAGCTTTGGTATAATAACTGGAGGAGGTGCTATTAAAAGATAGATTGGGGTGGTCATATGGTGTATATTATTATTTTCCCCTTCCACCTCTTTTGGCTTTCCAAAATATGACCTACCACGGGCAATAACTTGTGCTTAACTTCTAGCTTCTTTAGCCAACTTAACAGAAAGCCAGTGTGGTGCAATGGTTACAGTCTCAGACTAATATCTTGTAGACCCAGGCTTAACCGTAGGCTGGAGATACACTCTCAGCCTAACATACCTCACAGGGTTGTTGTGATGATAAAACGGGGGGAAAGGTCCCATTGGTGGAAAAGTGGGGTACAAATGGAGTCAATAAATACATAAATTTCCTCCAATTAACATATTGCTTGGTCTTTGAATAAGACAAGTATTACAAGACCAACCAGCATCAGTGAGTATTCTATAAACAGAATGTATAAGTTGGATTTGTTTGTTCTGGTTGTTTGCATTGTAACTTGCATATAACTAAACACAGTGAAGTGATTCATCAAACTCATTCTACCAGATGGAAGGGCAACTGCACCAGATGGAACTGGTACTCCAATTAATGGCTGTCCCATGGCAGTAGCTTCAAATGCTCTCATTGTTTATGATACACATTATTATGCTACACATTTGTTATGATGCACATTTAAGGAGCCCAGCACACCACATATGGAGTGTTATCCCATTTCACCATCACTGTACTTCCAAAGTATGTTCAGCTGAGGCTGTGAGACTGGCCCAAGGTCACCGAGTGAACTTCATGGCAAATGTAAACCAGGTCCACTTGGTTCAAGTTCAGCCCAAACCACACGATTTCTTGAGTTTAATGGCTCAGCATACCAATCTATCAATTTTCTTTACCTAGTTCTCAAGGCTACAGCTGGCATGAAGAAAATTATCTGTGTAGTCTGAACTCTTCCCCAGACATGCTAGTTTTCTGTGTGCAGGGATTTATTTGTTTGTTTGCAGACTAACACTGGGACATGCAGTTTTTGATTGCTGCCTGAAATAGCACAGTCCAGGAAGGCCTTTCTGCTGATTGCACAAACAGGCGTTAAGTAAACACAGGGAGAAGGGCTTCCTTATCACTGTGTTGGTTACAAAACCTTGGAATTTCCTCCCCAAGGAGGTTCTTCCATTCAGTTGACATTGTTATACATAGATGTTATAGCCATGTGTCCCACTCCCAAGAATCTGGCAAGGCAACTGAACATTTTAGTAACAGGGACTAATTGCAATCCTCCTAATCTGCGTGGGTGGTCACTGTATTGTCTGAACAGGGGCAATGCATGTATTTTGCATGTGCCAGTTTTGGTATGTGTAAACTAGAATCCAGGAAAATCCTGTAGTTTGTTCATGCCTACCAAAAGCTGTACACACATGCAAAATATGGACTTTTCTCCTATTTAGACAACATGGCAAATGAATGTATCTATGTGTGGTGGATGGATATAACATCTGAAAAGGGTTATAGAATGGATGCAATGGTTTGGAAAAAGAGTTACAGAGTTGCAGATGTTCCTCCAGATTCTTCGTTGGAATCTTTCATAGTTATTCTGAAGTATTCTTTAACCTGTTAGATTTCTATCTCACGTTTTAACATGAAGGTTCTCGGAGTGACATATAGCATTTTCCAAATGCTATATTACCTACACCCAGGGCTTTTCTTATAGTAGGAACTCCTTTACATATTTGGCCACACACCCCTGATGTAGCCAATCCACCAAGAGTTTACAGCAGGTCCTATAAGAAGAGCCCTGTAAGCTCTTGGAGGATTGGCTACATCAGAGGTGTGTGGCCTAATATGCAAAGGAGTTCCTGCTACAAAAAAGTCCTGCCTACAGCTTCTCTGTCTTGAATGTTACTGAATGCATTCAGAATCTCAAGACATTCTCTGATCACTTCTGCCACAGACATTTTTGACATCCTGAGAGCCAAGCAGAGAAGAGCCAGCTGCTCAGACTCTGATGTCATACTGGGGCTTTCTTGGATTTGTTATCCCTCCTTGTTAATATACATGCTATTCTTATAGTCCAAGAATGTTTGTTGAAAATCCAATCTAGGATCTACTTTGAGAGTCAGTTTGGTGTAGTGGTTAAGTGTGTGGACTCTTATCTGGGAGAACCGGGTTTGATTCCACACTCCTCCACTTGCAGCTGCTGGAATGGCCTTGGGTTACCCATAGCTCTGGTAGGAGTTGTCCTTGAAAGGGCAGCTGCTGCAAGAACCCTCTCAGCCCCACCCACCTTACAGGGTGTCTGTTGTGGGGGGAGAAGATATAGGAGATTGTAAGCCGCTCTGAGTCTCTGATTCAGAGAGAAAGGTGGGGTATAAATCTGCTGTCTTCTTCTTCTTTGTTGCAACACTTACAATTTGAGCCTGTTTACAATATCTGCAAAATGTCATCACATCTCCCAATCAGTCATTTTTATCTAAGCTACACATACAACTGTCTCTTCAGCACCCCCCCCCCCAAAAAAAAGTACTCGCTGTGAGGTTAATCATGTTCACGTGAAAGTCAGCCTCAGCAAAAGCAATGGTATTTATGATCTTTCTTGACTTGCTGTTTCTCCCTACTACTCCTTTGCTGTTTCTTCTTATCTGTGTAATATGGCTATGTTGGAGCAAGAATCTACATAAACCCAGTCTGACAGCCACAGTATGACAGCTGGTGATCTAGCTGCCAGGCTAGGTCACAGTGACCTGATCAGCAGACCGGCTTGAGCCGGCAGAAGCCAAGTGATGCAATCTGCTGAGTCAGCATGGCCAGGATTGGCTGCTTGGACTATATATGATCTGTGTGTGCATCACACAGGTCTCTCCCTGTGAGATGGTGGTTAGGCGAAGCACTTTGTCCGTGGAGGTGATATTGTATAGACTGCACAAGAGAGCACTTGTTGTGTATATATGTTAATACACCTTTTGGCACTAGTTGCACGTGTCTGCCTGATTTTCTTTCCTGAAGCCCTGTGTCGGGCAAGTCATCTCCCTCACTCTGCTACTCCCGCTCCGACAGGGTTATGGGCCCAGGGCGGTTCCGCTGCGCGGAGGAGAGAGTTGAGAGTTGAGCTGACTGTGAGTTTGGAAAGAGCCGGAGGCGAGTAACGCCGGTGAAGGACACAGAAGCACCACCGTTCTCTGTTTGAGAGCCAGAGGGACGTCGGCAGCCAGCTGTGAGGAGGAGTCGGCACGATGGCTCAGCAACAGCTTGGAGTAGCCGTTGAGAAGCTCACCTCAGCCAACTACGCGGTGTGGAGCCTGAGAATGCAACACTACCTCAAGCGTGAAGGGCAATGGCTGTTCGTGAGTAACCCCCCTGCTGACTTATCTCCTGCCGAGACTGTGTTATCGGATAAGGCACTGGCCAACATAGTGCTATCTATAGGAGATGACCAGCTGGTTTATGTGCGAGGGAAGGACACTCCCAAGGCTGCCTGGGACGCGTTGAGTGCGGTGCATGTTAGCACCACTGCTGGTTCCCTCATGGCCTTGACAAGGAGGATGTTCCGCACCGTTATGCCGGCTGGAGGGTGTGTGAAAGATCACATCAAACGGCTAACGGACTGTTTCGTTGAGCTGGAGGCAAGAGGCAAGACTGTAGCTCCAGACGACAGAGTGTACATTTTGCTGTCGTCGTTGCCACCTGAGTACACTCCCCTGATAACTTCTCTGGAGACGGTGGACGTAGCGACCCTGACCATGGAATACGTCTGTGCCCACCTGCTTGACTTCCAAGAGAGAATTGCGGCCGTGAGCTGTCCGGGGGTGTCGGCCGGGCAGCGTGCTGTTATCGGTGTGTCCGGGAAGACAGCCAAGAATGAGCCAGCTTCTGCTGCTGGCAGGCGTCCGAAGGTGGAGGCAGTGGAGCCGACTGCGTTTGCAGTCCGTCGCTGCTATGGATGCGGGTCGTCGCAGCACCTGCTCCGAGCTTGCCCTGAGAGGGAGAAGAGGCGGGGGCGTGTGCGGCGAGAGCGGAGGACCGCCAGCCCGTGTGAGGAAGCAACCCGGCTGGTCACGTCTGCAGTAGAGAGCACAGGGTCTGCTTGGATTTTAGACTCCGGGGCAACGAGCCATCTCTGCTGCGAGAAGGAGTTGTTGAAAAACATTGACAGTCCTGAGCATAAGTATGTGAGATTGGCTGATGGGACCACTGCCAATTCTGTTTGCTCAGGCAATGTGGAATTTCCTGCACTGAAATGTATGTTGCAAAATGTGTTGTATGTACCCTCACTGCAGTCTAACCTGTTGAGTGTTAGCACACTGTTTGACCAGGGATACCAGGTGAGATTTGAGAAAACCTGCTGCAAAATCCTGGGAGGTGGGGGAAAGTTGCTTGTGACAGGAAAGAGGGAAGGTAAACTGTATGTGGTCCAGAGTGATTGTGCCCAGGTGGCTCAGGTGTCGAATGAGCCTGTGCACAATAATTGTATACATTTGCTCCATAGGAGACTTGGGCACTGCGGATTTAGGGCGTTAAAGAAAACCCTGGAGCTTGTGCCTAGTTTGAAAGTAAATCCTTGCAAATGTTACTTGGATTGCCAGGTCTGCAAGAAGACCAAAAGCAAGGCGTGTGCTGTTGCTAAAGAAAGCTCAAGGGAAAGCACACGAGCCCTGGAACTAGTCCATTTAGACGTTATTGGCCCATGGCCAAAGAGTCTGTCGGGGAGGAGATACTGCTTGGTGGCCACCGACGACCACACGAGGTACGCGTGGGTTTTCACCATGGTGCATAAGTCTGAGGTGTATAAGACATTCACCAAGTGGGTCAAAGCAGTGGAGAGACAATTAGGGGTTAATCTCCTAGCTGTACAAACCGACAGAGGGGGGGAATTCTTATCTAACCAGATGAAACGTTGGCTGGAGAACAAGGGCATTGCCCACCGTCTGACGAACCCGGCAACGCCCCGAGAAAATGGGCATGGGGCTGTATTGCAGAATGTGATGTATTGCATGTTAGAGGATGCACAACTGCCAATGACCTATTGGGCAGAAACCATACATGCAGCTGTTTTTTTGCAAAATAGGGTTTGGTGTAATACTGTGAAAAATGTGCCTTACAGGTTACTGTTGAACAAGACCCCAGATTTGAGTTCTTTAAAAGTCTTTGGGTCACGGGCTCGGGTTGGCATCCACTCCACGAGTAGCGGGGAGGGGGATGTCCGGGCAGAGAGCCTAATTTTTCTGGGCTACAAGCCAAGGGCCAGGTGTTATCGTTTCTGCAATAGCAAAAGCAAGATAACACTTAGTAAGAGTGCCCAGTTCAATGAAGAAAGCAGCTGGCCAAGGTTGCACTCCTTGCAGAAACAATTTGTCCTGCTGCCAAGTAGCGATAACGATGTTGGAGCGCAGCCCAGAACTCCAGCCCAGGAGGTGGCACCCAGTGGGGCTGGAGAAGGTGAGCCGAATGCTGGCACAGAGCCCGACGAGCAGAGTCAGGAGGCAGAGCCTCAAATGCAGGAACTGGAGGTAAAGTGTGAGAGTCAGGAGGTTCAACACCCAATTACAGGGGCAGAGCAACCAGCCCAGGAGGTGGGAACAGAGCAACCCGAAGAAGACAAAGCTGGTCCAAGCACAGGGCCACGGGTGTCTGCCAGGTCCACCAAAGGCCAACGTCCCGCTAGGTACAAGTGTCCCTATGTCACTCTGACTGTCAATCCAGACCCACCCGGATTTGAGGAAATGTTAAAAGAAAAGGCTAAGAAATGGAAAGCCTGGGTGGCAGAGTGCGAGGCAAGGGAGAAGGAGGCTGAAGCCAAGCGTCTGAAAGAGCTGGCTGAACAGGAACACGATGATGTGTTTTACAATCATGATGAGTTCCTGAACGAATTCCGGAAAGGGTTCCGAGCTACGTAAATATGAACTGTAATGTTGCTGGTGGACATGTATGTAAACTGTGTAAAGTGTTTTGGTGCACTGGGTTTAAATAGATTAGGAGGTGTGTTGGAGCAAGAATCTACATAAACCCAGTCTGACAGCCACAGTATGACAGCTGGTGATCTAGCTGCCAGGCTAGGTCACAGTGACCTGATCAGCAGACCGGCTTGAGCCGGCAGAAGCCAAGTGATGCAATCTGCTGAGTCAGCATGGCCAGGATTGGCTGCTTGGACTATATATGATCTGTGTGTGCATCACACAGGTCTCTCCCTGTGAGATGGTGGTTAGGCGAAGCACTTTGTCCGTGGAGGTGATATTGTATAGACTGCACAAGAGAGCACTTGTTGTGTATATATGTTAATACACCTTTTGGCACTAGTTGCACGTGTCTGCCTGATTTTCTTTCCTGAAGCCCTGTGTCGGGCAAGTCATCTCCCTCACTCTGCTACTCCCGCTCCGACAGGCTAAGCCTTGAAATAGTCCTTTAGTTGAGGTCCACTGATACCAATAAAGAAGAATGTTCTGGATCTGCAAAAGGCTATGTGAGAAGCAGCCCTCAGCTGTTACGAAGTGGAAGGGAGTACAAAATGATTACACTTCAGATCCTTGAGAAAGGTTTCTTCTTGATACTGGCTACCAGTTAACCACTTGCATGCTTCAAATTTGAATTTTCTGTATCTATTCCTATGCATTATATTTAGTAGAACAATCCATTACGTCATCCCCACACTTTATCTTTCATCTTTTAAGACCCTTGCTACCCCAATCTGTGCCCTTCTGTGTTATAACAGGTGGTTCAAGTCTGCCTGGAATCTTTTTTGGCTTTTTCCCAGCTTGGAAACAAGACTAGGCTCTGTCTTGCCAATGCTCCTCCTCTCAACAATGATACAACATGTGTTGGTTTTTAAAGGACTGGGGGGGGGGTGATGTAGCCCCCACCCAAAGAAGCAGCTGCTGACCTGGGTAGCCTAAAAAAAATCTTAAGGGTTTTGTTTACAGATTCTTATTACATACCTATTTTTCTAATATAGTATAGCAAAACAGGCTTTATTCCCAATGCAGGAAAATAAGTAGATTCTTGAAATTCTTACTGCTATAGATGTGGCTTATCAATTTATGATGCTTTACTATGACCAATAACAGATCTTGTTTCTCACAGGCTTGATAATATGAAGAACAGTTTCCCCAACAAAACAGTAGAATATTATTTTGCCACAGAATGTAACTTCTTGGGTACAAATATAGGCCTTATGCTTCTCTACAAAGTAGCTTGACCTCCAGGGCTGCTAGGTGACCTCATGGCTCTTAATTTGTTTAACTTTCTTTTCCATTCCTTCTATATTTGCTTAGGTCTCTCAAAGTTATCTCACTAGTCAAAGAAGCTCAGCTGCTTGACATATGACAGAGGTCCTTTTCGGTGGCAGCACCACAATTATAGAAGTCTCCTCAGAAAGGTTTCGCTGGTCCCCTCACTTTTGATCTTCAGGAGGCAGTTGAAGATAGTTTATTTATGATTGTATTTGACTAATATAATTTTTATTTATTGTCAGCCTAATTGAGATTATTTTGATTGTCGTCTTTTATGAAAATGGTTGTTTATTAACACTGTTAAGTTGCCTTGAGGAGCCCTGTGGCGCAGAGTGGTAAAGCTGCAATACTGCAGTCCTAAACTCTGCTCACGACCTGAGTTCAATCCTGGCGGAAGCTGGGTTTTCAGGTAGCTGGCTCCAGGTTGACTCAGCCTTCCATCCTTCTGAGGTCAGTAAAATGAGTACCCAGCTTGCTGGGGGGGGGGGTAGATGACTGGGGAAGGCAATGGCAAACCACCGCATTAAAAAGTCTGCTGTAAAAATGTTGTGATGTGACATCACCCCAGAGTTGGAAACAACTGGTGCTTGCACAGGGGGCTACCTTTACCTTTTAAGTTGCCTTGAGTTCCACAAGGCAGAAAGATAGTTCATAAATGTTTAAATAAATAACAATACATTATCTGAGTGACTTTCATTTGCTGAAAGCCAGCTTTGCTGCTGCACAGGGATTACTTTCAGAGTCTTCAGATCTTGTGCCTAACACTATATCCATCAAACACCTGGGTGTAGGTGTGTAGAGACCTGGGCGCTTTACAAACCAAGACCTACAGTTACCATGCTCTCCAGCTCATTGTGGCATGGTGTGAATCAGGTCAAAATGTATTTATTTGATTTAAAATGTTGCATAAACTGGGAGGCGGTGTGGTCAAGTGGCTTGAGTGTTTGACTAGAGTCAAAGAGACGCAGGTGTGAATCCCCACTCAGACATGGAAATTCACTGGATGACCTTAGGCCAGTCAAACTTTCTCAGCCTAACCTGCCTGATGGGGCTGCTGTTCTGAGGATAAAATGGAAGAGAGGAATATGATATTGCATGTTGCCTTGGGTAACCTTAGGAAGGTTATCTAAATATCTTTTGAAAATATATTTAAAATATTGTTGGTCTTAAAAGTGTCACCAGACTCAAATGTTGTATCTAAAAATATGTAATGAATGGTGGTATGGTGGGAAGTGCTGCTGAGTCTCAGCTGACTTGTGGCAACCCTGTAGGGTTTTCAGGGCAAGAGATGTTCAGAGGTGGTTTGCCATTGCCTCCTTCCATGTCACAACATTGGTATTCCCCCATTCAAATACTAGCCAGGGCTGACCTTGCTTAGCCTCTGAGATCTGACAAGATTGGGCTAACCTGGGCTCTCCAGGTCAGGGCAATGAATATAAATAATAAGTATAAATATTGAATGCTGAATGCTTGAATGGAAATGTTTTTCCTGAGGTTCATTTCTGCCCTTGATAAACTAGTGCAGTGCAATGCAAATTACACAGACAGACTGAGACACTGCTGCATTTCTACCAGTTTCAATAACAAAAACAGGGACGTGTCTACGGCTGCTAACAGACCGGCACTTTGGGCCAACCCAAGGACGTCTCAGGAGGTGACCCAGAAAACCTCTACACATGCAAACATCTGGCAGGCATCCTGATCCCGTACTCACCCCGTCCTCTGGGCCACTCCACCTGCCTCAAAAAGGCACCACGTCAAAAGTGGTACCTTTCTGCTGGGGCGTCTCCGAGGCAGCTCCCTGCTGTCTGGAAGACTCAGAAGTGCCTGAAGAGTAACTGGGGAGCCGCGAACAGGATGCATGAGCATTCCAGATGCTCCCCTGGTGCCCACCGCCCACCCCTTTCTGCAAGCACCATCCGGAAGCTCCGGGATGCTTTATTTCTGACCAGCTATATCCGGGGCGGCTTCAAGCCCCAAAACGGCCATCTGCTATCAGCCTACCATACTTTTTTTTTGTATAGGCGCTCACTGTCCAAAGTGGCCCCGTGACACAGAGTGGTAAAGCAGCAGTACTGCAGTATTGTGGTCTGAACTCTCTGCTCACGACCTGAGTTCGATTCCAGCGGAAGCTGGATTCAGATAGCCGGCCCAAGGTTGACTCAGCTTTCCATCCTTCCGAGGTCGGTAAAATGAGTACCCAGCTTGCTGGGGGAAAAGTGTAAAAGACTGGGGAAGGCAATGGCAAACCACCCCGTAAAAAAGTCTGCCATGAAAACGTTGTGAAAGCAACGTCACCCCAGAGTCAGAAACAACTGGTGCTTGCACAGGGGACCTTTCCTTTCCTTTCCTTTTTCACTGTCCAAACCTTCCCAAATCTTGTACAATTCTGAAGGTATTGTTCAGATTTTTTTACTTATTTAAAACTTTTTAATGCTGCTTTCCCACCCAATCAGAGTCCACGAAGTGGCAAATATAAAAACATAAAAATGTTTAAACAATTAAAAATATAATTAAAATTATAACACATAAACACATAGCACTAGAAGGAGGGCCAACACTGTTTTGGGGAGTGTGCCAGATGAAACAAAAAGATCTTCACCTGCTGAAGGTGATTTAAGACAGATGTCTGCTCTGAATTCTACTATGATCTATTCAACAGGGCCTACTCCCAGGAAAGTGTCCTAAGAATTGCACTGTAAATATCTGATCATGAGTAGCTATAGACAACTGTTCTCTATGAAAAAATTTGCCATGGTACAGAAAGCCATCAGCCTAACACTGGTATATAGAGGATCATCTTTATTCATATGTTTCTTAACCTCCTCAAAGGACTTCAAAAGGCTGTTAGGCAGGACTTCCTTTTCCAAAAGCCATGCTGAAAACAGACAAGGCACTCTCATTTCACTCTCTCTGTAAAAAACAAATGAAAAGGGATGACGGGAAGTTTTCATTTCTGAACCTTCACTCAGTTTTGCTGTTCAAAACTAGGGTCGCTGCTTGTTGCCAGCATTTTAAAGGAGCAAGACAGGATCCTCTAAACACATGCCTTTTCTCTTTAATTTGCCAATTACAAAACAGGAAGCTTATTTGTGAACAGCAAAATCAAGTGGAGGCTGAACGGTTAACTCCCCTGTTCCTTTCCTGTATGTTCAGAGGCAAAGTAGAGGGCTGCATTAATCTGTTATTTCCATAGTATGGATGGAGTGATATACATGTTCTTTCTCTCTCCTGTCTGAACCCTCACATAAATATCCATATTCCTACACAAATACACGTACCTACATAACACTATTTGGAATAGATCAGAGTTGAAATTGACCCATTTTGTTTAAATAGACATTAGTTATTAATATATATGGTTCCAGAAAGAAAATGTTTCAGTGTATCCCCCAACCCCTAACAGAACTACTTTTGTCCAAAGCATCAGTCAGCTGAGAACAGGATGCTGGAGCAGGATACAAACACTCTGGTCAGAGCTTGGGGTAGGGGAAAGTTTTTGTAAAGTAAAGTTTTTCCCTTCCTATTCTCAAAAAACCTTTCTTACTCTCTGCTCTATATAAAAAGTGCTCAAATTGGGGGCTTCCTGACTCAAATCTTTCATTAATAGAACAGGTTTTTGTATTGTGAGTTTCATCTTTTTTTTTTTTTATCTGAGATTTATATCCCGCCCTTCCCACTAGGTGGCTCAGGGCGGCTTACAACATGTAAAACTAACATAAAATATAAAATTAAGCATTAAAATTAAAATTACATAATTTATAGTTAAAAATCTAATCATTTGTTGTATACATAAAACATTAAAATCATTCAGCAGTCTTAAGTTACGCTCAATTCAAATTCGATGTTCAGTGTTCAGTACTCAGTGCCAGTCAGTTGTGGGCCAGCCGGAAGAGGGCTGTCTTACAGGCCCTGCGGAATTGGGTAAGGTCCCGCAGGGCCCTTACCTCTTCCGGCAGCTGGTTCCACCAAGATGGAGCCATTATGGAGAAGGCCCTGTCCCTTGTAGCTTTCAAGCGGGCTTCTTTTGGCCCGGGGACAACCAGGAGATTTTGAGTTCCCCATCTCAGTGCTCGCTAGGGAATGTGTGGGAAGAGACGGTCCCTCAGGTAGGCAGGTCCTAGGCCATATAGGGCTTTAAAGGTAATAACCAGCACCTTGTACTGAACTCGGTAGGATATTGGCAGCCAGTGCAGAGCCTGAAGTCCCGGCTGGATGTGCTCCCACCTTGGGAGCCCCAATAACAACCGGGCGGCGGCGTTCTGCACCAGCTGCAATTTCCGGGTTCGGCACAGGGGCAGCCCCATGTAGAGGGCATTGCAGTAGTCCAACCTCGAGGTGACCGTAGCATGGATCACCGTTGCTAGATCGTCGCGCTCCAGGAAGGAAGCTAGCTGCCTTGCCCGCCTAAGATGGAAGAATGCGGACTTGGCAGTGGCTGCTATCTGGGCCTCCATTGTTAAGGAAGGCTCCAGAAGTACCCCCAGGCTCCTGACTCTATGCGTTGCAAACAGCGGAGCACCGTCAAAAACCTGAAGGGGTATTTCCCTTCCCGGACCCCGACGGCCCAAGCAAAGGACCTCTGTCTTCGCCGGATTTAGCCTCAGCCCGCTTTGCTTGAGCTACCCAGCCACAGCCTGTAGTGCCCAGTCCAGATTTTGTGGGGCGCAGACCGGCTGGCCGTCCATAAGCAGATAAAGCTGGGTGTCATCAGCATACTGGTGACAACCCAGCCCGTACCTTCGGGCAATCTGGGCAAGGGGACGCATATAGATGTTAAATAACATCGGGGAAAGAACCACACCATGAGGCACCCCGCAATCAAGCGTGTGCCTGCGGGACAGCTCATCCCCAATAGCGACCCTCTGTCCCCGACCTTCAAGGAAAGAGGAAAGCCATTGCAAGGCTAACCCCTGAATCCCCGTGTCGGCGAGACGGCGGGCCAGCAGCCGATGGTCGACCGTTTAGAACGCCGCTGATAGGTCCAACAGCATCAGTACCGCTGAGCCGCCCCGATCCAGATGCCGTTGCAGGTCATCTACTAGGGCGACCAGCACCGTCTCTGTCCCATGGCCCGGGTGGAAGCCGTACTGAAGGGGATCAAGGACGGAAGCGTCATCCAGGAAAGTCTGTAGCTGCATCGCCACTGCCCTCTCAATAAGTTTGCCCAAAAAGGGCAAATTCGAGACCGGCCGATAATGTGCCAATTGGGCCGGGTCTAATGATGTTTTTTTCAAGAGGGGACGGACCACCGCCTCTTTAAGCTGTGTTGGGAATTGCCCTTCCATGAGGGATCTATTTATGATATCCCGTACAGGATATCTAAGCTCCCTCTGGCAGGATTTAATAAGCCAGGAGGGGCACGGGTTCAATTTACAGGTTGTTGGGCGAGCAGATAAGAGGATCCTGTCAACTTCCTCCAGGTTCCACATCTGTGCTCCCTCCCACACACCCCCTCCAGATTAGTTCTTGTGCGGCTGCCCAAGATCTTAGCTGTTTAGCACTTTCTCCCTTTCCCCTTTTAGCTTATAGGTAAGATGCTTTCGTCACCCAAGAGTTGGAAATGACTGGTGCTTGTACAGGGAACTACCTTTACCTTCAGGATAACAGCCATCAAGGAAAATAAGAGCTTGGGATGGCATGCATTCAAACTCTTCTTTCTTTTACTTTGGGGGTTTGTGCTGCTCTTTTTAGGGGCAAGAAAATAAAGAGCCACACAGTCACAGGAGATAAAAAAATAAGACCAAGGCTGATGGTGCAAAATCAGGTTAAGTATATTTTATTAGTTAATTTTTTTAAAAAAAATGCCTATGTGTTTCACCAACAGGCTTTGTCAGGGGAATCTGTTCGTCTTGCAGTAGTTCTTCAAAAAGCATAAAAGATCACTAACTCTTCTTAGGGGACAAAGAGGAAAAGGAGACTTTTTTCTGCTTGTCTGAGTCCCTCAAGTCTGATGGACCTAATTTTGTGATTTAGCTGTTGATATGTAGATTATCTACCTTGCTATTCCACCTCCACTTGCTATTAATTAATCAACATTGGGGGGAGAGATGGTAACATTCAGAAATCTTCAAATTGGCTGTTTCGGGTTGAAAGTGGCCGATGGTTGCCTTCATGGAAAGGTGCTGCTCAGCCACTTTCAACCTGAAAAACAGCCGGGCACCGCTAAAACACTGCATTCTCTGAAGAGTGCGGCATTTTAGCAGCACCCCGCCGCTTTTGGGTTGAAAGCATCCAGGTGCCGCTAAAACGCCACACTCTCCAGAGGCTTCCAAGGAAGCCTCTGAAGAGTGTAGGGGAGTAGGTGGGATAGTGCCCTAGGCAGCCACCTACCCCGCCTGCTCCCACATGCCAGCCCTGCTCATGCCCCCCTGGTCTATGCCCTCTATCTCCTTGCCAGATTGGTCACTACCTATGCTCAGAGCCGCCTGTGTCACCAGCAGCCCTTTCCTTGACTGTGCAAGGCATTGGAAGTGCATTCTTTATGCACTGCCAGGAACACTGCCTCCACTGTGCACTACCTGCATGCCTTCCTTGGTGGCAATTGGGCAAAATGTGGCACTGTCAGAGTGTTTGCAAAGCAGAGGGGGGGAGGGAGCATGAGTGGTTGGCACGGGAGAAATGTGGGTGGGTGGAATCTGTTATTGTGGGCCTCACCAAAAGTCTTGGGCCCTGGCAGCTGCCCAACTTCAGTGTATTCCAATGGCTGGCTCTGGAAGACGATACAGAGGACTGCTATAACCTCCCTGCAACACGGAGAGGCAGCAGGCAAGGCAATTCTCCCAGTCAGATGGGCTGAAAAGGAAATCAGATAATAACCCAAAAAACCATTTAACAAAAGCAAACAAAGATTTTAAAATGACAGTGACATCTAAATAAAAAATGAATTGTTCACATCCATACTCACTGTGTGTTGCATACAAATGCTGGCAATTGATTATCACTTGCGTATATAAGCAGATGGGCTAGCAACCCCCCCCCCCCAACTTATGTGGTCTGATGGCTTTTATGAATTTGTTTGCATGGCTGCTGTAGCCATATGACAAGTCCTGCCTCTTTCTGGTGCTGGGAACTGATAAGGTTAAATAAGCCTCCCCTCTCTGAGGCACAGTGTGTCTTCAAAGACTGGCTTTTGTAGCTTCTGAGCCTCTCAGAATTGTTTTCTAATTTTGCTTTTGTGGGCAAACTCTTTTATAGCACTTCTTGCTCTCTGTGCTCATGCATTCATATGGGTTGCCTTCCTTTATCAGATGTACTGATACAGAGAGCAGACAATTGTGCCATTGTTAAATTTTGAGGTTAAAAAAAAAAAAATCTGCCACGACCACCCCTCCTGCAAAAAGAAGTGCTTCACACATTTGAAGCTCATGCAGGCTATCTCAACAAACTCAGCAAAACCCCAAAGGAAGCAAGACAACTGAATGGGGAGAACTTAGGGGTCTCTCTCTCTCTTTGATACCTAGATTTTTCAAAGAAACTTCAATATATTTCAAAGACTATTTTCCCCACTATTGATTTTTTCTGCAATTTGCCAGTAAACCGCCCCCCCCCCTTTTAATTCATTCATATGAAAATCTACATATCAGCAATGGTTCAGTTGTAGAACAAGTAGTTTGCATTGCAAAAGATCCCAGGTTCAATTCCTGGCATTTCCAATCAAAAGGATCAAGTAATTGGTGATGTGGAAGACTCATTATCTTAGACCCTGGGAAACTGAGTGGGAATGAAAGGAAATCAGAAGAGGGACAAAGGAATTATGTAGGGGTTATTCACTTATATATTTCTTCTTTTAAGGTCTTGATAGGGAAATAGTACTGCTTCCCGATGTTTTAGTGAGGTAGAGTACCTTTTTGACACCAAAAACTATGTCCTCAGATCTATTTGAATGCCTGGTATTCATTGGCTCTAACCTGGATGGCTCAGCCAGGGTCAGCCCTGCTTAGTTTTTGGATGGGAGACCATCCAAGATCACTATGCAGAGGCAGGCAATGAACATCTCTTGCTTTGAAAATACAGGGTCACCATGAGTTAGCTGTGACTTGACAGCACACACACAGAGAAAGTAATCATTGAAAATTACCTTTGCATGTTGGCTTAACTTTGTGAGGCCATTCTGGCCATGATGCTGTTCTGGCACCTGACATGGTCAGTTTCCATGCCAGTGATAGCAGTCCAGAAACCATTGCCACTACTGTGGAAACTCAACAGGTGATGAACCGAAATGACAAGAATAGCAGATGTATCCAAGCCATAAAATGGATAGTATTTCCAGCAGTCTCTGCCTAATAGTCATAATGTGAGTTCTGGCATTTGCCCCCCCAGTCGGAATGAAGAGGCAGACACAATTGTTGGGATTTAAACCGGGCCGCTTTATTAGAATTAACAAATATAACTGGCAGGGAAGGGAAAAACCAGACCAGACAAGCCCTGGGGTCAACACCTGGACCCCGCCTTGTCCAAAGGGCGAGCCACCCTGCCCCCAGCACAAACCCGCCGTAATCGGGTTGTACTGAGCGGCCAGGCCCGCAGCCATCACCAACCGGGCTGGCATCAATCCCCATGGAAAGATCCAACCAGGTGAGGCTCTCTGTGATCTGCATCACCGTACTGAGCCGTTTAGCCCATCTACGGTTCCTGCATACCACCGCACCAACGGTGCTAGGCCATAGGTGCTCCCCTGGAAAACCCAATGGCCAAACCTAATCCAGCCTGCGACCGAACTAATATTCAACAAAACCTAACCTACTAGGCAGTACAAGGTAGGCGAAAAACACCCCCACATAGGCCAATTGTGTGGGAGTGAAAAAATTCCTACCTGGCCCCAAAAGGCGACCGGCATGTACCTGTACTGCCAATGGGAAGGGCGGGCGGGCGGGCAGAGAGCCGAAACAAAACTGCGCAATAAGGCGGGAGCCGGGGCTTATATAGCCCCAACTCCGCGCCTTGCAAAACACCCGTATGTCGGGTGATGTTGGTGCCCCTCCCTCCTTCCGGGGGTGCAAAGACGGCCCCCAGCCTATAGCTTGCCAGCTGGCTCGGCTGGGAAGGGGCCGGACCTTGCCCCCCCAGTCGGAATGAAGAGGCAGACACAATTGTTGGGATTTAAACCGGGCCGCTTTATTAGAATTAACAAATATAACTGGCAGGGAAGGGAAAAACCAGACCAGACAAGCCCTGGGGTCAACACCTGGACCCCGCCTTGTCCAAAGGGCGAGCCACCCTGCCCCCAGCACAAACCCGCCGTAATCGGGTTGTACTGAGCGGCCAGGCCCGCAGCCATCACCAACCGGGCTGGCATCAATCCCCATGGAAAGATCCAACCAGGTGAGGCTCTCTGTGATCTGCATCACCGTACTGAGCCGTTTAGCCCATCTACGGTTCCTGCATACCACCGCACCAACGGTGCTAGGCCATAGGTGCACCCCTGGAAAACCCAATGGCCAAACCTAATCCAGCCACCGCCAATGCCAAGCCTCTGCTTAGGCATTAGCGCCCCAACGGGTGGCCCAGAGCCAACCGCACCCCCTGCCAAACTTCCTCTACAAAGGCCCGGCTACCCAAATCAAATAATTAAACACCATCCGGCCGGTACAGGTCGACTTAATGACCCGAATGGCCGGATGAGGATGAAAATCCTAGTCCCCCCTCCATGGCCTTGGAAGGGCCCAATTGGCCTTACGTCTGGCCCGTTCGATTCCCCCCGGCGGAATGGCGCGCCTCAACACGCCCCTGCACTGAGACCGGGCTGGGTGCCCCAGGAGCCGTCCGGCGAAATGGGCAGCCCCAAAAGACCATGCTGCGCCCGCAGATGAGAACCCGCCTTCTCTCACCCCGAGCCACAGCACCTGAAAAACAAACCACAATCAGCAACGTGCACAAAATTGGCAAACATTAGGCCAACCCCCTAAACAATCCACGGAGGACTGCCTACCTTGGATCTTTTATCCCCGACAACCTGTTCACCTCAGAGCAAAACCATCCCAGAAATAACTAGCATCAGCCCAGCACGGGTATGTGACCCACAACCTACTGGGAGCCGGCCGGCGGATGGGGCTGTGGCCCTTTTCCAGGTGGCTGCGAACCGCCGCCTCCGCCTCCGGGGCGCTTACCGCCCGCTCCGTGCTTTGATCTACTGCAGGCTGACAGTGCATGGGGCCCACTGCACAGCGGACACTCGTGACGAAATTTACAGGGCTCCCTGGGGCAGACCCCCTTGGAAGCGAACTCCCAGCACAACAACCGGGAATGATCCGGCTGGCCCGCGGAAACGCGGGCACCTGGGGTAGTCTGTTGTTGCTGTGCTCCCTGCACCAAATGACCGCTATCGGACCTATCCCCGGAATTTGGTTTTGCCGGGGCCATCAGCTGCAACCACAGCTGTTGATTTATTTGGTCCCACGGCATTCCGGGATTGACAGCAGCCCGCATCCGGAAGGCTTCGTCGTATTGCAGCCATGCTGCCCCGGCGAAGTCCGTATAAGCCCTATAAACTATGTCTATATATTGAAAAAGGGCGGCCGCCCTGGCCGGCTGTGCCCTTGCGATGACCCCGGCATAGATCAGAAAGCCGGGCAACCAATTCGCCCAGGCCCTGTCAACCTTCCTGCGCTTTATCTTTTCCTTGTCCCTGTCGTCGAGCTCTTCCTTACTTTTTTTTTTCGAGCTCCCTGAACAGGAGACCAAAAACATCGACGTACTCCCCACGGAGAATTTTCTCACGTGTGGCCGCCGTCAGATGATCCCCCAAAGGCAAAGAAGTGTCGCCGTAGGGGAGAGCGTGAAAGGGGATACTCGCATAGGGGTTCGGGGGGTAGAACCACCCACCCACTTGAGTCGAAGGCCATGCACCCTGCAACTGGACCCCCTGCTGACCACCACCTGGCCAAATGCCCGGTGTGGGCAGTGAAGGAGGGGCTGCAGGGGGCGCCCCAGCGCCTACCAGCTGACCAACGGGGGCAGGAACTGCACTGGACAGCAAACTGGGTGTATGAAAACCCAAAGCCCACGGCTGAGTGGGGCCCAACTGTTCGTTGGCGCCTGACCACCCGGGCCCCCATCCCACCCCGCCCACCCCCAGCAAATGGGGGGTTGGCTGGGCTGGACCCCAAGGCCAACCTTGAATGGGCAAAGTCATGGGCTTACCACCATCACCCTGAAAGACGCCCGAGCCTCCAGGGGGCTGCGGGCCACCACTTCCAGATGCCCCTTCGCCCGATGGGCCTTCTCCTGGATCTTCCTCCTGGTCAGGTTCCAGCGGCGCTTCCGGCTCCGACTGCCCGCCCTGTAAAGCAGACAACCTTGCCAGCAATTCAGTTTCAAAAGTCAGCCGGGCCGACCGGCTGGTGGCACGGCGACGGCCCTCCCAAATGGGTGAACCTCTGGCCACACGTTCCTGCTCGAGGGCATCCAATTGGCTAATAATAGCGAGCCGAACCCGCTCACTCTGGCCCTGATCTTCAATTGGGGCTCCTTGCTGGCCCCGCCCCCGGGGTGGGCGAGCAGGCTGCTTGCCCTTAGACTTGCCCTGTCCCTTCTTAGGTGCCATCCTCTAATGGTACCAATGCACCAAACGGAGACTTACCGGCCACCCAAGGCCCCTTTTTAGCCCCCACCTCCTCCCAGGATAGGAAGAGCAGCAAACACCCCTGTTAATGGGGTAGCCCACACCACAGCTCCACAACACAGAAAGACACCACCCCAGAAACTACCAGCCCCACAAGTAGGGAATGGATGAAGAGAGGGGGAAGGTTGCCAAAGGCACAAGCCCAGGCACCCGGCCCTCAAGAAAAAAGAAACCAGGGGGGGGGGGCCGGGGAGGACAGGAAGCTCGCCGCGCTACTCAATCCAAGCAAAACAGTGGCCCAATCCCTTCCAAGGGGGGAAAAAATGCCGCACCGTGGTGGCCTGAAGACCCACAGGAGAAGGCTGCTGCCTAATAATGGCCAGTCGCCTGCGCACGCTTGGACCAGGGGCCACTTCGCGCAGCCCTGATTCGGGCTAAGCAACGGGAATAAAATGCCCTTGGGCCGGGAAGCCTTGAGCAGGGAGCGCCGCGCCGACCCGATCCGTCCCGGCCACCCCCGAGCCTCCCACTCCACTGGGCCTTGGCCCCCACGCCTGACTCAGCCTCCGAAGCGCCTCGCCGCGCGAAGCCCCGCCGAACAGCTGTTTCTCCGAGGCCGCTGCTACGCCGCCGCGTGTTTCAGCCTTCGCAAGCGCCTCGCCGCGCGAAGCCAACGCCGCGCTGAACAGCTGATCCCCGGAAGGCAAGTTGTTACGACGACCCTCGTTGCCCAGGCCTAGCCCTGAGCTCAGACCCACGTGGCTCTCTCCAGAGAGCCGAAACAAAACTGCGCAATAAGGCGGGAGCCGGGGCTTATATAGCCCCAACTCCGCGCCTTGCAAAACACCCGTATGTCGGGTGATGTTGGTGCCCCTCCCTCCTTCCGGGGGTGCAAAGACGGCCCCCAGCCTATAGCTTGCCAGCTGGCTCGGCTGGGAAGGGGCCGGACCTAAGAGATGAAGAAAAGAAAAGGCACATGTTATTGACTGGATTGGGCCACTTGAGGCTGACAGCAGATAATCTTATGTTTGACTGAGAAACCTTCCCCATGATCCTATGTGGTAGGGGAAGAGAAACAATGTCCTGTCCCTTTAATAGAAGCTTAATGTGTGGAAATGGAAGGCTGAAGCTTTTCATGGCACAAAGATAGTAACATCACCAGGTAAATAAAGGGGCAGGGCATTTTACCTCCTCCAGATTGTTGGTGACTCTATCATGTGGCTTTCACTTGCTTGGTTTTGTAGCTCTTGCTACAATGGCCATCTATTGGCAACAAGAGTGAGTCTTTCTCAAGTGATTCATATTATCACTGAAGATATTACCAGTAAGTGAAGGCATGACTTAATATTGGTCATGTTCTAGTTTGTCTTGGAGCACAACATGTTATGCTTCTAAATATACGTTTGGCATTGATAAAGAGGCTACACCCAAAGTAACACAAAGGTCTTGCAGTTTATTTGACAGGATCATTGTGGGTGTGCTGTCGCAATCAAAACAGCCAGGAATTGCTCAGCAGGTTTGACTTGATATATGGAAAAGAAAGAGTAAAAAACCACAAGGAGAAGGAGATGAAAGCCATTTAAAGTTACAGCATCAGGTGGGTAGCAATAGCTACAGCATTCAGGTGGGTCTGAAACAATAGAACAAAGTTTGAGCTGAAGTGTGCATGCACATGAATGCTTGTACCCAGAATTAAACAACAACCATGATTACTACTTTTGTGACTAGTATAATGCCATAACACATCTGAGATCACTATTCCTTCTGGGAAAGCAGCAGTAATTTTGTTCAAGGTCATAACTCTGGTGCTCCACTGCTCATACAAATAGGCTGCTACTGCAGTACCTTTTAGACGGGGTGGCCAACCTTGCTTAATGTAAGAGCCGCATGGAATAAACATCAGATGTTCAAGATCTGCAAGACATGAATGTCAGATGTTTGAGAACTACAAGGAAGGAAGGAAGGAAATAGATTGGGGGGAAGTAGAGGTAGAAAGAAATCAACTTTAAATGCATTGTCTAAGCTGCCAGCTGGCTTGGCTCGGAGAAGTGATTTTAAGAGACAAATGCCTTCTCCAAGCTAGCCAACAGGGCGATGGGAACTTCAAGAGCTACACAATATGTGTGAAAGAGCCACATGTGGCTCCTGAGCTACAGTTCGGCCACCCCTGCTTTAAACTGACTCTTAAATATGGTGTAGGGTAGCTCTGCTCTAATTGCTAATCCAGGAGAAGACTAAGGTCCATGTTGAGAATGCAAAGGCCTAGGCCCTAGACTTATCTATTTTAACATACTGTAGCCGTCAAGAATGCCCAAGCCCAAGTGTGAAGGAGGAGGCTTGCTATCTCCTTCTGTTTAACCCCCTGGAGATCAGAAAACCCCACAGTCAAGTCTTTGCTTGATGAAGTTGCCCTTTCACTCAGCTCCCTAGGGGTGCCAAAACTGAACTGGTACCCACCCTCTGCCACTAATGACCCTGAAAATATCTCCTGCTAAATGGAATAGTTCATCTAGTATGTACCTGTAGTCAGGCCTCGAATTCAGCGGGAGCTCACAGGAATGCAGCTCCTGAACCTTTCTGAGAGTTCCACCTCCTCTTTCCCACCTTGTCCACTGAATAGCAGGTGCAACTGCATAACAATCCTTGGATGAGCTCCACCATTTTTTACCCTTCAAAACGACCCCTGTCTGTAGTGCCATTTACAGGCTCTGTTTAGTTGCTGTGCTCGGCTCTGCAAGTTAGCACTGGGGCAATTTACCACAACTTGGTTCATTTAAGTATCATGCTGCAGGATAGGTGAGCTGGCTTGCTGCCTCTCCCCATCATCAAATTTCAGATAGCAAAATCCCATAGGTGTGGTATATTTCCTGAGACCAGAATTAAAGCTTCCAAAATATAAGGAAGTGTAATCAACGAATAAAATAAATAAACATGTTCTGTTCAACCATTTGGGCTAAGCAAGGGAACAAAGCAAAGGTGAAAACACCTCTACCCTTACACTAGGTACTTCCTGGTGTTTACTTAAGGACAAACCAATAGTTCAAAGCTCATTATCTTAGTTCCCATGATTGGGTCCTCTCTGTGTTGTACCTTCTGTGTGGGCAAGATGGAGTCCCTAGGTAAAAGTTTAGTCCATGTTATGCTTTTAAATATACATTTGGCATTGATAAATAAAGTGTCCATCCAAAGAACTGGCCAAAATGGAAGAAAGAATATAAGAGAGAGATTCTTCCTCATCCCCTGCAAATTTATACTCTACCTCGGGGAGTCCAGTAATTTACCTGGGGGTCATTTGGATCTGACCCATCCCCGAGTTTACTTTCTAGCCAGTTGACCCTTAGCAGTCTCTCCCTTTTGAGTGTAACTTGGTAGCAGAGTATGAGGTAATAAGCCATTGCCCTGCTTCAGCCAGGCTTATTAGCATAATTAAGAGCTTGAGTACTCTGTGGATGGGAGCTTCATGGCTCTTTTCTTCAACACCACTCCTTTCTGCCTGGTACTAGTCTATAGGGGTGGTCACTTAAACATGGACAGAGAGCAATCCCAATAATGGAAATACTGGGGGATTTCTCCACATAAAGCAACTAGTGAGTTGACTGGAGTGGAGGAACTACTAATAATTCTGGATCAGACCAGAGCTGTCTTATGGTAGTCTTTCAATGAAGAGCTTTCAAGGTTAACACTAGGACTGAGCCGGCAAATCAATCAGCAGTCAATGTAGCAATCTTGTGTTCTTGTGGAAGTAGAGTGGGAGAACAGGGAAACAGAAAATGAGGAGGAGTCAGAAAATACATCAGGCCAAGAGAATCAGAAGTAGGGCTGCCAGGTCCAATTTAAAAAATATCTGGGGCCTTTGGGGGTGGAGCCAGGAGCAAGGTTGTGAAAAGCATGACTGAACTCCAAAGGGAGTTCTGGCCAACACATTTAAAGGGACTGTACACCTTTTAAATGCCTTCCCTCCATTTGGAAATATTGAAGGATAAAGGCACCTTCTTTTGGGGCTCATAGAATTGGACCCCCTAGACCAATCTTTTTGAAACTTTGCGGGGTGTGTGTGTGTTTTGAGAAGCACCAGGTGCTATGCTGAAATGTTTGTGCCTCTACCTAAAAAAACCAGCCTCCCCACCTCCAAAGCCAACTTTATTAGAATTGATCAACTGATCGATTCTCCATTATACCCTATGGGAGTTGGTCTCCATAGGGTATAACAGAATGCCCAGCAGACATCCCCCCCTTGCTTTCTCAGGGCTTTTTTTGTAGCAGGAACTCCTTTGCATATTTGGCTACACACCCCTGATGTAGCTAATCCTCCTGGAGCTTATAGTAGGCCTTGTACTAAGAGCCCTGTAAGCTCCTGGAGAATTGGCTGCATCAGGGGTGTGTGGCCTAATATGCAAAGGAGTTTGTGCTACAAAAAAAGCCCTGTACTTTCTGATAACTCTAAAGTGGGGGGAGTGATTGGCAACTGTAATCAGAAGTTCTAGGGCAAGTGGAAGTGAACTGGAGGGGAAAAGGGAGGACACAAAGAGGCCAGAGGGAAGAATATCAAAGTGGATGGGACATTGGGATCAAAAATAGGTACAGGGGAGAGGTGAAAATTGACATGAATGATAGAGGGAAGTTAGGGTTGCCAAGTCCAATTTAAGAAATATCTGGGGAGCCAGGAGACTTTGGGGGTGGAGCCAGGAGACACTGGGGCGGAGCCAAGATCAAGGCTGTGACAAGCATCATGAACTCTAAAGGGAGTTCTGGCCCTCACATTTAAAGGGACCACACACCTTTTCAATGGCTTCCTCCCATAGGAAATAATGAAGGATGGGTCACCTTCTTTTGGGGCTCATATAATTGGATCCCCTAGTCCAATCTTTTTGAAACTTGGGGGGTATTTTGGGGAGAGGCACTAGATGCTATACGGAACATTTGGTGCCTCTACCTCAAAAAACAGCCCCCCCAGAGCCCCAGATACCCGCGGATGAATTCTCCATTATTTCCTATGGGAGGAAGTAGGGAATAATAAAGTTCTCAGCAGACATTCCCCTCCCCTCCCCCCCGCTTTCTGATGACTCTGAAGTGGAGGGAAGGCCTCCAAACCAGGGGATCCCCTGCCCCCACCTGGGGATTGGCAACCCTACAGTGGGAGGAGGAGGAGGAGGGCCCAGACCCCCCTCGGGCGACCCCTACCCCCCCGGGCAGGGCGAGGATACCTTGCTCGCTGGGGATGTCATAGTCTTCCTCCAAGATGAGCTGGTCCCCGATCCAGATGGCGGCGGCGGCAGGACCAGCCATGGCAGCAGCCCGCCCACCAGCGACTCCCCCCTCACCCCAAGTGGACCCAGGGGGCAGGCAAGGAGCCACCCCACCACCCTCCCTGGGAGCCGTGCTCCCACCCCCCAGGAGGCCAAGCCAGCAGCTGCCGGGTGGCGGGCGAGCGAGCCTCTGCTTGGCGTTGCCCCGGAGACCGAGCAGGAAGGGGAGGCACTTCCGCGCGCAGCCTGGAGCGGCCCTCTCGCTTTTCCTCCCCCCCTCCCAGGAGGCCGCGCCAGAAGGTGGTGGGCGGGCAGCTAAGGCATCTGACTTGGGTTGCCCAAGTAGGAAGAGGAGGAGGCACTTCCCAGCGCAGCCTAGAGAGGCACACTCTCTCTGCCACCACCCCCACCCCCACCACGCTCCTGGCCCGCCCCCCCCACTCCACCTCAGAGGCGGAGTGGGTGATGCCGCTGCGCCGCCGCCCCCTCCCCACCCCATCCCAGAAGCGGAGAAGGGGCAGCTCGCCGCGCTCCTTCGCGCCGTTTCTTCCCCCGCTTCTGTTTTGGGGGGGAGCGGGGGAAGAGGCTGGAAAACCTGGGGTCCCCTGCTAGAGCGGGAGGATTGGGACCCCTAAGGGAAGTTGAAGATTTGGAAGGGTGGGGGAGAACCCGCAGCCAGAACACTGACTGAATGTAAGTATTAATATGGAACACCATTCTGCATGATGATGGTCCAACTGCACAACAGTGTCCACAGCTTTTTGCTGATTTCAGCCTCTAAAGTCCGATCAGATGCAGTCACAGTAGTCTTCTTAGATATTTTATGCCAATGGTTCAGTGGATTCTTGCCACTTTAGAGGCCTCTTTTCCGCAGTGAATGTTTTCATTTTTTAATAATCTGAAAATGTCAAAAATGCTCTTTAATTTTATTCTTAAAGCATCACTACATAGTTACAATGATCTGTAACTAGGAACATGTGAGTCCCAGTGAGAATGGGAGGAAATAAATGAAATAAATAAATATTTATGGCTAATAATAGTGCCCAGTGCCACCAGCTGAAAAGTTCTCAAATAACGAACCCATTGTGATACCATAAGAAAATGTAGTCTTCTGTGTGTCGGAACATAAATGGAATTTTATTATAATTGACTAGTATTACAAGATTAGGATATGATATGTTTTTGGACACCCATGAGTAGAGGTTGTAATTTTGTTTCTATTGGTGGGAGCTCCTTTTTGTTCTTAAATTTTATTTAAGCTGCTTTGAGTCCCATTGATTGGGAGAAAAGTGGGATATAAATATTTAAAATATTTTTTTAAAAAAAAGAGTTATATTGGATAAGACTAGTGGTCCTTGTAGTCCAGCATGATGGCAACCGTTTCACTGTAGTATCAGAAAACAGCATAGGGCTAAAGACCTTCAAAAAAACATAAGAAGAGCCTTGGTAGATTAGATCAGTGGCCCATCTAGCCTGGAATCCTGTCTCACACAGTGGCCAATCAGTTCCTCTGGAGGTCCAACAACAGATCATAGAGGTTGAGGTCTTTACCTGATGTTGGCTCCTGGCCAAGGCTTTTTTTGTAGCAGGAACTTTGCATATTAGGCCACACACCTCTGGTGTAGCCAATCCTCCAAGAACTTAAAGGGTTCTTAGTACAGGGCCTATTGTAAGCTCCAGGAGGACTGGCTACATCACGGAGGTGTGGCTTAATATGCAAAAGAGTTCCTGCTACAAAAAAAGTCCTGCTCCTGGCACTGATGTTCAGAGGTTTACTAGTTCTGAATGTGGAGGTTCCCTTTAGTCAACATGGCTAGTAGCCACTGATAGACATATTCTCCATGAATCTATCCAATCTAGGGTTGCCAATTCCCTCAACGGAGCAGGTGGAAGAAGGGGGGTATGTGTGCACTTACCGGGAGGGAAGAAAGAAGAAAAAGGAAATAAGTGTGATTCCTTCTAGGTGATGTAGACATGTCAGAGGTGATGGTCTGCTTTGTGGACAAAACTCTAAGGCAGAATTAGTTTCAAACCATAGAGTTTTTGCCCAAAAACCAGAGCATCCCCCCCCCCCCGTGTTACTGATGTTTCTATGTGACTTCCGAGTGACATAGGCATGTCGTGTTTCCTTTCAGTTTCTTGTCTGTTTTGGGGTGGTGGTAATTTCCCATGGTTTCTGATAGCCCTGAACCAGGAGGAGAGGCTTCAACCTCAGGGATCCCCTCCCCCATCTGGGGGCTGGCAACCCTAATCCAATCCCCTTTTAAAACTTTCTATGTCTATGGCTGTCAGTATATCCTCTAGCAACAAGTTACTTAGATGTTGCCTCTGATATTCAGAGTTTTACTAAGTCCACAGCAGTCAGTTCCATAATTTATTTACCTACTGATTAAAGAAGCACTTCTTTTGCCTGTCTTGGTTCTATTACCTGTTAACTTCATTGAGTGCCCTTGAGTTCTAGCCATACAGGAGAGGGAGAAAAAATTCTTTCTATCAAATTCCTCCAACCCATACTTAATTGTATAAACCGCTATTATACCTCCTCTATTATTAATCTTTTTTTAAAATGGAAAAGTCCTAGCCTTTCCTCTTAGGAAAGGTTCTCTAACCACTTGATTATCATCTTCTCACGTTCCAGCTCTGTAATCTCTTTTTTGAGATATGCTGACCAGAACTGTACACAATATTCCAAAGGAGGCCACACATCAATAAATACAACATTAGTCATTTTGTTTCTTATTTCTCTCCTAATAAATCCCCCACATGGAGTTTGTCTTTTTTTTTTGCTGCTGTGTATTGAACCAACATTTTCTTCAAGCTATCCGCTACAACCTCTGGATCTCTTTCAGTCTCAGTCTCTGCCAGTCCAGGCTCCCTCTGAGTAAATTTAAAATTGGAACTTTTTGTTCTGCTGTGTGTCTCTTAACAACAATGAACTCCATTTGCCATGTTGTTGCCCACTCCCCCAAAAGAGTTCAGAGAGGGCCACAAACAGAAATAGCTGGAATGGCAAATGGAAATTGGCACCATATCAGATAGAGCTGCCAACTCTAGCTTGGAAAATTCCTTTAGATTTGGGGACAGTCTTATGGGGGGCACCTTAGGAGGGATGTGATGCCATAGAATCCATACTCTGAAACTGCTATTTCCTCCAGCAGAACTGATCTCTGTAGTCTGGGGACCAGTTGTTGTTCCAGGAGAACTCAGGCCCCCACCTAGATATTTGTAACCCTAAGACCTGGGTGACCTGTGTTCGAAGTAGGGTTGCCAGCTCCAGGTTGGAAAATACCTGGAGATTTTCAGGGTAGAACCTAAAAGGGGCAGGGTTTTTTGGGGGGAGGGACTTAAAAAAAAACATTTTCTCCAGATGAACTGACATCTGTTGCTTGGAGATCAATTGTAATAGGGGGAGATCTCCAGTCACCACCTGGAGATTGGTAACCCTGGTTCAAAGTTCACTGAGTTCCATTGGGCCACTTACATTCTCTTGGCCTACCTCATAGGGTTGTTTTGAGGATAAGATGGTGAAGAATGTATGACTCTCTGAGCAGCTTGGAGGAAAGGTAGGATAGAAATGTACTGAACATATATAAAAACCAGCAAAAGAGCTACTTTCCCCTCTAAGAGCAAATGTTGTCTGCCTAGTACCCTGCCAAAGATTGGGTGTGTGAGAAAGGAATAAAAAGAATGGCGCTCCTTTGTCAAGCATTTTAAAGAGGGGTTTTAAAAGCGAAACTTTAAGCAGGGGCATGATTACTCTATAAAACAGACCTTTTAAGAATCTAAACTTTCATCACTCTTTTCATGCAGTTTTTGGTCTGTGTCTTTACTGCATAGTTCCCAGGATATAAAAGCTTTCTTTGCATCCCCTTAGGCAGAAATTTTGAATCAGCATTTAATTATCACTGGACTAGTAAAAGAGACACTCAGATAGACAACCACGTGGTTACAGTTGTTTTGAATATGTTCTGCATTTCATCTTGTAAGGCAGCAGTCCTTATATTCATTTGCACATGTGCTTTTAAGGGGCAAAGATTTAAGTGACCTGGACAGATATCAAGTCAGCAGCAGCTGCCACCGCATTATCTTTCCAGGAAAGGATCAACATTGGGGCTTGATTGCACATGTCCCTCCTGCATATATCCTGAACTTACGTGTCCAAGTGTAAACACAATTTGTCAGTCCTTCATCCAGAAATGTGTGGCTAAATACCATACATCAAGGCCAGTGTTATAGGGTTGCCAATCCCCAGTTGGGGGCAGGAGATCCCCTGCTTTGTAGGCCCTCCCCCTGCATACGGTATAATGGAGAATCAATCTGTAGGTATCTGGGGCTTTGGGGGGGCTGTTTTTTGACGTGGAGACACTGAATTTTCAGCATAGCATCTGGTGCCTCTTCTAACCCCTCCCCCTAAGTCCCAAAGTCTCCATATATTTTCTGAGTTGGACCTGGCAACCCAAATCAGGGACCAGAGGCTGCAGTGCATCTGCCAAGGTCCAAACCCAAGGTATCCCAGGAGTTCTTTGGCCTTGCAGCTTCTACCTGTACTCTGAAGATGAGTTTTAATTCTGGGGGATCCCCAGGTCCCACCTGGAGGCTGGCATGCCCTATTTGTCTACCCTGAGTGACTAGGCTCATAAGTAGGGTTGTCAAGTCCAATTCAAGAAATATCTGGGGACTTTGGGGGTGGAGCTAGAAGACTTTGGGGGTGGAGCCAGGAGACATTGGGGCAGAGCCAGGAATAAGGATGTGACAAGCATAATTGAACTCCAAGAGAGTTCTGGCCATCACAGTTAAAGGGACAGCACACCTTTTAAAACGTCTTCCTTCCATAGGAAATAATGAAGGATAGGGGCACCTTCTTTTGGGGCTCATAGAATTGGACCCCCTGGTCCAATCTTTTTGAAACTTGGGAGGTATTTTGGAGAGAGACACTAGATACTATACTGAAAATATGGTGCCTCTGCCTCCAAAAACAGCTCCCCCAGAGCCCTCGAAACCTCCAGATCAATTCCCCATTATATCCTGTGAGAATCGATCTCCACATAGGGAATAATGAAGTGCTCAGCATCCCAGTTCCAAAGCACCAGTTCCTCCAGGGGAAACTGTAATCTGAAGAGAAGCTGGAATTTTGGAAGATCTGCAGGCTAGGGGTGTGCATTCGGTTTGGCTGAACCGAATCAACCGCCGAATCATTCCTGATTTGGCTGTATATGGAATCGCATACAGCCGAATCCAATTGGGGCCCATTATGCGGGAGCCGAGTATGGCTCCCTGTATACTTCCGTATAGATATTCGGAAGTATACGGAATTCAATGCAAAAGGCGGGAAAGGGGCTTCTGCAGCCTCAGGGGAGCTGCTTGCCTCCTTTCCCGCCTTTGGTAGCCTTTTCCCGCCTCTCCCATAGCCTCCCTGGGATCAGGGTAGGGAGGGGGAAGAGGAGCCCCAGCAGCCAATCCAAAGTATGCATTTGCAAAATGCATTGCAAACGCATGCTTTCAGGGCTGTTGTGTAGCTGATCCCCCAGCCATCAGCAACATTATTGTTCTTTTGATCTTTTGCTTACTTGGGTATCCAAGTAAGCACTGTTGTCTGGCCAATCACAGAGCAGTGCTATTTTTTGAAACTGCTCTCTGTAGGGCCAGAGAACCTTTTAAAGGAGTCTGCCTGGCTGGACTCCTCCATTACTGCTGTGTTGGTGTGTGTTGGTGTGAAAGAGAGATTGTGCTGTGCTGGCCCTTGGCCTCAGCTGCTGCTGCTCTCTCTCAGCCTTACCAGACTTGCCTGGTGTAGAGAAGGCATCTAAGTTAAGACAGTCTTGGGGTTCTTGTTTTTAGAAGATCACTTATTAAGGGACTCAGTTCTCATTCCAAATCCCAAAGCGGTCAGCTGTGATAGGTTTAGAAGAAGTATTCCCCCCCCCCCTGTATATTTTCGAATCCGTGTACTACCGAATTTTTTTTTTTGCACATCCCTACTGCAGGCCTCACTTGGAGGAGAGCAGAGCAACCTTAACTTAGAAAGGGGATACACTGAAAGCCTTGCTGAATACCTCTTCAAAATCTTGAAATGCAACACTGCCACATGTGGTCAAGACTTCTTGTTTCCATTGTGCATACAATCTGATTCCACAGCCTTTGCATTAAGGAGGACACTTCCCAACAGAGGCTCCAGAGCTCCTCATTTTACCTTTCTGTCTCCTAAGCAGATATTCTATTTTCTCAAGAAATCTATACAAAAAGTGTTAGTAGATTACACAAGCTACAAGTGGAGGACTGCGAAAAAAGAGAACAAAGAGCAGAATTTTCTCCCCTGTTGTCATATTTTCTGTTTCTTTTCTCCCTTTCTTACGATACAAGAACTCATGGGCACTCAATGAAATTGCTGAGCAGTCAAGTTAGAATGGATAAAAGGAAGTACTTCTTCACCCAAATGGTGATTAACACATGGAATTCACTGCTGCAGGAGGTGGTGGCAGCTACAAGCATAGATGGCTTCAAGAGGGGATTGGATAAACATGGAGCAGAGATCCATCAGTGGCTATTAGCCACAAGAGATAGATGGAACTCTCTATTTGGGGCAAGTGATGCTCTGTATTCTTGGTGATTGGAGGGGGCAACAGTGGGAGGGCTTCTAGTGTCCTGGCCCCATTGATAGACCTCTGGATGGCACCTGGTATTTTTTGTCCACTGCGTGACACAGAGTGTTGGACTGGATGGGCCACTGGCCTGATCCAATATAGCTTCTTTTATGTTCTTAACACAACTAGGACTTTACTACTTAAGTAACTGTTGATGCTAATTTAGATTTACAGTCACAAACAATAGCTTGCTTTAAGCCTAAGGCAAATCCATGAATGCACCAAGATGGTTCAGGGCTTCGACTCTAGAAGATCACTTATTAAGGGACTCAGTTCTCATTCCAAATCCCAAAGCTGTCAGCTGTTATAGGTTTATAAAGATCTGTATCAGTTTCATGTTGTATTCGACCACTCTCTCCTGCATATATTCACCAAACTGCTGGTCAGACATTTGGGGTTCTAAATGTACAATTGCCAGGCCTTTTCCTAACAGACATGCAAAAACTAAATGAACATTTTCCTTGGAAGCTTTTCTTGCTGTCAGTGAACACACACTGGTGGCAGATCTCCTTAGTCACAGTGATTGCTCCCACACACACACATGGAATTCACTGCACACACTCATTAGATTAGGCTCATCAACCTCTAGGTGGTGCCTAGAGTTCTTCTGGAATTGCAACAGGTCTCTAGACCACAAAAATCAGTTCCCCTAGAGAAAATGGCAGCTTCAGAAAGGAGACTCTATGGCATCCAGGGCTGGCTCTTTCACTAGGCAAATTAGGGTGCTAAATTAGCTGCCCCCACCTTTTTGTTTTTTAAAAATTCCTTCCCCTCCCCACCCCAAATTGCTGCTGTCTTCCCCCCATTGCTGCCACTTCTCCCTGCCTCCTTCCTCTCCCTCCCCGCCCTGAATAGCTGCTGCCTTCTCATTACTGCCACTTCTTGCCGCCTCCTTCTCCTCCCTCCCTGCCCTGAATTGTTATTTCCCCCCATTGCCGCTGCAATGGGAGAGTGGGTGGGTGGTGGGGGGGGGGCAGGGGGCAGCAGGGCTACCTGGGGCACTGCAGGCCCTAGGGCTGGCCCTGATGGCATCACATCCCTTCTCAGCAATCTCCTGTCCCTATGCTCCATCCCCAGATCTTCAGGAATTTCCCAACCAAGACTTGGAATCCCTACATCAGATCCACTGGGAATGAAAATTAATGAAAAGGAATTTGGCATGATTCCCTTCCATTTTCAGTGGCATATCTTACAGGGAGGTTCCACATACATTATGGATTGTTTTATGAACAGCATTGATATCAGTGCCTTGATTCAAATGCCAGACATGCAATTTGGCTTTAAAAATAGGGTTGCCAGTGTTTCCTGGCACTGCTCTGAGCATAGGTGAAAGAAAACTAAAATTTTAAAAAAATCCGTTATCCAAGGACATAAACCCAGAAGTGATGTCACGTATGACAACCTCATCCAATTCCCTCCCTCAGAAGCAAAATTTTCTCTTCATTTTTATTTGCCTTACTGACTGGAGCCACCCTAATAGTCTGTTTTCTTCTTTCCTAAAGAACTCTGACTGTCCCACCCTATCACAGTATATTTTATTGCTGGCTCAAGCCAGGAAGCTGATTGCCCTTTAACTCAAGCTACTGAAAATGGTGTTCATGGTGGCATTTTGAAATTCAAAAATAACAAAATATTTTATTTAACATAGAGGGGAAAGGTCGGGTGAAACCAGGGGTTGAAATTTCTGAGGTAGAACTAGTACATGCACAGATTTTAATTCTTATGTTTCAGACTAATGAGAGTCTCTTTAGCTGTTCAGTTATTTAAATATTTATGTTTTTTAAACATTTCAACTTTTAATAAAAGTTAAAAGATTTGAATAACAGTCATTCTAGAGGGGTGATATAACAAGCTTCCAAGGAGGATAAATTTTATAGACATTTTGTAAGAAATGTTCCTTCTAAGCTGCAAAGTCTTGTGAGCAAAAATTATATTTTGTGAGCTACTGGCATTAAAGTTGTGAGCTACTGCATAAATTAAGTGTGTTCTGGGGTTATCCTTCCTGAGCTAAGAGAAAAATATGTGAGCTGGAGGCTAAAAATCTGTGAGCTAGCTCACACTAACTCAGCTTAGAGGGAACACTGTTTGTAAGGTCTCCTATATGCTTCAGTTCTTAGTAGATCTGTACTAATCAGGAAAGTATGAATATCAGTTAGGCGTCACAGATGTAGAAGGCATCTCAAAATTTCCTCCCCCCAAAATGGATGCTGATAAATATCAAGTTTAAAAAATCTTAGCAGTACCATTTCATCTCAAAAACTCCCACTCTTCCCTTTTGTGGTTCCCCCCACCCCCCGGGGCTGTACATAGTCATAATCAGAATCATCCATTAAGTTTGGACTACTGATGTCTGCATGGCAATAGGGCTGGGCGGGGAATATTTTGTCAGCATGAATATTCTTCAGAAGTTCCTCAAAGTAGGCTTCCAGTTTCATGGCAGCATCTGCCACTTCTGAATCAGGCTCATTAAACTCAGCACAGTTTTAAAGATCTTTATGTTGAGAGGCTTTTGCTCCAGTGTTTTCCAAATGCTCCAGAATACTTTCTTTGCATATTCTCTGACTCTTTTGGTTTCCAGAAGGCTGGTACACTCTTTCCAGTACCCAAGCCCCTTCTCTTGAAACACCAATACTTGTCTTGAGTTTTTAACTCTCTTAAGGTCTCTAAAGGCCACACCAGACAAGGAATCAGAGCTAACTCCCTGTTTGACTGGGCAGATAATTTTTTTCTGTCTCTAGATCTATTCCCTTTTCTTTGGCCCAAATGCGAGACTTTGCCTACTTCCCAAACTTCTTTGCCAACTTTCCCCAGTTCTCCCATCTGTGTTAACTGTTCCCAGCCAAGGCTGGAATACAAAACTGTCAATACTTGACTCGTCTCAGCTCAATTCAGACTCAATTCAGTCAAGGCAGAAACCTGACTGAATCTCTCCACAAAATGCAATTCTAGTCATTCTCTGCTCAGCTGATGATAACCAATAAGATTGCTTGGAGCAGCCTGCCACTCAAGGCTCTATTTCTGTGAAGAATTAACCCTTCACTTCCTTTAGTTGTTCAACTTCCTTTAGTTGTTGAACAGCACTTTGAAGCTTCTTAAAAGTGCAGTCCGTCACATCATCATACTTCTCTAGGAATTAGCCAAAAACTTTATATTGAAACCATAGAGAGAGGGTCGACATCATGCTGTCAGCTGTTGGTCACCTGCCATGCCCCCCCCCCCAGCAAATTCTCCTGCTGGTTGCTAGACCAGGCTGTACAACCCTACTTAAAAGCAGCAAGACAAAGATAATTGGATCAGCATCTTCACAGTGGTTTCATGTTTCTGAACAGTACAATACAAAATATCAATCTCCTGCTATGCCATGTCCCACATTTTCTGCATGTGTGATTTGTCATGCTTTCAGATAGACTTAGGTTTAATTCTAACAAACAGTGAATAAGGAGAAAAAAATCCAATTTTTTTTACTGTACTAACTCAGACTGAATGAAGGGGGAACAGGCCTATCAATGTATCTTTTTTTAAAAAAAAAACCCTCTGCATCTCTTGAACTAAACATCAGGTAGATAGGCCCTCTCAAAAGTCCAGGATAACCTGCACCACTTCTGGTTTTTGAGACTTGTAGCTAGGCTTCCCAATTTGCTGTCTTGGAATTGGCCAGTGGGGAATTTCACACACCCAGGGTGAGGTCAGACGTTCATAAAATCCCGCTACGGGCATGAGTGGAGTCCGGAAGCATGTCGGATTTTAAGTGGTTTTCCAAACGTCAGCATCTGTGAATGGTGGTTAGCTCATTCGAGTCCCGCGTTGAGACGACTGGGGTGGGGACTAATTTGATACTGCTTTAAATCTGGAACAAAATTCTTCTGATGGTTCCTGAGCGGAATTTCTCTGTTTGAACGCTCCATCGTTGGTGACTCATCGGAAGCGCACCACCGCTTCCCTCCCAAAGCCCCCTGCAAGTGATATCACTGCGCCACTGAATGAGCGAGTGAATGTTGGCTCAATAAATCGTTTACCCGCCCCTATGTCCGGAAACAAAACTCACTTTTGAAAGTAGATGTGAACTGATTTGAATTCCTGGTTTTTTTTCTGCACGTGTAGTGCTCATGCTGGAAAAGTACTGCCGACAGACTAGCAAAACTGTTAGCGATCCGACCCATTTAAAAGTGACGTGCTGCAGATAGCAGGCATCACTGCGCCTGTGCTAATGCAGATTGACGTCTCATGAAACGAGGTCCGGTAGAGCACTCTGATCGACCAGTGATGGGACCCACATGGGATAGAACGGGAGCCTGGCTGTTGTCTGATCGGAAAATTGTGCAGATTATAATAGAGGCACGTTGCAGATGGATTTAATGGTGAGTGTGACCACACCCCCAGTCCCTATTTCTAACCTTGAGAAATTGAACAGTGGGAGAAAAATGGCCTCAATAGTGACACTCTAGGAATGTCCCCCTTTGGTCTTTGCCAAAGACTTTTGGTCTCTCTCTCTCTCTCTGTCTCTGTGTATACATGAAAACAAAATTAAAAACTCATATATATAAATCTGAGTCCCTCCCCACACACTTTAAGACTGAGACTCCGGCCAAATGGCCCTCCTGGTAGGTCAACATTAGGGTTGCCAAGTCTAACTCAGAAAATATCTGGGGACTTTGGAGGTGGAGCCAGGAGATTTTCACATTCCCTAAAATAAATAAGTAAAAATACAGCAGTGTAGTTCCCCTGAATACAGTCTTCATTTCCTCATTACGAAGCAGCTGCACAACCTGTGTTCTCTCTCTCTTACACACACACATACACACACACACACACACACACAGCCAGCAGCCAAAATAAACAGTTTGCAATCCCACACTTGTGTGGTCTCACTAGGGCAATTTACTCATGAGTTGCTGAAGTTCCAAGTTCTTCAGACTAACACAGGGCAATCAAAGGTTCTAGTTTACCCTTTCCTATGCAAATGACTTCTGAAAAGATTATAACACAAACAGAGGGCCTGGGCTGCTTCCTTCCTTTCTTACAGCTTCATCGCTTACTGCAAGCATCTATGTTGTTTTGTCAGCTCACCCCACCCCCCATTCATCCTGGCTCCTAGATTTAAAGGCACAGACAAACCATCTAAAAAGCAAGCCTTCTTTCCAAGCATCTTCTTAAACCTTCTGAAGTGGAAAAGCACATGGTGGATGTTGGGGCGGGGCTTCCCCCCACCAGTCAGCTGACTGGGGGCAGGAAGGAGTCTGCAAAAGTGGGAGATCCCCCACTGGGACCAGGGAACTGGATTTTTCCTAAATGAAAGAACATTCATAAGTTGGCAGCAAATTGATGGCACTTTCCATTGCCACCACAACTCAGTTCAGATTCAGATTTACCTATTCCTGAGAATTAGGCCTTGTTCTTTATTAGAATTCTGGTTGCTACCATGAACAAACTGTCATACCAGAGTAGCAGCTAGACGGCACCAATGTTCAGTTTTGAGCATTCTTTAGGAATTGGAGTATCTTGTGCCCCAAATTTCAGCTTTCTATCTGTTGCAGAAGCCTCTAGGATTCCAGGTCTGACTCAAGAAATATCTGGGGACTTTGAGGGTGGAGCCAGGGACTTTGGGGGTGGAGTTGGGAGCAAGGGTGTGGAAAGCACAATTGAATTCCAAAGGGAGTTCTGGCCATCACATTTAAAGGGACTGTACACCTTTTAAATGCTATCTCTTCATTTGGAAATAATGAAGGATAGGGGCACCTTCCTTTGAGGCTAATAGAATTGGACCCCCTGGTCCAATCTTTTTGAAACATGGGAGGTGCTTTGAGAGGCACCAGATGCTATGCTGAAAATTTGATACCTCTACCTCAAAAAAACCCCCAGAGCACCAGATACCCACAGATCAATTCTCCGTTATACCATATGGGAATCAGTCTCCCTAGAGTATAATGGAGTACCCAGCAGACATTTCCCTTCCCCCTCACTTTCTGATGACCCTGAAGTGTGGGGGGGGGCCCTCCAAGCCAGGGGATCCCCTGCCCCCAACTGGGGATTGGCAGCCCTAGAAGCCCCCTGAATTTGGTACCAACCCCATCAGTCAGTGCCAGTTTAATGATGCAGAAAACACATTTCATACATTTGTCCTGGATCGTATCATACTGGTGTGTGTATGGGAAGCTCCCATATTCTTATCTGCAGAGGGAAAGTTAGCACAATCGAGATGAAGGCTTGAGTAAAAACCCTTCTTTGACATCCTAACTTTCCTTGTGCAAGGAGATGTCTCCCTCTCCACAGGCCATTGATTGACAGCTGCAGCATTCTGATTGAGTTCAGGAGGAGAGTTGCACCACATCAATTTTGGGCGGATTGGAACTGGCACTCCCTGAATGAGACCTGAGTGTTTTTAATATATATGATACAGCAAAGATCACACTTGGATGAAAATCCTTTGACAGCTTCCTCTGGATTTCCAAACTAAAGAGTTTCTCTCTGCATATCAATGCCAGCACAAATCAGCACAAATAATTGTTAAGTCATTAGCAAAGTCTGTGAACACCAGTTATCCTGATATTAAGCCTTCTGCTGCTCTCCCTGGAATTGTTTGACTTGATTGCGTCTTCGTTACACTGACAATCTGTTTTCTGTTATCAGCAGATAGGCTGACAGCCATTTAAATTCTCATTTAGAGGAGGGAAAAACCTCCAAGAACACTTGCAGTTTTGCTGCCAGAAGGATGAGTAACTGCAACCATTATTTGAAAAGCAAAGTAAAGAATAAAAAAGAGGGGAGGGGACAGGGCTGAGTCCCCTCAGCTGAAAAGCAGCCCACTGAAGGATTGGCCCATTAGCTTGCTGAAGTGCCTCAGAGAGATTATTTTGTTTCTCTATGTAGGCACAATCCAATCTGTTCTTTCTTGGGTTTCTGCTTCATAGTGAAGGGGTAAGACTGCTTGCTTGGCTTAGTTAAAAAGTCCCAGGAGAGTCTAGCCTAGCTTTGTGAGAGCCAGCTTGGTGTAGTGGTTAAGTGTATGGACTCTAATGTGGGAGAACCGGGTTTGATGCCCCGCTCCTCCACATGCAGCTGCTGGGCAACCTTGGGCTACTCACAGTTCTTGAAAGAGCTGCACTCCCAAGAGCAGTTCTCAGAGAGTTCTTCAGCCCCACCTACCTCACAAGGTGTCTGTTGTGGGAAGGAAAAGGAGATTGTAAGCCGCTCTGAGATGAAGTGAAGGGTGGGGTATAAATCCAATCTCCTCCTCCTCAAGTGTTTCATGTTTGTAGTTGTCCAGCTGATGCCCACATGCATGTGAAGTGCCACAGTGGTGGCTGACCCCCCCTCTTGCCTTCTGATCAATCAGAAAAACCTTCCCCACACCACCACATTATCTCCTAGTTTTTAATACTGATGCGTGTACACTGCTGATTTGCACATGTGCATTTCCTCTTGAATTCTGCAATTTGGTTGCTTTCATTCATAAGTGAATGAGACATCTGCTATCTATTTAGGGTTGCCAATTCAAAAAAAAAAAAAATTGGGGTGTGTGTGTGCCTGGAGAGAGGGCAGATTTTGGGAAGGGAAGGGAGCTCACTCAGCAGGGATGTGATGCTCTAGCCTCTCTCCTCCTAAGCTGCCATGTATTCCATGGAAACTGATATCTGTCATTTGGAGATGAGCTGCAATTCCAGATCTCCAGGCCCCCTCAGCAGGTTGGTAACTTGATATGCTTGAGGTGAGGTAAAAGAAGTGAAAGAAAGGAGGTCAGAAAGAACAAAAAGCAGAGGGGGAAAGAAAAAGAAATCGAGAAAGTTAAACTCTCACAATGCACTTTGAATTCCTCTCTCTCCCCCACTAAAATGAGCTTTGCATGATTTTTCCTGTTTTGGTATTCTTTGCTTGAGTCTAATACCCCAGTCTATCCTGTCCTGTTTACCTTTCTGTCTTATTTTGCACTTTGGGGTCCTCTGGCACAAACCTCTGAATTGCCCTCAAGGCAGGCAGGCAGGCAGGCAAACATTCAACTAGTAGGGGGCACTGTCAGTACTCAGTTCTGCCTAGCTGAGCTAACCAGGGCCATGGCTGCTCTTCCGTCATTTGGAAAAAAAGATGGTTAGAAGAACACCCTTTTCTTCCTCTCCTTCCAACCCCTTAGGGCAGTCAGAAAAGGATCTACCAGGTAAGGGGAAAAAAGAGCACTCAAACTAGCTGCCCAGATGGTCCCCCTCCCCACCCCCCACTTGCGTCTCCTTCATTTCTGAATGTTGTGAGACCTCTACTGCTTGTACTATTTGCAGCTGCAGGGAAAGATCACCAAAGAGGCACATAAAGAAGGTGTAGCTGTTTTAAAGACCTCGGCATGTCCTCCTTGCCTCTTTGGAATGAAGCTTCATTTAATTTGTCATTTTCCTTTGTTCCAGAATTGCTACTACTACAGATGCAAGAGAAGAAGGACAGCAGGTACAATCCTAGACCAAGCTGATTTCAGGAGACACACTGAAACAGAAAAAAAGGATGGAAAGGCAATAGGATCCACTAACTGACATAATGAGAGCAAGTGTGGTGCAGTGGTTAGAGAGGAACTAGAATCTGGGAGACACAAGTTCCAATCCCCAGTCTGAGCTGGTCATACCCTTTCAGCCTAATCTACCTCACAGGGTTCTTGTGAGAATAAAATAAAGGAGATGATAATTACTACTACTACTACTACCCACCCTTCTCCATCCAGGAGGAATGAGCTGCTTTAGGCCCTCACTGGGGAGAAAAATGGGGCTAGGGAATGAAGTAAATAAATAAATAATGAATATAGTTTCATCTGCCATGGTTATTATGTCCTATCCATCTCAGAGTGTAAATAATCACTCTGTTCCCTCAGTTGGTACTGGTATACCTTGCTTTTAATTATCAAAGCAGATTCCTTTTTTGCAGCACAGTTTCTGCTTGAACATCTAGAATCTCTGCCTGAAATAACTGGGGTTTTTTTTTGTTTTATTTTTAAAGAAATATGGCATGAGCAGGAATTTTGCTCTGTCCTGGCTTACATACCAATGTGCAGCATAATGATACAGGAGTGGGAGGATAAAACTAGCAGGAATAAATGTTTTATTCTAATAGGAGAATACCAATGCGATTCGATGGATTAGCTGATTGTCAGGAAAATGTAAACATCATGATACACATTTCTCCCAAAACCAGCCAGTACCAGCTAGCTCCTGCATGCCAAAGTTGATGAAAATAAACTGTGATCACAAAGTACGAACAAAGTATGATAGCATTTACTGGTAAGTAACAGACAAGGCATGATTCTCTTGAATAATCTCACAAATATAACAGAGTTTCAATGATAAAGTCCATACAAAGTTTCAACAGCATAAAGTCAGTGTATCCATATGAGAAATCCACCAAATAGGTACACATATTCCGGATATAAACTGTGTTTTGGATTAAAAGTTTTTCTTCCTCAGAGGTGATTCCACTTGAGCTTCCACACTTTAGAATTCCACTTGGTCCCTGTATTTAACATAATAAGGTAAATAGTATGCTCAGCTGGAAATCCACTTGGCCCCTGTATTTCACCCAGTGCAATGAAAACTTCCTGGTGAGGCTTCAGTTCACAATACAGCAGGCAACAGCTCAACAATATCCACTGACTGAATTTACCATGGAATATGTGAATCTATTTGGTGGATTCCTCATATGGATGCATTGCCTTTATTCTGTTTAAACTTTGTATGGACTTTATTGTGCAGTTCTGGAGGCCTCACTTCAAGAAGGATGTGGACAGAATGAAGCGGGTGCAGAGGAGAGTGATGAGGATGATCAGGGGCCTGGAGACCAAGCCCTGTGAGGAAAGGATGAGGGACTTGGGACTGTTCAGTCTGGAGAAGAGGAGGTTCTGGATATTTTGAGGGTGGAGTCTGAGGAGGGTGGAGGAGGGACTTCAGTGGGGTATAATGCTATATCCACCTTCAATGCAGCTATTTTTCTGATTGCTGTTGCCTGGAGATCAGTTGTAATAGTGGGAGATCTCTGGACATCACCTGGAGGTTGGCAACTACAGCCTTGTTGGAGTGACTAAGGGGGACAGCTACCCATTTTTAATAATAGGTCTGGACAAGGCAGTTGAAATGTGTTTCAGAGTCTTTGGCTGTTCAAATATTGCCTTATTCCTATGACATTCCAGTCTATTTGAAGTAAAGCAAACAAGCTACATCTGTAACAAACTTTTTCACAGTATCTGTCAGAACAAATTGAGACACGTTCTGGATTCACTGGTAGCATACCACAGTGCTAAAAGAAAACCAGACTTATAAGAGTCATCTGTTAAATCTTAGAGAGTTAAAACATCAGCAGAAGCACTACATGAATCACTGAGCAGATCCCTTGGCCTTGCTTTTAGAGCTGCGTTTAACCTATGGATTCCTATCCTGGGAAATGAGGCTTGGAATTCAAAGGTTAAAAGTTGGCAGGAAGTGTGTGTGTGTGTAAGATCAACTATTCCAACAAAGTCCCAGAACAGCAGTCTGAAGAGGGGACCAGTAGGATTGTGCTAGGTTTCAGAGTTCAGCAGTATTTCCTAGTAAAGCTTGCGTTAAAAGGGGGACATTAAAAATATTTCTTTTTTTAAAATCCCTGGGAAGAGATCTCTCTTGCAGAGGAATTGTGGCTCTCTGGTACAGTGCATGCAGGAGGACTCTGCTCTGATCCTTGGCATATCCAGTTAAAAGGGTCCAAGTAGCAGCTGTTTGGAGGAGGGAAGGAATCTTTCTCTGCCTGAGAGACCCTGGAAAACAGCTGCCAAGTCAGAGTTGACAATAATGAATCAAACAAGGCAATGGTCTGCCTCAGTGTAAGGCAGCTTCATATGTTCTTTCTCTGACACATACCATGCTTCAAATAACATGAAGATAGATCTCTGGAGCATTTGTATGGTTCTTACCATGGGGTATAAAATTAACCCAACAAATACACCACTGTTTCAATTTAACTTTATTTAACCCTGAATATGTTCAAGAGCAAGACTTGTGGAAAAATCATCCACCCAGTGAAATCTCTATCAGTCCATCAATTTTCACTGTTGAGGCATTTGATTTGTCAATGGTCTGGTTAAAGGACAGTAACTAGCAAAAGCTAAGGTGACCAGCCAATTTGGCAGGGAAATTTGGAGGGGTCAGGGACAAGCTTTTGGACATAAAAGTAGAAGTGATACCATCATCTCAGCCTGATGCTCTGGGATTCACCACAATGTCAGAGCCCCACTCCCAATTTATCTTTGCTGGCTTGTTGTGTGACAGTAAGGAATGGGGACCCAGGCCAATAGTACAAAGTGGGGCCAAAGGCATTTTGGAAAATTGTTTTAAACATTTATTTAATTGTTTTAAATAAAATGTGATCCACTGGAGAAAGAAATGGCAACTCACTCCAGTATCCTTGCCAAGAAAACCCCATAAACAGTAACAAAAGGCTAAAAGATATGGCACTGGATGATGAGCCCCTCAGGTCAGAAGGTGCCCAATATGCTACTGGGGAAGAGCGGCGGGCAAGTACAAGTAGCCACAGAAAGAGTGAAGTGGCTGAGCCAAAGCCGAAAGGACGCTCAGCTGTGGATGTGTCTGATGGTGAAAGGAAAGTCCAATGCTGCAAAGAACAATACTGCATTGGAATGTGGAATGTAAGACCTATGAATCAAGGTAAGCTGGATGTGGTCAAACATGTGATGGCAAGACTGAACATTAATATCACGGGAATCAGTGAACTAAAATGGACGACAATGGGCACATTTAACTCAAAGTATCACGACATATATTACTGTGGGCAAGAGTCCCATAGAAGAAATGGTATGGCCTTTATAGCTAACAAGAGAGTGAGGAAGGCAGTAACGGGATACAGCCTCAAAAATGACAGAATGATCTCAGTACATATCCAAGGCAAACCATTCAATATCACAATAATCCAAGTCTATGTCCCAACCACTGACACAGAAGAGGCTGAAGTGGACCTGTTCTATGAAGATCTACAACACCTATGATGATGAGGACATCTTTTTTTGGTGTTCTAGAAAACAACATAGGGTTCTGAAATGCCAAAGTAGGAAGTCAAAAGGTAACTGGAACAATGGACAAGTTTGGCCTTGGAGAACAAAATGAAGCTGGGCAAAGACTAAAAGAGTTTTGTCAAGAGAACAAGCTGGTCACAGCAAACACCCTCTTCCAACAACCTAAAGGCGACTCTACACATAGACATCACCTGATGGGCAACACCTGATGGGAAACAAAACAAGCTCTTGTACCGGTGTCCATGCTCAGATGAGATGTCCTCACCCACAACAATACAACATATCATCTGAACATGGACACCGGTACTAGAGCTTGCAATAAACCCAAGTGCCAACTTTGCTACCACATACACCCAGACAACACAATCACTGGACCTAACAGCATTAACTACATCATCTTAGGCTCATTCACTTGTTCATCTTCCAACATTATATATGCCATTAAATACCAACAACACCCTTCAGTTCTCTACATAGGGCAAACAGGACAAACCCTACGCCAAAGGATAAATGGACACACATCTGATATCAGGAATTACAGAACTGAGAAACCTGTGGGAGAACACTTTAACCTTCCAGAGCATTCAATGGGTGACCTCAAAGTAGCTGTTTTACTGCAAAGGAATTTCAAGAACAGAATGGAGAGAGAAATTGTTGAATTACAAATTATTATGAAACTTGGAACAAACACCTCCCCAGGACTGAACAGGGATATTGGGTTTTTTTTTTAACTCACTACATATGCTAAACCCATTCTCATTGAGTATAGCTATACATCCACAGTATTCCAATGTATTTCTCTTTAATAATAGTCTATTGGAATAATTTTTTGTATTCAAATAAGGGCTATTGGCTGTTTATCTCATTACAAATACTTAACCCATTTTCATTTTATGTATTCTTTTTTTCTAATGGCAAACTAGAATTATGTTTATAATGTATAGAATGATGTTAAAAAGTAAATTAGGTGGACAAGAACTAGGAAATACATGTCCTTTGGTTTTACCTAGACTTTCAGCAACAGCAATTAACAGGCAACTTTTATTACCTTTTATTGCTATCCAGATCAAATGGTCTTCCAATTTATTACACTATTTTGCCCGTGGCACAGAGTGGTAAAGCAGCAGTACTGTGGTCTGAACTCTCTGTTCACGAGCTGAGTTCGATTCTGGCGGAAGCTGGATTCAGGTAGCTGGCCCAAGGTTGACTCAGCCTTCCATCCTTCCGAGGTCAGTAAAATGATTACCCAACTTGCTGCAGGGAAAGTGTAAAAGACTGGGAAAGGCAATGGCAAACCACCCTGTAAAAAAAGTCTGCTGTGAAAACGTTGTGAAAGCAACTTCACCCCAGAGTCAGAAATGACTGGTGCTTGCGCAGGGGACGTTTCCTTTCCTTTGCCATTTAATCCTAACTTTGTATCAGTTTACGCTCTTAACCCAACTACTTGTATTTCAGCCCACTGTACCCTATCCCCTCATCTGAAGAAGTATGCATGCATACGAAAGCGTACATTCTGAATAAAACTTTGTTGGTCTTAAAGGTGCAACATGACTCGTACTTTGGTCTGGTGCTGGAGAAGACTCTTGAGAGTCCCCTGAGCTGCAAGAAGATCAGTCAGTCAGTCCTAAGGGAAGTCAACTCTGACTGTTGCCTGGAAGGTCAGATGCTGAAGCTGAAGTTCAATAACTTTGGCCACCAAATGAGAAGGAAGCACTCACTGGAGAAGATCCTGATGCTTGGAAAGACAGAAGGCAAAAGAAGAAGGGGACAGCAAAAGATGAGATGGCTGGACAGTATTACTGATGTAACTAACATGAATTTGAATGGACTTCAGAGGATGGTGGAAGACAGGGGAGCTGACACAACTTGGTCCATGGGGTCACAAAGAGTCGGACTCGACTGTGCGACTGAACAACAACAACAAAATCCCTTCTGTCCCTAGATATCTGGAAGGTTATTTAAAACACTAAATAGTACCAAAAACATGAAACACATCATATACAGTTAATAACAAAAGCAGAATGAAACCTGTTTTAAAATAGACTTAAAATGTGCAGGTACACTGATTTAAAACTGCAGCTGAATAAAAGTGGATAGAGCTTAAATATATTAAAACAAATCAGGATAAAATCAAGAAGAGCCTTAAAGCACTGAAAAAAGGAAGGCAAGTATTAAGACTCCATAATATATGAGAAATAAAGTTGTGTGGGGGTGGGGGAAATAAAGTATCTTTTCCTGAAATGCATATATTTTTCATCCAATGCCTTTTTGTGATGAGGGTAAGGTTGCCAGACAACCAATGGGAGGGTTGAAAAAGTAGAGATATGAGGGACATGTGACATTGGTGACATTGCCTATGTCACCATGCTACATACAGGGTTGAACCTGAAACCATCAATGTATAGCTCTAGAAATCATCATAGAGTTTCTGTCCATTCCTAGAACTACCTATTGTAGCACAGAGGCAAGTTGGTGGCATTTTATTTTCTCTTACTGCTATTTGGAGTGGTGGTTAGCAACGGATTGGCAGGATACCTCCTGCCATAGCAGGAGGCCAGAGGAGGAACATCCAATCCCTGGGCACCACTACTAAGAAGGCCTTGTCTATAATGTGCACTCATTTAGTCCTCTGAATGTGAACAACATTCTGTGTGCCCTCCCTTGGCACACATACACTGGATCTATTTAAACATTACATTTTCCTTGTGTTCTGTGGATCCTGATTATCAGATGTATCTTGGGAGTTATGTGCTTGGAACTCAAATACTCAGGGGACTGATTTGGATGCAAAGCTTGGTGTACAGGGAGAGGAGTGGTAAGCTTCCTTCCCTCGTGCCATTTTCTCAGTCGGAAACATTGGGAAACTTATTGGCAGTAGACAGAAAACATCACATTTCTCCATTGGGGCAGATGCCAGCTCCTTAAGTCAGGAAAAGCTGTGTGTGTGTGTGTGTGTGTGTGTGAAAGAGAATCTTAAGTAGTGTTGCTAGGTACCACTGGCAGGGGATGAGGGGGTAGGATTGCCAGCTCCAGGTTGGGAAACTCCTGAAGATTTGGGGTACAGCTTGGGGAGGACAAAGACCTTAGTGGGGTATAGTGGGGTCCATCTTCCAGAGCATCCATTTTCTCCAGGGAAACTGATTTCTGTACTATGTAGATGAGCTGTAATTTCAGGAGATCTTCAGGCCCCAGCTGGAGGCCAGCGTTAAGTCTCCTCTCCATGTGACCATAGTCCTGATCTGAATCAGGCCCCTGTGTGCCTTGGAATGCAGTTGATATCTTCTTTGGGATGTGAACCCAAAGCCCAGATTGATCAGCAAAGGAGATATGGAAATCAGAGGAAGGACTAGTTGTGTTCTTTGCAGTGGTATGTGCTGCTTTGTGACTAGCCATCGAGCAAGATTTCTCCTCAAGTTTTCTTTCCCTTGTAATTAAGCAGCTCTGGCTGTCTGTTTTCTTCTTTCCTGAATTATTCTCGCTGTTCCACCCCATCACAGTATAATATTTTGGGTATTTTCTCAGCCCAGGAACCTGAGGGAAGGAATGGGATCCCCCTTTAACTTAGACAACTTAAAGGGGAAAGGCCGGGTAAAATCGGGGGTAAAATTTCTGAGGTAACTCAAAATAGATAACTCTGAGGTAAAATCAGTACATGAACAGACTTTAGTTCTTATGTTTAAGGCTAATGAGAGTTTCTTAAACTATTCAGAGTTACTTAAAATCTTTATGTTGAGAGGCTTTTGTTCCAGAATACTTTGAGTATTCTCTAACTCTTTTAGTTTCCAGAAGGTTGGTACACTCTTTCCAGTACCCAAGCCCCTTCTCTTGAATCACCAGTACTCATCTTAAGTTTTTAACTGACTCTTAAGGTCTCTAAAGGCCACATTAGACAAGGAATCAGAGCTAACTTCCTGTTTGACTGGGTAGAGAATTTTCTTGTTTCTGGAAAATCTGTCCCCTTTTCCTTGGCCCAAATGGGAGTCATTGCCCAATTCCCCAAACATCCTTGCCAACTTTCCCCCAGTTCTCCATTTGTGTTAAACTGCTCTCAGGCCAGGCTGAAATCTTTTCTCATCTAGGGCTGAGATAAACATATGAACATATGAAGCTGCCTTATACTGAATCAGACCCTTGGTCCATCAAAGTCAGTATTGTCTTCTCAGACTGGCAGCGGCTCTCCAGGGTCTCAAGCTGACGTTTTTCACACCTATTTGCCTGGACCCTTTTTTGGAGATGCCGGGGATTGAACCTGGGACCTTCTGCTTCCCAAGCAGATGCTCTACCACTGAGCCACCATCCCTCCCCGTCAGACTAAATTCTCCTCAGCATCCAGTTCAGAAGTCTTTCTCTGCTCAGCTCATGCTAACCAATCAGATCTCTTGGAGGAGCCTGGCACTCAAGGCTCCCAGTCTCTGTGAAGAATTAACCCTTCACAGTCCTTTATCTGTTTACATAGCACTTCTAAGCCTTTAAAAGTGCAGTCTGTCATGCCATGGCTAAAGAGGAGGGTTTGCAAAGAATGACATCTGCCACCCCCACAATTGGGGTGCTGCCGATCATCATCTTTCTTGTATGGTTCTGCAATAAAATCACTCTATTTCTTGCTTTCTCCCCCAGCCAATCAAGAAAGGTCTGTTGTTTAAAATCAATGTTGATGGAGTAGACAAAACACAATACAACCTGTATAGCTCTTTCTAAAATACCTATCAGGTCAGGTACATTCTACTTGAACAAAGGAAATATGTGCAAGAAAAGCTGTGCAATGGGCATTATCTGGGGCTTAAAAAAAAGACACTTATCTTTTTCGGCTGGCACATATTTTGCTAACTGGTTGGGATCCAAGGTGACATTCAGGAAAGCAAACAAGTGCATGGAAACAGGATTGCTCTGCAATTCACTGGAGAGAAAGAGACAGAGACAGCCCTGTCATACATCAACAACAGATGGCACTCAGATCAACAACAGAAAAGATAGGATTCGGCTGCTACATAATGGGAAGTCCTGAGGCTGAACTGAAACAAGATACCTCCCAATTCTTAATGTTTCCCTAGCAATTTTCTTTGTGTGACAAAACTTAACCTTTCTGTATCCAGCACAGAAGGAACTCACAAAGCCTTGTTATCAATTATAAAGGGTAGAAATTGCAGAAGTATTCCTCATAGACAGGATGGGATCCATGGAAGAGATCAAACCTCATCATGTAAAGATCTCAGGAGATCTGGGGAGAATGCTTTGTGCAAGAGTCTGCTAGTATTTGACTAGCTAGAAGGTCAGACTTGGATTGGGCAGAGGGAACAGATGACTTTCCTTAATGCTATACCTTGAAATATGTATATTCTCTTCCCCCTACCACTTTTTTTGGTTTGTTTGTTGAAACATCCAGCTTGGTAAAGAGTTCTGGAGAATTCAAAAGCTTGCACAATGTGTTGTGTTATTTTGATTGCTCTTAATAAAAATTATCACATGGCTTTGGGTTTTAGATTTTGCTGTGAATTAACATATAATTTTTTTTGTTCCCTGTGTTGTTTCTTTTTATATTCACTTGTGTATTGGTGCTGAAACTTTCAGGTGAAGTGGTTACACAATGCCAGTCGGGGAACCTGAATGCAATCCTCTCCTCCATCCATAATGCTTGCTAGGTGACCTAATGCCAGTCATCTTCTCTCTAACCCATGGTACACTCTAACCTATGTTGTGAAGATAAAATGAGGAAGGGAGAAACACGAATGGTGTCTGACAGCCTTGGAGGAAGGATGACAAAAAAGTATACTGCACAGATTCCATTGCAATGTACATGCATTAGGGTTATCAGTCCCTTCCTGTCCTCCCCTGGGAGCATGAGGAGGTGGAGAGAGGGACTGAAGAAATTGCCATTGTGCAACCATTTATGAATTTCCTTTATCTCTATGGTAAAACCCAGAGATCTGGTCAATTCTTAGAGCATCATGTGACCCCATGAGGACACCACCACGACATTGCATGATGCCAGTCCTCCCCCCCACCATTGCTACCACTGTTCCATTGAACAGCAATGGGTCCAAGGGGCAGATGCAGAAGGTTGCCTGCAATAGTGGGCAACCTGGCAAGCCTAACATACATTTCACACACTTTTTATACTCAATTCATATGGTGTTTATACATACAATGCACATCATTTCTTTGTATAATAAACATATACTATATAATGCTGATTTATTGGTGCACTAATAATGGTCAAAATGCTTACAGGGTCTTTCATTGGACATATGGTATAAAAAAATATGAATGCAATTTATCATGGCTGATCGGTTAGCTCACCCTCCAAGTGATGATTACCAAAACTCATTTATCGTCCTGTGGCACCTGGTGATACAATTCCTTGCAGAAAATGATGTAATCTTCTCTAATGCTATTTTAAAAGACCAGCTATATTTTTGAAAGGTTGGTTTAGGTAAGATTAAACAGTAGTGCCTTCCCATTACCCCCCTCTGTTTGGATGCTTGTGTTTGGCTCTTTCTTTAACCTGTAACTATCTTCTTGTTCTTTGCATGATTTCAACATTGCTTTTGAACTCTGTTTGCTTATGACTTGAATGTAAGTAAGTAAGAACTTCTCAATAAAAGTAATTATTTTTTTAAAATGCTTACATTTTATGGAAAAAATCAATACAGGGAAACAAAACGAGAATATAAAGAATTATGGTTATGATTTACAGAAGTGAAACTGGAACAGCAAGTTTCAGGGTACACAGCAGAAAAGAGATGTTCAAAATCATCCTAACTCAAATGGCTGTGCCAATGGATTTATGTGGATAGGGCAGGATATAGACAAGAAGGCAGAACTGCCATAGTTTTAGAGGATTAAGCTGTCTGTTGCTTTCCAAACTTCCTTTACAGAATTTTAAAAAGCATCAACACTTGTCAATTTCATTGGGCTTACTGGCACACCTAACTCTGTACATAATTGTTCTATTAACTGAAGATGGCTTTAAAACTGACAAGCCTGGACAATATGTGCAACATAGTTTGTCATTGTTTGAAAACATTTTAAAAGTTTCATTTAAAAAAGGAGGTTTTACGTTTTGGCATTGCTATCTAATCCTTCCAGCACATGTTATTGCTCTTTTGGACTATTTCCCACATTAAATAGCAGCAAACCTAGGTTTGCTATCAAGGGTACATGCAAAGCAGATCAAGAGCCTATCTGAATATGTGATCATGCAGATCAGAGCATATCATAAGGTCATTTCATTTGAAAACTTAAGGGAGGAAGCAACTTTGTAAGGTAAAAAATAATAGTTCCAATTTCTTTTGATTTATATACTTGAATATAGTCAGCTTGTCTACTGTAATATTTTTTCTGCCCTAACCCAAGCAGTACAAAGTTTAAGTCCCATGGCACCTTTAAGACCAAGAAAGTTTAATTCTGGGTATAAGCTTTCAAGTGCATGCGTGCAAAAGTTTATACCCGGAATTAAACTTCGTTGGTCTTAAAAGTTGCCATGGGACTCAAACTTTGTTCTTTTGCTTCAGACAATATGGCTACCCACCTGAACCAAATATGGTTGTGTTTCCTTGCTCTAGCTTGCTTTAATAGATAAATAAACTGATATTTCAAAAGCATCAGGATAAAGTGTGTGTGTATTTTAAGAGAGTAATGGAAGATAAGTTTACAATTTAATAAGCAAATGCTCTTACACACTGTTAGAAAGACAGGTAGGGTTGCCAATTCAAGAAATATATGGGGACTTTGGGAGTGGAGCCAGGAGACTTTGTGGGTGGAGCCAGGACTAAGGTTGTGACAAGCTCAGAAGGGAGTTCTGGCCATCACATTCAAAGGGACAGCACATCTTTTAAACACCTTCCCTGCGTTGGAAATAATGAAGGATAGGGGCACCTTATTTGAGGGCTCATAGAACTGGACCCCCTGGTCCAATCTTTTTGAAGGGCGTTCTGAGAAGAGGCACCATTTGCTATGCTGAAAAGTTGGTGCCTCTGACTCAAATAACAGCCCCCCCCCCGCGAGCCCAGATACCCGTGGATCAATTCTCTATTATACCCTATAGCAGGGGTGGCCAACAGTAGCTCTCCAGATGCTTTTTGCCTACAACTCTCATCAGCCGCAGCCAGCATGGCCAATGGCTGGGGCTAATGGGAGTCGTAGGCAAAAAACATCTGGAGAGCTACCGTTGACCACCCCTGCCTTGTAGGAATTGATCTCCACAAAGGATAATGGAGTATCCAGCAGACATTTCCCTTTCCTCTTTCTGATGAATGTGAAGTGGAGGGGAAGTGGCAAACCTAAAGACAGGCTATGTTTACCATTTTGTTTTCCAGTGAAGTGATATACTAGACCTAGAATAATTTGAAAAAGAATTTACAAGGAAGTACCTTGCATTGTACCTGGAAGTGAACCAACAGCCAAAGAAGGTATTTTCACATTGGTGAGGTATAGAACCTATACTTTATGCTGGTTAGCACGTGTTGTTGCATTCTGCACCAGTTGAACAGTCTTCAGATACAGACCCACACAGAAAGCACAGCAGTAATCTAACCTAACATGGAAGTGATCAGAGGATGGATAACAAATAGTACTGTGCATTGTCAAGGAAAGAAATGACCAACTTATTAACACCTCATTTATTAATGGGCTGGTGATAATCAGTTGATGATTCTGGAGGCAACTGAAAATTCTTGTTCAATGGTTTCTGAAGGCTGGAAGATATTTGTTTAATGACCATTGGTGGTTGGTGCTTACTAGCTAGGAGACACTGCACATTGAAGAGAAAAGCTTTTGAACTGTGATGGGAAAAGCAGAGATTGAAGTCTCTGATTACTGCTGTCTGGAAAAAAGAACTTTGAAGAGTCCCATCACACATGCTTCTGGGAAGCTGACAGCTCTTTCAAGACTGCTGCTGTTTTTGTTGCTTGTCTTTACCTCCATGGAGTAGAAATGTCATAAAACTTATTTCCTGCTCTTTCTTTACCATGAATGGAGCCTGGAACCCCATCCTCCTCCTTGGGGAAGCGGTGAGCCATACCACAGTTTACAAAGATGAAGGGGAAGAAGAAGAAACATGAGTCATTTTTACATTTTTGTTTCTTCACTTCTGGTGAAAATGTAAAGCGAGAGTTCTTCACCTTACCATTACTATAATCTTCAGGATTGTCTGTAGTACTCTGAACTTCTGCTGGGCAAAATGCAGGAGTCAGGCTCTGCATGTTTCAATGCAGTCAAGCAGAAAGCAGAAGTGGGAGCTGCTTCTTTCCTTGCTTCTCTGTGAGTTGCAAGCTGTCTCTTACATTATACTCGGTAGCATGTTCCATTTGGCCTTTGTTGGTTTTGCTCGTTGTCATCAGTTATTTGAATTAAAAGCAGGTGTGGCAGATTATTTCTAGTATCATTATGACTTTCATTCTCAGATTCTCAGGTTACAAGCATGAGCATTTTTTCTCCCTCCAGATGAGTCATCTGAGTAAACTGACATTTGTATCAGAGATTGTCTCAAAGCCATTGTCTGCTGTGGTTGTGTTGTCTGTTCAAACATCAGAAGAATAATCTTTTCAGTCTGTGCAGTAAAATGAAACTCTGGAGGCACCAGAAAGGTTAATGTTTATTGTGTCCCTTTAACTTACTAAGAAACTTTCTGGTAGACAACTGCCAAGGAGGGCCACCAACTGTTAGCAAGCCAAGCTGAGCTGCTGTAGAGGCAGCCATGTTGGAGGGGCCATTTAATTTGGACTTGACTGGTGGTGCAGAAGGCAACCAGTCAGTCTGTCAACATATGGCACTTTCACACATGCTAAATAACACCATTTCAATCTACTTCAGTGGCCGTTTGCAAATAGATTTTGCCAATTCACTCAGTAAAATCCAGTTGCAAAGTGCATTGAAAGTGGATTGAAAGTGCATTACTTAGTGTGTGTGAAAGCACTCATGTTGAATGGGCCTAAACTGCACAGCCTCTGAGTAATGAAGAGCAAATCCTGTGCAGGAGTCACTTGGCATGGCTTTTTGTGCACCTCTTTAACAACCCAACATGTGTATGAAGTGCTATTAAGTTGCAGCCAACTCATGGCAACCACCCCTCTAGTTTTCCAATGGATGCTTATATGCCAAGTGCCATCAAGTTGCAGATGACTTATGGCAACCCCTTGTGGAGTTTTCAAGGGCCAGTGTGGTCTGCAAAATGTGGATTGGGAAGACGGTGGAAATACATGTAGAAGGCTAAACAGGGGCTGCACTTGATAATACATGTGGAACATGTTAGGTCAACTTGCAAACAGTCCCAAATGCTCTGTGGCCTGCATAACTTTGCGAGCACAGACAACCCCCTCTGTAGCTATTTTAGCATGGGAGCCCAGGGATTGGAACCACAAGCACTTTGTGTTGCCAAGGGCTTTACCACATTGCTTTATCACAGCCATGCCCTTGCCTTCTCCTTCCACCATCAAGTACATCCAGTTTTAAAAGTAGTGATTTCCAGGACTTTTGTTTTTTAAATATCCCAGCCCAATTCCTTATTATGACTCCAAAAGCTGAGCATCTTTATTGTGTTAATCCAGCATCCAACTGGATCCAAACAATTTTCACAATTTGCCATTTCGGAGTTGCTATTAGATCAACTAATTGATCAATATTTGAACAATTTATGGGTTTGTTTTCATTAAATGGCTTCCATTTTTGTTTCCTCTTTCCAGCATTCATTCATTCATTCATTCATTCATTCATTCATTCATTCATTTATTCCGTAACTTATATCCCGCCCTTCCCACAAGTGGCTCAGGGCGGCTTACAACAAACAATAAAACAATAAAACATGCAGTCTGATGCTAGCTAGCCATACCCTGTGAGCACTGAAGTCTGTTAAGCATCAACCACATCATGCAGAGAGAGAGAAGCCAGTTTGGTGTAGTGGTTAAGTGTGTATTATATTTTATCTCTTATCTGGGAGAACCGGGTTTGATTCCCCACTCCTCCATTTGCACCTGCTGGAACAGTCTTGGGTCAGCCATAACTCTTGCAGGAGTTGTCCTTGAAAGGGCAACTGCTGTGAGAGCCCTCACAGGGTGTCTATTGTGAGGGGAGAAAATATAGGAGATTGTAAGCCACTCTGAGTCTCTGATTCAGAGAGTCTTCTTCTTCTTAACTTCCTGGCCTGATGGACATGGTTTTTTCCCCATCTACTTAAAAAAAATCCAGCCTGATGAAAAGTTCTTGAGAACTTGATGCTTGCCAGTGCAGCATGTGTTGGTTGTCTGACCTTCGACTGTCTGATGCTGGAAGACATACAACAGAAGATGGCTTCCCTGTTCTGCCTTGCTGGTGAACTTCCTAGGAGCAGGAGATTGGCCACTGGGAGAGAGTGTTAAGTTGGAAGGCTCTTTGGTCTGACCCATTGGGGCAATTCTTCCTGAACGAAGCTATCAAGGGGGCCATCCTGCTATCAGTTAGTTAGGGAAAATTCCTTTTCTTATGACAGTTCCCATCCCATGTGATTCCCAGGATAGCCTTTTGAATGGTCTAAGGAGACCCTTTTCAACCAGTGGAAAAGCAGGGTGAATCAATCTGTGGACTTCAGTATGAATTATACATGAGTGACTGGGTCCAGGATTGCAGCCCCGGAGTAAGAGGGGAATAACTAGCAGTCAGACCTACAGTGATCTGCTAGAATATATTTTTTCAGGACAATTCAGGCTGGCTTGATACAGGAAATATTTTATTTTGTTTTCAATCAGGCATGAGTTGGTTCCCTGACTAATTTTCTCAAGCCTCACTAATTTTAATTTAGTTTCTCTGCATCTCTTCATTTAGATGAGAGAGGGTTTTTTTTTTTTTTTTAAAGGGTTTCACTTCCAGAACTCTTTATTTTTTTAGAAATCCATTTGACTCAACCCTACAACAAATCGACAGTTAAGAAAACATTGTAACACTCCATTACTCAAAATATCTCTTCCAACAGATGTGCTTTTCCTTTGGAGACTTTTTCTGGGTTTGCGGATACGTTCTCTTTTCCATCTAAAAATAAGGCTGCCACAAAAGCCAGCTTTTTTCTAATTGAATGTGTCTGCAGAGTGTGAAGGTGCAATCTATTGTAATTAATGCTAATTAATTATTACATGGTCAAATGAGCAAGTAATGCACAGCCAGATTCTGAAAAGTTAATTGTATGAAAATTGGATAATCAATTGCACATTTGAATGCATGCCTGCATGAGCAAGCAGGATGCTTGGCACTTCCTAAAAAAATCAGTCAGGAGTTTGAAAAGAAATACATGAAAGTGAATCATTTCCCTAAAACTCTCCCGATTGTATGTGGTGTGTGTGTATGTGGGGGGTGAAGTGAGACTAACACAAAAGAAGACAAGGAAAAAATTGACAAGGAAAAAATGAAAAGAAATGTATAAGCCAATTTCAGTAGAGCAAGCTATGACGGCCCTGTCCATTTCCCTCCCTCAGAGGCAAAATTTTCCCTCTGTTTTTCTTTCCCTTTACTGATTGAGCTGCTCTGGTAATGTGTTTTCTTTTTTTCTGAAGAACTCTGGCTGACCCACCCTGTCACAGTACAACATTTTGGCCATTGCCCAGCCCAGGGACTTAACGGAAGGAACAGGAACCCACTTTAACTTAAACAACTTACATGGCACTCAAGGTGCTTTGAAATGTAAAAATAACAGCATATTTTATTTAATATAGTGGGGCAAGGACAGGTGAAATCAAGGTTTTAAATTCTGAGGTAAAACCAGTACATGCACGGACTTTAGTTTGGGGAGGGGGTGGGGTCGTCAAATATTGGAGGCTTTAATTGGGGCTGTAATCAGGCCCACTGCGCTCTTTTCTCCCCCTTCCTCCAGTCCTTGCTCTTTGAAGCGCTGAGGCTGACAAAGTTCTCTGCTCTTTCTGTCTTGTCTTCTCTGGCTGCAGCAGGAAGCAAAGCTGCAAAGAAAATGTGGAATGGATAGAAAGGGCCATGAGACCTTAGTGGAAAATTCATTCCACGTTTTCCAAATTTTCCTTGCAGCTTTGTCTGTGCTGCAATGTGTTTCAATGGAGTGGAGATCAGTTTCACTTTTAGCGTTCCTATAGCCAGCTGAAGTTTGTGCTTCCTGGAGTTGTATCCTTGAAAATAAAGGGTGGATGCTTTGAGCCAGCTTTTCTCTGCTGAATGGACCTGACCTAGTAGGTACTCTGACCTGGGAACTCACAGCCAAAGGGGGATATTACACTAGAGAGCCATTGCCAATCTGAGTAGACCCAGGGAGGAGGGGAGAAGCTTGCAATGCCATTTCATTGTTTTCTAGGGTTGCCAAGTCCAATTTAAGAAATATCTGGGGACTTTGGGGGTGGAGCCAGGAGACATTAGGGGTGGAGCCAAGATCAAGGCTGTGGCAAGCATAATTGAACTCCAAAGGGAGTTCTGGCCATCACATTTAAAGGGATGGCACACCTTTTCAATGCCTTCCTTCCATAGGAAATAATGAAGGATAGGGCACCTTCTTTTGGGGCTCATAGAATTGGACCCCCTGGTCCAATCTTTTTGAAACCTGGAGGGTATTTTGGGGAGAGGCACTAGATGCTATACTGAAAATTTGGTGCCTCTACCCCAAAAGACAGCCTCCCCCCAGAACCCCATATACCCGTGGATCAATTCTCCATGATTTTCTATGGGAATAAATCTCCATAGGGAATAATAAGAGTTTCCAGCAAACATTTCCCTCCCCTCCCCCCACTTTCTGACGACCCTGAAGTGGGGGGAGGGTCTCCAAACCGGGGGATCCCCTGCCCCCACCTGGGGATTGGCAACCCTATTGTTTTCCCAGGCTCGGAGCATCTTATATTTTCAGTTTCTGCTGTGGTCCTTGGACTTTTTCTTGATGTTTTATTTGTAAAATTGCATTGCCAAATCCCACTGTTCCCTCACCTTTCCATTTTAAACAAAATATTGCAAGAGTTTTAAGCATGTTGGTATTTTAAGTTAGAAAATAATATATTTAATTGTGTTTGCCTGTGTCCTTTATAAAGTTTATATCGCCACTACCTGACATTATATTTTACGACAAACATAGCCCGGCTCTACAAAATCCCATTTGTGTCAGATCCAACCCTGCTAACGAATGAGTTTGACATCCAGTTTGTATAAAAAGCCCAGCAGGAACATATTTGCATATTAGGCCACACCCCTGCTGTCACCATTTCACACAGGACTTTTTCTACAAAGACCACATTTGGATATTAGGCCACACCTCTGATGCCAAGTCATCCAGAACAGCTCAAAATAAGCCTTGTCAACACCACTGCTTATGTTTCAGGCCAATGAGATTTTCTTAAGCTTTTCACAGTGACTTAAATCTTTATCTTGAGAGGCTTCTGTTCCAGTGTTTTCCCAAACACTTCTGTATATTTTCTTTGAGTATTTTCTGGCTCTTTTGGTTTCCAGAAAGCTCGTACACTCTTTCCAGTACCCAAACCCCTTCTCTTGAAACATCAGTACTTGTCTTGAGTTTTTAACTGAGTCTTAAAGTCTCTAAAGGCAGCTTCTAACTACACCAGACCATGGATCTCTGCACTTCAGAGCTAACTGGGTAGAGTATTTTCTTCTGTCTCTAGAACAGGGGTGAGGAACCTTTTTTCTACCAAGGGCCATATGGATATTTATAACATTATTCTCAGGCCATAAAAAATTATCAACTTAAAAAACAGTGCTCCGCCGAGGGAGAATGATTCAGTCCAGCAAAATTAATGCAAATAATTGTTTTTATATTTGAAATAATGTGGGGAGAGCCTAATCTGGCACACACACACAAACACACCCGGCCCGCCACCCTAGGCAAATGCATAGGTCCGGGGCTTTTTTGTAGAAAAAGCCCAGCAGGAACTCAGTAGCATATTAGACCACATCCCCTAATATTAGCATATTAGGTCACACACTCATTAGCATATTAGGCCACACCATCTGGGATAATCAAGTGCAAACTGAACTGTGACAGTAACTTTTCCAGGCCCTGTAGCAATTCTGGCTGGCCAGCCAGCCCCCAGGGAGGTTGCTGCACAGTACACCTGGGCCATATGATCCCTACCTGGCCCTGGGAAGGCTGCTGCACAGCACGGCTGGGCCCCACGATCCTCGCTGGTCAGCCAGGCCCCAGGGAGGCTGGCACATGGCTTGGTTTGGCCCAGCAATCCCTGAGGACCACACCAAGTGACCTCGAAGACCACGAGGGTTCCCCACCCCTGCTCTAGAAGATCTATCCCTTTTCATTGGCCTGAATAGGAGTCTTCATCTACTTGCAAACTTCCTTGCCAACTTTCCCCCAGTTCTCAGATCTATATTAAAGCTGATCTCAGTGTAGGGTTGCCAAGTCTAATTCAAGAAATAGCTGAGGACTTTGGGAGTGGAGCCAGGAGACATTGGGGGTGGGGCCATAAGCAAAGTCATGACAAGCATAACTGAACTCCAAAGGGAGTTCTGGCCATCACATTTAAAGGAACCGCACAGCTTTTAAATGCCTTCCCTACATTAGAAATAATGAAGGATAGGGGCACCTTCTTTGGGGACTCATAGAATTGAACCCCCTGGTTCAATCTATATGAAATTTGGAGTGAATTTTGAGGAGAGTCATTAGATGCTATGTTGAAAATTTGTTGCCTCTACTTCAAACAACAGCTTCTCCAGAGCCCCAAATACTCCCAGATCAATTCTCCATTATTCCTATGGGAATCAATCTCCATAGGGAATAATGAAGTGCCCAGCAGACATTTCCCTCCCACCCACCCCCATTTCTGATGACTCTGAAGTGGGAGAGGGCCTGCTCTCACCTGGGGATTGGCATCTCTACTCACAAGTTGCTGAACTTCCAACTTCTTCAAAGTAACACAGAGCAACCGACCTCTGAAAAGATTATGTGACCAAACGAAGGGTTTGGGCTGCAAACAACCTCTGCAAAGATTGTGCAACTGAGGGAGGATCTGGGCTGCTTTCACAGCCATGTTACTCTGCCTGCTCCTCTGCCCCCTTCAGCCTTAAAGAAGCAAATGCACCATCCCAAGAGGAAGCCTTTTCAGTGGAGTCTGAGGCCTCTGGTGGTGGAAAGACACATGGGGGCTGTGGGGGTGGGGCTTCCCCCCACCAGCCAGCTGACTGGGAGTGAGAAGGAGCCTGGGAAAGCAGGAGAACCCTCGCTGGGACCTGGGGATTGGCAAGCCTATCTCAGCATCATATAGATAACGAGAACTGAGTGTAAGGGATATAACGTTAGGCTCTTGAATGAACACTTTCCAATCCCCACAGTACAAAAAATATCCCAGTTCTGAAAAACCAAACAGGAGTCCACCTGTGGCACCTTAAAATTTATTGCAGCAAAACTTAGGCAGGAAGAACTAGCATTAGACTCTAAGGTGCCTCTAGACCTCTGCTTAAGTTTGTTGTTGTTTTATTCTGTCATTCCTCTAAAGTTGCTCAAGGTGGCATACCTCATTCTTCTGTTTTTAATTTAATTTTGTAATAAACTTGTGAGATAGGTCATACAGAGATGGGGTGCGGGGACTGGACCAAGTGAGCTTTATTAGGAGAGTGGAGATTTGAACTTGGGTCTTCTGAGTCCTAGTAGCTGACATCATTCTTAAGGCTGATGAAAATGCTTATTAGTTTGGCCGGATCATATACTTACAAATCAGTTACTAGTTTGGGCAAAACTACATATTCTCATGATTCAGACACAATGAGAGATTATGTTTTGTCATTGCATGGATGATCCCACCCCTCCACACCCCCCCCCCCCGAAACAATCTTCAAGGCTGTGCATTTTAGGCTGATTCCACATTTGCTGTTTGCCTTCCTTTCACTCCGGGGTTGTTCCATGTGGGCCTGATTTCCCGATTCCGCACTAGAGGATTTCTCTCGGATTCAATTCCCAATCTGTTCCGTGTGTTTTGATTCCGCAGTACTGTTGCTCCCAGAGTTTCCACCATAATCGGAGCAATTTCCCCCTCCCCTCCCTCCTCACTCATTCATGCCCCTCCCTCCTCACCCATCCATGTAGTTCCTTTTTTTTTTACACGCATGTGTGTTCACGTTACAACGTAACCTTTTTTATTGCATTATGATGTAACACCAGAGGCGCAATACTTGCAAAGTCACGTGTTTTCCTTCCTTGGAAAAAAGATGCGTTGGATTCTAGCATGTGATCTTAAGTTCTCGCGAGCCCTCTATGCGTGCTGAGGCCACCGCCATTAATCTGCCCCCTGGTCTATTGTCTAAAGCAGGAAGCACACACTTCAGCACACACTTGCTGGAATGCTAAGCACACAGTTTTCAGGAAAAAACTATAAAAAAGGAGCCCAAAGGGGGGGTGGTATCTAAAGTATTGTCCCCAGCACATCAGCAAAGGGCTATAAACATAGCCAAGTTCCTTTTGAGGAACATGCAGGAGGCGGTGGTGGATAAAAGTGGCATCAGCACATCTTAAAATTAGTTCGCATAACATCGATTTTCATTTCGTGACGTTGTAACGAAACTATTGTCAAAAAAAAGTATGATAGCACGAAGTGCTTTCAGTTGGGGGGGGGGAATAACATTGTGAACGATCAAATGTTATGGCAGATTACTTCCCAGATAATGGAGGGCACATTACCAAAATCTCGTTGAACACCATAAAGAGTGAGGGCGTTTGAAAGTAAGGGATGCATTCGGGCAAAGAAGAGAATCGTGTTGCAGCGTTATGCGTTGCAGCATTGTAACGCAAAACCATCTTTGCTTAAAAAAAAATCCTAATCAGATAATGGCGGACAATTTTAAAAGGGAATAAAAGTAAGAGGGTGTGACGAAATAACTGGGCGGAATCAGGGGCGTGGAGTTATGTGGGTGTGTTCTAATGATGCGACAAGTTTGACAGCACACTGGCTCGAGTTCCGCACATAAAATTCTGAGCCTCAGAACCGCAGCAAAAAAAAGATCTGGTATTTTGCCGATCACCCTGATCTGGGTCGGCACCGCTTTGAAGGCAGGTCAAACTGCTGCCCCGGGTCAAAATGTGCGGAAACTAACATCTGCCTCGGGGGAAACACAGTGTCGCAGCCGGAGCAAAGGCTAATGCGGAATCAGCCCAAGTCTCCTATACTTGCTTTCATTGCAGAAGCTCTGCCATCACTTATGGAATGACAAACTATACTTTCTTTCCAGGATATTTGATTGTTTCTATTGTGCTTGAGGACAGGCTGTGGCTGCATGGTAGAGCATCTATTTGACATGCAGAACATTCCAGCTAAGAGGATCAGGTAGCAGGTGATGTGAAAGACTTCCATCTGAGACTCTAGAAAGCTGCTGCCAGTCTGAGTAGACAATACTGTCTTGGATGGACCAATGTTTTGATTCAGTATAAGGCAGATTCATACATTCATATGGAACACTGTTGTAATAATGGTATATGCAATGAAACAATGCACATGGAGGGAAAAATCAGCCACAATAAAGAGTGTCAGCCAGTAGATTCAGAAACTTTTTTTCTTTTTTAGATTTTCTAACTTGTCACTGAATATGCCTTACATTGGAATATATATCTCTTGTTCTAGAATCAGGATTCTTTTAATATCTGATTTGGCCGGAGTTTGGACAAAATCTAAGAAAAGTGCAGAACATCCAGGATGAATTAAAAGGGAGGGGGGAAGTAGTATGTATCAATTTATTATAATGCCTTATAAACCAATAGTAATCACTAGTCACAAGGCGATCATAGCCAATCAATGGTTTTTCTTTTGGACCTCACAAAACCTAGAATCTGTCTTCAATGTTAAAGTGAGTAGTTCCTCCAGCAGTTATGCACGCTCGTAAATGATGGGTTTATAATTTAAATGGTGCCATAGGGTGCTTTAATTTATACATTTGAGTAATTTGCTTTTCTGCATCATTTATATGTCTGTCTTTCTACTTTGCATCTGGCCTGTCTAGAACAATAGTTTTTAAGCCTGCTATATCCCACAGAGGAATCCTTCTCCCAATCAGCCTCTATTTAAATGTTAAGATTGCATCACATTTTTAATAGCTGAAAATATAACACAGCAGCAGCATATCATGTTTCTTCTAGTTCTTTCAGGAAATGAACTCAACTAACCCCAGAAATCCAATGGAGCCCATGCAATCCCTTCTGAAATTCTGCAAAGACACTTGTTTAGCTATCTGGCTTAGATCATTTGTACTGAGGTTAGGCTTGCCAATCCCCAGGTCCCAGAGGGAGTTCTCCTGCTTTCCCAGGCTCCTTCCCACCCCCAGTCAGCTGGCCGGTGGGGGGAAGCCCCACCCCCACAGCCATCATGTGCCTTTCCCCCTCGGGAGGTTTCAGCCTCTACTTGAGAAAGCCTTCCTCTTTGGATGCTGTGTCTGTGTCTTTAAGGCTGAAGGGAAGCAGTGTGGGGGGGGGAGGAGGCTGAACAACATGGCTGTGAAAGGAGCCCAGACCCTCCATTTGTTGCACAATCCTTGCAGAGGTCGTTTGCATAGTGTGAAGGTAAACTTGAACCTTTGGTTGCCCTGTGTTACTGTGAAAAACTTGAAAGTTCAGCAACTCGTGAGCAGAGGTGCCAATCCCCAGATGGGGGCAGGGGGGCCCTGGTTTGGAGGCTCTCTGGAGCTTCATGGTCATCAGAAACAGGAGGGAGAGGGAAATGTCTGCTGGACCATAGGGTATAATGGAGAATTAATGCCGGGGTATCTGGGGCTCTGGAGGGGTGGTTTTTTGAGGTAGAGGTACCAAATTTTCAGTGTAGCATCTGATGAGTCTTCTCAAAATGCTCTCTAAGGTTCAAAACAATTGGACCAGGGGGTCCAATTTTATGAGCCCCAAAAGAAGGTGCCCCTATCCTTCATTATTTCTAATTTAGGGAAGGCATTAAAAAGGTATGTGGTCCCCTTAAATGCGATGGCCAGAACTTCCTTTGGAGTTCAATTGTGCTTGTCACAACTTTGCTTATGGCTCCACCCCAAAGTCTCCTGGCTCCACCCCCAAAGTTTCCAGATATTTCTTGAATTGAACTTGGCAACCCTAACTGAGGTACATATGAACATGTTGTTACAATGGGCACTGAAGGAGATGGCACAAAACCTGTCCATGTGGATGGCATAATTTGTGCCATCACGACATCCCTTTTCCAAGCTGTTGTGCCTACTGAAGTAGCTGCATGTGTCAGGTGTTGAGTCATAGAAAAAAGTGCTTTTAAGAGATCCCAGCTTGGCTGTGAGACCAGCTGAGTCTACAGATCTTTGGGTGCTGTGAAATTCATAAACAGACTCACATAAACATCTACAAAAACAACCCAGAACAGTGACCAAGAGATCTTCTGTGTGCCACAGTTCAGGACCATTTGTGTATAGATAAGGAGCATTTGTAACTAGAGTTCTACCTCCTTAAGAAAGATGTGACTTCTTACTATTACATTGCAAAAATCTGATATTAAATGGGTAAGATATACTCATTTTATTAGATTAACTTTTGAAGCAAGAGCTGATGTGTATGTTCTCTTAAAATGGTTAACTGAACAAAACCCCTTCTCCTTCTTCTTGGTACAGACTAGTCTTGGCCAATGTGCCTTTGAGAGGGTTAAATAGGCGAGCTAATGTTTTTTACAGGACCACCATTTTACTAATGAAATAAGAAATTTGCAGTAACATGAACTTCCTTCCTCCAGTGCCTTCTAATTATCTTTTTATTTCTGTGATTATTCATCATTATAGCAATATAAGTTTGTCAAGTTGGCATGATCTCATTCAGTCCAAGGAACATAAAATATCTTCTCTGAACACTTAAAGTTTTGAAGATAAAGTTTGAAATTCCAGTTTGGTGCTAACCAACAAATCCTGACGTCTTAGACCATCTGCATTTAGATTTCAATGAATAGGGGTTGATCAAACCATAATTTATAGATGGTGGTTTTTCTTGACATCTGAATGCAGCCTAATTCTACGGATGCTAGTCTGGCATCTCAAAGTATATGTTGTCATGCAATCTGATCCCCTCTCAGATGGTCAGGTCAGAGTTGCTGTGAGGGCTTTGGATTTATGTTAACACATATGTTCACATGCTTGAAGAAGACAGTAGCACTATGTAAATTCATATAAATGTATACGTTGCCTCTCCAGAGTCCTACATAAGATGGTTTAAAATAAAAACAATACCATGAAATAATAAAATCAGATAAATTATGTCTATAAAAATAAAACAAGCTGTTAAAGAAAAGCCATGGACAAAACCCCCAGCATAAAACAATAATTGAACACCCTAAAAGATCTGTAAAAGAGACTGCAGACTAACAGCATTCCATAAAATAGCTGAAAAGATAAAAACCCATTAGTTAAAAGGCTGATAAAAGCATTTGCTTTTGACAAAGCATCTGAAAAATATTATGGTAGATACAGGGCAAGCTTCAAGGGGAAAGACATTCTAAAAGTGAGATGCCACCACTGAAAATGGCATGTCTCTAGGTGTTACCCTCCACACCTAAGAAGGTGGGAGCAAAGAGAGCAGGTCTTGGGAGACAGATCTTAACAGGTGGGCTGGACAGTATGGGAAGTACTCTAGTCCCAAGCTGTTTAATAACGTAAAGATAAGCACCAAACAGGCACAGAGAAGAAATACTACTCCTGTACCCAACCACTGGCAATAGTCCAGCCACCACTTTTTGGATCATTTGAAATTTCAGAGCCATTTTCAGAGGTACCTCACACAGAAAGCACTGAGTACTGGTATGTTTTTGGAGGGTTCTTCCAAGTCTTGAAGGGGGAATTGGTAGAAATCAGAGCAACTTTAAATATAAGTACTAACTTTTTTTTAACAACAACAACAACAAAAAAAAAAAAGCACTGGAGGGGAATGAGCAATTGCAACTGGTCCTGAGACAGAGACAACAGTGGATGCCAATATCCACATCCAGGGCTTTTCATATAGAAAAAGCCCAACAGGAACTCATTTGTATATTAGGCCACACCCTCTGATGTCACTATTGTTTCACACAGGACTTTTTAGTAGAAAACCCCCAGCAGGAACTCATTTGCATATAGGCCACACCCCCTGATGTCAAGCCTGTGTGTTCCTGTTAAAAAATAGCCCCGTCCACATCTCAGCAGAAATCTATTAGTAAAAGGGTTGTACCAATATCTCACCTACGAGTGCTCGAACACCCCCCAGTTCAACTGATGCCCTATGTCTATGAACAGGGAGCTGATTTTTTGATGCCCGGTTTGACTGTTTGTCAACCCATTTGTGATTGTTTGTCCAGTTACTTCACTATATTTCTTCCTAACCATGCAGTACAGTGCTATTGGCTTTCTGCACATGTACGTTCTCATACAGGCTGACTGTTCTACCATCTCTTTGTTCTTGCTGACTAACTGCTTTGCTCTCCAAGCAATTGTTTAAGTAGAAAATTAGATCAGTCAGAAATCATATAAATCGGTCATAAATAAACACTGTGATTAAATAAAATCCTCCCCTTAGGTGTTCATCTAAGGACTCCATAGTGACACTAATGGTTGCCAATCAGTTTGAATCAGCAGCATCTTTGCACATGGGCTGTTTTGTGCTGTTTTCCTTGGCATGCATTTGTGGCTGTTTGGTATGAGCCAAACAGACTGGGGGAGCAGTTCTCATCTGATCAGCAAACATGGTAAATTCAGCTGTTGAACGCATTCATGGCAAAATGTGCAGCATCCATAATCCCATACCCATCTGGCCTCAGTCCAGATCAGGATTCTAAATGGTTATAACTGAGTTAAAATTTAAAAAGATGAGAAGATCCTATCATGGATCTCAGAGGATCTTGCTGGAGATGACCCTATTCCTGCTCTGTATCTAGAGGAGTTGGTTCTAAACATTCCCATTGGGTTGGAAAGCATAATATTTACTTAAATTTACTCAAATTCAAGACTAGGATCCCTCTCCCCCACCCAGGTCTGCCATCAAAAGATAGGGGAGGGGTCAGTTTATGTTCCCATACAAATTACAGTTATATCCAAATTTTTTGGGGGGAGGGGGATCATCTTACATTCAGAGTCATTTGCCTTTTGAGTAAATACAGTATGTAAGACAATATAGTAATCATATTACTGGATTGAAACTTGCAAATCCTGAAAGACCTAATGGAAGAACCTTCTTGTTCAAGGGGCCTTCTGCTAATGCAAGCAAGTCCTCCAATAGTGATAAAGTGCATCAACATGAAGAGCACTTTAACCTTCCTGGGGCCGGTTCCACAGCATCCATTTGGGATGTGAGCAGAAATTTTATGTGGCTTTGGATTCAGCTTGTTTTGTTAATTAAAACTTTGGTTGTATAATAATATCTCACAAATTCGGGGTAATTTATTGTTTTTGCATATTGCTTCGTTTGATTTTAAAAGGAAACTTCATTTCCACTCAAGCTTCTTCTTCCCTATCCAATTGGGATTAACTTTATCTGTAATTGTGGTCCTCATGATATCACCCCTGGCAAAAAAGGAGAACAAGCACTCAGTTTACAGGCCATTAAAGTTACTCCTTGCATATGCAGGGGCAGATGGCCACTAAGACCAGCAGGCAAAGGCCTGGTAGGTGCTCCCCACACACCATGAGTCAGTGGCCCTCGCATTGCGCAAGATAGGTGGAAGCCTTGGCCCCTGCTTTGCATGAGGTGGCCCTAGTCTTGTATGAGAGAGGGGGGGAGGCACAAGAGAGGGACTGTTCTTCTTCTCTCCCTTCCCTTCCCATCAGGGGGCAGGACCCCTTAATTTTTTGCCTCCCAATTCACCCCTGGGTGCATGAAGGTTTGGGAATGAAGGTTTTTCCCTTCTCTGCTGTCAAAGTTCCCACATGCCATGACATTCACACAAGCATAGACAGCTTCAACAGAGGATTGGATAAATATATGGAGCAGAGGTCCATCAGTGGTTATTAGCCACAGCGTATTGTTGTAACTCTCTGTCTGGGGCAGTGATGCTCCGTATTCTTGGTGCTTGGGGGGCACAGTGGGAGGGCTTCTAGCCCCACTGGTGGACCTCGTGATGGCACTTGGCTTTTTTGGCTACTGTGTGACACAGAGTGTTGGACTGGATGGGCCATTGGTCTGATCCAACACGGCTTCTCTTACGTTCTTATGTTCTTATTCACTAGAATGATGGGCTTGAGTAGTTTTGCCAGGTTCCTCCTGGCCACTGATGGAGTATGGGGAGTAGTGTTGCCAAATCCAGGTTGGGAAACTCATGGAGATTTGGGGAAGGAGCCTCACCAGGGAACAATGCCAGAGTCACCCCTCAAAGCATTCATTTTCTCCAGGGGGGCTGATCTCTAGTACTGGCAGGGCCGAATCTAGGGGAGGCAGAGGGGTTTTTTTGCCCCAGGTGCTGGCTAGAGAGGGGCACCAGAATGAGGCAAGCTGCTGTGCGCACAGCAGGAATCAACCAGCTGGCAAAGCAAGTGCTAACGCCCGGCCTGGAGCTGCTGCGGCCGCAGGGAAGGGATTCACCCCAACAGTTCTCAAGGACTCTATCTCCACTCTGAGTCTGCAATCGCCCCAGATAACAAGTGTTCTGGGACAGGGTTGCCAGGGGGCGGGGTGGATTGCCAGCCACTGGGACTACTACAAGTGTTCAGTGGTTATGTATAAGTTACATAACCTGACTTGTGGTTTTATTTTTTAATTTTGTTGCCTGAATGTTTGAAGGTAATGTTTTAAAAAACCACATTCACTCCATAAACACATCCAACTCACCTCTAGTTTCTTCAGGATTTAGCACCTTAATCCAGGTTATTTTACCGTCAAACACACTCCAAGCAATATCACATTGGACTTCTCAGAGTTGGGGCACCTACCTAGTTTATAAGGATAAACAATTCCAGTGTATTTCATCTATGTCCTAGTTGCTGATTATCTAGAGCACATTCATAACAACATAAAAGAAGCCATGTTGGATCAGACCAATGGCCTATCCAGTCCAGCACTCTGTGTCACACAGTGACAACCCCCTCCCCCCAGGTGCCATCAGGAAGTCCATCAGTGTGGCCAGGACACTAGAAGCCATCCAACAGTTGCGCCTCCCCAAGTACCAAGAATACAGAGCATCACTGCCCCAGACAGAGTTCCATCAATACCCTGTGGCTAAGAGCTACTGATGGACCTCTGCTCCAGATGTTTATCCAATCCCCTCTTGAAGCTGTCTAGGCATGTAGTTGCCACCACCTCCTGTGGCAGTGAATTCCATCTGTTAATTCCAATTACTCTAGAGCAGAAGTGGCCAAATTTGCTCAGTGTAAGAGCCACATAGAATAAACATCAGATGTCTGAGAGTCACAAGACATGAACATCAGATGTTTTCAAGCCGCAATGAAGTGAGGGAGGGAGGATGGAAAGCATGAAGGAAAGAAGAAAAGAAGGCAAATAGAAGTGGAAGGAGGGAAGAGAAAAGTGGAAAGAAAGCAACTTTAACTTTAAATGTCTTTTCCGACCTGCTAGCTGGCTTGGCTTGGAAGTGATTTAAAGAGACAAATGCTTTCTCCAAACTGGCCAATGGAGTGGTGCAGGCTTCAAGAGCCACGCAATATGTGTGAAAGAGCCACAGTTTGGCCACCCCTGCTCTAGGGAACTCTGCAGCCTCGGCCACCCTACCCCTTCTCAATCTGGTCCTAAAATGCTTGTGTTAGTCTTGGGGGCTCACCCTGCCTCTATCAATCCAGTAACAGAACACTTCTGCTAGTCCCAGGGGGTGGCAATCCACCCTGTCCCCTGGAAATCCCATCCCAAAAACCCATAGTGGTCTCGGGGGCTGGCAATCCACCCTGTCTGTGGGGAATCCAGTCCCAGAACACTTGTGCTAGTCTCAGAGGCTGGCAATCTGGTCCCAGAACACCTGTGCCCAGTGCTGGATTAAACCCTGTGGAGACCCCTAGGCAGTCAAAGTCTTGGGGGCCCCCTTGAAAATTATCTCAGAGTCAGGGTGCCTGCCCCATCACCCATAGCCTGCAGTCTGCAGGCACCTTCTCAAAAGCCCCTTGGACAAAGCTGTGGGGGAGAGGCAGAGAGAGAGGCAGACTTGGCAATGATGCTGGCAGCAGCCGCACCAGGCAAGTTGGGCAAAGAGTGGCTCAGTTGCTGTCTGCACGTTCAGACTCCAAGGGCTGCAAGCAGGGGGAAATCAGGGTAGAGGGGAGCCGGCCCAGGGCCCCTAAAGGCATGAGGGCCCATAGGCCAGTGCCTACTTGGCCTAATTGTTAACCCAGCCCTGCCTGTGCCAGTCGCTAAACTCTGCTCCTTACACTTCTTTACTCCTGCTCTAGCTAATTAAAGTGGCCCTTGCGTGCAGGGTACATGAACATTCATCATATGTATATAATTTTATTCATTGTCCCACATTTACTGAATTTGCCCATATGCAAATATGTAGTTACATAGGGCTTGGTCAAGCATCTGGTCATTATCAAATCTGTAGTGTTTATTATATCTTTAATTTGGGAAAACTCAAAAAGATGTAGTTTAGATACATCAGATGTCTTCGTTCTTCAATTTTGAGTTTTGTTGATCGAGGCACACCTCCCTCCTGTGTTTGCAATTTCTAATTCTTCAAAACCCCAATCCAAATTTTTAATTGTTAAATTGCATTAAGTAAGAGTGCAGATTAAAATTCCATTATAAAAATGTTTGGTCATGGAAGAGATACCATAGTAGTCCCAAAGCCTGGTAAGGTATGATTTTAGTAGTTCCGAAGATTGGTGAGCTATGCTGAGTCATGTTCATAGCTTCTTCTCTTAACCTCTGATGTTTATTGTAAACTGCCTTTCTTCTCTTAACCTGTTTATTGTAAGCTGCTTTGGATAGTGAACAAAAAACCAAGACTTTAAAAACAAACTAATGTACACACACAAATTGTGTGCATCAAATGTTCCAGCCTCCTGAGTTTGAGTTTAATCCACTTTGAGAGCTAGTGTGCTGTAGAGAGAGATTAAGAGTGTTGGATTGGTATCTGGAAGACCCAGATTTTAATCCCCTCTTGCGTCTCATCCTGACCTACCTTGAAGGGTTGTTGTGAGGATGAAATGGAAGAAAAGAGAATGCATGTCTGGCTATGAACTCCCTTAGCCCCCTATAACAAAAGGAATTCTAGGAAGGAATGCTTAGCCAATGATGCATAAAATAATAATAATATTTAATTTATATCCCACCCTCCCCGCCAAGCAGACTCAGGGCAGCTCACAACATAATATAAAATACAAAGATTACATAATAAAACATCAATCTATAACATTATACAATTTCCTTAAAATTCCCTTAAAACCATCTAATTAAAGCCAACAATTTCATGCTATCGTACTCAGTGCTACATTTTCAAAAATTTCTGATCTTACTCATTTACAGATTTTTGTAGCGATGGTACAGCAGAACCCGCATTAAGAAAAGGCCAGCTGAAAGAGTGTAGTCTTGCAGGCCCTGCGGAACTGAGCAAGAATCCACAGGGCCCGCACCTCCTCTGGTAATTGATTCCACCAGTGGGGAGCCATGATTAAGAAGGCCCTTTCTCTTGGAGTTTTCAGTTTGGCCTCCTTCGGCCCAGGGATTATCAGTAGATTTTGTGAACCTGATCTCAGCACCCTCTGAGGTACATATGAGGAGAGACAGTCCCTAAAGTAGACAGGTCCTCCGTCATATAGGGCTTTAAAGGTAATGACCAGGACCTTGTAACAGATCCAGTACACAATTGGCAGCCACTGCAGCTCCCGCAGACTCGGCTGTATGTGCTCCCACTTAGGGAGCCCTAATAACAGCCTGGCTGCTGCGTTCTGCACTAGCTGTAGTTTCCAGGTTCGGCACAAGGGTAGCCTCATGTAGAGGGCATTACAGTAGTCCAACCTTGAGGTGACCATTGCATGGATCACTGTTGCCAGATCGTCACGTTCCAGGAAGGGCGCCAACCACCTCGCCTGCCTAAGATGAAAGAAGGCGGATTTGGCAGTGGCTGCTATCTGGGCCTCCATTGACAAAGAAGGCTCCAGTAGCGCCCCCAAGCTCTTGACCTTGTGCACCATTACCAATGGCACTCCGTCAAAAACTGGTAGGGGGATTTCTCCTCCCAGACCGCCACGACTCAGGCATGTAATAATGTAATAATATTATTAATTATTCATAGAAGTCAACACAATTTATTCTGTTGTTTAAAAGAGTTGTTTATTATAAATTTATATTATAAACATTGATCATATATGTATATATACAGGAGAGATATAAGGGAGCAGCATTTTTTACTTTTGCCCCCCCCCCTCAAAAATATGTAGATCCGGCCCTGAGTGCTGGTGATGAGCTGTAATGCGGGGGGATCCCCAGGTCCCAACCTAGCCTTGAGTTAGTCATCATCTCTCATCCTAACCTACTTCTCTAGGTTGTTTTGAAGTTAAAATAGAGGGAAGAGAACCATGTGCAATATGCTGCAATCATCCAGGAAGATGCTGACAGTCTCTTTACTAAACATATAGTAACTTTAACCAGGAGAAAGGAATGATGGAAACTCAAGGCCTGCCAGGTTCCTTCGCAGCAGTTATTCAGAGACATGAGTAAAACCTGGAATGGAACTTCAGCATTGTGGAACTAATATAAAACATGAAATAGACATCTGAATATTACACTGTCTATGCTGCCCTGAGCCCCTTGGAAGAAGGGCGGGATAAAAGCTGTGCCTGAGATGAGTATGTGAAATGGTCACTCCACAAAACCTTGGCATTACACTGTCTGTGTCAGATTTCATGGGGGCATTCAGGAGCATCTGATGCCACAGAAACAATAACATTTTAACTGTGTTCTGTGGCATCATCAGCTTGATGAATGGAGAAGGGGTGACTAATAGATATTTTCAGAGGGTAATGATGTCGGTCTGAGTAAAAGAGTAAAGTGCGTGTGTGTGAGAGACAAAGTCAAAAGCTAATTGAAAGTTAATGCTCCTGGAATGACAAAAGTATGGATTAATTAACTCCCCATTTAGAAGGGAATAAAAACTGGACTGACTAAAACATTGTCTGATGCAGTGTTGCACTCTTCTCAGTCCATTGAAGTCAGTTGGCTTAGAAGGTCATAACTCCATTTAGGATTGCACTGCAAGTAAAAAAATAATGGGTGGTGTTAGTATTCTTGCCTTTAAAATTACTTTGAACTTCTAAAACAAGCACGTGGCCCCACTGACCCTAGCACAATTCAAATTAAAACCCATCTAAAATTTATTTTCTTAAGACCAACCAAAGCTATACAACTTAATATGCAAGCTTCCAGGTTCTCCAGAACTGTTCCTCAGGCTGGAATGAAAAACAAAACAAAAAGTGGCTGCCCTGAGCCACTCGTGGGAAGGGCGGGATATAAATTCTAAATAAATAAATAAAAAGTGATGAAGAAATCTCTCAAATTGTGATTATAAGAACTTTTCATCAGTAGCCTGTGTAGGGCAGTGTGCTGACTGCAGAGGACATAGGTATGGCTGGTATGAGATTGTACTCTTGGTTGACTAGCAACAAAACAACAAAAATGGAAGCCCGTTGAAACCCTGACAGCCAAAAGTTGATCAAATGTCTCTGTAGTGCCTAATGAAACACTTAGCTTCCTTAAAGGCTGAGGGGAAAGGGAAAATGAATTCGAACATTAATTTTGAATACTGGAAATTATTTTTAGTTGATACAGTAAATAATGGCCAGCACAGATGCCTACTTTTTACCTGCTTTAGAAATACTACAGTTTGACTGATCAAGAAAAGATCACTTTAAAGAACCCAAGAAGTTTCATTGGGTAATATCACTACAATGTGACTTGCATTGACTGTTTACTTCAGCTGTGTTCAGCCCCATAAAGAATTGTGGAGAACTTAAAAGCTCACAAGCTGTGTTGGGTTCTTTTGGTTGGTTTAAAGAAAAGATACAAGGTGGCTTTTGCTTTTCAATTCTGAATTTTGGCTATAGGGAAGTAGATACACATTTGTGATTAGAAGGCAATGATCAGTAGAATTTCTTGTACATAAGGGGGCAACAGGGGAAGGGGCATGCACTCAGACTGTAACAACCCTAAGGCTAAAGAGCACAAACCCACTCTATGGTGACCACAATGCCCAGTTACATCATCAGGAATATTTTAAAAAAGAAAGTTTTGTTTAAAAGAATAACTGGCTGTGTAGAATTTAAGATTATTTAGTCTTTGTTGCAAATTACCATTCTATAATATGATTTTGAATTTCCACAATATTCAAACCGTTACCAGTAGAGCCAAGCATGAATACTGATGTAATACTGTAATCTGACTTCTGCACAACATTACACACCGGGGCACTGTTCCTGCTTGCTCTTATGGCACTGGCTGCTTTTGCCACAGTGGTGTGTGTGTGTAAAAATATACCCCTGTGTGGAATCAATTACAATAAAACTCATAGTAGTTTCTTTTTGAATGGCAAGTTTCTCGTTAGATTTGGAAACGTTTAATTTTTCATCTAATTGGCTCAGAGACAAGGGAGGTAGGCTGTAATCTGTATAGCCAGCATGGTTGAGGACTACTGATTAATCACAGGCAAACTTTAATCTGTGATTGAATGTTTCATTGATTCATTCTGTTAATCAATCAAAATGTGCAACCCTAATTCCTTCCTAACAGTCATATTTGGTTACATCCTGTAAATTTCTAATTAATCTGAACAATTTCTACTTAATAGAGAACTTTAATTTGATTTTTTTTCTTTTTTAAAAAAAATATGCTTTAGCTTTAATATTTGAGTGATGAGCGCAGATTTTTTAGGGTTGCTTTCATAGATAGCAACAGATTGATAACACTGCTTAGTTTTCCATTAGATGCTGTGAAAATGCAACCCCAAACAATGGTTAATAGCATGTATTTGTATCACATCAAATTGTTTAAAAATTGGAAAGAAGAGGTGAACTGACAGTGAAATTGAATTAATCAAACCCAAAGAAGTGAGGTTTTTATGGGGGGGATGGGTCCTAATTGTTACAAATTCAACATTTCATGAATTATGAAATTACTATTGACCTAAAATATTAAAACAGTAAATTACTTATTCAGAAGGCAAGACTTCAAAAGGGAACAGATTAGTTAATACATCAAAATTAACTAATGTCTGAGCTAATCATGGAAATAAGTGCAAAAAAGGTAAAAATTAATTATGCTAGGAATTCTCTCCCCCCCCCCCCCCAACATTTTTCAACAAAAGGGAAATATTTTGTTGCTTTCTTCAAAAGGTGGTATCAAGTATCAGGAGATTCTGTGGCTGCTCAGGTCATAGTAGAAAGCTATCCTTGTTGCAACTTGCAGGGCGTGTGTACCAGGACCTCCCAAACAGGGTGACCAGATTTTGCGAGTGAAAGAAAAAAGGGCACAGTTCGCCAAAAAGATTTTTTTTCTTGGATGCCCAGACAAATATGAATTTCTTGCTGGCAAATGAAACAGGGCTGCAAAAAACACCCAGCCATTATGGATTGGATGGGTTTATACACACACACACATATGGAAAATTGTTTATTATAAAATTATATACATACGTTCTTATTTTTACTGAAATGGCAGGTTTGCACTGAAGCAGGAAAGAAATAACACAACAAGCAAATAACATAAGAAATGGCCCCTACTAATTTACCTATCGCTGAGCACTTCTGTGCTTACAAGGAAAGGAAAGGAAAGGTCCCCCATGCAAGCACCAATCATTTCCAACTCTGGGGTGACGTTGCTTTCACAATGTTTTCACGGCAGACTTTTTACGGGGTGGTTTTTCATTGCCTTCCCCAGTCATCTACACTTTTCCCCCAGCAAGCTGGGTACTCATTTTACCGACCTCAGAAGGATGGAAGGCTGAGTCAACCTCGAGCCAGCTACCTGAAAACCCAGCTTCCACCAGGGATCGAACTCAGGTCGTGAGAAGAGTTTAGGACTGCAGTACTGCAGCTTTAACACTCTGTGCCATGGGGCTCTTGTGCTTACAAGACTAGCACTTATAGCTATGATGAAGTGGCACCTGAAAACTTGTTAGAAGATTTTATCTCCCTAAGTACTGTTGGTTGTTCAACTAGGTATTTGTAGAATTGAAGGCACAAATTGAAGCCCTGAGCCCGCTTTGGTGGGGTAGGGCGGGATATAAATTGAACAAAATTAATTAATAAATTAACAAATAGTCACTTAGGTCATATTGCAGAACGCCCTTTATAGCTTCAGTGGTAAACCTGTTCCTTTACAGAACACCCTTTATAGCTTCAGTGGTGAACCTGTTCCTTTAATCTGTCCGCTGGAGTCTTCAGCAGGCTCTCCTCCACCTGCTCTCTAAATTTGGCGAAGACTGGATTTGGAATATCTGAGTTATAGCCTCCAAAAGCAGGTGCCCCCAGGAAAGCTCAGCTTCAGGTCTCACAACTAACTCCTCTCTCCCAGAACTGCCAATCAAGCTGCTGTGGGTGTTTTTAGGGCTCCCAGAAGTCCACCCCCAGCATTGCCTAGGATTAAATTGAATCAGCACCTGGCTGTCTGGGAAAACTGTTACACAGATTGCCTGAGTCTGATTACAGATGTGCTGGACAATACACATGTACATGGGTTCTTGTTATTCTGTGTATACAAGGGTCAGATTGTGAGGGATACCCCACAAGCTATATGTAACTCTGCCAGTTTGGTGTAGTGGTTAAGTGTGCGGACTCTTATCTGGGAGAACCGGGTTTGATTCCCCACTCCTCCACTTGCACCTGCTAGCATGGCCTTGGGTCAGCCATAGCTCTGGCAAAGGTTGTCCTTGAAAGGGCAGCTGCTGTGAGAGCCCTCTCCAGCCCCGCCCACCTCACAGGGTGTCTGTTGTGGGGGAGGAAGGTAAAGGAGATTGTGAGCCGCTCTGAGATTCTTCGGAGTGGAGGGCGGGATATAAATCCAATATCATCTTCTTCTTATCTTACTGTGCCTCATTTCTCGTCTGAAGAAGTGTGCATGCACACAAGAGCTTACATTCTGAATAAAAGTTTGTTGGTCTTAAAGGTGCTACTTAACTCCTGCTGTGTTCTATGTGTAGGTGGCTTTATGTTGGGTGGGGGAAAGGTACTAGACCCTCAAAATTGCTTTGAAGGAGAAAATGCAGCTGTTGCAGAGTTAGAGGAGATGGGATTAGGGATTAGTAGCGAGGCAACAATGGCTATATATGTTGATTGTACCAGTCATGGGATTCTGTGTACAAGATTGCTCTTAATACTTCTTTCGGCTCATTTTCTCCTGGGTCTGTTAGGCTGGTTCAAAAAAATGGATTCCGTGCTGGCTCCACATAGCCAGCCTTTGATGGTCCACTGTGAGATGGGAGGCCTGGTCTTATTGCCTTTCTGGTTGCCAGGTCCCTCTGCATCTTTGGAGAGAGTGAGCTTAGTGCAGGCATATTTGGGGAGGTAACAAAACAAACTGCAAAATTAAATTAATCACCAAGGTCCAAACAGGTTGGGAATGAACCATGAATTGAACCAAATCTTGCACAAACTGTGATCTGTGCATTGGTTTGTGTCCATGCTTAGTGGAGAAGCTTATCGAGGCAAGCCTTGCCATCACTTAAATTCTTTCCCCCTCCTACCTTTCTTTGTCAGCCTTGCTGTTTCAGGCTGGTCATGGTTGCTGACAGTGGCTGTTAGCTGGGGACTCCTTGCTTCTTGTTGCTGCAGTACCTCATGTCTTCTGAGGCCCACCACAGCAGGTGTGAGGACTACCTCAAGAATTACTACCAGGTGCCACAGGCAGAAAAATACTAATAACCACACTGTGTGTCTGTCTTTTCCCCTACAGTGGTTAACAGTGGTTAACAAGATCGACAAGGAGATTGACAACAGGCTGGCAAAGGCAAACCGTGCATTTGGCCGACTGCACAAAAGAGTGTGGAGCAACAAGCATCTGAAAAAAGGCACAAAGATCAATGTTTACAAAGCGGTTGTGATGACAACCCTCATCTATGGCTCCGAATCGTGGGTTTTATACCGTCATCACCTGCGACTCCTTGAGCGCTTTCATCAGCGCTGCCTTCGCACCATCCTCAACATCCACTGGAGTGACTTTGTGACCAACACTGAAGTCCTCAAGCGGGCGGAGGTTACCAGCATCGAGGCACTGCTGTTGAAGACGCAGCTGCGCTGGGCAGGGCATATTTCTAGGATGGAAAACCACCGCCTTCCCAAGATTGCCCTGTATGGCGAACTCTCCACCGGCCATCGAAATAGAGGGGCACCAAAGAAGAGGTACAAGGACTCCCTGAAGAAATCCCTTAGCACCTGTCACATCAACCATCACCAGTGGTCTGACCTAGCCTCAGATCGCAAAGCATGGAGGCACACCATCCACCAGGCTGTCTCTTCCTTTGAGAACACACGCATAGCTGGTCTTGAAGACAAAAGGAGATTGAGGAAGAATCGCACTGCTACAGGACCAACGCTAAATCAGACTTTTCCAGCCGAGAGAGAGAGAGAGAGAGAGAGAGAGAGAGAGAGAGAGAGAGAGGTTAACATTTTTTCCCTCAGCATGGCAATTTCTGCCAGAGAAACAGTATGAGGTAAATCCTCTAGTTACATGTCCTTGATCTCAGTTACTTCCTCCCCCTCCACAATTGCTTTTTAATGTTAAGGGAAACTTAGGAGATCCAGTCATGGATTTTCATGTAATGTATAGCTTGGAACTTAGGGGGGGTGGATTCTTGCTATGTATGACATTAAAAAGTGTTCATGTGTCTGCATTTTGAATGGCATGCCTAATTTGTTTTCGAATTATGAAGTTTTCCCTCTTTACAAAAAGCCTGCTTAACCCTTTCAGTCAACAGTTTGAACATATGGAATGTTCATCAAAATGAGGGGATAGTTGAAAGGCATGTTCTGAACAGAAAAAAATGTGCCACAGATTTTGTCCTTTTCCCTCACCTGCCTGCTTAATGCTGTCTATTTCTCATGTGATAATCTCATGGAGTGTTGGCTTTCTTCCAGATATTCTGTCATGGGAAAGTTTTCTCCTGCATAGTCCAACACATATTAAAACCACCACTCATAATGCCTTAAAAAAACTTTTGGAAAATAAGCTAAAAACAGTATCTGAGCTAAAACCTTCTCAAGTGATGGAGCATTCAGAAAATGGTTTCTTCAAATGAATAAACTGGAGGGGAAGACTCGGTTTATACAAAGTCATACTCAAAAACCCAACTATTAGTGAAGAAATAACTTGTATATGATACTGAAACTTTATGGGTGATTACAGACTGGCACTTTGGGCCAACTCAGAGATGTCTCAGAAATCAACTAGAAAAATCCTTCCAAACAAAAACATCTGCTGCCCATTCCCATACTCACCCTGTCCTCTGGCATCCTGAGAGCAGCTCAAAAAGTTACCACTTTTGATGTGGTAGCAACTTTTGAGCTGCACACCAGTTAATAATAATAACTAATAATAAATTTTTATTTATATCCCGCCCTCCCCGCCAAGGCAGACTCAGGGCGGCTTACAAGACATGATAGATGTCTTGATATAACCATGATATAACAATAAAACACCATGATATAACAATAAAGTACGGTTAAATACAGGTTTGTAAATTTAAGTTAAATAAATAATTTAAAACTGATAGAAATTAATGGTGCTACAGTTTCAGTACATATATAAAGATGGCTAGGTATCATTGCCAAGATTCCATCTTAAAAGGCAAGTTGGAAGAGGGCGGTTTTACAGGCCCTATGGAACTGATTAAGATCCCGCAGGGCCTGCACCTCCTCTGGCAGCTGATTCCATCATTGGGGAGCCATTATCGAAAAGGCCTGCTCTCTTGTTGTTTTTAGCTTGGCCTCCTTTGGCCCAGGGATTCTTAGAAGATTTTGCGAACTAGATCTCAGTGCTCTCTGGGGAACATATGGTGAGAGACAGTCCCTTAGGTAGGCAGGTCCTCGGCTATATAGGGCTTTAAAGGTAATAACCAGCACCTTGTAATGAACTCGGTACACAATTGGCAGCCAGTGCAGTTCCCGCAGCCTAGGCCGCACATGTTCCCATCGAGGTAGTCCCACTAGCAGTCTGGCTGCTGCATTCTGCACTACTGCAGTTTCCGAGTTTGGTACAGGGGCAGCTCCATGTAGAGGGCATTACAGTAGTCCAACCTCGAGGTGACCGTTGCATGGATCACTGTTGCCAGGTCACCACGCTCCAGGAAGGGGGCCAACTGCCTCGCCCTCCTAAGATGGAAAAAGGCGGATTTAGCAGTGGCTGCTATCTGGGCCTCCATTGTCAAGGAAGGCTCCAGTAGTACTCCCAGACTCTTGACCCTGCGCACTGGTATCAGTGATGCACCGTCAAAGGCTGGTAGGGGGATCTCCTCTCCCAGCCCGCCGCAACCTAAGCAAAGGACCTCTGTCTTCGCTGGATTCAGCTTCAGCCCACTCAACTTAAGCCAACCTGCCACGCCTTGCAGCGCCCTGTCCAGATTTATAGGGACATCGTCAGTCCGGCCGTCCATCAATAGATAGAGATGGGTGTCATCAGCGTACTGGTGGCAGCCCAGCCCATATCTCCGGGCAATCTGGGCAAGGGGGCACATGTAGATGTTATACAACATCGGGGAGAGAACTGCCCCCTGAGGCACCCCACAATTAAGTAGGTGCCTCTGGGACAGCTCTGGGGCAGCCAATGATCGACCATATCGAACACAGCCGATAGGTCTAACAACAACAATACCGCCGAGCCGCCTCGATCCAGATGTCGCCGGAGGTCATCCATGAGGGCGACCAACACCATCTCTGTCCTGTGGCCCGGGCGGAAGCCAGACTGGTATGGATCTAAGGTGGAAGTGTCATCCAGAAAACTCTGTAACTGCAACACCACAGCCCTCTCTATAATTTTGCCCCAAAAGGGCAAATTTGAGACCAGCCAATAATGCGCTAATTCGGCCGGATCTGATGTAGCCTTTTTCAAGAGAGGGCAGACCACTGCCTCTTTCAGGGGTGTTGGAAAAAAGCCCTCTGAAAGAGTTACCTCCTTGGCATCTGGAAGTGGAAGGGTGAACAGAAAAAAACCCCAAACCGAGCAACAGGAATGGTGTGTGACAGCCATCTGATTGCACCTGTGTCACCCCGTGGAGTGTGTGGAGGGTTCAGGATTATTCTTTTTGAGCTGGCCCAATTTGGAATGCCTCCCACCCACCCCTAAATGCTCATCTGTTATCACTTTATGAATCTCTTACCTATACCCATAGAATGGTTCACCAATCATATCTTACTATTTTTAGTTGAGATGGTTTTTCTGTTATTTGGCAACTGTTTGTATAAATGCACAGGTTTGTGCATGTAGATTTTTGGTTTCTTTTTTATCCTATCTGAAATGGGACATCGACCCTAGTCCTTTTCTTGTTTATATACAAGTAAAGTCCCCAAAATGAAATTCTGTTATAAAGACCAGGAATTTCTAACGTATTCCTTTTGAGCATTCAACTACACTATATTCTTGGGCCAGAATTTGAGGTTAAAGGAGATGCACAGGTGACAGCAAAACCATCAGCCCTGCGTCTCCTCCTGCACTCTCTCATTGTAATGTCTAGTAATACAAATGGCATGATATGATGTTTTCTTACCTTACAAGTGGCAGTATGAGATCCCTCTTCCCTTGCACTGTTTTTTTCAAGGATTTTTTTCTCTACAAAGCACTACAAAATATGTATTATCTTTTTAGTACAGAAGGTACAAAACATATTAATAAATAAAAAGTATTTAAACTGTATTGAAGTGTTATCTCGGAAGGTGAACCCCATAGCCCCCACAAAGGATGGGGCTGTCTGTCCTTTTTTGTAAATGTAGTATAGGGACTGGATTTGCTTTATCACTGGCCAATCACATCCAGATTATTTCATACATCTGCCATCTTTGATAAAGTTTGCCATAAATTATCCTGCAAAGGGGGCATGACACCACATACCTTCTGTGGGATAACAGAAGATCAAGGCAGTAAAAACTGCTGGCCTCATGCCTTCCACAACCTTTTAATGCTCCTGACTTGATGTCATTTCCTGTCTTGCAGTGTTAATGGGATTCCCAATCCAAGGCCAGGCAAAATGGTACAAGAGCAGGGACAATCACAGCACCATAATGCCACATCATACATCTTAGCTTTCATTCCTGGGACAAACAATGTCCTTTCAAAAATGGTAACCAAGAAATGAATACTTTTTTGTCTTTCGAGTGTTGAAGTAGAGATTTTACAATGTTACTGAAAAGGATTGAGTCGAACAGAGCAAGTGCTGGAGGGCAGTAACAGATAAGGAAAGAAATAACTCCCAGAGTAATGGTAATTAAAGACATCTGGAGGATGTCAACTTGCCTTAAAGGCCAAATCATAAACAGTGTAGAAGAATTCTTGAAAAGATCATATTAAATGGATAGTTGCACATTTTATTCCACCATATGTGTGTTTATATGTGTGTATGAATTCCTACTGAGTATTTAGCACCTCATGCAGGTTTTAAGATGGAAAAGCATCATCATCAGAAAATTATTTATGGTATTAAAAGAGCAATGGGACAATACAGCAGACCCAATATGATTGTGCTGGTGTTGAGCTGCTTGTTGTTTTGCTTGGTGCTAACAATATTTGATAAAGTGAATTAATGTCTGGCCCCTGGCTGACAGCCACTGGTTAAATTATAGGGTTATCAACTCTGGGTTGTACAATTCCTGGAGATTTGGGGGTGGAGCCTGAGGAGGGTAGAGTTTTAGAAGGAGAGGACCCTCCAAAGCAGCCTCCCCCCCCCCCACACCCTGGAACTGAGCCCTGCAATCTGGAGATCTGTTGTGATACTGGGAGATCTCCAGGCCCCACCTGGAAGTTACAGCTCTGGGTGGAATGAGGTATTATACAAAAATGAGGTGGATGTATGGTGCTGTGAAAACAACACAATAAAAATAAGATACTTGTGTGCTTATCTGGCTAATATTTCTCTACAAAAGCCTGCTTATTTAGACCAGACAAATAAATTACAAAGTAATTCTATGTTTTGGGATTAAGCCTTTTGGCCCCAGCTCTTGCTGAGTCCTTTTAGATGGCATACTAAGTGGCTGCACATTAAAAAGGCGTGTGTCTCTTGCTGAATCACAGTGCAACAAAACTGGAATGAATGAAAATTTCTGCAATGAATAAACTCTGAAGAAGTCTACCAGACTCTTCAATTTAATATCTATTTGAGATGGACTGCACTTTTAAAAGCTTAGAAGTACTGTACAAACAGCTGAAGGACTGTGAAGGGTAAATTCTTCCCAGAAACAGAGGGCCTTGAGTGACAGGCTGCTCCAAGCAATCTGGTTGGCTAGCATCAGCTAAGCAGAGAAAGTCTTGAGAGAGCTGCATGTTGAGGAGAGATAGTCAGATTTCTGCTTTGAGTACTGACAGTCTGATTTCAGCCTCATCTGAGATAACTTTTAATACAGACAGGAGAATTGTAGGAAAGTTGGCAAGGAAGTTTGGGAAGTAGATGAAGACTCCCATTTGGGCGAAGGAAGGGATAGATCTGAGAGAGAGAGAGAGAGAGAGAATTCCCTACTCAGTCAAACGAGTTAGCTCTGAGGAGTGCAGAGATCCTTCATCTGGTGTGCTTAGAAACAGCCTTAGAGACCTCAAGAATCAGTTAAAAACTCAATACAAGTACTTGTGTTTCAAGATATGGGGTCTGTGTACTGGAAAGAGTACACCAGTCTTCTGGAAACCAAAAGAGTAAGAGAATACACAAAGAAAGTGTGTTGAAGTGTTTTGGGAAAACACTGGAACAAAAGCCTCTCAACATAAAGATTTAAGTCACTGTAAAAAACTTAGGAAACTCATTAATCTGAAACATAAGGACTAAAGTCTATGCATGTACTGGTTTTACCTCAGAAATTTCAGCCCCTGATTTTGCCTGATCTTTCCCCCTCAGTGTTAAGTATAATAGTTTGTTATAATTGAATTTAAAATGCCTCAAGTGCCAATTAAGTTATTTAAGTAGAAGTGGACCAATTAAGTTGTTTAAGTAGAAGTGGCCTTCCCTCAGGTTCCTGGGCTGAGCCAACAGCCAAAATATCATACTGTGACAGGGTGGGAAAGCCAGAGTTCTTCAGCAAAGAAGAAAACACTTACTAGGATGGCTCAGTAAAGGGAAGGAAAAACAAAGGGAAAATCTTGCTTCTGAGGCAAGGAAGTGTATGGGGCTGTCATATCACACCATTGATATTTATAACAATTTCCACTGCATCAAGATTGGCTTGCCGATTGCTCTTGTATCTCTTTTTTTTATATTTATAGTTTATTAAATTGTATCTCATGTGCATGGACGTGTATGGAGGAGCCCTTATTTCATGGGGGTTACATGGTTTCCTGATTGTCCTTATTAAGTGAGTGCTTGACTTGTACTTGCAAGAATTGTTTCCTAATTTCTGGCTGATAGAGTCAGAGACACTATATTCTGCTGAGAAAGAAAGTGAACAGAGAGCAGGAACATTAATATCCTTAATGGCTCATGGGGTTTTAATAGTTGTACTTGTAATTGCTAGATAATTGTGATTTCTTTTAATCATATGAGATGCATGGTGACTTATGTTGCTACTGTCAAGAGTTAAGTTTAGCACCTCCTAGTTTAATGATCTCTGTTTGAAGAACCTCTCTCTGATTACTATTAATGCCCTATTGTCAAATAAAGCAAAGTTCAGTGCCTTTTCATACTGGCCTCTTTCTCACTTTATTAAATTTGATATGGGGAATAGATGAAAGTTAAAAAAAACTGGAGAGCTGTTGTGTGGAAGTGATGTATTATAGGGAATTAGCATCATATTTAATTATCTGCAAGTAGTTATCAGCATTACCTAATGGGAGCAGCGATGCCAACAGAGTTCTGATTGTTCTGGAATTAACATATTTGTGTATATCTATTATGGGACTAATGCAACAGAAGCATTGTTTTTGGCTGCCTTCTTCTGTACAATATCTTTGAACTCTACAGAATTCTTTCTCATTAATTCTTTCAGAAACATGTGGAAAGAATTCTTTCACAAACACGTGCTTGTGAAAATACTTATATCCTGCTTTTGGATATAAAGTTCACACAAGAGACTCACAGCATGGTGAAAACCTCCATTACAAAAATGTACAAAAGTACATTTCAGAAAAATTCAGAACACTTTGAATCACAATTTAAATGGCAGCTCAGCATTGGGGGAAGATTTGTCACCCTAATCCTACACCCTCTCCTGCAAACCCAAATCAAACCAGAGGAACATTAAGATTAACCTGCCAGATGCCTGTGCTCACAAATTTTTTCATTAAATGCAAAGCCTGCTAAAAACTTTAGCTACCTTACTAAAAATTTGATGGGGTAGTGCCAGATGTGCCTCACAGCAGAAAAGGACATTCTGCAAAGACTTTGCTCTGTCTAGGTGGATTGTCGAAGGTGAAAAAAATTAAGAAATTATAAGGGGGAGAAAGCACAGACACAGGAATCTAAGGGTGTTTCACACTACACTAAATAATGCATTTGCAACCAGCTTTTTGCTATTCTTACACAATAAAGGTCCAGTTGCAAAACACATTATTTAGTGTGGTGTGGACACACCCTAACTCAGTACTCCCTAAAATCAAGAAAATTTCTGATTTTTGTAAGATTTTGAGAAGAAATGCTAGGTGGAGTTGTATCTATCTATCTATCTATCTATCTATCTATCTATCTATCTATCTATCTATCTATCTATCTATCTATCTATCTATCTATCATCCATCTATCTATCTATCTATCTATCTATCTATCTATCTATCTATCTATCTATCTATCTATCTATCTATCTATCTATCTATCTATCTATCTATCTATCTATCTAAAAGATAGATATAGATATATACATACATACAGGGCTTTTTTGGTAGAAAAGGCCCAGCAGAAACTCATCTGCGTATTAGGCCACACCCCCTGATGTCACCATTGTTTCACACGGGGCTTTTCTGTAGCAATAGCCCAGCAGGAACTCATTTACATATTAGGCCACACCCCCTGACACCAAGCCAGCTGGAACTTCATTTCTGTGCGTTCCTGCTAAAAAAAGGCCCTGCATACATTTGTGTGTGGATGGATGGATGGATGGATGGATGGATGGATGGATGGATAGATAGATGATAGATAGATAGATAGATAGATAGATAGATAGATAGATAGATAGATAGATAGATAGATAGATAGATTCCTTTGTTAGGTATGTCTTTGTTCTTACTTTTGAACTTTTCTTGGTAGGAATTTTGTTCTTCAGGTAGGTCCCAAAGGAAGAAGGCATCTCTTGGATTCAGAGTCATCTATGTTTTAAAAAACTAGCAGTTTGAACTGGTGAACTCACAGGCCCTGATCCCCTGAGAATTGTAACAACTGGTGGTCCCATTGGGAGTTGTAAATCTAAAACTGGGTAGTGACAGGATGGCCAAATATTTGTGAAACATTTTAACTCCCTCTGTGAAACAGGACCCTCATTGCGGCAATCTTTTATGGGAGTCATATAAACTGGGGCAAACCAGTTTGCATGAAACTTCAGCAACTGCAGCTTTAAAGGAGGCAATCCATTCTGATGTCTGGATCATGATCTTCCCTCTCTTTTGCCAAGAGATTTGGTGGTGGTGGGGGGGGGAGGTTGTGGGCTGTATATTCTTGCTGATTGCCTCTTTTTAAAAATGAAGGTAATACACAGTGCAATGGTCAGAGCAATTCCTCTCCTTGGCAAGTGCTTTGTTAACACTGGGAGTGGAGAGTGATTTCAAGGTTATAGTGAATTATGCTTTTCTTATTTATTTATTTAACTCATTTAATATCCCACCTGTCTTCTAAATGGAAACCCCAAGTGGCTTATATTGTTCTCTTTTCCTCCATTTTATCCTCACAACAACCCTGTGAGGTAGGTTTGGCTGAGAGTATGTGGCTGGCCCAAGGTCAGTCAGCAAGCTTCCATGGCAGAGTGGGGATTCATATCCTGGTCTGACACTTTAACCATTACACCATGCTGGCTCTGCTGTTCCCTCACTGAAAGTCTGCACATCTCAGGATGTCTCTTCACAGTGAAAAACAAACCCCAGTGACAATGAGTGCAGCATTTTGTTTGCTGCTCACATCTGAGTTGTCCACATGTGCAAAAGACATCTATCAATTTGGCTTGCTAGACTTGAATAATGGTTTGAGCTTTATCATTCCAAAGAGAGTCCCATCCTCTAGAACATGCAAATGTTTCTTAAATAGTTGGGGTCATATTGAAACGAGAGATGCTGGTTTGCCAATATAGCTGAGTTTCCCTAACAGCTTCTTTGCTGCAAAATGTGGAATATAGGAAAGGCACAGGAATTCAGTTAAAGCAATCATGGTCTGATTTTTCCTCTCCCACCACTCCTTTGTGCATATAGTCCCTGGAATGATATTCCACTGCCAAAACATCCATAAAAGCCAATTAAGAGGAAATGCCACCCACACAAACCTGTTAAAACCCCTCATATGACAAGCTATGTGGCCAGTCTTTGTCACATACCAGCATCCATACTTCATATTAATTAGGCAGTCATTGTCAGACTCTGCAACTCTGTGGGGAACTTTTTTTCTTTCTTCCAGCAGATGCAAGCCTCAAAAGTCAGTTTTCTATTACAGTTCTTGATTTTTCTTACATGTGAAGCACCAGAGATGACAGAAGATGTGGACTGTTGTTGAATCTCTATACGGGACCCCTCAGATGGCATCCCTTAGTTGAAGGAAGTAATAATTTTGGTGCATAGAAGGAGAACCCAAAGGTGGAAGGATGCCAGCTGAGAGGAGTGACACTTTGGAGTTTGAGCAGACCTGGGCTCTGAAATGTTTTTATTTGACCCTGAGAGGATTTTCCAAAGTAAACTCTGGCAACAGATTTGCCCTGTTACCAGAGCTTACTTTGGTAAACCCTCTCCATTGTAATAAAAATGCTGCCAGTGTGTAAAAGGATCACACACATGAAGGTGCCTTATACTGAATCAGATAGGGTTGCCAGCCTCCAAATGGGGCCTGGAGATCTGCTTTTACAATAGCTCTCCAGTGGGCAGAGATCAGCTTTCCTGCTTTGAAAGGCAGACTCTGTGGCTGTAAGGTTTTGCCCAGATACTATCATGAGTCCTTGAGAATATACAGAAGAAACTTTATTAAAAGATTAGAAAGCAGCCATTATCGGGACTTCGAGGGTTGGAAAATGCCGGGCTGAACTGCTTCTCAGAAGGGGAGCAGGCTGGAATTTCTGTTCGGGGTAGTGGAAGGCAATCTAATGCCTACTGCCTACTTTTCTCAGTCAGAGATCAGTCCAAGATATGTACAGGAAACTTTGAGGAGATTTACCTTGGCTAAAAGTGAGTCCCGGGGGGGGGCTCCTTTGAGGCTTTGAGGGGTCTCCGGAGACGAGTTGCATTTTCATCATCTGCAGAAGTTTCCAGAGTCATTTATTTGACATAAGCTCGACAGGATCCTAATCTTCTTTGATACTACTAAACAACTAAAGCTACACAAAACCGGTGTTGATCTGGATAACTACAGAAAAGGTACAGATTACTATCTTTCATTCCAGGACTAGTTAAAGTTAAACAAAATAAAATCAGAAGGTGGGAAATTAAAATCTAGAAAGCTTGGAAGAAGAAGGGGAGAAGGGGTGAAATTTGGACTTTGTAAATTTAAAGGACAGTGCTAAAAAGTGGAAAGGAATTTATTGTTTGGTCTACTTGCGGTTTTTGAGAAAAAGCCCCATCGTCATAGAATTGCAGCTCCCACAGTCAACACAGGAAATATGTCCAGTATCGTGAGATTTCTCTACCAGCGAAAATGGGATTTGGTGGCAAGTAAAGCAGGAAGCATTGGATGGAAAAGGGAAATCATCAAAGCAGCCAGGCTACTCCAGGACTATAATATCATAGAAAAACATCGGCGGCCATTGCAAGGAGGCTAAAGTTTAAATACAACTTTTAAAGTGTTTGGGACATTAAAAATTGGTGGAGCTGACAGAGGTGACAGTTATAAGGTAAATGCTATTGGACATTATTGTTAATAACTATTTCAGAAGCCTTTAGAGGAAAAAGGAAAAAAAAATTAAAGTGAGGCAGAAAGTTGCGACCGCCATTTTGGAAAAAATAAAAACTTTAAAAATTAATATCTGAGCCCAGGAGGCTCTGAGGATGGTGACATTAGGCTTATTGAAGAAAGCACGCTTCAGTCGTTTAAATCTGATAGTTGAAATTTAATTTGGTGAGGTAAAAATTTTCGGTATTTTTACATGTCAGACCACAAGCAAACCCGTGCAAGAACTGCGTCACTGGAGAAAATGCAGGACCAATTAGATGTAATGGAAGCCAGGATAATGAAAGGAGATGATAACTGCTTCCTCCCCCCAAAATAGAAAAGATATTGAAGAACTAAAAAAGATATAGAGGATCTCAGAAATGAGACTGTGGTAACATCAAAGAAAGTGCAAGAAGTGGAAGGGAGAGTGAAAGTACATGATTCCATCTTGTTAAAAATACAAGAAAAAGTGGCAATTCATGACTGCAAATTGATGGAGACTCAGTTACGTCTGAGAGGAGTACCTGAGGATGAAGAAACTGACTTGAAAGAATATATACTGTAATAAAAATAATTGCAGAATTTCTGGAGGAAGATCCTGAAGGGACTAGAAACATGTATGGCTATATGTATAGAGTGAACTCACTTTATGCAAAAAAAAAAAATAATCTACCAAGAGATGTGGTTATAAGATATATGACAAAAGAAATGGTGGGAAAAAATAAAAACTTTGAAAAGACATTGATAGTGGGAGGCAGCAGAGTAAGAATTATGAAGGAATTGCCAAGACAAGTGATAAATGACAGAAGAGCATATAAGAAATTGACAGAAAAATTAAGGGACAATGAAATGAGGTATAGATGGATAATACCTGAAGGTTTGAGCTTTGAACTTCAAGGAAAAAGGATTACAATTACAAACACACAGGAACTGCGTAGATTTTGTGAAGAACATAAAGAATTTGCACCATGATGGATTACAAATTATTATCTTGGAATGTAAATGGACTAAATTCACCACAAAAAAGAAAGGCAATGTTTCATTGGATTAAAAAGCAAAATTGTAATATAGTTTGTTAACAAGAAGTACATATTAAACAAAAGGATTACAAATTTTTATGGAATAAGCAATTGGGACTAGAATTTTATTCATTGGCTGAATAGAAGAAAAGTGGAGTGATTTTTTTATAGTAAACAAGAATGGGATCCGAAATTAGTGTTTAAATATAAAGATGGATGATTTGTAGCTGTAGAAATAATATTAAATGCAAAAAAAAAATTGATAAGGATTGTATGCACCAAATGGAGCAAAGGATGCTTTTTTCAAAGACATTATACAACAACTTGATGAAGTGACATATGATCAAATTTTGATAATGGGGGACTTTAATGGAACAATTAAGAATACACTGGGGGGGGGAATAATAAGGGGTCTGGGGGAAAAAAATAATAAGGAAGGAAAATTGCCAAAGTCTTTTTTTTAATTGGTCAAACAAGAAAACCTGGAAGATATATGGAGAAAATTTAACCCTGAAGTGTGGGACTATACCTTTTCTTCCACAAGACATAATACTTTTCCCAGAATTGACATGTTGTGGGGCACTAAGGATTTAGGCCTTATAACAAAGAAAATAGAGATTTTACCTAAAATAAGAGCTGATCATAACCCAATAATGTGGATTACAAAATTGTCTAAAAAGTCGAGAAGATGGAGATTAAATGAAGATTTACTACAGAATAAAAAAATCTTGACATCTCTAGAAAATGAAACTAAAGCTTTCTTCCAAATAAACGATAAAGAAGATATAGAATTTCAGACGGTGTGGGATGCTTATAAAGCAGTAATGAGAGGAATATTGATTACATTGAATAATAAAGACAAGAGGGCAAAAGAAAAACAGATGTTGGACATTCAAAATGAAATAAAGAAAAAAGAAGGGGAACTGAGAAAAAGGCCAGGAAAAAAGAAAATTATGAGGGAGATTGCAATATTACAAACACAAATGAGACATTTGTTAAATAAAAAACTGGAATGGAATCTGAAAAGATTACAGCAGAAATCTTTTGAGGGAGCAAATAAACCTGGAAAATATTTGGCCTGGCAACTGAAAAAAAAGAGAGAAAGCAAAATCATTAATAAAATTGTGGCTGATGGAAGAGAGGTGGTAGATCAAGAAGGAATAGAGAGAATTCTTTAAGTACTATGCCAAATTATTTAAGGGTGTTAAAATAAAGAAAGAAAAGTTCAAAACGTATTTACAAAATATTAAAATAGCACCCTTAACAGAAAATATGAAAAAAGTTTTGAATGACCCAATTGGAAAAAATAGAAATTGAAGTAGCGATTAATGCAATGAAAAATGGAAAGGCACCTGGGCCAGATGGATATACAGCTAATTTTTTTAAAACCTTCAAAGAGGAATTAATACCAAAACTTCAGAAATTGATTAACACGATAAGAATAAAAGGGAAAATACCAAATACATGGAAGGAAGCTGTTATTTCATTGATTCCAATAGAAGATAGAGACATCACGAATGTAAAAAATTATAGACCAATCTCACTATTAAATAATGATTATAAAATATATACAAGAATATTGGCAGAACAGCTTAAACAACATCTGATAAATTTTATAAAGGAGGATCAAGCGGGTTTCTCCCCAAAAGGCAAATAAGAGACAATATTAGAACTGTTGTAAATATTGTAGAATATTATGAAAAACATCCAGAAAAGGAAGTAGCATTATTCTTTGCGGATGCAGAGAAAGCATTTGATAATTTAAACTGGGACTTTATGTTTGCAGTAATGGAGAAAATGGAGTTGGAGGGAAATTTTATAAGGATGATAAAAGCAATATATACTGAACAACATGCAAGGCTATGTATAAATGCAGATATGATCATTAGCAAAGGTACAAGACAAGGCTGTCCCCACTGTTGTTTATAATGACTCTTGAAATTTTACTGAGGCAAATCCAAGAAGACAAAGAAATAGAAGGATTAAAAGTAAAAGGATTTACTTATAAATATAGAGCATTTGCAGATGATATAATGTTTATAAATGAAAATCCCATACAAGTAACACCTTTGTTGTTAGCTAAAATACAAGAATATGGAGAACTGGCGGGACTTTATATTAATAAAGAAAAATTAAAACTTCTATGTAAAAATATGCAAGTAAATAAACAAAAGCAACTGTAGAAGCTAACGGGTTGTGAAGTTACCTCTAAAGTAAAATATTTGGGTGTGGAGATAACAATGAAAAATATTGATTTGCTTAAAAATAATTATGAGAAGCTATGGCGTAAAATGGATGAAGATATGGTAAAATGGAATAAACTTAATTTGTCATTGCCGGGCAGAATAGCTGCAATTAAAATGAATATTCTGCCAAGAATAATGTATTTGTTTCAAACTATTCCGATTGTGAAAGACAGTAAACAATTTAAGAGATGGCAAAGAAAAATCTCAGAGTTTGTGTGGGCTGGGAAGAAACCAAGGATTAAAATGAAAATTTTAACAGATGCAAAAGAGAGAGGAGGATTCCAACTACCAGATTTAAAACTATATCATGAAGCAGTTTGTTTAGTATGGATACAAGAATGGGTGATGCTGTTAAATAAAAAACTCTTAGTGTTGGAAGGTCATGGAAATAAATTTGGCTGGCACGCTTATATATATTATGGGGAAAAAGATGGATTTTTTTTCTCACCATTATATAAGAAACAATTTGTGAAATACGTAGAAGAAATATAAGAAATATGGGGATGAGAGAAAACCGTTATGGATAGTGCCAGCAGAAGTAATAAAAATAACCACTGAGACGGGTGAAGAAAAGTGGTTGTCATATAATCAACTATTAAAAATACAAAGTGGCAAAATAGAATTGAAAACTGCTGAAGAGTTGAATAATAAATATGATTGGTTCCAAATGCAACAAATAAAGAGCTTGGTGGAAAATGCTATTAAAACTGAAGGAATAAGAAAAGAGCAAACAGAAATGAAAAAAGTTCTGCTTGGAGATAATGAAAAATTAATTTCAAAACTATATAAATTACTTTTAAAATGGTCTACAGAAGATGAAGTAGTGAAATCTCAAATGATTAAGTGGGCCATTAATGTAAATAAAGAAATACAGATGGAAACTTGGGAATATTTGTGGAAGAATTCTATTAAGCTTTCGACATGTCACAGTATTAAAGAGAACTGTTTTAAAATGATGTATAGATGGTATATGACTCCTAAAAAGTTGGCAAAGATGAACAATAAGATGCCAGATAGATGTTGGAAATGAAAAAAACATGAAGGTTCTTTCTACCATATGTGGTGGACTTGTGAAAGAGCGAAAAAGTATTGGCAGATGATTCAACAAGAAATTTCTAGGATCTTGGGATATGAATTTAAGAAAGTTGCAGAGACTTTTCTGTTGGGATTACAAATGGAAAAATTTCCAAAAGAAGATAGAACTATAATTTGGTACTTGCTTTCAGCTGCTAGGATATTGTATGCGCAGTTGTGGAAGCAAGAAAAAATACCAGAGAAATGGGATTGGATTGTAAAAGTTATGACATGGAGTGAAATTAACAAGAACTTTAAGAGACTATGATTTAGAAGTTTTTAAGATGGAGTGGAAAAAGTTTAGAAGATATGTAGAAAAAGAATGGAAAACAAAAGGACATTGGACAATTTTTGATAATGATTAAGTATTAGAAGGAAGAAGGATATTATTTTTTGTTTTTATTAGTTAAGGGTACCTTTAAATGTTAGTATTTTAAGTAAATAATACCGGCGGGGGTCAAGTAACGGGGGGAGGGGTGGTTAGAAAGTAATATATGGGATAGATAAAAAGAAGTTATTAATGATGCAAGAAATAGATATTATTACCATATGTTACTAAATAAAAATTGTTTTAAACACAAAGAAAGAAGCCATTATCAGCATGCAATCGCAAGACTGTGTCTTGCCAGACTAAAGTGGATAGGCAGGCCCCCAGTAATTATACCTCCTGAAATAACAGCTCCCTTTTTTCCTCTGCCCACCAAAGTAATTTGAATTAATTATTATAAACTCTTTCCTTGGGCCTCAATGTTTCTTCCTGTCAAGGTCCCATTCCACATGCTCTTCCCAATTCATTTGGTCCATATCAGTGTTGCCTGGAAAGACCAGATTAGAGCTGTCTCCTCAGCTCCTTTTCCACCTGCAAGCCTGGAACATCCCACAACACACAAAGCACTAAATGTCTAGGAAGTACAATGGATGTTAGTAGTCATGAATACATTTGTAGTATGGGGTTAGTACATCATATGGATACAAATACATTTGCAAAATGGTGGCTTATTAATGAGCAAAGATAATCATATCAGCAAAACAAATAGTGCCATCCCCAGCTATACCTGGCAGGGATCTGTTCCTAACAGTGGTATTGTACCATGCTGAGGCCCTGCTCCTCTCCAACCCCACCCTCTCCTGGCTCCACCCCCAATTCTCCAGGTATTTCCCAACACAGACCTGGCAATCCTATCCTTGGTCCATCAAGGACCTTGTTTAGCTTCTGGAATCTGAAGATTGGGCTAGTCTGGGCCATCCAGATCGGAGTGTTTTTATCAGCCAGTACATTCCATGTTAGTCCATATCAGCAAAGCCAAAAGGAATCATGTGGCAGTCTTCAAGACAAACATATTTATCCTTTGTCTCAAAATGCTATGAGAAATCATAATTATTTATCTGGTTTTATTTGTTGAAATTCCCCGTGCTTGTCCAAAATGTTTTAGGGTTTGTATGTGTGTTTCAAAAGGGACTGTGGCTCAGTGGTAGAGCATCTGCTTGGAATGCAGAAGGTCCCAGGTTTAATCCCCAACATCTCTCGTTAAAAAGAACCAGGCAGGAAATGATGTGGCAGGCCTCTGCCTTAGACCCTGGAGAACTGCTGTCAGTCTGAGTGGATAATACTGACTTTGACCAAGGGTCTGATTCAGTAAAGGGCAGTTTCATGTTTTTATGTTTATTCTAAATTGGCTGTTTTGCAGGTTCATTCTGACTCCAGAACATGGTATATTTGTTTTAATAAATAGCAGAGATAGATCCAGTCACAAACACACCAGTATAGAGAACGAATAATGTAATCCATGGAGCCAAAGGGCAATGGAATCCAGGGAAATCAATATTAAGATTTCAGTGCGATCAAATTTATGCAACATGGGCACAACGAACCTGTTAAATTGTGTGTATTTTTGTCAGTAAAACAAAAGTTTCAAAGGTATAACTAAAACCTTGCAATTTACAAAGCCTTTATAATACAGAAAATTGACATGTTAAAGACCAGAATTGCTTAGCTGTTAAACTGCTACTTAGTGTATAAAACTGAAAAGACAGGTTAAAAGGGACTCCACAGCTCTTTGAATCATATTTTACCATTCATCAGGCTCCAAGAGCGAAAGAGCTGAAAATCTCTGCATAGCTGCATTCTGAGACACACCCTTTGTTACAGGTCATTAAACTGTTAGGCATGTGTAGACACGGTCCACCTTCTCCTACTCCTGGGATACTGGAAATCTTTTGTTCTCCTGTAGCAGTGCTCTATCCGAACCTGACATTTTTATCACTACAGCACACTGTCTGATGTAAGAAGTGTAGATCTTTCCCACATTCCCCTCCTCCCAGCAATCCTTTCCAATCCCAGGAAAGCTAATTCCTGAAGTCATGAGACTTGCACAGATCAGATTGCTGAATGGAAGAGAGGGATAAGAAGAACAGGAAGAAGCCCAAATGTCTTCTATGCCAACAGTTCCCATCCTTTTTGTGTGTGAGGATTCCTTTTTAATGCCATTTTTTTTGTGTGGACCCCCTCATTATAGTAGTTGTACTCTTAGTATATGTTGATTGAGAAAATACATAACGAGAAAAGCTACTATGCATTCAGATTCAGGTAGGTAGCCATGTTGGTCTGAAGTAGCTGCATGAAGTTTTAGTCCAGTGGCACAAAAGTTTATACTCAGAACAAAACATTGGTGGTCATAAAGGTGCCACTGGACTCAAACTTTGTTCTACTATGAATTCAGCAACACTTTTAAATGACTTCGTATGTTATTAATTACAACAGCATCAACTAGGGTTGCCAAGTCCAATTAAAGAAAAATCTGGGGACTTTGGGGGCGGAGCCAGGAGACTTTGGGGGTGGAGCCAGGAACAAGGGTGTGACAAGCATAATTGAACTCCAAGGGAGTTCTGGCCATCACATTTAAAGGGGCAGCACACCTTTTCAAATGCCTTTCTTCCATAGGAAATAATTAAGGATAGGGGCACCATCTTTTGGGGCTCATAGAATTGGACCCTCTGGTCCAATCGTTTTGAAACTTGGGGGGTATTTTGGGGAGAGGCACTAGATGCTATACTAAAAATCTGGTGCCTCTACCTCAAAAAATAGCCCCCCAGGGCCCCCAATACCCACGGATCAATTCCCTATTATTCCCTATGGGAATCATTCTCCATAGGGAATAATAGAGTGCCCAGTAGACATTTCCCTCCCCCCCACACACTTTCTAAAGGGAGGGAGGGCCTCCATACCAGGGAATCCCCCTCCCTCTCTCACACACACACAAATACTTACTTGGTCTTCTTCCGGAGAACTGTGCCTGCTGAGAAAACGAAAGCAAAGAAGGGAGGGGCCGTTCTCCGAAGCCCTTCCTGTTTCCTCCTTCCTGCCCAGCCTTAAAGGGACAGGGATTTTACAAATTGCTCAGGAGCTCTACAACAGGAGCTCTATAGGTATGTTCTCCCCCCCTCTACCCCCCCCCCCCCGCTTCTCAATTTTTGAAGACCGGGAGATTAAGCTGGGAACCCAGAAGTCTCCCGCTAAAGCGGGGGGATTGGGAACACTAGCATCAATTTACATTTGAAAAAAAAGTTAAAGGATGAGATATATTAAGATACATTCCAGATGCATAGGAGAAAAGGATCTCTTTTGAAACAGTCCCTTTTGAAACTCCTCTCCATTTGGGTAGACACTAGACAGTACAGACCAATGACTTTGACAAAGTATAAGGAAGCTTTATATGTTTGCATACTTTAGAGTTGTTGTTTTCAATTTGTAAGTCATTCTCCTGGAATTGGCTCAGAGTGGGCAACATAAATTTAAAAAAAAACAATTAAATACAATAAATACACTGGTGTCCAGAATGACCCTTTTGCTAACAGTTAGCTTGTCTTCTTGAGAATTCGCTTGGATGCCCAATGAACTTTCAATTCTTAACAGAGCAATCAGTGGATACTTATTAATTTTGATTTTAGTCCTGCCTCTCAGAGGTAAGTTGGCTGCCAAAGGAACTCAAAATCTTACAAATGAATGATTAAACTGCAATACAAAATGTTTCTTGTGGAGAATGTTCTCAGCTGGGTTGGATCCAGGCATGGCCAAAGGATGATCAAGGCTGTTCCTCTCCATGGTCTTAGCAATGGCATTTTCTTTCATGAGGATCAGTTGTCTTCATGAATAAGTGAGAGACCTTGGCAGTGACTGCTACACATGCAGGGGCCCCTAGCTAAGGCTGGCCCAATGCTGCCTGCTAGGATGGGAGCTTGGAGCAAGCAGATCCAGTTGGGAAGGTGTGGCCACACTGGAAAGCCCACTGATGGATGAAGCACAGTTGGACTGACACTGAGTTAGTAGGGCATGACCACCATGGAGGTGAGCCTAGGGGAAAACAGGTTGAGGAAGATAGAAATCTGCTTAAAATGGATGGATTCCCAGATTTTTTGCAGTAACTCTGCAGGCCCCCAGCATTCCTGACCCACAAGTTGGGAACCATTAATCTCTGCACACCAAGTCTAATCTAATGGAACCATTATCTATGCACATCTAATCTAGAGAGCCAGTGTGGTATAGTATTTATTTAATTCATTTGTACCCAGCCTTTCTCTTCAATGGAGACTCAAATCAGTTTACATTGTTTCCCTCTCCTCTCTTTTATTTTCACAACAATTTTACTTCAGAATCTATGATACATGCATCTTCTTTAGTTCTTTGGAATTTTTGCTTGCAGTGTGATTTGCACAGAACATGGTGGATAAGGAGGTGATTCAGCCTGTGTGTGTGAGAACTGCACTTTGTCATACTTCACATGAGTAGCTGTTCTTTGGAAAGTAGCCCCATTCAAATATAGTTATTTTAAAAGAAATACAGCACATTTTCTGGAGGGGGGTAATTTTAAAATGGCATGTTTTCAAAGGAATGTCCCTCGTGACTTTTGAGGTGATACAGAATATATATGAGGCCTTTATCGCCACATTTAACCCCTTGGTTGTGCTGTATCTATCACAAGGAGATCATTTTGAAATGCAAATGAAAGAATATACCATAGCCCTAGTTGTGGAGGGAGCAGAGTATATGCTTTTTCATGCAAAATGCCCAAGAGTGACATTTGTAGTTAAAAAGAATTGCAGGAAGGTGGGTGAGGAAAGACCTGCTATTAGCTCAAGTAGGCAATGCTGGGCTCAGTGTCTTCTTTTGGGAGGGGCTGTGAATTGGTCACAGAACATCTGCTTTACATGCAGAAAGTCCCAAGTCCAGTTCTTGGCAACTCTAGTTAAAGCACATAAGGTAGCATAATGAGAAAGAACTTTCTCTGCCTGAGATCCTGAAGAGCTGCTGCATATAGTCAGACTCAACACTATTGAGCTAGATTGTCTGATTTTATATAAGGCCTGAATAAGCCTATGAGTGCTTTTGGAATGTTGGGAAAGGGTAGAAGGCACAATTACAAAATGGCTGCTACTGTGGTGGGAGGAAATCATAAAAGATTGGAAGATTCAAACTCAAGAACTGTCCTTTGATGGAAACTGCTGCTTCTGAATGGACACTTCCTTCTGGTGCTCTTTGACTTCCTTCTGAAACACTAGAATAATAGAATCATAGGCCATCTAGTCCAACTCCCTGCTCAATGCAGGATCAGCCTAGAGCATCCCTGACAAGTGTTTGTCCATCTGCTGCTTAAAGACTGCCAGTGAGAGGGAGCTCACCACCTCCCTAGGTAGCTGATTCCACTGTTGAACAACTCTGACTGTAATTTTTCCCCCTAATATTCAGCTGGTAAGTCTCTGCCCTTAATTTAAACCTATTATTGCAAGTCCTATTCTCTCCTGCCAACAGGAGCAGCCCTCTCCTCGAAGTGACAGCCCTTCAAATACTTCAAAATACAATCATGTCCCCTCTCAACCTTCTCTTCTCCAGATTGAACATTCCCAAGTCCCTCAGCATTTCCTCTTAGGACTTGGTCACTTCTTTCTCCAAGTCAATAGAGGAAATCCAGGACTGAGACTCTTTGCTTTGAGCATCTCTCAAACATCCTCCTGTTTTCCTGTTCCATTTAAGACTCTTCGGAATTTATCTGCATGATGCAAAAAGAAAGCAGACATCAAGAAACACATTAGTGGATGCTGTGGTTTCCATAGACACACCCCTGGAAATCACTGGTATAAGCAGAATGATGTCCCTGTGAAGAAATGTCCTAAACTCTAGACTTCCTATTAATGTTTACTGTAAATGAGTCTGCATTTTACCCAGGGCTTTTTTTGAGCAGGAATGCACAGGAATGCAGTTCCAGCTGGCGTGGCATCAGGGGGTGTGGCCTAATATGAAAATGAGTTCCTCCTGAGCTTTTTCTACAAAAAAGTGCTGTGTGAAACAATGGTGATGTGAAGGGATGTGTCCTAATATATAAATGAGTGCCTACTGGGCTTTTCCTACAAAAAAGCCCTGATTTTACCTATGATCAGAGAGGTTACTAAGTGCCTCCTCCCATTGGCTAATTTCTTGAAGAGAAAAATTGTGTGTGTGTGTGTATGACTCTTTTCCCAGCAGAAAAGCTGTCTAGCTCTTTTAGATATGCAGCTGGCCTAGCCAGAAAAGGAACAAAGGGATAGCAGCAGTTTCACCTCTACTGCAGAGACATGAAAGACAAATGGTCAATTGATACTTTCTCTGGAGAACAGAAAAGACAGGAGGCTTACTGTTAAAGTAAAGGAAGATAGAAAGAGATGGACCATGGACCACAGAAAGCCCCCCCCCCCCCATCTTTGTTTTCTTAGGCAACTGCTCATGCATGGAACTATCTCTTTAACTCCTTTTACTACTTCATTGGTCTTAAAGATGCCACTGGACTCAAACATTGTTCTCCCTTTTCAATGGCAGCAATGATCACATTTTTCCAAATAAAGGGAAAGGAAACCCATCCATGAAGCAGAATTATAAACCATTTCTGAATGCTTGTAACTCAAAGAGAAGCAATTTATCCTTACCTTAACATCTTAGGGTTAAACAAAGAAAAGAATCAGAGGATGTGCAGTTCTATTGCTTTTCACTGGATTTTGCTCAGATTTGCTGTGCAAATAGACATGTGGGCATTCCATGACCTTATTAAACTTAAGACGCTGCTGGTCTGATCTCTGGAATCATTTCATGCCCAACGCCCATGCCCAGGCTGACTGAGGAGACAGAAGGGGGCTGAAGTTGCTCTTTCCATCCTCAGAATGTGTATGTGTGTCTGTTGGTCCTTGCTGTGTAGCTAGCTAGACAGAGAGAGAGAGAGAGAGAGAGAGAGAGAGAGAGAGAGAGAGAGCCAAACAGGAGACTCAGCCACAAGGTAGACCTTTTTAATGGCAATACTCCTGATAAAGGGCGTTCTTTTGATGTTAGGAGGCGGCAACAACCCAGAGAGAGTGGGAAAGGGGAGCAGCATCAAGTGGGGAGCCGAGCTGGATGGATGATGCAGGAAGGCTTTCTCTCCCATGTGAACTGAGACCACAGTTCCTATCAAACACAGTCATGGCTTTCTCCATCCTTTTACTTGTATATTGGCAAGAAGGCAGTTCCTTAGGTCTGGAATTTTGCTATAGTCTTCTCACTGCAAATATATATATCATGATCCTGACAGAATGGCTAAAGAATAGTTAGTTTAGAGACTTGTAGATAAATCTTACTATAATTGTAGATAATCTTAGGCTTGTAGATAAATCTTACTATATTTGAGACGTAGATAAATCTTACTATATTTCTTTTTAGAAAGAAATGCTCAAGCAAGGTTAAAGTGGCCTGCCTTTTTTTTTTAAAGAAAAAGCAAATACCAGCCTAATAACCTAGTAATATGCTTATGCACATTTCAAGAGTTTCAGTGCCAGAGGGAGTTGTTCACACCCTCCCTCATTACGGTAATGCATAATTCAGTTGCTTATATGCATATGCAATTTAAATCACTTCAACTGCTAAAAAGAAACCTAAAGGTGACACAGGTGACTTTGCAGTGCAATCCTAAATAGAACTGCACCCTTCAAAGCCCACTGACTTCAATTGACTTAGAAGGGTATAACTTTCTCTTATTGGACTGTCCTGTAATACTCTATGCTCACAGTGCTAAACAGTCCTAAACAGTATATATGTGCTAAACAGTACTAAACAGAATCAGTCTTCTGTCCATAGAAGTCAATGGGTTTCAAAAAGGGTAACTCTGCTAAGGATTGCACTCTTAAGGTAAATCATGCACTCTTAGTAACTCAGTGAAACTTTAGACTAAAAGTGCACAAGGCTGGACTGAAAATATTGTGTTGTGTCTGGGAGTCACCATCCAGGTACAGAGCAGAAACAGTATTATCTGTCTTAGATGGCCAGTCACTTCTTCAAGCCAAAACTCGGGTTAATCCGAAACCCAAAGAATGCTTGTGAATGGTTCCTCATTCTCTTGGAGAGGAGTGACATGTGGAGTGCCTCAGGGATCTTTCCTAGGATCTGTTTTGTTCAACAGCTTTATAAATGATTTGGAAGCGATAGAGGGAACGCTTCTTAAATTTTCAGATGGTCCCTTCCAACTCTATGATTATATTAAATGAAATACATTGATCAGTTTTATGTTTTGCAAATAGTTTTCAAAATATCTCTCTACAAGTATTATTATTCCATCTGTTTTGTTGACATCAGTACAATATATCACCCATTTGGAAGCACTTCTTTTTTGACTTTCAAACATATTTCAAAATTCTTTACCTATTGGACCACCCAAAATTAATCTCTAGCTTTAAAGACGATTGCATTTTTCTTTAGGTTTTTTTTTCTTTTGCCTTACCCCCATGTTCCAGTCAGTGCTAAATACAGATCTGCATTACTCCTAGGATATTTTTAAAAGGAGAGCAACTCTGACCAATTTCGCACTCACCTTATGCCGCTCTCACATTCGTCTTCTCAGCACAGCTTTCTTCCGATTTCTCACTATCTGCCCTGGGGCTGCAGCAAGGATCGGTGTTTTTGCACAGCAAACAGAAACTTTGGGGACAGGGCTGGACCAGGATTAAAAGTTTAGTGTGGAATTGGCCTGGTTTTTAACGGTTTCTGTTTGCTGTGCGAAAACGATAATCCTTGCTGCAGCCCTGGGGCAGATAGTGGGAAATCGGAAGAAAGCTGCACTGAGAAGACAAACGTGACAGCGGCGTAAGGTGAGTGCAAAATCGGTCTCTGTCTTGCTTTTCTGTATCAGCATCCTTGATGCGACCTGAGGGCTGTTTTGCCTGACACCATCTAATCTGATTAGGTCAGCAGTTTCTTCTGTATTCCATCTGAAGACATACACATAACTTTGGGCTTTTCTGAGATATCATTGCTTTATCCCTTTTTGCTTTTCATAGTGAAAATGAATTCTGAGGAACTTGAAAGCTTGCTCATTAATTACTTTGTCACATTTAAGGTGGTCCTAATAAAAGGTATTAACTAACTGCTGCAAGTCACTGAATCTTTTGTGCATAGCACCATGACAGATCCCTCTGCTGCTTCCAAATCTCCCCATAGATTAATCAATTTCATCACAATTAGTTCTGAAAAAAGGTATACCCAAGCTATGCCCAAGGAGAATTTTTAATGTTTTTAACACCCATAACAGAAAGACCTTATTGATTACCCTGCTTTTCTTCATGGTGAGGACCCAAAGAAACAATTTAATTAAACAAACTGAAAGAAAAACCAAACAACAGAATACACCATACCTAGGCTAGTCAAGGATCTGCTAAGTTCATTCAGGTACCAATTCCTCACTAGCAGTTGCTTTGTCCCCGGGCTTCTGCTTTCCTTGGAGCAAGTGGACAATTCCCCACTATTCACTATGTGGTCAATTACCCTTGCAGTTTCTGGATCTCCAAAAACCCCAAGACCGAATTACCACAGGGGAGATTGGAGGGAGCTGCGAGTCAAAATGCAGCTGTGCAGCGACTATTTGGGAATCGGTTGCTTGCTCTGAGGAAAGCAGAAGCCTGGGGGCAGACCGACTGCTAGTGAGGATTTAGTAAGAGTCTCAAGTGAAAAATCACAGAGCCAACCACCTAGAGTCATTTGGTCTTACCCTTTGGTTCATGCTTCTGGCCATGACAGGGTTTAAATACCTGCAACAGAAATGGAAACAGAAGCTAAACCTAGATTATTTTTTTTTTGGATGTCATTGCAGCCAACTTGACAGTCTATAGTGTTTTCAGCAAGGGACACTCAGAAGTGGTTTGCCATTGCTTGCCTTTGCATAGCAACCTTGGTATTCCTTGGTGTAGTAATGGTCACATGACTCAGGGTTGAGGTTCATCGCACCAGTCTGTCCATGCTGCTTGTGTCTCTCCAACAGTGGTCGCGTTGCTTTATTTTATACATTCCTCTGTACACAATCATTGACTAACAACGTGCAGAATGAAACGACCAATGTTTACATAAGCTTGTAACCCCAAATGTGGATTCCAGGAAGGAGGTGAAAAGGCAGCACATTCCGAGACCCTCAGCATTCTTGCATAGGTCAAGGTACATGAAGGCTTAATGCTGCCTTCTGAGTCTTAAGACGGAGGCAGAACAAGGTTGGCCAGGCCATTGTCCTTCCTTCATCTCACTCTTTTTTGTTTTTTGTTAAAAGGTATCTGTCCCCTCACCGTCACTCTCTGGAATCGATTGTATTAAAGGGGTGTATCGTACCAATTGCTTTGCTAATACATATGCATGATTGGCTTGCAAGGTATATTCTTCTGTTGACGGTTTACATACTCTTGTACACAAGACACATAAGGAAGGCAAGCATTGTATAAAGCAACACTGTAAACAGGACACATAATCAGTCTGAGATAATAATGCCATATCAGAAGAATCACAGGTAGAGTCTAAGGGGACAGTTTCTCTGCTAATGCGTGAGGCAGAGGATTCCATAAGCCAGGATCTTTGAGGCAACACCACAGCAAGGTGACTTAAATAATATACAGAAAGAGATATATTAGCAGGAATACAACTAAAAGTTCAATGGAAGCAAGAGGAAAACCAATCAGGAGATAAAGGAATATAGCCATAATTACTTGTTACATTAATTGTTATATTACATTTCCACAAAGGGGCATCTGTTTGCAGGCAACCATGCAATGGCTTATGGTGGGAATGCCAGTTGGGTAAAGTTGCATAAGAGATTTGGGATGCATTTAAACATTTACCGAAAGCTGTATCAGTTCCTGGAGCCTTACAAACAGGAATTAGACTCCTAATAACATATGTAAATCAGTGTGTTGTGTCAGACAAAAAGATGAAACATTGTTAATGTTAGCTAAACATTCCCAAATATTAAACTGAAGATGATCTCCAAAACTAATAGCCTTGACAGGAGACAAAATACATAAACTAAAACAACAAAGTTTGTTCATTGTGCAAATACAGCAGCCACCAAGTCCTCTGGAGATGGCTCTTGCCCAGCCTCTTCCAACGTTTGTTGAGCTGGATTAGTTAGATGCTTCACATCCCCCTCATGTGATATCATGAACTGTCTGGGTCGGCGGGTGTTACACAATCTCTCATTTGAGACTGAGATTGAAATTGGGAAGTGGATTTAGGAGATCCTGATGCCATGCCATCTTTAGCCAGGTGAACACAACGTGCCAGAACCCACAAAGGACCTGCAAGAGAAAACACAGCAGCATGCCGGCACCCCCCAGTTAATTAGGGGCACTGAACCATGCCAAGTTAATAAGGCCAAATTCAATTGTTCCTAAACCTGCATTTTCACTCCTTTTAATTGTTTTTGAAGAGTGGTTTTCAATGTCTGATTAGCATGTTCCACAATATCTTGACCTGTGGAATTATATAGAATACCATGACTGAGACAGATGTCCCATTGTATATAAAATTCTTGGAAACCAGCAGAACAGTAGACAGGGCTATTGTCTGTCTTGAGTTTTTGAGGTTTGCCCAGGACAGTGATGGCAGCAATTAGATGAGCAATAACATGCGTGGCAGACTACCCTCTTTGAGGAGTGGCCCTTAAGACACCTGAATAGGTGACTACAGACACATGAACAAATTTCCAAGGGGCCAAGGAGGGAACATGTGTGACATCCATTTCCCAGAATTTGTTAGAGAACACTTTCCCTGTGAAGAAAGGTTAGAACACTTGGGGCTCTTTGGCCTGGAGAAACATTGACTGTGGGGTGACATGATAAAAGGTTTACAAGATTATGCATGGGATGGAGAAAGTTGAGAAAGAACTACTTTTCTCCCTTTCTCACAATACAAAAACTTGTGGGCATTCAATGAAATTGCTGAGCAGTCAGGTTAAAACAGATAAAAGGAAGTACTTCTTCACTCAAAGAATGATTAACATGTGGAATTCACTGCTACAGGAGGTGGTGGCAGTTACAAGCATAGCCAGCCCCAAGAGGGGACTGGATAAAAATTGGAGCAGAGGTCTATCAGTTACTATTAACCACAATATATATATATATATATATATATATATATATATATATATATATATATATATATATATATATATATATACACACACACATATATGAGTGTGTGTATGTGTGTAGAAGAAGACATTGGATTTATATTCTGCCCTCCATTCAAGAGCTGCAGAGAGGCTCACAATCTCCTTTATCTCCCTCCCCCACAACAGACACCCTGTGAGGTGTGTGGGGCTGAGAGGAAGACATTGGATTTACATTCTGCCCTCCATTTAAGAGCTGCAGAGAGGCTCACAATCTCCTTTATCTCCCTCCCCCACAACAGACACCCTGTGAGGTGTGTGGGGCTGAGAGTTATGACTGACCCAAAGCCATTCAAGCAGTTACAAGTGGAGGAGTGGGGAATCAAACCTGGCTCTCCCAAATAAGAGTTTGCACACTTAACCACTACACCAAACTGATACATATATTGGTCACTGTATGACACAGAGTGCTGGACTGGCTGGACCATTGTCCTGATCAAAATTTAGTGAAAACTGTTTGACAAATGCTTTGGTATTCTGGTGAAAATAGCTGTGACTGAGACAGGAAAAGTAAATAGCGATGTAACACCTTTTAAACCTTAACAGCAAAGGCATTGTCCTGAGCAATCAAGCGAGGAAGATTAGGATGGCTTGGAATTGTAGCAATGAAAAAAGTTAACTCACAGCCAGAAATTAAAAACTGCAAGATTAAAAATATAGCCAATCAAATTTAATGCATACAAGTGTCAACTATTAAGTTGAAAGACCTTTGTAAATAGAGTTTTTCTAGCAACAACTTCAGCCTGTTGCACTGAGCGCTGTTGCAAAGTAAAGTTTGTCTTTCACACTTTCCCCCCCAGCAAACTGGGTACTCATTTGACCAATCCTAGGAAGGATAGAAGGCTGAGTAACCTTGAGGCAGCCACCTGAACCCAGCCTCCACCAGGATCAAACTCAGGCCATAAGCAGAGCTCAAGACTACAATACTGCAGCTTTAACACTGCACCACGGGGCTCTTTCTGAAGCTAAATTAGCATTTTCCTTAGCCAATTTCAGCATCAACTCTCCTGCTGTGTCAGGATTATCAACCTGTCTTTTGATTGCTGCCTGAAGACAATTGACAAGGTCTAAACAGAGCTCTTGTGGCTTTTGACAGACAGTTGCAAAACTATGGGCTAGTCTCCCTTCTGTAGGAACTTTGGCAAAGGCCTGTAAAGCACATTCAGATATTATAGCAAGGGTTGCAACAGGGAGCACTTGTGCTTCAATAGTACGGAACTGTCCAGATCCATATATTTGTTCAACAGTATAAGTCCCATTGGAGCCACTCCTTTGAACATCAGCCAAATTATGATATTCACTGTCCCATACCACATACTGTCCAGGAGTTAACATCATAACCACCATACTTTTCCAATCTTGAGAAATCACAGTGTATCCATTAGAGAGTCCTTCTAAAAGACTCTGCACATTGGTTCCCCTTATGCCTATGTCTCTGATAGCCTTTTGAATTTCACTCAAAACAGAGTGGGGCAACACAGTACAGTTAACAATCTGTTGCTCATTCTCATTCTGTGCATAGGTTACTGGGCATACCGATAAAAGGTCAGGCAACTCTTCCCCTGTCAACTGTTCAGGGCAAATAGACAACATTTCTGCCAACTCTGGGGCATTTTCCAATTTAGCCTGATCAAGTTCCTTCTCCAAAACTTCACAGACCATGTGTCCCAGGGCATTAGATAGTGTGCCCACGGGTGGATCCATTGGTGAAGGAGAAGGAGGAGGAAGAAGAGGGGGGAGAAAAGGGGCAGGGGGCACAAATTGGACACCAGTGCATTTTAGGGGACAATCTTTGGAGAGCTGGCTTGTTCTAGAAACAGGCATAAATTTCTCTACTGCATACCTGCATTTATGCCAGGCTTGCAGCAGTTCAACAGAGGCTCAAGGCTCTGTGTGAAAGGTCTTCCCTATCTTCTCCCAGTCCTGAAGTTTAAGAGAACCTCCCTTTTGGATACCAGGGGCATTGCTTACTGATATCTTGTAAGAGAGTCTTAAGTTGCTCAGAAGTCATGGACCCGCCGGACTTCTGAATGAGGAACCTCAGCTCCTCCAAATGTTTCTGCTGGATTTGCGAGAACTGCCCTCCCATATTCACAAATGAAGGGGTCGTTTAGAACAATGGAGAGCACTCAAGGGGTCTGTTCCAGACGTTTGTGAGAGGGGTCCCTGCTCACTGCACCACATGTAGTAATGGTCACACGACTCAGGGTTGAGGTTCATCACACCAGTCTGTCCATGCTGCTTGTGTCTCTCCGACAGCGGTCGCGTTGCTTTATTTTATACATTCCTCTGTACACAATCATTGACTAACAACATGCAGAATGAAATGACCAATGTTTACATAAGCTTGTAACCCCAAATGTGGATTCCAGGAAGGAGGTGAAAGGGCAGCACATTCCGAGACCCTCAGCATTCTTGCATAGGTCAAGGTACATGAAAGCTCAATGCTGCCTTCTGAGTCTTAAGACGGAGGCAGAACAAGGTTGGCCAGGCCATTGTCCTTCCTTCACCTTCGTGACATCCCATCAGAATACTAACCAGGACCAACCTTTCCTAACTTTCGAGATCTGACAAGATCAGGCCAGTCTGGGCTATATGGGTCAGGGCAGCCTAGATGTAAGGCGGCTTCAAAGATAGTTCCAGACTCCCAGTATTTCTCTTTGATCATATTGAGAGTCTATTTACAATTAATGATTCTGTGACATTCACAATAAATGCATTTCCCAGAGTCCACCAGCAGATCTGTTTCATGTATCCACAAAGGAAATTCCTGGTGATGCCACTATAGTGAAGGGTGACATACAAAAAAGGACATTTATCATCTCAGACCAAAACCAGAGAACCACAAAAACATGCATCAGTCTCTGGGAAGATAACTCCAGACATGGCTTTAGGGTTTCATGGGCTTTACTTTCAGGGCTTCATGTGATGTTTCATTTCAGTGTTTGCATTGCTGAGCTGATGGCATAGAATGGTATGAAATAGCAGAAAGGTCTTTTGCTGGACACATTCAACCACTTTGCCACATGAGCCAAAGAGTAAGACCAAATGGCTCTAGGTCAGAGGTTCCCAGATTTATTTGGCCTAGCACCCCCTTTTCAGAAAAAAAATTACTCAGCACCTCCCTGGAAATCTACCTTCAAGAAGTAGACTAAAAGATGCAATGACGTATTTGCACACAGGGTAAACAAGGATGTTGTAAAGAAGACACTTTGAAGCTTGAAATTCTAAAATTATTTTATAGAATCAACCATAGTACCATTTGCATACACAGAGAATTTTTGAAATTTCTTTATAATTATTATCCCACCCTCCCTGCAAGTGGGCAGGGCAGGTAACAGCAATTGAAATATAGTATACAATGCATCACTCCCATCATACAGAACAATGCAACAAAACCAATGAAGATAAAATATGCATGTAGCAGTAAACAGGAGAAGCAACAGGCAGTCTGAGTTCAATTCACCAATTCGTGCTGGCTTGCAAAACTGGTTGTGGTCAGTTAAGTCCTACTTCTCAGTGTTGCTCATCCACTTATCTTTCAAATAAATTCAGTTCCAATAAACTGGCAGCCCTGCAGTCTCCAACACAGAAAATTAAGATAACAAAGGATAATATTAAAAAAAAAAGGATATAATGGAGAATTGATTCATGGGTATCTGGGGCTCTGGGAGGGCTGTTTTTTGAGGTAGATGCACTAAATGTTCTGCATAGTGTCCAGTGCCACTACTAAAAAAACCAAGTTTCAAAACAGACCAGGGGGTCCGTTTATATGAGACTCCAAAGAAGGAGCCCCTATCCATTGTTTCAAATGGAAGGAAGGCATTTAAACAATGTGCAGTCACTTTAAATGTGATTGCCAGAACTCCCTTCAGAGTTCAATTGTGCTTGTCATAACCTTGCTCCTGGCTCCACCTCAAAAGTAAGGAAATTTCTTTGAAGAGGCTTTACTACTATGGAGATAAAAAGAGAGAGAGAGGCTTCTTTGATGTAATGCCAGTTGGGCATTGCTTAGTTTTTTATGACTGTGTCATAGCTACAGGATTGGATTGGGAGGGCAAACTACACTGCCATGGTGTCCCATCCACAAGCTGCAGAAGCCTGCTGTCAAGAAATTGAGCATTTCATCAACCATGTGTGTATGTGCTTATGTAAGCCTAGAGACCATGTTCTTAATAGTAAACACTTATAAAATAGTAAACATTTGTGAACTGTCAATTCCAACGGACAGGAGGCCATCTAATTTGTCAGGTATTTGACAGGAGAAGATCTAGATGGGCACAGCTAAATTGGTTGATTTGTATGAATGATTGGTTGCACAATTCTAGCACTTTGACAGCCAGTCAAGGATATGTGGATTAGTAAAATATACAAACTCAAAAAGAGGAGCAGAAGATCAGTGCTGGTGCTAGGGGTTCTGCCGCCTTAGGCATGCACCTCTCCGTGCACTCCTAAGGGGGGATATTCTTCGCAGACCGGCGATGACATCATTGCACTATCCAGCAGGCAAGCCGAGAGCCCCGGCAGTGCACATAAATACTGCTGCACTGCCACTTTTCTTCACAGGGCAAACACTGTCTGTGCTTGTCAGAGGCTTCAAAGGAAGCCTCCGAAGAGTGCCCCGTTTTACTGCTGCCTGTTTCTTTCGGGTTGAAAGCGGCTGGGCGGGTGGCACCTTCTCATTGCACTTATCAGCTCTAACTAGTGCATTGGGAAGGTGCTGCCGCCCAGCCGCTTTGAACCTGAAAGCAGCAGGCAGTGGTAAAATGGTGCTCTCTTTGGAGGCTTCCTTGGAAGCCTCCGACAAGCACAGGCAATGTTTGCCCTGTGAAGAATAGTGGCTACGCAGCAACACTGTCCGGGGCTCTCGGCTTGCCTGCTGGCTGGCGAGATCGTGCCACATGGGAAGGGGAAGTAAGGGGGTGCCCAGCAGCGACCCTGGCAGGGTGGGTCCTAGGCGGTCACCTACCCTGCCTACTCCCACACGCTGCCCCTGCAGAAGACACTCCTGTGTCTGGGGCATTACAGTTGGCTAAAATCAAGAGAAGCAACCATCTGGTAACCAGAGCACTGTAAGAAGCTTGGTGCTCTGCAGAAAACCTTGTGAGGTGAAAGCTGCAGGTTAGAACTCTTCAGAGAAGTTTGTGCAATTCCCTCAGTGCTTCCACTGTCCTGACTTGAACTGTATTGCTGAGAGAGAAACTGAAAGCAATCTGGAGAAGCTGCTAGCTGTAGCAAGTATTGGCTAGGATAGCTAGTAAGGTTTTTTGTTTTTGTGTTACTTGTTTGTCTGTACACCTCTATTTTTTATTCTGTCTTGTAAATAAACTGCATCCTTCTTATATTTTAAGTGGAAGAAGTTCTGGTTCTCATTACTAGTGTAATTGGGTGAATTTGCACTAAGTAGCAGACAAAAAAGAACCCTCTATTTTTGTTAATGGGATTTTTTCTCTAAATTAGAAATTCTGGATACCTTCCAGCAGGGCTTTGTTTTGAGCCGGAATACACCGGAACGCTGTTCCAGCTGGCCCGGGCAGCATTCCGGCTCGGTTGGTCGGCATTCCGGCTCAGCCTGGATGGCTTCCCCTGCAGTTGGGCAGGGCTCAGGGAGGCCAGCCAGGCTTGCCCAGGGCCTCGGACGTCCGGGTGTTGGTGCGGGGTTCAGGGAGGCCAGCTGCGGTTGCACAGATGCCACCCAATGTCCCGCTGTCTGGCGGGGTTCAGGGAGGCCAACCGTGGTTGCGCGGGGGCCTCCAGACGTCCAGGTGTCACGTGGGGTTCAGGCAGGCCAGCTGCGCTTGCGCGGGGACCTCCCGATGTCCCGCTGTCCAGCGGAGTTCAGGGAGGCCAGCCGCGCTTGTGAGAGGGCTTCCGATGTCCTGCTGTCCGGTGGGGTTCGGGGAGGCCAGCTGCGCTTGTGCAGGGCCTACCAATGTCCAGCTGGCCATCGAGGCTTGGGGGTCAAGCTGAAGTGCCAGGGCTTCTTGGGAGTCAGCAATTTTACAGGTGAGTTTCTTTCTTTCTTTCTTTCTTTCTTTCTTTCTTTCTTTCTTTCTTTCACTCCTTCCCTCCTTTTTCCTTTCTTCCTATTTCATTTATTTTTCTTTCTTTTTTTCTCTATTTGTTTCCAACTGTCTCCCCCTCCTTCCTCCCTCCCTTTCATTCATTCATTATTTCTTTCTTTTTGTCAGCATTTCTTTATTTCTTTCTCTCTCTCCCCCTTTCATTCATTCATTTTTTCTTTCTGTCATTCTTCTTCTCTGTCTGCTTTATTTTCCACTCCCCCACTCTTCCTTTCTTTCTGTCAGTCTTTCTGTCAATATTTCTTTTTCTCTGTTTGCCTTATTTCCTCCTCCCCCTCCCTCCCTCTCTTTTTTCTTTCTTTCCAACTTTTCCCCCCTTTCATTCATTCATTTTTTCTTTCTGTCAGTCTTTCTTTTTCTCTGTCTGTTTGCTTTATTTTCCACTCCCCCACTCTTTCTTTCTGTCAGTCTTTCTGTCAATATTTCTTTTTCCATGCTTGCCTTTTCCCACTCCCACTTCCTTCCTTCCTTCCTTCCTTCCTTCCTTCCTTCCTTCCTTCCTTCCTTCCTTCCTTCCTTCCTTCCTTCCTTCCTTCCTTCCTTCCTTCCTTCCTTCCTTCCTTCCTTCCTTCCTTCCTTCCTTCCTCCCTCCCTCCCTCCCTCCCTCCCTCCCTCCCTCCCTTCCCTTCCTTCCTTCCTTCCTTTCCTTCCTTCCTTCCTTCCTTCCTTCCTTCCTTCCTTCCTTCCTTCCTTCTCTCTCTCAGTCAGTCTTTTCCTCTGTCTATTTGCTTTATTTCTCTTTCTTTAAGTACTACACCATGCCAGCTCTTGTGATCCAGTAGTGTGTTGGAATTTGATTTTTTTTATGGGATGGCTATATATTTATGGCTTTGTATATGTATATGGCTATATATTTCTGGACTTTTTCCAATGCTAGTATATATTTTTTGAGGTGTGATGACCGGAATTGTTATCACACCTCAAAAAAGACATTATGGCACTTTCGGTAATGTCAGAGGTGTGACCTAGTATGCAAATTATGGTGATGTCAGAGGTGTGGTCTAGTATGCAAATAATGTTGATGTCAGCGGTGCGGCCTAGTATGCAAATATTGATTTTCCCTGTCTATTTGCTTTATTTCTCTTTCTTTCTTTAAGCACTACACCATGCTGGCTCTTGTGATCCAGTAGTGTGTTGGAATTTGATTTTTTTTGGGGGGGGATGGCTATATATTTATGGCTTTGTATATGTATATGGCTATATATTTCTGGACTTTTTCCAATGCCAGAATATATTTTTTGAGACATGATGACCAGAATTGTTACCACACCTCAAAAAGACATTATGACACTTTCGGTGATGTCAGAGGTGTGGCCTAGTATGCAAATAATGGTGATGTCAGAGGTGTGGCCTCGCATACTAATGAGTTCCTGCTGGACTTTTTCTACAAAAAAGCCCTGCCTTCCAGAAATGTGATGTTTTGACACCTACCACCCTCTTCTCTTCTCTTCTCTTCTCTTCTCTTCTCTTCTCTTTCTTCTTCTCTTCTTTCTCTTCTCTTCTCTTCTCTTCTCTTCTCTTCTCTTCTCTTCTCTTCTCTTCTCTTCTCTTCTCTTCTCTTCTCTTCCCTTCCCTTCCCTTCCCTCCCTTCCCTTCCTTCCCTTCCCTTCCCTTCCCTTCCCTTCCCTCCCTTCCCTTCTCTTCTCCTTTTATGCTTCCACTGCCCCCCTTATTTTTATTTACCGCCCCCAATTGCACCCAAGGCTACTACCGTCCCCCTGGATCGTTCCAGTGCCTGGATCGTTCCCACTTTGGAAACATTGCTCTAGGTGGTTGGCTCTGTGATTTTTCACTTGAGACTCTTACCAATTGCTCTTTACCAAATAGCAGTCACTCTATGCATCTGCATCTAACAGTATAAGAATCTTTCTTACTGCCTGGCAAGGGGACAAAGCTGACAAAGCTAATTTGTAGTGGAAGACCTCTCCCTGGATTAGGCTCTGTCATATTGGAATGGTTGGGAAGATGAGTCTGACACACTGTTCTTGAGCATCTGCTTATGAGATCAGCTTGGTGCACACAGTTCCAGGACCAGCCTTTAGGTGCATACACTGGCTTTGCAGTATTTCTATGACATATTAATTGCTGTCAAGTCACTTCCAATTTATGGTGACCCAATGAATTCATGGTCTCCTATCATTAACAGCCTTGGTCAGGTCTTGCAAACAGAGGCTTCCTTGATGGAGTCAATTCGTCTAATGTTAGGTCTTCCACTTTTCCTGCTGCATCTTTCTAGCATTGTTGCTTTTCAAGTGACTTCTGTCTTCTCATCATGTGACCAAAGTATGATAGCTTCAGTTTAATCATTTAAGTTTGTTGGGACAATTTAGGCTTGATTGGACTAGAACCCACTTATTTGTCTTTTTTTACATAAATGATTATGTTATCAGAGCTCCAACAGCACATTTCAAAGAAATCAACTTTCTACCTGTCAGCTTTCTTCACTGCCCAGCTTTCACCCCCAAACATAGTAATGACAGGGGTGGAATTCTAGCAGGAGTTCCTTTGCATATTAGGCCACACACCCCTGATGCAGCCAATTCTCCAAGAGCTTACAAAAAAGACCCTTGTAAGCTCTTGGAAGATTGGCTACATCAGGGGTGCGTGACCTAATATGCAAAGGAGCTCCTGCTAGAATTCCACTTCTGGTAATGAGGATTGTGGAGAAACGCCATCTTAGGTAATGTTGGTGATTGGTTGGAGGGGAACATGAAACTACTAAAGCAGGCTTTGTGGCCTAGCCTTCCCTTCATCCCCCCCCCCTCCCTTCCAGAGTTAAACCAGCGCCTCTAGGGGGAAAGCTGCTTAGAGGGGCAGGAAGTTCTTTAGCCTTCCCCTCATTCCCTCCTCCCTTCTGGAGTTAAACCAGCAACTCTAGGGGGAAAGCCTCCTAGAGGGGCAGGAAGTTCTTTTGTTTTTTTATTTGAGTTAGGTGGGAAAAGGTCAGTCCTCGGCTGGCGCTCAAGGAGAGAGGTTGCCAGTCTGTGGGCTCATGCCTGTGGGAGAGACGGAGTGGACCCCAGGTAGTCATTCACAAGGTAGGGCAAGTTTACACCAGGGACGAGAGGATGCGTTTATATCCAGCTTTATTTGTCCCTCTGGTTGCTGTTCAGGTGCTGTGCTAAACTTTTACATGTAACTGTTTTTTGTTTTTTTTCTTTCTCTTCTTATTAAACATTTTTACTGTTTTGAATGTTGGCAGTCAAACTCTGTACCACATAGATCCCCAACCGCTTTAGACCACGCTGCTTTATGAAGGGGGCCCCGGGGAAGGGGGAAGGCATGCAGTTGGATAAGGTGCCAATCCTCCAGGGGTTTCCCGAAGAAGTGCTGTGGTCTCTGTGATACCCAAGTACAGGGTGGCAGAGAACCTTGAGGCCTGGCCTCATAGCTGGAGAGGGGGATTGGGAATCCTGTTCCTCTCAATCTGAACCCCTAGACTGAGCAGGTGGTGGCAGCGAGCCCAAGTGGCCGGAGGAGAAATAGCTCCCTCCAGGAGTTGGCGACTCAATAGGGAGTTGACGGGACCAGGTCTGAAGGCAGAATCGGGCCGGTTCCGTCACAAGGATCACTATGACATAAATTATCCCGATCTTCATCAACAGCAATGTATCTCTACACTTAAGGGTTTTTTTTCCCTAGCTCCTTCATGGCTGCCCTTCCCAGTTTCAATCTCCTTCTGATTTCTTGGGTGCAATCTCTCTATTTGTTGATAGAGTCAAGGGACTGAAAATCTTCAACAATTTCTTTATTGACAACCTTAAAGTTGTGTAATTCCTCAGTAATCATTGCATTTGTCTTCTTGATGTTCAGCTGTAATCCTGTTTTGGCACTTTCTGTTTTAACCTTCATCAATAGTTGTTCCAAGCCTTCACTACTTTCTGCCAGTAATGTAGTGTCATCTGCATATCTCAAATTATTAATGTTCTTTTCAGCAGTTTTCATTCCATCGTCATCTAAATCTAATCCAGTTTCCTTATGATATGTTCTCCATAGAGGTTGAAGAGATAGTGAGATAATCAGAATATATTCTTGCCTGACACCTTTGTCAACTGGAAACCATTCTGTTTTGCCATGTTCTGTTCTAATAGTAGTCTCTTGTCCAGAGTACAGGTTGTACATCAAAACGACCAGATGCTGTGGCACACCCTTTAAAACCAACTGTAGCTTTGATCCACACAATCCAAAGCTTTGCTGTAATCTATGAAACACAAGCTGATTTTCTTCTGAAATTCTCTAATATCCATTAATCAATATAATTTTGCAGTATGATCTCTAGTGCCTCTTCCTTTTTTGAACCTAGCTCAAACATCTGGCATTTATCATTCCAAATATGGTAACAGTCTTTGTTGTAAGATTTTGAGCATCACTTCACTCATGTTAGAAATCAATGCAATGATACTATATTTGCTGCAGTCTTCGATATCTCCTTTTACAGAATTGGAATGTAAATTGACCATTTCTAATCTGTATGCCATTGCTTTGTTTTTCATATTTGTTGACATATTCTAGTTACGATTTTGATGGATTCAGTTTCTGTGGCTTGGAATGCATCTATTCATATCCCACCTACTCCTGGTGATTTGTTTCTCCCAATTGCTATGAGTGCAGCTTTCACTTCATGTTCTAAAACTGCAGGTTCTTCTTCAAAAGACTCTTGAATCTGTCATCCTTTCATCTCTTTTGTATAGTTCTTCAGTGTATGTATGATTTCCATGTATTTCAGTAGCAATGGACCCTTTATATGCAGAAGGTCCCAAGTTCTATTCATGACCTCTCCAGTTGCTTAGGTAGTAGATGATGTAAAAGACCTCCACTTGATACCCAGGAGAACACTTGCCAGTCTGGCCAGTGATCTGATGCTTTGTAGACCAATGGTAGACCAATGTTCTGATGCTACACAATAAGGCAGTTTCATATGCTTATGCACAATGGTGCAAAGTGTCTTTAAAAAGTAATGTTTTGCTTATCTATTAAGGCAGTGGTATCAAATGTGTGGCCCAAGTGCTGGATTAGACCCCCGGAGGGCTCCTATCAGGCACATGAGCAACTTACTGTCATTTGCTTCCTTCTCTCTCTCTTGCTTCCTTCTGCATCACTGATTGCTTTTTCAGGCTTGCTCAATCACACAGGAGCTACAAAGCAAAGCCTCTGTTTTCTCCATGGGCTGACCAGCACATGAAACAACTTATGTACAAAAGGTTGCAATGCCCAGGCATTTCATGTTTTCCCCTGGGTCTTAGGCTCAAAGCATCAACCATGAGATTTCTTTTGTGAATGTCAATAAATCAATAGGTTTACAGCTTAAAGACACACACCTGAACAACACCCAAACAGCATACTCTAGATTGCTACAGCACAGACATTGCCTCTGGATTGGGTGCAATAATTCAAAACAAGAGGTGTCAATTAGCAGAGACTGATAAATAAACAAAATATTGCAAGAGTGATAATCTTTTAAGTATGTTTTAAGTTTTTTTGAAACTTAAATTGTGTTTGTGTCCTTTATAAAGCTTATAAAGGATCGAGGTGGTGTGGCGGTATTGCTATTGCTAGACCTATCGGCAGCGTTCGATATGGTTGATCACCGGCTGCTGACCCGCTGCCTCGCCGACGCAGGGATTCAGGGGTTAGCCTTACAGTGGCTTTCCTCTTTCCTTGAAGGTCGGGGACAAAGGGTGGCGATTGGGGGAGAGCTGTCTCAGAGGCACCCACTTAATTGCAGAGTGCCTCAGGGGGCGGTTCTCTCTCCAATGTTATTTAACATCTTTATGCGCCCCCTTGCCCAGATCGCCCGGGGACATAATAATAATAATAATAATAATAATAATAATAATAATAATAAATTTTTATTTGTACCCCGCCCTCCCCCGCCGAAGCAGGCTCAGGGCGGCTAACAACACAGTGACCAATGGTACATTAATAAATAAAACATTAATAAACAACATAGTAACCAATGGTGCATTAATTAAAACCATTACATTAAGAACATTAAATTAAGCATTAACTTAACCTTAAAAACCAGTAGAACATTAATTAAAACAAACTATAACATTATCATTGACGCTATTCTAGTTAGTGCTAATGGCGGATTTTCTTCGTTGTAAAATTGTACTTCAGCTGTTCATAAAAGCCAATTTAAAAAGAGTGGTCTTGCAGGCCCTGCGGAACTGATCAAGGTTCCGCAGGGCCCGCACCTCCTCTGGAAGTTGGTTCCAGAGATATGGGGCCGCAGCCGAGAAGGCCCGTGAGCGGGTGTTCTGTAGTTTAACTTCTCTTGGCCCAGGGGTAGTCAGTCTGTTTTTTCCTACTGACCTCAGTGCTCTCTGGGGCTCGTACGGGGCTGGGTTGTCACCAGTATGCTGACGACAGTATGCTGACGACACCCAGCTCTACCTATTGATGGGAGGCCGGGCTGCTGATGCCCCTATAGATCTGGACCGGGCATTGCAAGCCGTTGCTGACTGGATCAAGCTGAGCGGGCTGAAATTGAATCCAGCAAAGACAGAGGTCCTTTGCCTAGGCTGCAGCACCCCGGAAGGAGGGATTCCCCTTCCAGATTTTGACGGGACGCCATTGGTATCAGTGCATGAAGTCAGGAGCTTGGGAGTGCTACTGGAGTCCTCCTTGACAATGGAGGCCCGGATAGCGGCCACTGCCAAATCCGCCTTTTTTCATCTTAGACGGGCAAGGCAGTTGGCCCCCTTCTTGGAGTGAGGCGACCTGGCAACAGTGATCCATGCAACGGTCACCTCGAGATTAGACTACTGTAATGCCCTCTACATGGGGCTGCCCCTGTACTGAACGCGGAAACTACAGCTAGTGCAGAACGCAGCAGCCAGGTGCTAGTGGGACTACCCCGGTGGGAACACGTGTGGCCTAGACTGCGGGAACTGCACTGGCTGCCAATTGTATACCGGGTTCGTTACAAGGTGCTGGTTATCACCTATAAAGCCCTATATGGCCAAGGACCTGCCTACCTCAGGGACCGCCTCTCTCCATATGTTCCCCAGAGAGCACTGCGTTCCAGTTCACAAAATCTTTTGGAAATCCCTGGGCCTAAGGAGGCCAAACTTAAAACAACTAGGGAGCTGGCCTTCTCTATAAAAGCGCCCCAATGGTGGAATCAGCTGCCGGAGGAGGTGCGGGCGCTGCGGGACCTCAACCAGTTCCGCAGGGCCTGCAAAACTGCCCTCTTCCAAGAAGCCTTCAAGACGTGACCAGACTGAATATTATGCTGCCTGGATAAATAGAGACTGTAGCACCACCGTATTGTTTTTTAGCTTTTTAACATTAATTTATATTTGTATTTGTATTTATATTGCGAATTGATTTTACCTGTATTGTTATATCATGATACCATATAATGTCTTGTAAGCCGCCCTGAGCCTGCCCCGGTGGGGAGGGCGGGATATAAATAAAAACTTCTTCTTCTTCTTCTTCTTCTTCTTCTTCTTCTTCTTCTTCTTCTTCTTCTTCTTCTTCTTCTTCTTCTTCTTCTTCTTCTTCTTCTTCTTCTTCTTCTTCTTCTTCTTCTTATTATTATTATTATTATTATTATTATTATTATTATTATTATTATTATTATTATATCTCTGCTACCTGGCATTACATTTTATGACACACATGGCCTGGCCCAGCAAGGTCTCATTTATATCAGATTCAGAACTCATAACTAATGAGTTTGACATCCATGCATTAAGGGATGCTGTAATGTGCTATGTGGAAAAGCATCAGTGAGAAAACAATGTTCCAAGTTAACCAGCGCAGAAGCTGTCTTTCACAACCTCCAATACATCTTCTTTTTGGCATTTTTGGATATAGCCTCTGGGCATATTCTGTGAGGTTTCTAGGAACAGCCCTGAACATTTCGCAACTTGTTCTGATGACCAGCCAAAATCTACAATATAAATATTCTTTGAAGTAAAGCAAGGTGTGTGTCTATATTTGTACTTTTTTGTATCATATTCCAAGAGAACCATGTCTGGGCTCATGAATTTGAAGCATGTCCACAGCCAAGTCAGATAGGTAAAAGGTTGGTCTTCATCAGGCATGTAGGTGAGCTAGCAACATAAGCACTGAGCAACTAGGCAGGTGAGGAAACTGACAGGTGAGCTGGCAAGAAAATGAGCGAAGAAACAAGTACAAGCATCTTCACAGCAGGACTAGGCAGTAAAACCAGTAGGAGTGCCAAAGAGAACTCAGAATTCTCCATCTTCCTTTATCATGGGAATTGGGACCCCAATAAGGACAAAGAAATACATGATGGGAACAACCAGCGCTTTGTCAGATGATGGAACCCTTTAAGTAGTTACCTTGCCCAATTCTGCAAGGCTTGTAAAACAACACTTTTTCGAATGGCCTTCAACTAAAGTACAAAGCTGTTTAACATCATGGTATGGAACTTAGCGCCAAAACTGCTTACAAATTGTTCAATATTTAAAGTGCAATTGTTAATTTTAATTGATCTTGCTGTAATTGTTTTTAGTGTTTTATGGTTTTATTGTGGATATTTAATGTTGTTAGCTGCCCTGAGCCGGCTTCGGCGGGGAGGGCAGGATATAAATGCGAAAATAAATAAAATAAATAAATTTCAGTACTCATGCCACATGTAATTTTCACTACTCAGAGTCCTCCATGAGCAGTTGCCATTTTGTGTGAAAAAGATGATGCATATGTTGGTTGGCCTCAGTACATCTGATCTGATTTCCCCCCCACCCCATATATGTGTATTGCCTAATTCACACAACATGGAGACAGGACATTTTGAGAAGATCGCAGGTAGCATTATCTCTCTTTATGCACAGTTTGAGTACTGGAATTTTAACAACTGAGAAGCATTGAGCTCTTTTTTGGTCTCACCTGTATTTTCTCTTGTTATTGTAATATCAAGTGGAAGTGTCTAACTTCTGGCAGGGGAGGAACTGCTGGTAAGCAAAAGCTGAATAACACCTTGCAGGGTTTGTTCACCTCTGCTCTGCTCACAGGTATGTAAGGTCTGGGAATGCTCCCAGGCACAAGCCATTGGGCACAAGCTGAAGGGCAAGAACCCATGGGCACTTGTCCTTCAGCTCTTCGCCTGAAACTTATAGCCTAGAGTCGGGTGGAAGATCAATGAGCAGAAAAAGAGGACTAACTTGGCATTAAGATATGCCTCCATCCCCCCTTTCCTTGTTTCTTTCTGTTGCATTCCCCTCCGTATTATTAATTATTTTGGATCTCCATTAGGGAGAAAAGTGGGATATAAATATTAAAAAAAAAAACTGGTGTAGTGATGCCTTTCAGAATATCCAGACCTCTTCCCAGCCTTGTCACTGCAGGTCAACAGATTACTCCTATTTCTGCCAAAGGGACCGTCATGGCTATGCTGATAGTAATGTACTTTTATCTAGTTGCCTGCAGCTTAGCTTTCTTTCATCTGATAAATACAGTATCACAGAGTCAGAGATGAGTCACTCAGTCCAATGTTCCATTGAGAAGTCTCTCCTCCTCCCCCTTCCTTTTTGGTCCGTAGAACAAAGATATTGGGAGAAAGGCGATGCTAACGTATTGAAAGGGTAATGAGATATTGGGGGAAGGGAATGCTGCTGTTAACAAGCTTATTATGAATGCTATTGCTTAAAAGTGTTTGTGGCGAATATATTTACATAAACCAATAAATTAGGACAGAATAAACACATCTGAAAGATATGAAACAACTGCTTTTTCAGTGATTAGTCGCAAAAGTGATTTGCATACAGAAAATGATATCTGATTTCTTCAGTTACTGATGACAGCTTACACAGTCATGGATTCCATACCAGCAAAGTCCCTGCAGTAGCAAAACCAGGGCAGCTGCAGATAATTTCATGCTGTTTGTTATGCATCCATGGGCTCACATCTCTTCATCTGTAGCCACTGGATCGGGACATTTTGCATTTTGAGAAGCCCCAGAAGAAAGCATACATTACTGACCTCTCTTCTTTATCTTGTAGTAATTGATTTTACTCAGATTCCCCCCCCCCCCTTTGCTGAGGGACTCTGGGCAGCTACAATACATAGATATACAGACAAGTAGCAAAAAGAATGAGGTGTGTATCAGAGGATCATGTCTAATCTCAGTTGCAAGCTCACTCAGGGACACTATGCAAGCCACTTTTCCATCAGCATGGTGGTTATATTAACTCTGGCCAACCTTGTAGGGCTGTTGTCTGGATTGTCGCAATAATGTGAGTGACGTGTTTCCTGCACTGAAAGTGTTATTCAAATACTGAGTACATTCACTTACCAAATGTGGAGATGGGAAGGTGTGGGAAAAATCTGAGAACTTCTGGAAAAGCTATCTTGACTCAGGAAATTCTTTCCCCGTATTCTGCAAGAAGAACTTTATGGAGTACTGGAAAAATTCCTATGAAATTTTTCTGTTTTGCAAAGAATGAAATGTTTTATTAAATGAGGTTTTAATAATTTAGAGTGCATAGGATGAAGATTTTTAAGATAATCTACAGCATTACACAAGGATAATTTCTATTTATACAATATGTGCAGGGCTTTTTTTTTTAACAGGAACACACAGGAACGTAGTTCCGGCTGGCTTGGCAGCAGGGTGTGTGGCCTAATATGCAAATGAGTTCCTGCTCGTTTTTTTCTATAAAAAGCCCTGTTTGAAACAATTGTGATATCAAAGGGTGTGGCCTAATATGCAAATGATTTCCTGTTGGGCTTTTTCTTTAAAAAAAGACTGAATATGTGCATGTAGTATTTTCAAGGATACATTTGTTTACATGTGACTAATCTGCCAGCAATTAGTACTTGTATATTCTGTATGATGATAGTACACCGTTGAATAGTTCAATGTTTTCAATGTTATAAAGTTTATCTCAATATCCAAATATGCTGTACACCTTCTTGTCATTCCCTAGGACTGCCGAGGCCCTGGTGTATGTGGGATCCTGTTGCCTGCCACCACTAGATGCCATGGTGGGAGAATAATAAAAAAAGAAAAGGAAAATGAGGCCTCATCCACATACAGGAACTTCTTACCATAGAGTTCCTGGTGATTCCTAGAGCTACCTGGCACTACCTGGCAGGCAAGCCATATGACTCCACAAGACTGTTTCTGTCCATTATTTTCTTTTGCTACAATGTCTGTGTTTTCTGTTCTCAAATTTTGTTTGTTTCCACACTTCAGATGACAAAAACTAAACTACATATGCTAAGGTAGCATAGGATGCAGCTGTTTGTCATTCTCACTTTTTTATATTGGGTGTGTTCATAACTTTACATATAGAAAACTAAAGTATTTAAAGTGCAGTTCATAAAATGAGCACCCAGGTTGCTGGGGGTAAAGTGTAGATGACTGGGGAAGGCAATGGCAAACCACCCCATAAAAAGTTTGCCATGAAAACAGTCAGAAATGACTGGTGCTTGCACAGGGGACTACTCTCCAACCCACCCTGCAAGCAGAGTTATATCCTTCTAATTACATTAACCTTAGAAGGGTGTAACTCTGCTTAGGATTCCACTGTTAAATTTTAGCATGCCAAACAGCACACTTTTATATGCTAACTACATTATAAAGGATGAATTTTGTTTTGTTAAAGTGGTAGAATACTTTTAGGCTTGATGATAAACTAAGTATTGTATGCATTTCAATTTCACCCACCAAAATTCTGCTGTAAAGGTGGGGAGGAACCACCCTTTTTCATGGCTTAAAATTTCCAGAAATCTTACATGTCCAGCAATAAGATAACAATCTGGTTTGAACTTGAAGTAATCTAAGCCTCTTTTACTGCTAAGGCATGGTGCATTTGCAGAGAAAATTAACTGCAATTTCCTGAACGGGAGTTAGCAGACTTGTGTATCTGGTTCTTACAAGCTACGGGATTCCAATGGAATGTTTCTGAGTTAATAGGAAACTTATTTCCATTACAAACTAGTTGCTTAAAAATTCCTAACAAACCATGTAAAATGCAGTGAAAGCAGTTTTGATACAATATCAATATGTCAAGCTATCAAGAGGAGGAGCTGTGACTCAGTGGTAGAAAATTTGCTTTGCATGTCAGAAGGATCTCCAGTTATAAGACCCAGGCAGTAGGTGATGTGAAAGACCTCCTTCTGAGGCCCTGGAGAGTGACTGCCAGACAGAAACAATACTGACTTTGATAGAACGGGGTCTGTCTGTGATGATTCTTATATGAACTCAGGGAGTCTGCGTCTTGTTTTAAGCTTCTGCAGTTCCTCAAGGTGTGTTTTCTAGTGATGAGCAAATTCCCTTGGCTGCTTTCCATCATGGTTTCTCTGATTACCAGTACACATCAGGCATTCCGCTCCTTGGCCTTCTGTTCTTCTTTTCAGATTTTTCTCCCTCAGCATTTTGTCTTAAAATATGGATCTGAATGTGTATTGTACTTCATAAGAACTTAAGAGCTGCCACGCTCAGTCAGAACAATGGCCCATCTAGTCCAGCATCCTGTTTCATACAGTGGCCGATGAGATAACACTGGAAGACCTATCAGCATCACACAAAGACCAAAACCTCACTACTAACCATTCAATACTCAGTATGCTATTTCATATGGTTTGGACTAAATGACCAATGCAGTTATATACTTTCTCCCAAAATACATATTTAAATAACTATTTTTTTTATCATTCAGTGGGTGGAAAGAGGGTGGGGTGGGGGGTGGGCTCCCTCTGGGAATCCTACCCCCCCAGGGAAAGTGCATGCGCAATACATAGCCTCTCCTCTCCCGGTGTAGTGAACGCCGCGTGGTCACTGTCTGGCTATGCCTGGCAGATGGTCACTGCAATGGCCTCTCCTGCATTACTGCATCCGTAGCAACACCTTCTTGCTGGTCCCCCCCGTTTTCACAGAGTTTGCTACGTCATGGCGCGACCGAATGTCCGGCGGTATAACCGGATGGGCAGGCTGGGCCCACCAACCTCGCCAGCCTAAGAGAAGGAAAACTCTAACATCAAACCCGGGCAGATAGAGCTCGTTAATGTAACACCTACCACCTGGAGGACTCGCTGCCGGTGTCCCGGCTTACTGGGCCATGGCAGATGACCCCCAGGTGAAAGGGTGGAGCCAGTACCGCGCACACTGCGCTTCACCTAAAAAATTCCTCTGAGCAGGCCTGAAGGGCATATCCACACACACAACCCACAACGCATCAAGTCCTGCAGCGATGGGCAAGGGGCGAAACGGCAGGTGGAAGGTGCCACTGGAAGCCGCAGTCCCGATCCTGCATGTAGGCGGTTCAGGGTATTCGTCGCCTGATGCTAACCCGGAGACGAAAGCATTTTTCGGCAGCACCCTGAATGACCAAGCAGCCTTATCTAGGGACAGCACTGCTTGCTCCACACGGAGAGGGGCCTAGAAAAAGGTGGCCTAAACAAAGCTCGTCTCCCCCACCCCAGTTGGCTAGCCGCGGTCAACGGGCATCCTTACTTGCGGTCGAAAAATAACAACAAAGAAAAGGCATGCACCTGCCTCACAAAGTGTGCAAAGACTAAAGCTTGCGTGTTGGAACATCAGAACCATGCTTGACACAGTAGGCAGTGGTCGCCCTGAACGACGCTCTGCTCTAGTTGCCCACGAACTTCTCAGGTTGAATATCGACATAGCAGCTCTCAGTGAGGTCCGTTTCCCTGAGGAAGGTAGTCTTCAAGAACACGGTGCTGGCTATACCCTCTACTGGTCGGGTAAGTCGAAGGCTGAGAGCCGCCTTTCTGGCGTTGGCTTCATGGTCAGGAACTCCATTGCCTCCAAACTCGAAAACCTTCCAACAGGTCACTCAGATCACATCATGTCCATGCGCCTCCCACTTCAAAACAAGCAGCATGCAACATTCTTCAGTGTGTATGCCCCAACCCTTCAAGCAGATCCTGCAGAAAAGAACAAGTTCTATGCTGATCTACGCAACCTCGTACGGAAGACCCCTACAGAGGACAAGGTGATCATCCTTGGCGACTTCAATGCCAGAGTAGGTAAAGACTCGGAAGCCTGGAAAGGAGTACTTGGCAAACACGGCATTGGCAACTGCAATGACAACGGGCGCCTCCTGCTAGAATTCTGCATGGAGCACCAGCTCACCATCACCAACACTATCTTCCAGCAGAAGAACAGTCTGAAGACAACCTGGATGCACCCACGGTCCAAGCATTGGCACCTTATCGACTACATTCTGGTGCGCCAGAGAGACCTTCGAGATGTCTTACACACCCGAGTAATGCCCAGCGCAGAATGTCATACGGATCATCGTCTTGTATGCTGCAATCTCCGTCTTCACTTTAAACCCACACCCAGGAGAGGAGGTATCCCTCAGAGGAAGTTTCAGGTTGGCAGCCTCCAGTCAGCCGAAGTTAAAGCTGCCTTCCATGCAAAACTCCAGTCAAGAATTGAGGACCCCAGTTGCCCCACAGACCCTTCTCCAGAAGCACTCTGGGAACACCTAAAAACTACCGTCCTGCAGATTTCTGAAGAAGTCCTCGGGTTCTCCACAAGGAAGAACAAGGACTGGTTTGATGAGAACAATCAAGAGATCCAAGAATTACTGGCAAAAAAGAGATCTGCCTACCAAGCACATCTTGCTCAGCCCTCCTGTCCTGGGAAAAAAGCAACCTTTCGCGCTGCATGTAGCAACCTCCAGCGCAAGCTTCGAGACATTCAGAACGAGTGGTGGACCAAGCTTGCAGAGAGAACCCAGCTGTGTGCAGACACTGGTGATTTAAGAGGGTTCTACGAAGCCCTGAAGGCAGTATATGGTCCATCATATCAGGCTCAGAGTCCCTTGCATAGTGCAGACGGCCAAGTGCTCCTCACAGACAAGGCATCCATACTGAACCGGTGGTCGGAGTATTTTCAGGTTCTCTTCAGTGCCAACCGTGTAGTTCAAGATTCAGCAATCCACCTCACCCCACTTCAACCGGTGAAAACAGAGTTGGATGAGATCCCCACCCTAGAAGAGACTGTTAAAGCCATCAAGCAACTGAAAAGTGGCAAGGCAGCAGGAGTTGATGGAATTCCACCAGAGATCTGGAAGCATGGGGGCACAGTACTACATAGCTCACTTCACAAAGTACTTGTCACCTGCTGGGAACAAGGCAAATTACCACAGGACTTTCGCGATGCAATCATCATCACCCTATACAAGAACAAAGGGGAAAAGTCAGACTGCTCCAACTACCGGGGGATAACCCTGCTCTCCATCGCAGGCAAAATCCTTGCCAGAATACTCCTGAACAGACTGGTGCCCACCATTGCAGAAGAACTCCTCCCAGAGAGCCAGTGCGGCTTCAGAGCTAACAGGAGCACCACTGACATGGTATTTGTTCTCAGGCAGCTCCAAGAGAAATGCAGGGAACAGAACAAGGCTCTGTATGTGACTTTTGTCGACCTTACCAAAGCTTTCGATACCGTTAGCAGGAAAGGCCTGTGGCAAATCTTGGAACGTTTAGGATGTCCCCCAAGGTTCCTCAGCATGATCATCCAGCTACACGAAGACCAGCGAGGCCAAGTCAGACACTGCAACGACCTCTCGGAGCCCTTCCCAATAGGCACAGGTGTAAAGCAAGGCTGCGTTCTCGCGCCAACTCTCTTTACGATCTTCTTTAGCATGATGCTTCAATGAGCCGCAGTAGATCTAGATGATGACGATGGTGTCTACATCCGCTATCGCACCGATGGCAGCCTGTTCAACCTGAGGCGACTAAAGGCACACTCCAAGACAATGGAAAAACTCATCCGAGAGCTACTGTTTGCTGATGATGCTGCACTCGTCTCCCACTCGGTATCAGCTCTGCAGCATATGACGTCCTGCTTTGCAGAGGCTGCCAAGCTATTCGGCCTAGAAGTTAGTCTGAAGAAGACAGAAGTTCTCCACCAGCCTGCACCCCAGGAAGATTATCACCCTCCTGCATCACTGTGGGTGAATCAGTTCTGAAGACAGTCCAGCAGTTCAGCTACCTGGGGTGCATCATCTCCTCAGATGCCAAGATCAACAAGGAGATTGACAACAGGCTGGCAAAGGCAAACCGTGCCTTTGGCCGACTGCACAAAAGAGTGTGGAGCAACAAGCATCTGAAAAAAGGCACAAAGATCAATGTTTACAAAGCGGTTGTGATGACAACCCTCATCTACAGTTCCGAATCGTGGGTTTTATACCGTCATCACCTGCGACTCCTTGAGCGCTTTCATCAGCGCTGCCTTCGCACCATCCTCAACATCCACTGGAGTGACTTTGTGACCAACACTGAAGTCCTCAAGAGGGCGGAGGTTACCAGCATCGAGGCACTGCTGTTGAAGACGCAGCTGCGCTGGGCAGGGCATATTTCTAGGATGGAAAACCACCGCCTTCCCAAGATTGCCCTGTATGGCGAACTCTCCACCGGCCATCGAAATAGAGGGGCACCAAAGAAGAGGTACAAGGACTCCTTGAAGAAATCCCTTAGCACCTGTCACATCAACCATCACCAGTGGTCTGACCTAGCCTCAGATCGCAAAGCATGGAGGCACACCATCCACCAGGCTGTCTCTTCCTTTGAGAACGCACGCATAGCTGGTCTTGAGGACAAAAGGAGATTGAGGAAGAATCGCACTGCTACAGGACCAACCCTAAATCAGACTTTTCCCTGCAGCCGCTGTGGCCGGACCTGCCTGTCCCACATTGGTCTTGTCAGCCACCAGCAAGCCTGCAGCAAACGTGGACTATTGCACCCTTCTTAAATCTTCGTTCGCGAAGCCAAGCCGAGAGAGAGAGAGAGGGTGGAAAGAACCATCAAGTCACAGCTGACTTATGGTGACCCCCATGGGATTTTCAAGGCAAGAGATGTTCAGTGGTGGTTTGCCTTTGCCTATCTCTGTGTGGTGACCCTGGTATTCCTTGGAGGTCTCCCATCCAAATACTAGCCAGAGCCAACCTTGTTTAGCTTCTGATGAGATCATGCTGGTCTGGGCTATCATCAGCAAGGTGGGCATATGAGCAGTGATCTCCTCATTCAGTAGAGGGTGAGATAAGTATCCATTTAACATTTAGCCAAGTTGACGGTGTTGTTACGATGTGAAACCCAGCTTAACTTGTGATTAAAAGTGATCCTCAAGTACTTAAAATTTTTGTTTGATCAATTGTTGAGTTGCCAATAAACCATCTCTGTGGGCACCAGCAATTTGAAAAGACAACTACTTTAGATTTGGCATAATTGATAGAGAGTGAATTACAATTACAGTAGTCATAGAAGGCATTCAACTGTTATGCTGAAGAGGTTAAATTTGCCAGAGAAATTTGATGGAACAACATTTCTGTGAGCATCCCTAGTTTGTTCATTTAAGAGTTATTCTGAGAAAGCAACACATAACCCTAAGGGTACTTTCCTGGGAGCAGGCACCAAAATAATGTGGGACTTTTTTCTGAGCACACCTGCTTAGGACTGCTCCCATAAAGGGCTTGATTTATGCAGACCAAGAAAGATGAGTGCCACACATATGCTGCAGCAAACACATAACACATCAACAACTATATGCATCTCTTTAAGCATCTGTTTACACATGTCCTGGCTACATCTGGTTTCCTAGACCCATATGCAAGGGATATTAAAAACACTTTTAAGTGCACACTTATGCACAGTGCCTGCACCTTCTGTAGATAGGTTTACCAATCCCCAGGTGGGGGAAGGGGATCCCCCACTTTGGAGGCCCTCCCCCACTTCAGGGTCATCAGAAAGCAGGGGGAGGGAGAGAAATGTCTGTGGGCAACTCTGTTATTCCCTATGGAGACTTATTCCCATAGAAAATAATGGAGAATTGATCCACGGATATCTGGGGCTTTGGGGTGGGGGCTGTTTTTTGAGGAAGAGGCACCAATTTTCAATATAGCATCCAGCACCTCTCCCCAAACTACCCACCAAGTTTCAAAAAGATTGAACCAGAGGGTCCAATTCTATGAGCTCCAAAAGAAGGTGCCCCTATCCTTCATTATTTCCTATGGAAGGAAGGCATTTAAAAAGTGTGCGGTCCCTTTAAATGCAATGACTAGAACTCCCTGTGGAGTTCAATTATGCTTGTCACACCCTTGCTCCTGGCTCCACCCCAAAGTCTCCTGTTCCCACCCCCAATTTCTCTTGGCTCCACCCCAAAAGCACCCAGATATTTCTTGAATTGGACTTGGCAACCCTATCTGTAGACTATAATGGTGTTACATCAGTGTTTCTCACATGGCAATATATTGAACTGCGCAGAGATAACAGAATATCATGAAGATCTACTGACTCATTAGAACCAAGTCTTGTGGCAACTCAGACTGCCAGATTCATTGTGGCATAAGCTTCTATGGGCTAGACCTCAGCGCTAGTTGCAAACCCTGCTAATGAGTGCTCTTTTATCAACTGTGCTTCATTTTGGTACAGCCTCACCTGTGGAGAATTACAGGTTCAAATCACTCAGGGATTTCAATTTTCATTGGGGAAAAGGCAGGAGAAAGGCCCTGATCATATATAATTGCTTCATACTGATTCAGAGTGTCATTTCTGACTGGCAGTGGTTATTCAATGCCTCTGGTAGATTTTTATCCCACACTTCCCCTCCAGGAGCATGGGACTCCATGTATAATTCCCTTCATTTTGTCACAATGGCAACGTAAGAGGTCATGCTGAGAGAAGGTGACTGGCCTAAGGTCCCCCTGGCTACCAGCAGGGGATGGGCATTGGGAGGTGGGGTTGAGTTTCCAAATCTAGGTTGGGAAACTTCTGGAGATTTGGGGATGGAGCCTGAGGAAGACAGGAACCAAAGTGGGATACTATGCCATAGAGACTATGCTCTAGATCAGGGGCCCCCAAACCCCGGGCTGTGGACAGGTACAGGTCCGTGGCCTGTTACCTACCAGGCCATGAGTTGTATAATTATTTAATTATATATTACAATACAGTAGTAGTAGTAGTAGTAGTAATAATAATAATAATAATAATAATAATAATAATAATAATAATAATAATAATAATAATAAGATGACGACACTGGATTTATATCCTGCCCTCTACTCCGAATTTCAGAGTCTCAGAGCGGCTCAAAATCTCCTTTATCTTCCTTCCCCACAACAGACACCCTGTAAGGTGGGTGGGGCTGAGAGAGCTCTCACAGAAGCTGCCCTTTCAAGGACAACTCTTGTGAGACCTATGGCTGACCCAAGGCCATTGCAGCAGCTGCAAGTGGAGGAGTGGAGAATCAAACCCGGTTCTCCCAGATAAGAGTCTGCACACTTAACCACCACACCAAACTAATAGAAATAAAGTACACAATTGTAACATCCTGAAACCATCATGCCCCTCCCCCCGAGTCCATGGAAAAATTGTCTTCCACAAAACTGGTCCCTGGTGCCAAAAAGGTTGGGGATTGCTGCTCCAGAGCATCCATTTTATCCAGAGGAACTGTTCTCTGTAGTCTGGGGATGAACTGTAATTCAGAGGGATCCTCGGGTTCCACCTAGCCCAAGATCTCCTTAGAAGATCCACAGCAAAGTGAAGATTTGAACCTAGATCTCTCTTTGCTTTAATTATTACACCACTGAAGTTAACACATCAAACCTTCCCCCAGCACTGTGGCCTTGATCCACCCTGTCCCTGGCTGCTTTTAACTAAACATACAGAGAGAGTCCCAGATTTCCCTGCATTTCCTCGGTCAGCTCAGAATCAGCCTGGAACACATTTTCATGATCCTAAGATAGTGTTGCAATTTAGTCATTCTTCTTCATGACGCAGCCCTTTTATACCTGAAAATAATCAGCTGGCATTAGAATCCGCAGAAGGATGGTTGAAAGAGAAGATTAATACTACACATCAGGGAAAATTAATACTGCACATTAACACTCCCTCCAACTCAGATTTTAGAAATGGGAAACAGCCTGTGTTTAGACAGCTGGAAATGTCTCTTTAAAGACATTAAGAAAGGGAGGGAGAGAAAGAGAGATCAGGCAATGCCACTTGGTATTCACTCTGTGCTTGACAACATTAAGTGCAAATGCATATGAATCTAACCTTTAAATCCCCATCCATGCACTCAACAGCTGTAGCAACATTATTTTATTATTAAGGACAATTGACTAATTCTACCCCCTTTCCATTTGCTAGTTTTGCTGAAGCTCAGCTCTCCAATATCTTAGATGTTTTGGATGTTAGTGCCATTTGTCCTATTGCAAAGGCCTTTGGATCAGAGACGTTGTCAGAACTTTGGTCCTGAGGGACCTTTTCTTCAGCCTCTGAAATCTGGCAAGGAGGGTTCCCTGGGTGAGGACTCCAGTCTCTGATAATTTCATCCCTATGGAATGGGGGGATCACAGGGACTCACAGCTCGCAATCTGCTAAACCCTTTGTTGCTTCTCAAATGGGAAAGTTTTCACGTGCTTGCCTGAAATGTGGGAGGAAGATTCCCTCAGGTGACAAGTACAGTCCCTCAGACTTTCTTCTTTGGAAATGAAAAATGTGATTACATTTGGCTCTGAAACCACTGGAAATGCCACCCAAATGTAGTAATGGTTAGGAGCATGTGATAAATGATATTTAAGAAAATGTAATGAACAAAATGACCCTGAATACAATTTCTGTGCATGTGCCTTCTATTGATAGCTGTCGTGCAGTCACAGTTAAAATGTGATATCTGACATATCACATTGAGCACCTGACAGTGTTTGACAATTGACACACAGCAGCAGTCAGGATGTGACAGCTGGCCTGCCAATAAAATGTTATGGCATCTGACATGTGGGTGTGTTAGGTTTTGGCAATATCTGACAGCTGCCGCGCAGCAGCGGTCGATATTTGGCAGTGTGCTTACGACAAAGCTTAGTACATTTGATATTAGCTTTCATTTATTCAACTGATCGTGTTTCAACTGAGTTTGGTCAAATGAAGTAATACATGGATCTCCACATTTTTTAAAAAATGAGAAAAAATCAGATATTTTAAATGTAGTGAAATTTAATTTCATCCCTATTTTCAAATCTGGTTTTACTGCAAGAATTGAATCCTAAAGCTTAGTGTAAACCAAGATGAGATGTTATCTCCTGCAGCCCAGGAGGGTTTTCTGTAGCCTAGGGTTGCCAAGTCCAATTCAAGAAATATCTGGGGACTTTGGGGGTGGAGCCAGGAGACATTGGGGTGGAGCCAAGATCAAGGCTGTGACAAGCATAATTGAACTCCAAAGGGAGTTCTGGCCATCACATTTAAAGGGACGCCATACCTTTTCAATTCCTTCCTTCCATAGGAAATAATGAAGGATAGGGGCACCTTCTTTTGGGGCTCATAGGATTGGACCCCCTGGTCCAATCATTTTGAAACTTGGGGAGTATTTTGGGGAGAGGCACTAGATGCTATACTGAAAATTTGGTGCCTCTACCCCGAAAGACAGCCCCCCAGAGCCCCAGATACCCGCGGATCAATTCTCCATGATTTTCTATGGGAATAAATCTCCATAGGGAATAACAGAGTTCCCAGCAGACATTTCCCTCCCCTTCCCCCGCTTTCTGAAGACCCTGAAGCGGGGGGAGGGCCTCCAAACCGGGGGATCCCCTGCCCCCACCTGGGGATTGGCAACCCTACTGTAGCCTTAGTTGGGATTAGGGTCTCAGGTGGATTAGAAATTTGTGTTGCAGCCTCTGCCTGAATCAGCCCTCTAGGTTAAGCTGAGATTGCTTGGAGTTTCACTTTTGTTTCCTGAGGCAGCAAAGGGGAAGCACTTGCAAGTTATAGATGAAGACACTCCCCCGGGCTTCCTTCTGAGCCAAGAGAAGTACTATCCCAGTCATACATGTGCCTGATTGGATCCAAGAAGGGTGTGTGGGGTGCACACAGGGCTGGCCCTGCCACTAGGCAAACTAGGTGATTGCCTAGGGTGCCAGCCTTCTGGGGTAATGAATTGGGTGCCCCCCATGTGACTCGGTCATGTTATCAATGCGGGGGTAGGGACACCAGAAGTTAGCCTTGCCTAGGGTGCCAGACAATCTAGGGTGGGGTGCACAGAGCCCCTTTAGGCTCACAGAAGACTGAGCACCCTTTACAATCATTGCTGTCCTAGGCTTGTCATAGGAAAGAGGAGAAAAAACTGTAATGATAGATTTCATAGCAAAATATTGATCTCAAACCATAGCCAGGATCTAATGCATTGCTGTAGGCACAATTTACAGTTTGGGCATGCCCAATGGGATCTTTCTTGGGGGAAAAACCTTTAAAAGACTGAACAGCAAAGGGCCACATCTCTCTGTGGGTAAGTGTGGGGTGCACGACTGCTGTGCTGGAAACCTAAGCTCCAGTTCTCCTGGTGGCACTTGAACTGATTGTGTGGTTCTTTTTCTCCCAGCCATTCAGAGCTCTGCCAGTTCATTGATATATCCATGGCATTTGGGTCAGGTCTGGGCTTTGTCCTTCAGACTAATTTGAGGCAGCTCTGCAAGCACAGTAGGGATGCATGCCCAAAACTGATGGGGAACGTGCTTTCCTTGATGCATTTAGCATCAAGATGCCATGTGCGCAGAAGCAAATAGACTGAATTATATGCTTATATTATATTAAGCCACTGGAAATGTAAAGCTTTTTGCAGCATTGATAAACCGCTTCCAAAAAAGAAAGTTATAGCTGCTGTGCAGGGAAAAAAAAAGACGATGGGATGCAATTATGGGAGAAGCAATTTTAAATGCAAATTCACCAGTGAGCGCATAAAAGCTAATTGTCATTTTCTTTTCTGCCTGCCACTTCAAAAGCTCCCTGTGCTGCCTCTCTCCCTTTGGGAATGCCAGCCTGCAGCTGTACTGCCCCACTCTGACCTTTCCTGTGAAATACGGGGGACCTGGATTTCTTTCTGTAAAGACCAAGAGGCTAACCCTGGGAGGGAGCACAATAAATTGTGAAGATAGATTACAAACGGGCTGTTAATTGTCAAGAAGATGTGTGCCCTTAACTGAAGTACAGCATTGGAGGGGGATTTAAAATGTACATTCATATTCTTTGTCACTTTTGCGTTGGTGGTGGTGGGGGGGGGGAGAAACAGTGAACTGCCTCCTTCTGCCTTGATAGTAAACTTACAAAGTAGGGTAGACAGCGAGAACCTGCATCCATACAGCATGGATTCTTCACTGTGCATTCACTGCTGCTGTGGTTACAGAGGCATGTGCATCAGCACTGGAGCATCCACAGGGGTGGGGGTGGGGTGGTTTGGTGCACTTTCATGTCTGTGAGCCACTCTGAGCCTGCCTTTGGCGGGGGAGGGCGGGATACAAAAATAAATTTACCTTACCTTACCTTACCTTACTTTCCTTCATAAGCCATCATTTCCCTTCAGTTTCCCCCAGCACAACATGAGAGCACTATAGCAATTATTGCTTAAAAAGAGAAGCCCTCAAGAAAGCCTTCCACTGGTGTGATGGAGGAAATGACAGTAGTGAGGGAGTGACATCAGGAGGCGCCTTCAATGTGTCTGGGATGGAGACCTTCAAAAATGCACACCTTCCTGGGGGGAGGGGATGCTGCTGTCGCTTGGACAGCGTTCTTTTTGTGAAGACCATAGTAAGGCAGGTTGTGAAAACAGTGCACAGGGAATAGAACAAAGTAGGAGCCCAGTAGCACCTTTAAGACCAACAAAGTTTTATTGAGAATGTAAGCTTTCGTGTGCTAAAAGCATACATCAGACAATGAAATGGGGTACATTGAGCAGTGCTAGCTGGTGGGAAGCAGTTAAGCATGCAAAATAGTACAAAGTTAGAATCCAATGGCAAAATAATGAAATTAACAAATTGAAAGATTAACAGGTTTGGTTTGGATAGTATAAGTTGTGTGAAAAAACAGCAAAAGGCAATAAACATGTCGGAATTGGAGAATGATGGTGAAAATTAAACATCACAAGGCAGTAAAAGTAGAATCTGTTAATTGCTCTATTTCTCCTCAAGAATGGGTTAAACTGAGAACATCTTTTTCTCAGAGGTGTTTCTGTCCACCCAATTTACTTTTTAACATGTAGCATAGCATTATAAATATCATTCCAGTTTGCCAATACAAAAAAGAATTTTATTTTATTTTATTTATTTCTGTAAATTTATAGTTACGCTTTCCCATAGCGAGCTCAGGGCGGATTCTAATATGGTAAAACAATTAAAACTAACAATAAACAATCAAACAGATAAATAATAAAACAGTAGACTACAGTAGAAGATAGATTTAGTATATGTAATGAGATAAATAACCAATATCCCCTTTGTCAATACATAACCAATATCCCCAGTTTGTCAATACAAAAAAGACATTATTTGGATACACTATTCTAAAAAAACAAAACAAAACATTGGACCAATGCGGATGTATAGCTCTACTTGGTGAGAATGGATTTAGCATATGTAATGAGATAAGAAACCAATATCCCTATACATTCCTAGAGAGGTGTTTGTTCCAAGTTTCATAATAACTTGTAATTCAGCATTCCTTTTCCATTCTGTTCTTGAAGTTTCTTTGCAGTAAAATGGCTACTTTGAGGTTACCCAGTGAATGTCCTGGAAGGCTGAAGTGTTCTCCTACAAGTTTCTCAGTTTCGTAATTCCTGATGTCAGATTTGTGTGCATTTATCCTTTGGCATAGGGTTTGTCCTGCTTGCCCGAAGTAGAGAACTGAAGGGCATTGGAAAACAGGGAAAATCTGGAATGTGAACCATTTGGAGATGATATTGTGTGGATACTTCCCCCAAAAACCAGTGCTCTGGTTTGGAACCAGTGTAGGGGAAAACATCCACATGGATGCAGCTGTAGATGGAATTTAAATCTTGTCTGCAGACCTGTCAACTGCTAGTTTATTATTTATTTAGTGTATTTTACCATACTTTTTTTTAAAAAAAACAGACAGTTTGAAACAAATAATGGATTGAAATGTAAACAAACTGTTTGTTGGGACTGAGGAAAGCTGACCTTTGGTGTGGCTAGCAGGACCAACTGTTAACTTGGTCAGTCTGGAAGTGATTCAAAAGTGATCCTAGCAAGAAGTGATCTATCAACAATTTATGTGGAATTTATATATATATATTTTCAATTCTGCTGTTCTTTCAAGAAGTTTCAGACAGTGTATGATTCGCCTTTTTCTACTGTATCCTCATAAGAACCCTGTGAAAAAAGTTAAGATGAGAGAGAATGGCTTGCCCAAATTCTCCCAGCAAGCTTCACTGCAGTCCAGAAGTACCTGGTGTCAAATGGCAGTGGTTTGAGCTTCTTCCAACTGAAGAACAAATACAATGAGGAAGTGTTGTTGGGGAAGGATAGACTCTGGAAGTCTTCCAAAAGAGGGCCAGAAACCTGGGAGGAGAGCACATAAGGAAAGCTGGGGAGAAACACACTACAAACCACATCCTAATTCCTGACTACCAAAATAGGCAATGTCAGGGGCCAAATTACTCTCCCCAAGTGCCCAGCAGTTTACTGTTCCTTCCAGACATTAAGAAGGGGAAATGAAATACTGAACACAGAAAAACTGGTATCTTGGGCCTGATTGTCCTTGGTCTCTAACATGTAGACCACAAGGAATAATCAGCTGCATGGATGATGCTGAGGTGAGTCCACTTCAGTCTGAGGTGAGTCTGGGTATGAAGATCTCTGTCCATGTATCCACCATTCTTAAAAGAGGCAGGTTGCAATTTCTGAGATACCAGCACACTCAAATTTATTACACTTTGAATAATTTTAAACAGATATTTCATGCAGAAACACTTTAGTGACTTACAGTAAAGCCAAAACCTGGTGTCTAGATGCTAAATGAGAAAGTCACAGCTTGACTCATTTCTCTGTTTCAGTGATCAGTCACTTGAACATTGATTTCTAATTCTTCAAGTAAATTCTTCTAGTCATTGACTAGAATTTTGTCTTTCTCTTTCAGAGGAAAGAATCCTTTGGACTCAGTCTTTCCTCCACATATAAGTGAAGGTAACTGAAATGCTATAACATTCATTATTTTGGCCAGGGCTTTTTTTTGTAGCAGGAACTCCTTTGCATATTAGGCCACACCTCTCTTATGTAGCCAATCTTCCAACAGCTTAAAGGGCTCTTAGTACAGCGCCTACTATAATATAGTAGGTTCTATACAGTGATGAAGCGAGATGGTAGTGAACATAGCTCTTTTATTGAATACAGCATGGTATAGCACTGTCTACTAAGACTAACTGCTAGGGCTGCAGGGTCCTCTGTATATACACACCCAAAGTTCCCACGCTGCCTGTGACTGGACTATTCAAACCAGTCGGGGGCTCTTGATTGGGGCAGGGCAGCAGGATTTGGATCCTGCTGCCTATTGTTCCCGAGTCCCCAAGCTCTGTCCTTCAGGCCCCAGTGAGTCAGGCAAGAACACCAGCTTATAGATACAATTCCAAGCACATATACAACATAGGGTTGCCAAGTCCAATTAAAGAAAAATCTGGGGACTTTGGGGGTGGAGCCAGGAGACATTGGGGGTGGAGCCAAGAACAAGGATGTGACAAGCATAATTGAACTCCAAGGGAGTTCTTGCCATCACATTTAAAGAGACAGCACACCTTTTGAAATGCCTTTCTTCCATAGGAAATAATTAAGGATAGGGGCACCACCATATTTGGGGGCTCATAGAATTGGACCCTCTGGTCCAATCGTTTTGAAACTTGGGGGGTATTTTGGGGAGAGGCACTAGATGCTATGCTAAAAATTTGGTGCCTCTACCTCAAAAAATAGCCCCCCCAGAGCCCCCAATACCCACGGATCAATTTCCTATTATTCCCTATGGGAATCGTTCTCCATAGGGAATAATAGAGTGCCTAGTAGACATTTCCCTTCCCCCCCACGCTTTCTAAAGGGGGGAGGGCCTCCAAACTAGGGAATCCCCTGCCCCCTCCCTCTCACACTCACACACTTACCAGATCTTCCTCCGGACAACTCTACTTCCTGTGAAAACGAAAGCAAAAGAAAGGGAGGGGCCGTTCTCAGAAGCCCTTTCTGCTTCCTGCCCAGCCTTAAAGGGGCAGACATTTTGCAAACGGCTCAGGAGCTCTACAACATGAAGCCTAAAGGTATGTTCTCCCCCCTCCACTCCCCACCCCCGCTTCCAGAGTTTTGAAGAGCGGGAGATGAGGCTGCGAACCCAGAAGTCTCCCGCCAGAGCGGAAGGTTTGGGAAGCCTAATACAACACCTACTGTAAGCTCCTGAAGGATTGGCTACATCAGATGGGTGTGACCTAGTATGCAAAGGAGTTCCTGCTACAAAAAAGCCCTGATTTTGGCTATCTTGTTGATAAAGTAAAGATCCTCAAATATTTCTGTGCACCCCCAAAATTATTTTCAAAATGTAGGTGCTAATATTTACATAGCCATATTCCCTGAGTTTGTGCACTCTTCTCACAACACTAGGAACCTACAAGCTGTTTTGCCCTAATCCTTTTTTCTGCTCACCAGGAGCAGTAAAGATCCATTGTGGGCTTTGTGGAAACTGTTGGCTAATCTTCTGTGTACCCAATGTACACTGTACATTCTTTTGAGGCACTGAAGCTCTCCAGATAAGTCCCATTATTTTCAGGGAATATAATGCCATTTCCAAAGGTCAACATGTATGTTTGCTTCTGAGTTAATTTTAAAAGCTTTTCTCACCCCCAAATGCAGTCACAGGGCCTGTTTTTCAAGGAGGTCTGTGCCCTGGGGGAGAGAAGGCCTCCTTAACCCTTTCTACTTTGCAATTTTCCCACTTACAAACATAATTCCCACTTCCCAGGCTCGTTTAAAACCAGCTGGAGGAAACTTACAGTGTGGTACAATAGTCAGAATTCTGGACTAAGCTCAGGGAAACTTAGATTCAATTCTCTCTTTGCAGTAGAAAAAATAAAAACATAACAAACAAACCCTCACTGTATGCAAGCCATTCATTCTCTCAGACTAACGTAATCACAAAGTTTGTGTTAAATTCTGGGTTCAACACATAGGAGTTCAACCAGGAACATGCTTTATTAGCAAGCACACACTAAGACAACATGGCGAGGCCGTGACCCTGCTTATATACCAGCAAGAACAACCCCCCCCCCCCCAATTCCCATACCAAATCATAGTGGTCAAGTTTTGCACCAAGACCGTTCATTGGTTGCTGTTCCAAGTTCAAAGCTATCAGAATCTATAGTGTTTCCCACGGTTGCGCAGATGCCCGCGAAAGCTACTGAGAAGCAGTAAATTCAGTACATAACAGTTTGTTATCAGGAAAAAAATGTGGGAGGGAATAAATCTATATGGTGCCCTAAATGACTTGCAGGAGGTGCAGAATAAAAATGAAATAAAAACAATGTCCCACTCAGGGCTTTTATTTTATTTTTTTTAGCAGGAACTCCTTTGCATATTAGGCCACAGATCCCTGATATAGCCAGTCCTCCAAGAGCTTACAGTAGGCCCTGTACTAAGAGCTTTTGGAGGCCCTGTAAGCTCTTGGAGGATTGGCTACATCAGGGGTGTGTGGCCTAATATGCAAAGGAGTTCCTGCTACAAAAAAAGCCCTGGTCCCACCAAAGAGCCTCCCTCTTAAGTGTTGCCTCTGCCACAAACTCTTTGCCAAAGGCAGGCCACCACTTGCCATCCTCAGCGTTTCATATCTAATATATGGATGATGAAAATGACCTAAATTATAAACTAATTTATTACAGTTGTACCTCAACTTTCTACCAGATCTCAAGTCTCCCATTTCATTTTTACCACACTGTGCTGAATGTATGCACCAAGATATATAAGATGCATAAAGCATCACCTGGCCCCTTTTAAACAGGAAAAGCCACTTTTGGATTAGAGGGATGTTGGGATTGGAGCAGTAACCGTGGGTGTGTGTTCGCATATATAATTATTGTTCTATACCTTGCCTACAATTTCCCTACTCCAAACTGCTCCCACTCTTATGTTTCCCTTAACTGAGTTCTGTGAGAAAAGTAGTGGTAGGATTTGGATCAGGGATATAAGAGAGGAGGAAAAATGTTAAGCAATCGCTTGCCACTTCTTGGATCCAAATCACTCCTCCAGAAGTGGCCTTTTCTACATGAAAAGGACTACTGGGGCAATATTTTCCACAATTGTAAAAGTTAGTGTAGCTTTTAGTTGGTTCGCACTGCCTATTATTTCCTATCAGGTGGAAAATGATTATTCTCATGCCCTGCATCCTTTCCTAGTTCTTTTCCAAATGGTAGCCCCGTTTGACAGAATGTGTGGAGGATGCTGCTTTGAGATCATGCAGATGTACCTTCACGAAGGGGGAAAAACCCTTCTTAAATGTATAAAATACAGGAAGTGGGCTTGTAAGCTATTTGCTATTCATCTAACTTAATAAGACTCCCAGACAAGGCTGGGTTTAAAATAGGGGTTGCCAGCATCAAGATGGGGTTTGACATTGTCCCAGAATTATAGAGGTCAGTTTCTCAGGAAGAAATGGCACATTTGAAAGGTGGACTGCATGGCATCAAATCACTACTGAGTTCCCTTCCCCAAACTCTTCCCACCCCAGGCACGGTCCCCAAATCTTCAGGTATGTCCTAAGCAAGACTTTGCAATGGTATGCACTATTTTCTTTAAATCACAGAAACCAGTAATCACCAAACAATCTACAATGTGTGGTTTTCACCACAACAGCAGCATATAGCTGGTTATAATATCCATTGAATATTTTACGGCCCCATAAGACTGCTCCCATACTTCCCTACATCTCCCTTTAATCTGAGGATTATTGTGAGATGGAATTCGAAAAATGCTTTCATCACTTGCAGCTCATTCTTGTATCCAGCAGTACTTCTCACAGAGTATTGGTTGGGTAGAAAGTAAAACACACGGGTCCATTCCCAGGCTGGGCTTTTTGATATGGAGAGAAAGCTGGTCTGTGTTTTATACTGATGCTCATAGAACTTTGTAGAATGAATCACTTCAGCTGCATGTGCTCATTGCTAAACGTTTCCCTTTTTGCTTTCTCTTCCTTTTGAGACAAAAGTAATAATTAACAAATGTTGTGTGGGGAGTGAGGGGAGGGGAGAAAATTGGAGCTATTTTCTTGCACGCAGAAATTGTGCTGGGCCTGGAGCTAAAGGATAAGAATTCCATAATTGCAGCTCGCTATGGAAATGTGCCAAGAATTCTAAACCTTTGGCAGCCTTCATTTCAGAGAATAGAAGTTTTCAGCAGAAAGGAAGAATGTAAATATCTCTTAAGTGTCACAAGTGAGGAAGGGAAGGGAATGAAGCCAAATATTCTCTTTTCCACTTTAGGTTTATGAAATGTTAACTTGGAAAAGCCGGTGTGATGTGCTAGCTAGTGATGGGTTTCTGTATGGATAAGCTGTATTCACAGCCCTGCTCAGCTGTGAAGCAAACTGTGGATTTAGGGCCAGTTCACACTATCTAAAGTTCGAAATCTGGACAAGTGGTGAGGCATTGGGCCCATGCATGCATCCCCCATTATACATATGACATGTCATGTGAAGTATGAATGTATATATGAACTGATAGCAGTATAATTCTGGTTAAAGTATGAGTGTGTGAAGACATAACATAAAGCCTGCATTTTTTAAAATTTTTAAAGATTTACATGGGGCCCCTCAAGAAATTTGCAAGGAGGAGGCATTCCCCCTCCTTTGCTTCCTTCCCTCTCACCCCATCTTCCCCTTTCTTTCTCTCCCCAAGCCAATCCCTCCTTTTTCTTTCCAACTGTTCTCCAAGTCAATCCCTCCTTCTGTCTTTCTCTCCCTCCAAGCCAATCCCCCTTCCTTCTCTCTTCCCCAGGCCAATATTCCATCTTCCCTTTTCTCTCTCTCCTCTCAAGCCAATCTTCCATTTTTCCTCCCCTCCCTTTTCCCCTACCCAGCAGTGGTGGCAGTGCCTGGGAGCAGCTTCAAGCCTGCAGGAGCTTCTGGTGGAGGCCAAGTCTGGAGCAGCTCCTGGTGTCTGCCACAGCCAAGCCTGGAGTCTCTCCAGGCATTCTCCACTGTTGCAGCTGCACCCGGAGTCTCTGCTGGTGTTCCACACTGACCTGGAGCCTCTCCCAGCATTGCCCACTGCCACAGCCGGGCCTGCAGCAGCTGGGTTTGGAGTGTTGCCCAATATTCCCCACCCCCACAGCCAGACCTGGATTGGCTCTACAGGAGCAGCAGCAGCTAGCCTCTCAATGGTAAGTTGCATGCGCAGACAACACTTTTTATTGGGGGGGGGGGGATTTAAACCTCCCCCAAAGTATTTTTTTTTTAAAAGTTTTCAAATTTTTCTGCAAAGCTAGGGGGTCACCCAGGTTTACAGAAAAACTTGTTTGGGGTAATTGTGCCCCCAATATGTGGAAATAAGTACCACACATAGGGGCACAGTTGGGAATTATATAGATGTAGCATTTTGTGACTAAATGATCCTCATTGTAGTTTAAAGAATAAATACAATTCACTAAAAAAACCAAAACTCTGCTACTACCTCAGCAGCCCTTCACACCATAGCAGCAGCAGTCCTGGGGCAAGTGGCACTTCAACAGTTTTCCTCTTTTTTTGGCAGGGAAGTGGAAAACAAGCTCCACAGCTTTAGTTTCTCTAGCTGATTTCTTTCTTTATTTAAAAAATTATTAGTGACTTTTCAATCTTTTAGGAAGGTAGTTTACAATATAAGCAAGAAACAAAACTCAATAAAATACATAAAACCACTAATATAAAATCAATAATTGAAAACTGAGAGCAGGCAGAACTGAAATTAATTGAATGCTGTCGACTAAAACAGTCTTCAGCTGCCTCCTTAAGGTTGAGAATGAGGGGATCAGGCAAACTTCTCTGGGGAGGTTGCTTCATAATCTTGGTGTTGTCACTGAAAAGTCCCTCTTTTGTATGCTCACCAGATGAACTACTTTGATTGGTGGGACAGGTAGAGCCCAGGGGACCTCTCTCTCTGGTCTTAATTAATTCTGGGAAAAGACTGGGGTTGCTAACTGCAGGTTGGAAAATATCTGGAGATGTTGGGTGTGCAGCCTGAGGAGGTGAGGGACTTCCATAAAGTATAATGCCATACAGCCCACATTCCAAAGCAGCCATTTTTTTCCAGGTGAACTAATCCATATTGTCTGGTGACCAGCTGTAATCCCAGGAGATTTCCAGACACTGCTTGGAGACTGGCAGCCCTAGATCCTTCAGATATCCCAACCCCAAGCCATATAGGGCTTTAAAGGTCAGTCAACACCATGAGTTGGGCTCAGGAGCAGATTGGAAGATAGCGTAATTGCTGTTGGATGCTCCCAGTAGCTCTCTGACCAGCAGTTCAGCAGTAGTATTTTACATAACTTGCAGCTTCCCACTTCCCAGCACTCTTCAAGGGTAGCCCCAGTAGAGCACATTGCAATAGTCCAGTCTAGATATAACTAAGGCATGGATCATTGTGGCTAGATCAGACTGAGCCAGGAATGGACACAGCTAGCTCACAGCCGAAGCTGAGTGAACTCTCCTAAACCTGGCTGGGACTATGTGGTTTTCCCTTGAAGACAGTATTCTTTCTGGAAGGTTATTGTATATTGGTCCTAAGTTACCCAGACACAATCCTGACATGGCTTCCTGGTAGGAACCAAGTTTAATAATGCTTAAATGCTATCTCCAAACTGTCTTGTGTATCTCTTGCAAGAGGAGGTAAATAGCGATGGGCACAAAATGGATTTTTGTGGTTCATGAGCATCTCTTTGCAAATCACAAACCAGCCAAGATTCATTATGAATTTTAGTTTGTCAGCCAATTCGTGCTCATCCCTAGAGGTGAATCTTAAGTAATCATAGACAGGAAGCAACTTCTTAAATAGCACTTAGATATATGTCTGGTGTCTCAGGACAAAGGAGTCTTCCCTGTAATTTCTGAAGCTCACTCTCGATACTGTTCATAAGCTACTTTTCCACTTGCATACATTTAATCTATAACAATATGTAAATACTCTTTGAAAAAGATGGGGCAGCAATCCAACTTTCCTGTCAACTTTCTTTCATGTCTGCCTCTTGTGGTCATTCCAAGAATGGTCGTTTCATCTCAAGCCAATGCTAAATTCAAAACAGGAAGCCAGCTTCTTTGTATTTAATTGTTCATGGCTTTTCTGCCACCACTGCAGCATATATCAAATGCAATACAAAGCCATGTCATTTGCTACTTGTCCAAGATATATACATATATATATTTGCATCACATAATGAGTCTGGGACTTGAGAGATCCTCAGAATATGGCAACCCCTCTACCTGGGTCAGGGGTAGCCAAATGGCGGCTCTTTCACACATATTGTGTGGCTCTTGAAGCCTCCACTGGCTGGCTGGTCAGCTTGGACAAGGCAGTTGTCTCTTTAAATCACTTTTCTAAGTAAAGCCAGCTGCTGGCTTGGAGAGTGCACTTGCTTTCTTTCTACCTTTCTCTCCCTCTCCCCTCCCATCTATTTTCCTTCCTTCCTTCCTTCCTTCCTTCCTTCCTTCCTTCCTTCCTTCCTTCCTTCCTTCCGCCCTCCCTCCCTCCTTCCTTGTGGCTTGCAAACATCTGGCATTTATTCTATGTGGCTCTTATGTTAAGAAGTTTGGCCACCCCTGACCTGGGCCATCTCAGAAACCTGAGACTTCCATTGATGGAAATGGAACATCATGGGTGATTACAGACCGCTGGCTCAGGATGGGATGAAGCCGTCCCAAAGAGAGCCAGCGGAGAAAGAGGTGAACCAGAAGCCTCCAGACAGCCTGCGGCCCGCCCCCAGAACAGGGACAGACTGCATGTGCTCTGGAGGAGCTTCCAGAGCGCTTGTGTGCCTTCTGGCTGCCCCCCAGGTGCTTCACTTACAAAGTGGTGCCTTTCCAAGATGGCTTCGACCTGGCCCCAGGTGGGCTGCAGGTGGGACAGGGACTGGAGGAAAATGTGCATGTGTGGATGCATATTTTAGTCCACCTGCCTCCCATCCCCAAGGTGGCTTAAACTGCCCATCTGTTATCACTCCATGAGATCAACTCCCTTTATCCCTTTACCTACAGCCTTGTATATCAGTGATTCTTGTATCAGCTCTCAGGGTCCTGACTTTGACATTATGGCACTCCTAGAGGCAGTAGAACAGGGGCGGGGAACCGTTTCTTTGCCAAGGTCTGTATGGATATTTATAACATCATTCGCGGGCCATAAAAAACCATCAACTTAAAAAACAGTGCTCCCCCAAGGGAGAATGATTCAGGCCAGGAATATTGATGCAAATAATTGTTTTTTCTCTTTGAAGTCATGTGGGGAGAGCCTAATCTGGCACACATACACACACACGGCCCACCGCCCTAGGCAAATGCATAGGTCCAGGGCTTTTTTTGTAGAAAAAGCCCAGCAGGAACTCAGTAGCATATTAGAACACATCCCTTAATATTAGCATATTAGGTCCCACCATCTGGGATAATCAAGTGCAAACTGAACTGTGACAGTAACTTTTCCAGGCCCTGCAGCAATTCTGGCTGGCCAGCCAGGCCCCAGGGAGGCTGCCGCATAGTACATCTGGGCCCCACGATCCTCACTGGCCAGCCAGGTCCCAGGGAGGCTGCCACATGGCTCGGTTTGGCCCAGCAATCCCCGAGGGCCACACCAAGTGACCTCGAGGGCCGCATACGGCCCTCAGGATGGAAGTTCTTCACCCTTGCAGTAGAAGATGTTTAAACCTCGTTCAAGGGGACATGTGCTTTCATAACTCAGAACTGCAGTGATATTTTGTTCTAACTGTTTTAAACTGTTTTAAATTGTTTATTTTAATGTTTAGCTGTTTTTATTGCTATTCTATTATGCTTGTGAGCCGCCCTGAGCCTGCTTCAGTGGGCAGGGCAGGATATAAATAAATGAAACTAAATTAAACTAAACTAGACTTCAGTAGGTTTTGGAGCAGTGTTATACCAAAACATTAGGGGTTACCAAAATGGCCTGGGACCATTCCATTCATGCAATGGCTCATAGGATTGGAGCGCAGAGAACAAGTAGTGGGGTAAATTAATAGCTTTGAGAGCCTTCATCTGAGACCTCTCCTTGCATAGCTGCTATGTTCCTGGTTGATGCAGTGCCTGCCTAATGGGATTTTATTTTTATATATATTATGTGTGCCCGCTCTGCCATGTCACCTATTTTCTGAGGTTGTCATACATAAGTTTCAGTGCCTTCATTTTCCTTCCAAAGTGCTGGTTCCGACAGGAAATACTTTCTTTCAGATCCAATTCTTCTCTCTGTTCCACAAAGCAAGAAGGTAGGGAAATCTGCAGTGCCTCAGGCAGTTGCCAAACTGCTTCCATGTCAGTGTAGATGTTATATGGTTTGTGGTTCATGGCCCACACAGCTTGCCCTGATGGTCCCTGCTGTTTTGGGGGGGCCCTTTAAATTTAAAAGCTGTTCACCACCACTCAGCTGTTTTTGAGGCTTCCATGAGGAACAGGAAGCAGGGGTTTAAAGGGACTGATAGTCCCTTCAATGCCCTGCTTTCTGCTCTGCCCACGGATCACCAAGAACTGCCACAAACTGCTTTAAAAGATTATGGAAGTTCATCCATCACAAACTTTGCAAACCACAAACAGGGTTTCAAAATTCATGATGAATTTTCCTTCACAGTTTGGTTTGTGCCTGTCCCTATATATGTTTGCCATTGATGGTGGCAATATATATCTCCTCCTCTTCCTTCTCTTGGGAGCAGAGGAAAGAAGGGGAAGGTGCTTGCTGCAGTTGGAGTCATCCAGCAGTGCTGTCCAGCATCCTGCCTAGGGAAAGTAGGAATTGAGCAGATGTGGCAGCAGCTGTGGGATGGTGGGCAGTACATCCAGGCTGACCAACAGAGGGCCCATCAATGGCCCTGGCAGTTCCCCTATGGTGTCTATCATGACACTGCACATGCTTTATCCTACTGAAATTTTGCAGGAAACCTATCTTGGAGGAGGGATACCATCCCTAAGAATTTCATCCCAATTGGATGTGTTTCATATTTAGACCAGGGGTCTCCAACACAGGGCCCATGGGTGCCATGGTGCCCCCCAACACCTTTCCTGGTGCCCTCCAAGTTTTTTTAGAAAATGGGAGGAGCCAGGTGGGCCTTCTGGTTGGACATTGGATATTTGATTGGCTATGCAACAGCTGCTACCACAGCACAAAGTCTTCACTTTGTGACTGATGGTAAGCTTGCTCCACCTCTTATGGCTTGCTCCACCTCTTGCAGGAGCCATTTTGTGAGTGCGCCCACCACGTTGGGTCAGAATTCCCAGTGTGTTGACAGACTCAAAAAGGTTAGGGGCCCTTGATGTAGATCAATGAAAATAATAATTTAAAAACCTGGAAAATTAATTTGGGTAGATAAGGGTGTTGGTCTATCTGGGAGACCCAGATTCAGATCCCTATTCTACTATGAAACCTTGTTGGGTAAGCTTGAAACAGTCATTCTGTCACCATTTTGTGGCTGCACTCAGCATGAGTTTTGTACTGTGGTGGCAGCTGCTGCCTAACCTACCTCACAGGGTTGATGTAAGAATAAAATGGAGGAGCAGAGAATTATATAGAAATTGTAATAAATAATAATGATATGGATAATAATGATAATAATAATATACACTGCCCTAAGCTCCTTGGAAAAAAGGTGGGATACAAGTATACCAAATAAATAAATAGAAAAATAAAAAGATAGCACAATCCCCCCCTTTAAAAAAATTATGTTCATCCCTAATTGTAAGTCTCTGTGTTAGGTTTAGTGGGCAGATCAATTTTTGGGTAAGAACAGCAGCTTTCTGGCCAACCTTGTAGAACCAATTGTCTCTACCTCCTTGCCAAGACACAGGATAAAACTTTGGCTTCTGCAATTGCCTCACTCCTGGTATTAAAGCCCATTCCTGGCATTAGGATTCCTGATTCAACAGCTGAACTGAAAGCCATTTGGCCAAATGCTTCACTGGTTCCCCTCTTATAAATTTAGCATGAGCAATTTCACAGCTCATACAGAGATGCTACTTGTTTGCCCCTTGCCATGGTGAATAATGCTAATTGAAAAACTGAGGGTTTTCAGTTGCCTTTCAGGAAATGGCACAAAGGCACAAAAAGAACCCCCCTCCTTTCAAGTGGGCAAATGAATTTTGCAAGGCTGACTTCCTTATTATTTCTTTTGCTCCAACCCACTATGGAAGCAAATGCTATTTTTAAATACAATGCCTCCCTTTTATAGCAAACAGTGTAGTAAAGAAAGATGCTTTTCCTGCGGGCTGGCAGAAGGACTCTGCTGGTAGCAGGCATTTTGGGCAGCTGGCATGTTAATGAGATTCTTTTTTATTGAACCAAGCTAAATACTGTTCACATTTGTAGATCCCAAACTGAGTTGTATAGCATTTATAGCATTTACTTCAAAAACTGCATCTATCTATCTATCTATCTATCTATCTATCTATCTATCTATCTATCTATCTATCTATCTATCTATCTATCTATCTATCTATCTATCTATCTATCTATCTATCTATCTATCTATCTATCTATCTATCTAATCAAGTTTTTAAATATATTTAAACCAGGTCTTACTTTTGAGCTGATAGCATTAAATTGCTTCCTTCTTGAGCAGTCACAATAATGGACAAAGTTCTCTTTTTGCTTTTTCCCTCTCCGTAGATAGTCAGCAGTGCCATACGTTTATAAACAAAATATGACTTCCCAGGGTTTTTTTTTAAAAGAATCGTTCATGATTTTGCTTCGGTCTTGAATTTCTTTTGACTCTGTTCTGCAATGAATTGTAATACTGCCTGGAAGATGCCTTTCCACTGCTGAAAGAATGAATGACCTGATTTGGATTCATAAAAAACAAAGCAAGAAAGAGAGTGGATCTTTTTTAATTTTCTCCCCTTTACATTTGATTGATAGACTCTGGACTAGTCCAAAGTGTCAGTCATTTTAAAGGGCAGCAGTTGATGTGCACCTGGCAGGCTGAAAAAAGGCTAATGTCTTTAGTTCAAGTTGGTAACTATGATTGCATTTTGGATGAATAACACCTAATGGCTTTCTTTTTCAGTTCCCCAAGAAGCTCTAGTGACAGACAAGGGTTATTTTTGGGGCCAACTGCCCATGGCCATTTCCTACATTTTGGACTTTCCCCATGGATTTGCATACCTTCAACTGTTCTTAAGAATAGTTCAACACATGATTGCCATGGAAAATTCTTTAAACATGAGTTTCAGCCAGAATGCATCATTTTATGATCTGGGCAGATTTATTCAAATCAAAGGCTCAGTGAAATGAGCCCCGGGCTCTGGAGAAAGATAATTCTGATAGATCCTTTTCTCATCCAGCTTCCATTTTAGCCAACTTTCTCCTAAATTTCCAGGTTCTTAGAAACTTCTCTCCTCCCTCCCCTCATCATGACTTCTGTGGGAGGTGGAAGAGAAAATGGAAGCTTACAATGGTTCTTAGCTTTCTGACTGAGTAGGAAACATATTGTGATGGCAATATGATGCTTATCAACACCTTCCCATGACCTCCTTTTTGAACTGTTGCATTTGTGGAAAATTCCACATTGGGCAGGGGAAAGCTGTGCTTCTGGGAGGCTTGTACATGCCTACTGAGCTGGATGAAGGACTGAATGGACTGATAGTATATTGATAAATACTACTTTGCTTTCTGCTTTTAGGATTGCTTCTGCTTGTATAAAACCATGTGTTACTTGAGGACCTCTAAGCATCTGTCTCCTTTCATTTCCATCACACCAAGAAATGTGATCCTGTTTCGCCAGGTCAGCATATATATGAAACTGCCATGTGCTGAGTCAGGCCATTAGTCTAACAAGGCTAGTATTGCCTACTCTGAATGGAAGTAGTTCTCCAGGATCTCAGGAAGAGGTATTTCACATAAACTGATACCTGATCCTTTCGACTGGAGGTATCGGGGATTGAACCCCAGATCTTATGCATGCAAAGCAGTTTCTCTACTAATGAATCACAGCCACTTTCCCAGGTCACAAGCATTTCCAGTTGTCCTACCTACTCCACAAAATGGAGGTCTATAAAATACCACCCCTTCCAAGATTCCAGAAATTATATAAGAACATAAGAGAAGCCATGTTGGATCAGGCCAATGACCCATTCAGTCCAACACTGTGTCACACAATGGCAAAAAAAATACACACATACACACACTGTGGCTAATAACCGCTGATGGACCTCTGCTCCATATTTTTATCTAACCCCCTCTTGAAGCTGTCTATGCTTGTAGCCGCCACCATCTCCTATGGCAGTGATAGGCTTCCCAACCCCCCCCGCCCTACCGGGGGACCCCTGGATTAGCAGCCTAATCCCCTGCTCTCTAAAAATCTGAAAGTGGGGGTGGGGGGGTGGAATAGCATCGTGTCTCTTTCCCTGCCTGGCTTCAGGCTTCTCCCTTCCTCTGAGTCACAAAGACCCGCCCACCGCCAGCCTGCTATTCGCTCCAGTCCGGCCTCCCTTTGCGAGGTGCATGCTGGGACTCGTAGTCCTTGCATCCTCTCCAGCTGCCGGGTGGTGTCTCCTCAGGGAGTCTGGCCGGCAGGGGGGGGAGCTCCGCCCCTGGAGGACCATGTGCGTTTCTACCTCTGGAGGCTTCAGTCGCTGATTGAAAGGCTTCCTCTTGGGATGGTGTGTCTGTGTTACTTTGAAGAAGTTGGCAGCAACTCGTGAGTAGAAAGGCCCACCCCCTTCAGAGTCGCCAGAAATGGGGGGGGGGGGACATGTCTGCTGAGCATTATTCTCTATGTGGAGATTGATTCTCATAGGGTATAATGGAGAATTGATCTGGAGGTTTCGGGGGCTCTGGGGGAGCTGTTTTTTGAGGTAAAGGCACCAAATTTTTAGTATAGTATCTAGTGACTCTCCCCAAAGTATCTCCCAAGTTTCAAAACGATTGAACCAGGGGGTCCCATTCTATGAGCCCCAAAAGAAGGTGCCCCTATCCTTCATTATTTCCTGCGGAAGGAAGACATTTAAAAAGGTGTGCGGTTCCTTTAAATGTGATGGCCAGAACTCCCTTGGAGTTCAATTATGCTTGTCACACCCTTGTTCCTGGCTCTGCCCTGATGTCTCCTGGCTCCACCCCCAAAGTCTCCTGGCTCCACCCCCAAAGTCTCCTGGCTCCACCCCCAAAGTCCCCAGATATTTCTTGAATTGGACTTGGCAACCCTAGGCAGTGAATTCCACATGTTAATAATCCTTTGGGTGAAGAAGTACTTCCTTTTATCCATTTTAACCTGACTGCTCAGCAATTTCATCGAATGCCCACAAGTTCTTGTATTGTGAGAAAGGGAGAAAAGTACTTCTTTCTCTACTTTCTCCATCCCATGCATTATCTTGTAAACCTCTATCATGTCACCCCACAGTCGACGTTTCTCCAAGCTAAAGAGCCCCAAGCGTTTTAACCTTTCTTCATAGGGAAAGTGTTCCAACCCTTTAATCATTCTAGTTGCCCTTTTCTGCGCTTTTTCCTATGCTATAATATCCTTTTTGAGGTGCGGTGACCAGAATTGCCCACAGTATTCCAAATGAGACCGCACCATCGATTTATACAGGGGCATTATGATACTGGCTGATTTGTTTTCAATTCCCTTCCTAAAAATTCCCAGAATGGTGTTGGCCTTTTTTATTGCAATCGCACACTGTCTTGACATTTTCAGTGAGTTATCTACCACGACCCCAAGATCTGTCTCTTGGTCAGTCTCTGCCAGTTCACACCCCATCAACTTGTATATATGGCAGTCCTCTTTCAGAAGCCTTTTGTGAATAAGGATTATAGCTGAGAGGTTTCGATTTTGTTACTTTCTGGCCTGCTGATGTTTAAAATCTGCTGTATTATTTTATATTGGCTTTAATGTAATATATTGTACCTAAAACACTTTGTAGGAAATGGTAATATCTATCTATCTATCTATCTATCTATCTATCTATCTATCTATCTATCTATCTATCTAAAGGAAATTTAACTATGGGAGTTTGTTATCGCCCACCAAATCAAAAGAGAGAGGACAATTATAATATGATGGAAGGCTTAAAGATAGCAGCTAAACGTAAAAACTGTGTCGTAATAGGTGATTTTAACTACCCGCAGATTGATTGGGTCAATATGTGTTCTGGTCGAGAGAAAGAGATTGAGTTTCTTGATGCTCTCAATGAGTGTGCTATGGAGCAGATGGTCTCAGAACCTACCAGGGGTGGGGCGTTCCTGGATTTGGTCCTAAGTAATGCCCAAGACTTGGTGAGAGATGTAAAAGTGATTGCGCCACTTGGGAGCAGTGACCATAATGTTATTGATTTCACGGTTTGTATAAATAGGGAGTTGTCCAAAAAGACCGCCACAACCACGTTTAACTTTAAAAGGGGTAAATACACTGAGATGAGGAGGCATGTGAGGAGGAAACTGAAAGGAAAGGTACATACGGTCAAAACCCTTGGGGAAGCTTGGATGCTATTTAAAACTATAATCCTAGAAGCTCAGATAAAATACATACCACAAGTTAGGAAAGGCACAAACAGGCATAAGAAAAGGCCTGCGTGGTTAACAAACAAAGTAATGGAAGCTGTAAAAGGTAAGAAGGACTCCTTTAAGCGGTGGAAAACCAGTCCAAGTGAGATTAGTAAAAGGGAACACAGGCTGTGGCAAATCAAATGCAAGACTGTGATCAGGCAGGCAAAAAGGGACTATGAGGAGCATATTGCAAAAAACATAAAGACCAACAATAAAACTTTCTTCAAATATATTAGAAGTAGGAAACCAGTCAGGGAGGCAGTGGGGCCCTTGGATGACCATGGGGTAAAAGGATTACTGAAGGAGGATAGGGAAATGGCTGAGAAGCTAAATGAATTTTTTGCCTCCGTCTTCACTGTGGAAGATGAGAACTTTTTGCCCGCCCCAGAACCACTAATTTTGGAAGGGGTATTGAAAGACCTGAGTCAGATTGAGGTGACAAAAGAGGAGGTCCTACAACTGATAAACAAATTAAAAACTAATAAGTCACCAGGTCCGGATGGCATACATCCGAGAGTTCTGAAAGAACTCAAAGTTGAACTTGTGGATCTTCTAACAAAAATCTGTAATCTTTCATTGAAATCTGCCTCCGTTTCTGAGGACTGGAAGGTAGCAAATGTCACCCCCATCTTTAAAAAAGGTTCCAGAGGAGACTTGGGAAATTACAGGCCAGTCAGTCTGACTTCAATACCGGGAAAGTTGGTAGAAACCATTATCAAGGACAGAATTAGTAGGCACATTGATGAACACGGGTTATTGAGGAAGACTCAGCATGGGTTCTGCAAGGGAAGATCTTGCCTCACTAACCTGTTACATTTCTTTGAGGGGGTGAACAAACATGTGGACAAAGGAGACCCAATAGATGTTGTTTACCTTGACTTCCAGAAAGCTTTTGATAAAGTTCCTCATCAAAGGCTCCTTAGAAAGCTTGAGAGTCATGGAGTAAAAGGACAGGTCCTCTTGTGGATCAAAAACTGGCTGAGTAATAGGAAGCAGAGAGTGAGTATAAATGGGCAGTCTTCGCAGTGGAGGACGGTAAGCAGTGGGGTGCCGCAGGGCTCGGTACTGGGTCCCATGCTCTTTAACTTGTTCATAAATGATTTAGAGTTGGGAGTGAGCAGTGAAGTGGCCAAGTTTGCGGATGACACTAAATTGTTCAGGGTGGTGAGAACCAGAGAGGATTGTGAGGAACTCCAAAGGGATCTGTTGAGGCTGGGTGAGTGGGTGTCAACGTGGCAGATGCGGTTCATTGTGGCCAAGTGCAAAGTAATGCACATTGGGGCCAAGAATCCCAGCTACAAATACAAGTTGATTGGGTGTGAACTGGCAGAGACTGACCAAGAGAGAGATCTTGGGGTCGTGGTAGATAACTCACTGAAAATGTCAAGACAGTGTGCGTTTGCAATAAAAAAGGCCAACGCCATGCTGGGAATTATTAGGAAGGGAATTGAAAACAAATCAGCCAGTATCATAATGCCCTTGTATAAATCGATGGTGCGGTCTCATTTGGAGTACTGTGTGCAGTTCTGGTCGCCGCACCTCAAAAAGGATATTATAGCATTGGAGAAAGTCCAGAGAAGGGCAACTAGAATGATTAAAGGGCTGGAGCACTTTCCCTATGAAGAAAGGTTGAAACGCTTGGGACTCTTTAGCTTGCAGAAACGTCGACTGCGGGGTGACATGATAGAGGTTTACAAGATAATGCATGGGATGGAGAAAGTAGAGAAAGAAGTACTTTTCTCCCTTTCTCACAATACAAGAACTCGTGGGCATTCGATGAAATTGCTGAGCAGACAGGTTAAAACGGATAAAAGGAAGTACTTCTTCACCCAAAGGGTGATTAACATGTGGAATTCACTGCCACAGGAGGTGGTGGCGGCCACAAGTATAGCCGCCTTCAAGAAGGGTTTAGATAAAAATATGGAGCACAGGTCCATCAGTGGCTATTAGCCACAGTGTATGTGTGTATATAAAATTTTTTGCCACTGTGTGACACAGAGTGTTGGACTTGATGGGCCGTTGGCCTGATCCAACATGGCTTCTCTTATGTTCTTATCATCTATCTATCTATCTATCTATCTATCTATCTATCTATCTATCTATCTATCTATCTATCTATCTATCTATCTATCTATCTATCTATCTATCTATCTATCTCCTAGTGTTGCCAACCTACTCCACAGAATGGAAGTCCATAAAATACCACCCCTTCCAGTACACTGGTAGATACTTTTCTCATCTAGCCTCCACACAGACACAGACACAGACTCATTCAAAATTTTTACAATTGTATTTTATGTATGAGGGTTTCATTGCTGTTTTTTTGTTATTATTATTAGTAACAATCATTTGTGTACAGTTCCTATAAAAATAGATTTCATGCAAACTGACAATGCTGTTGTTTAGAATGCAAATGAACAGATGGTACAGATATTAGCAAACAAGAGATTAGAAATATATATATATATATATATATATATATATATATATATATATATATATGATAAATATATATTTTTAATAGAGACATTATATATATGAAAAATATAGAAGTTATAGATATACATATAAAATCTGAAAATTTGTTCTAAAATCCTTCCTCACCCATCTTTTAATTTTTTCTAATATCTCTACATCTGTCCCTTTTAATTCTAAACTAGAGCCATGGCTGCTTATATGAGGTCTAAATTTTTCTGTTAGGAAGGGAAAGGAGGTCTACCATGGAAACTCTCCAACACAGATTTAATTCAATTAAAGAATTCTGGCCTCACTCCTGCTAGCATGGACAAGCCTGCGGGATTCCAAAAACCAACAAGATCAGAGCGGGAGAGGGGCACCTCATTAGGATTTGGGGTTAGTTGCCAGCTGATACCAGCTGATCCAGAAACAACTTATTAAAATTGGACGTGCAATTGATGGGTCAGCTTACTGGTATTTCATATATGGCAAGCTCAGGGAATCGTTAAGCTAGGGATGGTTGGCTGTGAAATAGGCAGAGATATGGATCCTGATGGGCAGAAAATGTTCAATTTCAGTTTATTGTGTGCAAGAACTATTGGACTCTGGCAAAGATTGTGATGGAATTGGCACAGGGTAAAATATGTCCCTCATGGCTCCTTACCTTAAATGGATATCTTTTCCTAATGGGCAGAATTAAAAGAACAGACAGCAAGTCCAAAGATTTCACTGATTTCTATAATATGACATCAGGAACATGAGGTAAATTCGGTGCTAGTTTGAAATGCAAAACATAAAGTAATATCTACACTGGAGATACCAGTGAGCCCTCTCCCTACCACTCCCTTCACTACTACTACTCCATCACCAGATCTCTGCTAACCTGGGGTTGCTGCTTCTTTCTCTTTCTCTCAGCCAGTCCACAGATTACCTTCTTCATGAGCTATCATATGGAAGTAGGATTTCCAACCACCAGGTGGTGGCTGGAGATCTCCCTCTATTACAGCTGATCTCCAGGAGACAGAGACCAGTTCACCTGGAGAAAATGGCTACATTGGAAGGTACACTCTATGGCATTAATTCCCAATTGAAATCCTTCCCTTCCCCAAACCCCACTATCCTCAGGCTCCACCTTCAAAATTTCCAAATATTTCCCAACTCACTGGCAACCCTACATGGAAGCCATTTGCACTCTTATGTAATATTTATTTATCTGGAGAATTCATATGCTGTCTCTTCAGCAACCTATTTGAGGCAGGTCACAACGTAAAAACAATGCAATATTTAAAAAAAAAACAGCAACAAAGGATTGATCTATATGTTTAAAACAAGCCATTATAACTATGTCAGGGGCATAAAAAAGTATACATCAATATCCAGCAGCCTAAAATTGTATCCATAACACAATTCAAAAAGCAGGCCACACAAACAGCTAAAATGGACAGAACCCATCAGTTAAAAGTCTTGTTTTAAAATAAATGTTTTGCCTGTTGCCTGAAGAACAGTAAGGTGGGTGCCAGGCAAGCCTCAAGGGAGAAGGCATTCCTAAGATGAGATGCCACCATTGAAAATATTCTTTTTTTATAGTCACTTGCCTCACCTCTGCAGGTGGAGACATAAAGAGCAGGGTTTGGAAAGAGGATGTCAACTGGCAAACGAGACAGTAGCAGAGGAGGTGGTCCTTCAGGTACCTCGGTATGAAGCTGCAATATTGGAGACTTCATTCCACTGGCTGAGTTTATACATAGGGAATACTTTGGTTTGGTTTTCTAGGGTTGCTGCTGGAGATTGCTCACAAACTCCTTCTAAGATGGATTCTAAGAAACACTGATCAATATCTCCTACCTGGAAGTCATGGAAGTCTACTCCTATCAGATAGGTCAAAGGAAAGCCTAGCCTATATCCATTTGTTTAAATCATCAATCAAGAAGGATTAATTTTCTATTAAAAAATAAACTAGAAAAATGGGATACAAGAGTAATGAAATATCAAACCATCCAGTCTGATTGTATAGAGAAAGCCAGAAGATAGTTGATATTTATGGCTTTCCCGCCATAACATCTGCTCATCCCTAGGTTTCTACAGCCTGCTGGCAGCTGCTCTTTCATCAGTACATAACGAGCTATTGTACTGTCTGTGTCAAGAAAGACAAAGCTATATTATAGAACAGGGGTGGCCAACGGTAGCTCTCCAGATGTTTTTTGCCTACAACTCCCATCAGCCCCCGCCATTGGCCATGCCGGCTGGCGCTGATGGGAGTTGAAGGCAAAAAACATCTGGAGAGCTACTGTTGGCCACCCCTGCTATAGAACTTTCTTCATTGTTGATACAATCCACCCTCCTTCCAATTCAGGCATAAGTTTTCATGGCTCAGAGCTCACTTAATCAGATGCATGAGTGGTCATCTATATGGATAAGGATATCTACAAAGAGAAAAATATGTTGGTAAACTATATAAATAAAAGTACAACCAAAAGTTCCAGTAATTGGACATGCTAGGCTGGTTTCAATTATATGCCATCTACACAGGCAGTGTGGAGTGCAGGAAACTCATCTTTCCTCTCTGCTTAACCTATACACTGGCCACATCTCCATAGGTACTCATACTGTTGCAACATCTGACTCGGCCAAACTGAGTAGGCTCCATGTGCATGGTTGTATAACTGTACCTTCAAGACTAACAGTGAAATCCTATGTAGAGTTACTCCAGCCTAAACCCATTGATTTAAATCAATTTAGACTGGAGTAACTCTGCATAGGGTTGCACTGTGAAATATTTAAAGACTAAAGATTAAAGTCTTTAAGGTGCTGTTGGACTGCTCTTTTATTCTGCTGCTACAAACTAACTTGGCTACCAGTCTGGAATTATGTGTATAGCTGTAATCCAAGTTAAATGTAGGTCTTCAACTAAGGGCAGATTTAGTCAATGCAAATTCAATTTGCCCTTATCTGTAGGTTATAGCACATCATGGATCCTCCTGGCATCAGAGTCAGGATGGGCACACTGAATGTTGATCGACTGAGCACAAGGCTTTACGAAGGGGTGTTGAACTCATTTGTTAGAAGGGCCAGATTTGACACAAATGGGACTTTGTTGGGCCAAGCCATGAATGTCATAAAATGTAATGCAAGGTAGCAGAGATATAAACTTTATAAAGGATACAGATAAGCACAATTAAATATATTGTTTTTAACTTAAAATACAGATATGCTTAAAATTCTTGTGATGTTTTGTTTCAAATGGAATGGTGGGAGAATAGTAGAACTTGGCAATGCAATTTTTAAAATAAAAAATGAAGAAAAAGCACAAGGATCACAGCAGAAACTAAAAATATAAAATGCTCTGAATCTAGGAAACATGAAATGGCTGGGCATTGCAAGCTCCCCCCCCCCCCCCACTCCCCAGTCAACTCAGATTGACAACAGCTTTCCAGTGTAATATGGCTGTGGCAGGTTAGAGTACTCACTAGGCACCAGTGCTCAGGTCCATTCAGCATAGACAAGCTGGCTTAAAGCATCAACTCTTTATATGCAAGCAGCTTCAACTGGCCATAAACGCTGCAAAAAGTGAAACTGCCTTACCTCCATTGAAATACATTGCAGCACAAAGTTGCAAGGAAAACATAGAGCAGAAAACACAGAAAATCCATTCCATGTTTCCTTGCAGCTTTGCAAGCCCAGAACCAGCAAAAAACAAGGCAGAAGGAGCTGGGAATGTCATTGGCATCCTCAGAGCTTCAAAGGGTGAGGACAGGAGGGGGAGCGGGAAAATTGCTGTTGGCCTGATTGAAATCTTAGGCGGGCTGGATGTGGCCCACAGGCTGGGCATTTGGCAGCCCCACTCTACAGGGCACATATGGGGAGAGACGGTCCCTTCTTTCCAAAGTTTAATTGCCACCAAACACTTTCTGGAATAAAAGCATCTTATATGTTTTCCTAAATGCAGAAATGATGCTGTTTTCTACTTCCATTCTGGCAGGCCACACCATAGAAAGAACCCTCCCACAGCTAAAGCCTCTGACTTCCAGATGGTCCTAGGAGATAGAATCACTAGAAGAACAAGGTCTGAAGAATGTAAATAGCTCATAGGACTATACCAGGAGATGTGGTTCAATGGGTGTGAGGGAGGCCTCTTGAAAATGATAGAAGTTTATCAAGCTGTTCCTTGAAAAAAAATGTGACCTATGAAAGGGGCTGTGGCCCAGTGGTAGAGCATCTGTTTGGCATGCAGAAGGTCCCAGGTTATCCCTGGCATCTTCATTTAAAAGGACCAGGAAGTAAGTGATGTGGAAGACCTCTTTCTGAGGCCCTGGAGAGCTGCTGCCAGCCTGCATAGACAATACTGACCTTGATGGACCAAGGCTCTGATTCAGTATAAGGCAGCTCATGTATTCATTAAGAGAAAGTCTGAAGAATGGTTTTGAATGGTACCAATCCATTTTAAAGTCTCTGCCCCACTCTAATTGAGATGTCTGCCTGACAGTATCACTGCTAGGCACTTTTTAATTATAGCATTACCTGCACTGTTGTGAGAAAAAGACAGCACCAACAAGGATTATTGTAGCAAATAGGGATCATTTAGTATCTCTTCACAATGTGGTGAAAAATTTACCAGCAGTGAAAATGGTTATGTCCGCTCACCAATTTGCCTAAGAAAAATCATCTGTTCTGGGACATCTGTGTTACTACGACACAGTAAGAACAGTCCTGCCTGTACTAGCTGAGATGAAATCTCTTGGGATTTGAAATACAACATTGGCTGGGGAAGTAGGGTTGTCAGGTCCAACTCAGGAAATATCTGGGGACTTTGCGGATGGAGTCTGGAGACTTTCCCATTCCCTAAATAAATAAATAACAATACAACAGTGCAGTTCCCCTGAATACAGTCTTCATTTCCTCTCTCTCTCTACCCCCCCTATCCTGGCAGCTGCACTTCCACTAAATGGAAGTGAAATTTGTCAAACCCACACAAGTCCCCTTGTCAGACTTTGGAAGCATTTCCAAGCATGGCTTTTTAAAGGGACATGCACACACACTCACAAAGCAGCCAAAATAAACAGAGTTTGTCAGCCCGCACTTTTATGATCTCACTGGGGCAATTTACTCACTGGGAGTTGCTGAATGAAACAGTCTGCTGTATTTCAACCAGCTGCTTCAGACAGGAAAGGAGAGCCACCTGGGGGTGGAGTTTTCCTCCATCCCATAATCAGGTTCTAGCTAACTTTCCCTATACACTTTATTATAGAAATTACTTCTGAAGTGAATACAAAACAGAGGATCTCTGCCTTTCTCACAGCTTCGCACACTCCTGGCTCTGCCAGCTTGACCCCTGCTTTCCTGCTGCTGAGATTTAAAGGCATACATGCATTCCAAAACAGAAACAGTTGCAAACGCATTCTAAGCCTGCCAAGGTTTAAAGACACATTGTAGCTGTTGGGGTGGGGCTTTCCTAGCTGGCAGCAGGAAGGAGCCTGCAAAACCAGGGGATCCCCCACTGGAACCTGGGGACTGGCAAGCCTATGGGGAAGGGGAAACCTAAAAAAAACCCCAACCACAAATCATTTAATTTTAGTATCTTTTGCCTGGCTGCTGCTGTGTTAGGGTTGTGAATGTCTAGATTTTAGTTCTGATGTCTTTGGGACCATTATGGCTCAGTGGCTGAGGAGTCATTTTGATTACTCATGGCATTCCATAAATGTGTGCTGGGCATTCCATTATAACCTGTGGAGACTAATTCTTTTAGGGTATAATGGACAATTGATTTGTGGGTATCTGGGGCTTTGGAGTTTTTTTTAAGGAGAGGCACCAAGTTTTTAGCATAGCATCCTGCACCTCTTCTCAAAACACCCCCCTAGTTTCAAAATTATTGGACCAGGTGCCCCAAAAGAAGGCGCCCCTATCCTTCATTATTCCAAATGGAGGGAAGGCATTTAAAAGGCATGTGGTCCCTTTAAATGTGATGGCCAGAACTCCCTTTGGAGTTCAATTGTGCTTGTTACATCCTTGCTCCTGGCTCCACCCCCAAAGTCTGCCCCCAACTTCCCCAGATATTTCTTGAGCTGGACCTGGCAACCCTACCACCAAGAAAGCTGAGAGTTGTTATGCAGAGGTAGGTGATGACAAACCACATCTGAATGTCTCTTGCCTTGAAAACCCTATGAGACCACACTATAAGTCAGCTGCAACTTGATGGCAGCAACAACAACAATGTTTTGTTGATGTAGATGCAGAATTTCATCTGGACATGAATTCCCAGCCACATCACAATGTTCTCAGTTCATTTATTGTAATTAGCCATTGGCTGTTGCAAATCTACAAAAATCTCAAGAAAAAGGAAAATAAACTAGAAGTTAAAACATACCAAGTATCATGTAAGGTATAACAAAGGTATGACAATGGATGCAATACAATGGCAATAACAATAAAGATGTAGACATAAATCTAAAAGTTATCCCTTCACATTGCCACAATGCATAGCTGGTTCTCCCAGTCTTGCATCTTTGGAGCCAGATGGGAGTGCATACCCATATCCTGGCACATCAGTTATTTCAAGAGTTTGGTTTTGAACTGATTTGGTTGCTACCCTGTGTTTTACTGTGACTGACTACAGGGGGATTTATTCAAGGTACCACTTGCGGTGCCTTTTTATGTGGAACAGTGGCATACAAATATCTAAAACAAACAAAATGAGTACACTACAAGAACTGACTGGAGGTGATTTCTCTTTGATTCAATCCCCGCTTTGTACGTTGTTTATTTAGGGCTTTATACCTGCTCTTTTTCCAAATTGGGGTCCCAAAGCACCTCACAACATTTCCCCCTCTTCCATATTTTATCCTCACAATGGTTCTGTGAGGAATGTTAGGCTCAGAGAGAAAGTGATTGGCCCAAAGTTACCCATAGCAGAGATGGGATTTGAATGTGGGTGTCCTAGATTGTAGTCTGACACTCCAATTACTTCAGCACACTGAATGAATACTTTGAAGGGTGGTTATTAGGATGAACCCAACAAGAATTGCTCTGTACACACACACAATCAATTGCCTTTGTGTGCAATTGATTCTGGTTTCATTGGATATTTTCAGAGGCTTTTGATTCATTTTATCCTGGAGTGAAGATCCAAGCAATGACAAAGTTGAAGTGGTGGAGTTGGGGACTTTGTCCAAAAACACTGTGGGCTCTAAATCAGCAAGGGCTATGTAAATGTATCACAGTTAAACTTGTGTTCCTGTAGGCTGGATCTAGCAGTCCTGACTCTCCTGAGATAATGTTTGAATCTGGATTTGGTAACATATGCTTTTATGCTCCTAAACCTTCCAATAGAAAGCTTTGAACCAACCAGCTGTTTGGCTGACTCTCCCTAATTCTCCTCCTCATCATACTCTGTGTTCTGGGTGGCTTTTATCCATGTAGGCCCCGAGATTCATAACACAGTCATTTTGGTGAAGGGAGATCTCCTCCTCCTTTCTAACCTATGGAAAAGCTGGAGGCTGAAAATATAGATAACTAGGCAGATGGCATCAGTTGGTTTCAGATATTCAAATTAACGCTAAAATCAGCCCAATAGCCAGTTGCTCTCCCAGTAATATTTGATCAACCCAATAGCCAGTTGTTCTCCCAGTAATAGTCCTGAGCATAATCCATTGAGTTTTGTGACAGCAAGGCTTGGTTAATTTAGCCTTTTGTTCAGATACTGGACTGAATTTTCTCATAATGCAAAGTAAAACAAAAATTAAAAGTGTTCTCTTCTGGTAGAATTACTGTAACAGTCAAAGCAATTTCTTGCTGAAAGTGTGTTTCTCCCAAATATTTATCCTTACCATGCTTTTTGCATTTGATATTGATAGCCGACATTCAGGACAAAGCAACATTTGGCACCATCAGACAGGAAGTGATCAATATCCAAGGTCATTGAATAGCTCGCATGTAGGATGTGACTGGGGTGGGAGTTTCTTAAAAGTGAAATACTGAAAGCACAATCACAGATGATTCCTATGAGAAGAAAAAATGGAAAAAGCCGAAAGAAGCCAAAGTGGCTCCATAAACAAGTCTCTAAAGACTTGAGAAATAAAAAAGACTCCTTTAGGAATTGGAAGGAGGGCCTTATAACCAAGGATGAATTTAAACAAATCACATAAGAACATAAGAGAAGCCATGTTGGATCAGGCCAGTGGCCCATCCAGTCCAACACTCTGTGTCACACAGTGGCCAAAATTTTTATATATATATATATATATATATATATACACACACACACACACACACACACACACTGTGGCTAATAGCCACTGATGGACCTCTGCTCCATATTTTTATCTAAACCCCTCTTGAAGGTGGCCATGCTTGTGGCCACCACCACCTCCTGTGGCAGTGAATTCCACATGTTAATCACCACATCACAATTCGACATGTTAATCACCCTTTGGGTGAAGAAGTACTTCCTTTTATCCGTTTTAACCTGTCTGCTCAGCAATTTCATCGAATGCCCACGAGTTCTTGTATTGTGAGAAAGGGAGAAAAGTACCTCTTTCTCTGCTTTCTCCATCCCATGCATTATCCTGTAAACCTCTATCATGTCACCCTGCAGTTGACGTTTCTCCAAGCTAAAGTGTCCCAAGCGTTTCAACCTTTCTTCATAGGGAAAGTGTTCCAGCCCTTTAATCATTCTAGTTGCCCTTTTCTGGACTTTCTCCAATGCTATAATATCCTTTTTGAGGTGTGGCAACCAGAACTGCACAGAGTACTCCAAATGAGACCGCACCATCGATTTATACAGGGGCATTATGATACTGGCTGATTTGTTTTCAATTCCCTTCCTAATAATTCCCAGCATGGCGTTGGCCTTTTTTATTGCAAACGCACACTGTCTTGACATTTTCAGTGAGTTATCTACCACGACCCCAAGATCTTTCTCTTGGTCAGTCTCTGCCAGTTCACACCCAATCAACTTGTATTTGTAGCTAGGATTCTTGGCCCCAATGTGCATTACTTTGCACTTGGCCACACTGAACTGCATCTGCCACGTTGACGCCCACTCACCCAGCCTCAACAGGTCCCTTTGGAGTTCCTCACAATCCTCTCTGGTTCTCACTACCCTGAACAATTTAGTGACATCCGCAAACTTGGCCACTTCACTGCTCACTCCCAACTCTAAATCATTTATGAACAAGTTAAAGAGCATGGGACCCAGTACCAAGCCCTGTGGCACCCCGCTGCTTACCGTCCTCCATTGTGAAGACTGCCCACTTATACTCACTCTCTGCTTCCTATTACTCAGCCAGTTTTTGATCCACAAGAGGACCTGTCCTTTTACTCCATGACTCTCAAGCTTTCTAAGGAGCCTTTGATGAGGAACTTTATCAAAAGCTTTCTGGAAGTCAAGGTAAACAACATCTATCGGGTCCCCTTTGTCCACATGTTTGTTCACCCCCTCAAAGAAATGTAACAGGTTAGTGAGGCAAGATCTTCCCTTACAGAACCCATGCTGAGTCTTCCTCAATAACCCGTGTTCATCAATGTGCCTACTCATTCTGTCCTTGATAATGCTTTCTACCAACTTTCCCGGTATTGAAGTCAGACTGACTGGCCTGTAATTTCCCGGATTTCCTCTGGAACCCTTTTTAAAGATGGGGGTGACATTTGCTACCTTCCAGTCCTCAGGAACAGAGGCGGATTTCAATGAAAGATTACAGATTTTTGTCAAAAGATCCACAAGTTCAACTTTGAGTTCTTTCAGAACTCTCAGATGTATGCCATCCGGACCTGGTGACTTATTAGTTTTTAATTTGTTTATCAGTTGTAGGACCTCCTCTTTTGTCACCTCAATCTGACTCAGGTCTTTCAACACCCCTTCCAAAATTAGTGGTTCTGGGGCGGGCAAAAAGTTCTCATCTTCCACAGTGAAGACGGAGGCAAAAAATGCATTCAGCTTCTCAGCCATTTCCCTATCCTCCTTCAGTAATCCTTTTACCCCATGGTCACTGCCTCCCTGGCTGGTTTCCTACTTCTAATATATTTGAAGAAATTTTTATTGTTGGTCTTTATGTTTTTTGCAATATGCTCCTCATAGTCCCTTTTTGCCTGCCTGTTCACAGTCTTGCATTTGATTTGCCACAGCCTGTGTTCCCTTTTACTAATCTCACTTGGACTGGTTTTCCACCGCTTAAAGGAGTCTTTCTTACATTTTACAGCTTCCATTACCATGCAGGCCTTTTCTTATGCCTGTTTGTGCCTTTCCTAACTTGTGGTATGTATTTTATCTGAGCTTCTAGGATTATAGTTTTAGATAGTCTCCAAGCTTCCCCAAGGGTTTTGACCGTATTTGCCTTTCCTTTCAGTTTCCTCCTCACATGCCTCCTCATCTCAGAGAATTTACCCCTTTTTAAAGTTAAACATGGTTGTGGCGGTCTTTTTGGGCAACTCCCTATTTATACAAACGGTGAAATCAATAACATCATGGACACTGCTCCCCAGCGGCGCAATCACTTTTACATCTCTCACCAAGTCTTGGGCATTACTTAGGACCAAGTCCAGGATCGCCTCACCCCTGGTAGGTTCTGAGACCATCTGCTCCATAGCACAGTCACTGAGAGCATGAAGAAACTCAATCTCTTTCTCTCGACCAGAACACATATTGACCCAATCAATCTGTGGGTAGTTAAAATCACCTATTACGACACAGTTTTTACGTTTAGCTGCTATCTTTAAGCCTTCCATCATATTATAATTGTCCTCTCTCTTTTGATTTGGTGGGTGATAACAAACTCCCATAGTTAAATTTCCTTTTGGGCCCTCTATTTCAACCCAAAACATTTCTAAAAGGGAATCTAATTCTCTGACCTCAGTCTTACTGGATTGTATATCCTCTCTGACATACAGAGCCACCCCACCTCCAACCCTTCCCTCCCTATCCTTCCGATATAACTTATATCCAGGAATCACTGTGTCCCACTGATTCTCCTCATTCCACCAAGTTTCTGAAATTTCCACAATGTGCTTGTAGAGAAATTCCCTACACCAGTGCTTGTAGAGAAAAACTTAGGAAAGCTAAAGCTCAGTATGAGCTTAGGCTGGCCAAAGATGCTAAAAACAAAAAAAAAAAGGTTCTTTTCTTATGTTCAGAGTAAGAAAAAGAGCAAGGACATGGTAGGCCCATTGCAAGGGCAAGAAAGTGAAATTTTAACAGGTAAGGAAGAGAGGGTGGATCTGCTCGATTCTTACTTCTCCCAGTAATAGTCTTCACTTCTGAGGGGAATGGTGCTCAACATGGCAAAAACAGAACATATAAGGAGGGTATGAAGTTCCAACCTAGGATCAGCGTAGGGGTAGTACATAAACACCTAAACCGTTTTCGCACACAGCTTACCTCTCAGTCACAATCCTGTTCCCTCCACAGCGTCTGTCGAAACTAAGTTCTCAGGGCCAGATGAATTGCATCCAAGGGTTCTAAAAGAGCTCGCGGATGTAATTTCTGAGCCTCTGGCTATTATTTTTGAGAATTCTTGGAGAACAGGAGAGGTGCCGGAAGATTGGAGGTGGGCGAATGTTGTCCCCATCTTCAAGAAGGGGAAAAAAGAGGAGCTGTCATCTTGATGTCTATACCTGGAAAAGTTTTAGAATAAATCATCAAACAGTCGGTCCTGGAACATTTAGAAAGAATGGATGTGATTACTAAGAGCCAGCATGGTTTTCTCAAGAACAAGTCATGTCAAACTAACTTGATCTCTTTTTTTGAGAAAGCTAGATCAGGGGAATGCTGGATCAGGGGAATGCTGTAGATGTCATTTATCTTGATTTCAGTAAGGCTTTTGATAAGGTTCCACATACTATCCTTGTTGACAAGTTGATAAAATGTGGTTTGGATCCTGTTACCGTTAGGTGGATCTGTAACTGGTTGACAGATTGCACCCAAAGAGTGCTTGTGAATGGTTCCTCATCCTCTTGAAGAGGAGTGACAAGTGGAGTGCCTCAGGGATCTGTCCTGGGACCTGTTTTGTTCAACATCTTTATCATTGATTTGGATGAAGGAATAGAGGGAATGCTTATTAAATTTGCAGATGATACTAAATTGGGAGGGGTTGCAAACACAGAAGAAGACAGAAACAGGATACAAGATGACCTTGACAGGCTGGAAAACTGGGCTAAAACCAATAAAATGAATTTTAACAAGGATAAATGTAAAGTTCTGCATTTAGGTAGGAAAAATTCAATGCATGGTTATAGAATGGGGAGACTTGTCTTAGCAGTAGTATGTGCAAAAAGGATCTAGGGGTCTTAGTGGATCATACACTGAACATGAGTCAACAGTGTGATGCGGTGGCTAAAAAGGCAAATGCAATTTTGGGCTGTATCAACAGAAGTATAGTGTCCAGATCTCGTGATGCTCTGGAAGACCTCATCTGGAGTATTATGTTCAGTTTTGGACACCACATTTTAAGAAGGATATGGACAAGCTGGAATGGGTCCAGAGAGGGCGACGAAGATGGTGAGGGGTCTGGAGACCAAGTCCTATGAGGAAAGGTTGAAGGAGCTGAGAATGTTTAGCCTGGAGAGGAGGCAGCTGAGATGTGATATGATTACCATCTTCAAGTACTTGAAGGGCTGTCATATAGAGGATGGTGTGAAATTGTTTTCTGTGGCCCTGGAAGGTAGGACCAGAACCAATGGATAAAAGGAAGTACTTCTTCACCCAAAGGGTGATTAACATGTGGAATTCACTGCCACAGGAGGTGGTGGCGGCCACAAGCATGGCCACCTTCAAGAGGGGGTTAGATAAAAATATGGAGCAGAGGTCCATCAGTGGCTATTAGCCACAGTGTGTATGTGTGTGTATATATATATATATATATTTGGCCGCTGTGTGACACAGAATGTTGGACTGGATGGGCCATTGGCCTGATCTAACATGGCTTCTCTTATGTTCTTAATGGGTTGAAATTAAATCAAGAGTTTCTGGCTCAACGATTCCTCAGTGGAACAGGCTTTCTCGGGAGGTGGTGGGCTCTCCTTCCTTGGAGGTTTTTAAACAGAGGCTAGATGGCCATCTGACAGCAATGAAGATCCTGTGAATTTAGGGGAGGTGTTTGTGAGTTTCTTGCATTGTGCAGGGGGTTGGGCTAGATGACCCTAGAGGTTCCTTCCAACTCTATGATTCTATGACTGCTGTTTTGCAAATAATATTTACGCAGGGCTTTTTTAATAGCAGGAACTCATTTGCATATTAGGCCACACACCCCTGATGTAGCCAATCCTCCAAGAGCTTACAGGGCTCTTAGTCCAGAGCCTATTGTAAGCTCCAGGAGGATTGGCTACATCAGGGGTGTGTGTTCTAATATGCAAAGGGTTCCTGCTACAAAAAAAGCCCTCTATACAGTACAATCCTAAGAACACTTCCCTGGGAGTAAGCCCCACAGAGTAGTTGTCAGCAGGATTCTAAGTAGGCCTGTTTAAGATTGTACCTTTGATATCTTGTGGGCTTAGAAGGGCATGGCTCTGCTGAGAATGGCACTGTTAGCCATCACTCTGCTAAATAGGCAAAACCACCCCACCAGTCTTTTCCAGCTTAATAGATACTGATTTTTTTTCTCCAGTTCAGTATTAAAATTTGCATTGCAAAATGCAGAACTTGGTCAAATTCCAGGACATATATTTTTAAAGCAGTTATTTCAGCACTAAAACAAACACATTTATTTAAAGGGGCATTTGGTTCTAACACAGATCTTTGCGTCCGTCTGTCACCAAAAGGCATTTCAGTCTGCCTGGTCTCTGCTTTTAGCTGAAACCTTGTGACTACTTAGTATTAACCCGCTGACTTCAGTGGGAGCGAAATCGCTGCTTACAGCCGTCATTGTGTATGGGTCGGGCTTCAGAACAATCTGCAGTACACAACAGTTCCAGCAGGGGTCAATATGTTTTCATTATTCCAAGCGAGAAGCTCAGGAAGCGGGAAGCAAAAAATAAAATAAAAAAAATGTTGATCGTAATTGGAGCAGACGCAAGGTTCTTCTATAATCCTCTGACATCCTTTTCAAATAATAATTCTGCGGTGGGTGGTGGGGCTGGTGACTGCAATGGCATTGCTGACTCCCCTTGAATGAAGCCTAACCGCTGTCATTTATTTTTGATGCATACTGGTTTAATGTAAGGATCCTTTTTACAGTTTTTTCCCCCTCTAACATTCAGAAGGGCAGCCCTCTTAATTATTAATCTGCACGGGATAAGCAGAACAATTTCCCCCCAGCTTAATTCCGCCTCAAAAATATTCCATGGTTTTACAGAGAGAGAGAGAGAGAGAGAGGCTGAAAAAACAATCACACTGGAAACACATGAATAATCTGATGGCATCAAACTGGTCCCAGCCATTTCAGTGCTAGCATTTTCCATTCAGGCAAACAAATATTCTTCTTGATAGGGTGGTATTGAGAATTCAGGTGTGGTGTCAGCACCTGAAGAGTTAATAATGAATTTTTAAAACCTGGTCTTTTTATTGGTCAAAAGGATCAGTTGAGCGTGATGAGAGCAAACATTGCCCCCCTCCATATTACAGATGGCCAAAGTTGTTAAAGTCTGGCATTCCAACTCTAGTGATAAGACCCAGTTCTCAAGGATGAGAGGCAAAATCTGAACATGGTTACATATATCGTCTGTCTTTTTTGGGGGGGAGGCTTAAATTGAGTCAAAACAGACCCTAGCAAAGTACAAGAGTCCCCCTCCATTATTTTCCCCCTTGAGGACAAAAAGGATCCAAATATAGCACTGGCTTCCTGAATCTGGATAGCCTAGGCCAGCCTGATCTTGTCAGATTTCAGAAACTGCAGCAGGTCAGCCCTGGTATTTGGGCGGGAGCAGAACATTTTGTAGAAAAAGCCGAGCAGGAACTCATTTGCACATTGGGCCGCAGTGATGCCAAGCCAGCCGGAACTGCGTTCTTGCTAAAAAAAAGCCCTGGGTGGGAGACCTCCGAGTCCAAGAAATACCAGGTAGTAAAGTGGAGGCAGGCAATGGCAAACCACCTCTGGACATCTGGTGTCTTGAAAACCCTACTGGGTCACTGTAAGACAGTTGTGTTTTGACAGCAAAAAAAAAGGGGGGGCTGTCTTTGTTATTGGCCTCGTACACAGAAAAATGACCTTTTTCTGGGATGCAGAGAAAGTGGTGGGAAATATTTCATTTGCTTAATTTCTGCAGTTCAGGCTGCTGTTTAATTGAGCAAGTTGGTGTGAGAGAAAAGTTCTGGAAGGGGAAGAAAGCCTTTATGTATGAGGGGATCAGCAAACTCTCAAGAAATGGAGGCATATACAAATGCACATGTATATGGATATGGGCTGCCTCCATACAATGGGATATATCTGGGGAAGACTTTGGCCGTTTTCCCACTTACCTTACCCCGGAGTGATGTCCCTCTTCACCGTGCTGCCTCTGTGCGGATTTCGCACAAACTGCTGCGCAGCACCAGGAAGAGCCGCGTAGTCCGGGGCTTTTGCGTCACAAATGTAAACTGCTTTTTGGCTTTTGCTGCAGTCCTGCTCATTCTGGGATGCTTCTTCATTTCCCCCTTTTCAGGTGCCTTGAGGGCCACTGAGTCTGGTCAATAGTGAGCCTACCACTACAATGACCACTGCCTTTAATCATAATATTAGCTTGATCTGTTCCCATAATGAGAACCCCTCAAACTTGGGGATCCAAAAAATTCTGCTGGAGTCAGCATTTCCTGAGAATACCAGATTCTGCATCCAACTTTGTTCTAGCCACATTTATCTTTCTACGTAGGGCTGACTATTGATTCAAACCTGAAATAGATCTAGTTGGAACACCAGCAAACTTTAGCCTTTGAAGCAGAATACGAAAAGTGTTGCTGAGCTTCATGTGCTCAAGTTCTACACATCAGCCTGTGAAGGGCATAGAAGGGTCCCCCCCCCTCTTTTTTAATGGCAGCCCTAACTCAAGTGATAGATATCCTGTAGCCCTGACTGGATAGCCCAGGCTAGCCTGATCATATCAGAACTTGGAAGCCAAGCAGGGTCAGTCGTGGTCAGTATTTGGAAGAGAGGCTGCCAAAGAATACCAGGACATGATGTGGATGCAGGCAATTTTCTTGCCTTGAAAATTCTTTGGGGTTGCCATAAGTCAGCTGTGACTTGATGGCAAAACCAAACCAAACAAAAATAGCTCCCCTTTTTTTTTGTATTTGAGAAATCTAAGGGATACAGCTAAGCAGAACATTTGACCGAGCCAGATCAATGCTGTGTTATATATCCAAAATGTCATGCCAGGTATCTGTTTTTAGAATCAGAGTAGAAAATAAACATTTCTAAAAGGTTCCTCTCTACCTTCATAAATCTTACCGGCTGCATCTGTCCAGTGCATTCTGCTCTCCGAATGTGTGTATTCAACAGATCCTCAGTTCTGTAATTGGCACAAACAACTGGCTGCTTTGACGCATGAAGGCAGACCTCATGCTCGCACCCAAAAAGTTTATTTTGTGTATGTGCCATGGGTTTAGCATGTAGAAGTTTAGTGGCAAAAAAACAACAACCCACAGCTGCTCAGCTTCTCCAACAATTACCATCTCATTTTCTCCCACATTTGGAACTGCCTTGAGCATTTGCAATAAGTCATCTAAAGCTAATAAAAAGCAGGAGTTTTGACAGCCAGGCAGAACAAAGTCCCTTGACTTTTCATTAATATGTCCAGAACTGGAAGAAACTATTCCAGTTTCACCACACTGCTTTTTTTCTGTCTTGATTTGGAGTTGCCATTTACTGAGATTGTGGGTTGGTTGCTTATTATACTGAGTCTGTTTTCTGGCTAATCTGAGGGTGTTATTGGTCCCAGAGAATGAATGAGACAATACTTCTGTTAGATACTCTTTTTTCATAAGCAAGAGCTTGCAGATGTTCTGGCTGCTTCTTGCAAGTTTTTAGAGTATGTATCTGTGAGGACTTCTCCTTTATCTCATAGAAAAGATATCAGTCATTTAGGACAAATCAAAATGCCTATTGGATTTATGGTTGCTGTCTGTTATTGCCATCTCCCAGCTGGGAGCCATGGAGTTTTTGCCATGTGTAGGAATAGTCCTTTTGTATACTACTGCAGTTTACACAAAAAGTGCCAAGCAAATACCTCAGTCGTGTTTGTGGTAACTGCACATGAGCAATGGGCAGGAAGCAGACATATGCAGCTATTTCAAGTGTCCAGGACAACCTCAGTGATCATGTGGAATGATCTTTATTAATTATGAGGTTTCAAATTGCCCCATGGCTTCAGCGTTCTATTTTGACCTCCCAGCAATGGCTGCCGATGTTTCTCAATGGTATATATTCCTAGAGTAGGTTTTCCTTCCGCTACTTCCTGCTTTTGTTGCCATGAAGTCTCACTCACACTGGTAAGGAGATCTCACGATACTTGACGTACTTTCTGTCTTGCTTAAATGTTCTGCAGGTCTGTGACGATGTGACGATTGTTGCTCTTTTTTCAAAACCGCAAGTAGACTAAACAATAAATTCCTTTCCACTTCTTAGTTCTTTTTAACACTGTCCTTTATATTTATAAAGTCCAAATTTCATCTCTTCCTCCCCTCTTCTTCCAGACTTTCTAGATTTTCCTTTCCCACTGTTTAAATTTACTCCATTAAGCTGTAAAAAGTTCCAGAATGAAAGATAGTAATCTGTACCTTCTTTTCCAATTATCCAAGTTCTCACCGGTCTTTCAAAGCTTTAGATGTTTAGCAAAGTCCAAGACAGTTAGGATCCTGTCGAGCTTATGTCAAATAAATGACTCTGAAAGCTTCTGCAGATGATGAAAATGCAACTCTTCCTGGAGACCCCTCAAAGCCTCAAAGAAGCCCCCCCCCCCCGGGACTCCCTTTTAGCCAAGGTAAATCTCCTGTGCATATCTTGGACTAATCTCTAACTGAGAAAAGTAAGCAGTAGGCATTGAATTGCCTTCCACTACCCCAAACAGAAGCTCCAGACTGCTCCCATTATGAGAAGCAACTCAGCTCGACATTTGCCTCCCCCAGAATTCCTGGGTGTGGTCCCATTGGCTGACTTCAGCGTTCTAGAGCCCTAAAATACCTTGGAGGTTTCCCCAGGGATCCTGATGAGAACTTCAATTACCTTGGATAGCCTTCTGTAAAAGTCACCTTGTCCTCCGTTACCAGTCTTCTCCAGCAATGTGCAGTTACACAGAAGTGCTGGTTCTGGCTTGTACTTTCTGTTCCCATCACATAATGTGGCTTTGCCAGTCAGGCCAGCATCTGCATTTTTTGACTGTGCATCATCAAATGTGTTGCTGAACCTTCTACGTTGCATGGGGGATCTGCAGCAGATAAATCAATGAGGAAAGGACTTCCTACAAGAAGTCTGAAAACTAGTGGTCCTTGTGATTACTCCTATATCCTCATAATGTTTCATTAATCCTTATAAGTAAACAGATTTTTATGACTCCAGTGGTATCCATCACCTTCAACTGACACCAACTACTTTTGTATGACCTTAACTGGTCCCTCATCTTCAGAGTCCCTGTTTTGGGTGCTCCTGCCATCTGAGGCTAGACTGGTGGCAACTGGAGAAAAGGCTGTCTTGGTCATGGCACCAAAACTTTGGAACCACCTCCCCAGGGAATTCTGTCTGACTCCCTCTACTGTTGTCTCCCGCCAGTGGGTGAATAGTGTTTTATTTGATCCCACCCACCCCTTAACTGTTATTTGCTCTCATTCCAAGTTGCGTTGTCTGGGCTTTTTTTGAGCATGAATGCACAGGAACACAGGTCCAGATGGCTTGGCATCAGGGTGTGTGGCCTAATATGCAAATGAGTTCCTGCTGGGCTTTTCCTACAAAACAGCCCTCTGTGAAACAATAGTGACATCAGGGGGTGTGGTCTAATATGCAAATAGTTCCTGCTGGGCTTTTCCTACAAAAAAACCCCCTGTGCATTGTTATGCATGTTTCTATGTTTCTATGTTTTATTGAATAGTTTAAGTATTTTATATACACTTATATTTTAAATGTTAGCTTAATGCTTTGATGTTTGCCATCTTGGGGATCCTTTTTTCTTTTTCTTGCATTCTTTTTTAAATTAAACTTTTAAAAATATACAAATACAGACAAATATTCACATAATACTTAACCCTTTAAATACCCCCTGCCTCCCAACAAAAATAGTAACACATCTATACCATTATCCTAGGATCAGATTCAGACAGGCAAAATTCAAAAGGTAGATACAACAACAAGACAATATGACCAGGAAGCCTTTGTGGAGCTATGTTTCTTATTGTTATATACCTCTCTGACCTTGACATTTTGCCAAAAAACAAATTGTATAATAATCTGATATTTTTCTAAAAGCTGAGATACTCCTTTACTATTGCATTTTGGCTTTATTGTGTATATGGTTTTGTTTGTTTGTTTGTTTTTCCCCTTCCCCTTTCTTTTTTGGGAAGCTAGTTTACCCTGTGCATTTTGTGCATTCTATAAGCTGAGCTCTTTTGACCTCTGTGTATTCTCTGTGTAGGGAGTTTATTATGCAGTTTTTTATATTGGGGGTCCTATTTGATCAGAAAAGCTGCATTGAGATGTTATAATTTGATAAATAAATAAGGTCCTGAATCTTCTACTTTAAGGCAACATGAGCATCAAGTCAGATGGAATACTGGAATATGCATTATCAGCTTTTTGGCATATTGTTGCTTAGTTAATAATAATACTAATAATAACAATATTTAATTTGTATCCCATCCTCCCCGCTGAGGCAGGCTCAGGGCGGCTGTGGAATAGCAGCTGTGGAAGGCCCCAATTCAGATTTTCCCTCAACATTCAGGTTATTTTTTCCAAAAACAAAGCACACCCCTATGTCATTTTCCAAGTGTCAAATACCTACCTCCAGCTGCCACTTACACCACTGAGGAAACATAAAAGAACCGTACAGGCAACACACATATAACATATATATTATTTTCCACAACAGGGAAAATAGTTATGAAAATGGCATGCTTCCATACCACTCGCCACTCTGAATCAGGCTTTCCTGTCACTGCTAACAACCAAGGAGAAACCAGATAGAGATTCAATCTTGGATCATTGACTGTCTTATCATTTGACTGTAAAAACCTAAAGGCAACACTGACCTTCCCATACAAGGTTAATTCTCTCACAAGGAATTCACAACACAGCATTCACAAACAGCCATTATAAGTCAATGTTTACAGTAAGTGTCAACTGAATAGTTTTTAAAAAAAAAATACAAATTGGCATGCTGAAAACATGGAAAATGTCTGGTTATTCCACATACATGTAGGCCAACAAGTAAAAAGGAAAAGAAATAAAGTTGAGGAACTCCTCAGGCCTGGGAAATTTGCTAACTCCAGTTGAGTTCCCTGATGCTCAACCCAGGTATTGTACATTAATACATAACAAATGCTAGATATCCCTTTATATGTGTGTGTGTGTGTGTTAGCTATACTGTGGCTTTAAGAATGATGACAGGAAGAGGCATACTGAAAGATGAAGAGAAACTTCTCATAAGAGCCTTATTTTAGGAATGAAGAATATGAGCAAAGTAATGCAATGATTAGGCAATTGGATGATATTTCACTAGCTCTGTGAAATGCCGTAATAATATAGAACTCATTTGAACAACTGCGATGCAGCCAGTCCTTCTGAGAAAAAAAATGTGGATTCTGAATGTGCATTTGTTTATTAACTCATGAAAAAAATGAAGTGAAAGAAGCCCATTAATTGACTTCATTTTGGTTCCCCTAGTGGGGTCCCACAGTGACTTCATCTCTATTTTTATACTCATAGTAATCCTCTGAGGCAGGTTAGGCCAAGGGTATGTGACTGGCTCACCTGGGGATTCAAATCCAGGTCTCCCAGATTTTAATATTACCTTCTAACCACTACACCACACTTGCTGTCTTATTGTCATTATTATAAAGAAAATGAATGGCGAAACCAATGACATTGGTTAATATTTACTAATATCAATTCCTCTTTATTGCTGGAGAGGTGCAGAAGAGGGGGAGAGGTGCAGAAGAGGTTAATGTCAACCTCTACACTAGCTTTCCTTCTGTGCCTGTTCTGTGCAGGTTGGCTGCTGCTGGGAGCTACTCCTTCAAGTGATCCTAGACAGCACAGGCATGGGGGGCTGACTGTCTGGTAAATGCTGTGTGGGGGAAGAGAATTGCTTTTCTCCCCACCTCCCTGAGTGGTTCAAAAGCTCCATCTGATGGAGGGGGAGGAGATTTTACTCATGCTTGATCATTGGCTTGTTGACCTTTTGCCTTGATTGCACTGTGCCAGCCTACAGGTGGGGCCTGGAGATTTCCTGCTTTTACAACTGATCTCCAGCTGGCAGAAATCAGCTCCCCTGGAGAAAATGGTTGATTTCAAGGGTGGACTCTATGGCATTTTACCTTGCTGAGGCCCCTCCCCTCCTCAAACCCTGCCCTCTCCTGGATCCACCCCCAAAGTCTCCAGATATTTTCTAACACAGACCTGGCAATCCCTGGCCTGTCATGCTCATTGCTGAGAAAATGGTGGGCAAGGTTGGGAGCAAAATGACAGTGTGATAATAAGAATATATGAAGAGGCCTGCTGTCTCTGAGCAGTGGTTTCTCTAGTCCAACATTCTGTCTCATACAGTGGCCAACCAATTTGGTGTAGTGGTTAGGAGCCAGTTTGGTGCAGTGGTTAGGAGTGCTGACTATAATCTGGAAGAACCAGGTTTGATTCCCCACTCTTCCATTTGCATCTGCTGGTGTGACCTTGAGTCAGTCACAAGTTCTCTCAGAGCTGTTCTCTCTAGAGCAGTTTCTTGAAATAGCTCTCTCAGCTCCACCTAGCTCACAGGGTGTCTGCTGTGAGGAGGGGAAGGGAAAGGAGCAGTGCTGGAGGCCCCTAGGCAGTCAAAATCTTGGGGGCCCCTTGAAAATTATCTCAGAGTTGGAGCACCCACCCCACTGCTGGTGGCACCTACTGCAGCCTGCGGGCACCTTCTCAAAAGTCCCTTTGACAAAGCTGTGGGGGAGAGGCAGAGAGAGACAAACTTGGTGACAATGCTAGCAGGAGATTGTAAACTGCTCTGAGACTCTGGAGTAGAAATCCAATCTCCTCCTCCTCTCAGGGCCAGATTTACATATTTTTTGAATGGGGGCAAAATCAAAAAATGGGAGGCAGGTGATCTGCCTCCCCTCTCCCCCCCATTTAAGCACCTTGTTAAACACTGAGGGAAGGTGGGGGCTGCCTTTGCTGTCTCCCTTTCTTGCAGGGACACAGCAAAGGTAGGCGATCTGCCTCCCCCCCCCCATTTAAACACCCTGGTGAGGTGTTTAAATGGGGAGGGAAGCCCTAGGGCTTGCCTTTGCTGCTGCTCTGCCTTGCAGGGAGATGGCAAAGGCAAGCGATCTACTTCCTCCCTCAATTAAAAAACCCAGGCAAGGTGTTTAAAGCGGGGGGGGGGGGAGCCATGGGGTGCTTTTGCCACCTTTCCACCTTGCAGAGGCAGCAAAATCTGCAGATCCCCTCTCCAGTCCAATCTGGAGGAGGCACCCAATTCAGTGTGCCCCTGGCGACACCCAGGGCTAATGCCCCCTATTCCCTCCTAGATCTGGCCCCGTCTCCTTTGGAAGCCCAACTACAGGACACAGAGGCCTAGGCCTTCCTCTGATGTTGCTGCCTGGCTCTGGGATTCAGAGGCTGACTGCCTTTTTAACAAGAAAAATAAGTATTAACATTAGTATTAAAATTAATATGATAAAAAATGAATAAAATGAAAATAGATGTTGTGACCTACATTTCTTATCTTTCCCCCTTCCCTGCAAACATCACTACTATTCAGCCATTTTCAGATTCAGAGTTTCTTCTTTCCTGTGCAATTAGGGTGCCTGTGTGGAAGTTAGTAAGAGGCAGGAAGCTGGAGTGAGCACTTAAAAAAATCATATATACGTTCTAGCCGATGTAGATGGTACATTCGCATTTTAAACATGGGAAGTGCAAAAAAATTGATTTAACCCTCATGTAAGGGGGAAAAACCTTTAACTTGACTGGTTTTAACACTGCAGTTTGGGATATCTCACTTTTTTACAGCTCTTTCTTTGCTCGGGTGAATTACGCAAGGATTAGGGAAAACACTGAAATTATTCTCACTTGCTTTCCCCAGTGGAATTGTGCCCTGGTTTCTAGTATCAGACTCAGATGAAATAGTCAAGAGTTTGATAATCTTCCAGATTGGTTTCACCTTGAAACGCTCCCCTCTTCCATTATTCAGCGTGTGTACAGAAGATAATGCCTTTATTCTGAGCGAAATATTCCCGAAGAACGAATTTTTGCCAGGACTGGCACAGATGTCTGAGTGTTACAGCATCTCTTGATAGGAGCGGGCTTGCTTAATGGCACCAAGTCAGTCGCTATGCAAGAACAAGGGTGCCTGTCACCATCTCACACTTGCGACTTTGCTTGGGGCAGTTTGGGCAAGAGGTGGCCTATATGCAGTGTGGCTGGTGAAGCGGTTCGCTGGATGGAATAGCAAGTGCTGCTGCAGCTGCTGCTGCTGTGGGGAGAATCAAGGGGTGAAATAATTTCCTGCCCTTATACTAGGGTTGCCAAGTCCAATCCAAGAAATATCTGCCAGGAGACTTTGGGGGTGGAGCCAGGAGCAAGGGTGTGATAAGTATAACTGAACTCCAAGGGAGTTCTGGCCATCACATTTAAAGGGACAGCACACCTTTTTAAATGCCTTCCTTCCATTGGAAATAATGAAGGATAGGGGCACCTTCTTTTGGGGCTCATAGAATTGGACTCCCTGGTCCAATCCTTTTAAAACTTGGGGAGTATTTTGGGGAGAGACACTAGATGCTATATTGAAAATTTGGTGCCTCTACCTCAAAAAACAGCCCCCTTGAGCACCTGATACCCGCAGATCATTCCCCATTCCCTCTGGGAATCATTCTTCATAGGGAATAATTGCCCAGTAGACATTTCCCTCCCCCTCCCTCCGTTTTCTGATGACCCTAAGGTGGGGAGGGGGGAGGCCTCCAAACCTGGGGATTGGCAACCCTCTCTCTCACACACACACATACACTTACCAGTTGGTTCCTCCACAATGACATCTGAAAAGAACAGGGGCTACACTGCTCTCTCTCTCTCTCACACACACACACACACACTTAGTTCCTCTGAAATGAAAGCAAAACAAACTGAGGGACTGTATTGCTGACCCTTCCCATGAAGTACTTCCTGCTCAACTTTGAAGGCACACAGACACACACACATTTTGAAACAGGCCTGTTTGGAGGTTTCTAAACCTGCCGGAGATGTAGAGCTGCATGATGGCTGTGGGGGCTGGGGGTGGGGGGAAGTCTGTAAAACCAGGGGATCCCCTGCTGGGACCTGGGGATTGGGAAGCTTACCTTATACAAAAGAACTGGAAGGTGGCAAGGAAGCTGGGGGATGCCTCTGTATTGCTGATGTTATTGAGGGCAGCAAACATGCACTTGCATAACTGCTGACTGAGGCACCCTCTGCCTTCCCTGATGCCTCCTGGCAGCTCCAGGTAAGATGAGGAAACCCTTGACTGTCCTGCAGCAGCTGGTGGTGGTTCTACCTGGCAGCCTGCTTTGTTTCAGAGGAGGGGCCATAGCTCTGTGGCAGAGCACTGAACTCACAGGTTCAATCCCCAGAATCTTGTGTTAAAAGGATCAGGCATTCGGAGACGTGAAAACCACCTGCCCAGTACCCTAGAAAGCTGCTGCCAGTCAGAGTAGACAATAATGACCCTGGCAGATTAGTGGTCAGACTCAGTGTAGGGTAGCTTCCTGTGTTCATGTGCTACTGCTAGCACAGGTCTAATCCCATAAAAAGACACCTGAACTTCTTGGTGTCCACCTTAGAGCTCAAAAGATAGCAGAGATCAAGAAGCAGAATTCTCATTGAGAGAGCCAGTTTGGTGTAGTGATTAAATGCATGGACTCTTATGCAGGAGAACCAGGTTTGATTCTCCACTCCTCCACTTGCAGCTGCTGGAATGGTTTTGGGTCAGCCATAGCTCTTGCAGAACTTTCCTTGAACGGGCAGCTTCTGTGAGAGCTTTCTCAGCCCCACCTATCTCACAAGGTGTCTGTTGTGGGGGAGGAAGGTAAAGGAGATTGTAGGCCACTCAGAGACTTTGAGATTCAGAGTGTAGGGCAGGTTATAAAACCAGTATCTTCTTCTTCTTGGTGATGCAGTGTTTTGGCTGTAGTCCTTGTTGTAGGTGGGCCTTATTGATGAAATTTGTCCTAATAGAAAGCATAATGTTTTCTGCACATAGAAAAGTAGCATATTGAAGAAGAAGAAGAAGAAGAAGAAGAAGAAGAAGAAGAAGAAGAAGAAGAAGAAGAAGAGAGCTCTTACAGCAGCTGCCTTTTCAAGGACACCTCTGTGAGAGCTATGGCGGACCCAAAACCATTCTAGCAGCTGCAAGTGGAGGAGTGGAGAATCAAACTCGGTTCTCCCAGATAAGAGTCTGCACACTTAACCACTACACCAAACTGGTTAGGCCAGAACCTTTCACCAAGACATCAGATTCCTATGTGGAGGGATTTTGTGTGTTGTGTTTGTGTGTGTTGACAGTGTTCCAGATTGCTCTCTTCGGGTGCCTCAAGCAAAATCTTTATAGCCAATCTTAAAACAAGGGATGCTCACATTTCTTTCTAAAATGTGCTTACTTAGTTCTAGAGCTCTAACCTGGATGGTCCAGGCTAACCTAATTGCATCACATCTTGGAAGCTAGACATTGTCAGCCATGGTTAGTATTTGGATGGGAGACATCTGAGGAAGTGCAGGCTTGCTGTGCAGAGGAAGGCAATGGCAAACCACCTCTGTACGTCTCTTGCCTTGAAAACCCTAAGGGATTGCCATAAAGCAGCTGCAACTTGATGGCACTTTTCACTACCATGTAGTTCAAGCACATTTTAACTTAGATCTTACCTAGAGTTTTCAAGTCAGTTTATAAGACATATAGATTGAAAACTGAGACTGGATGTAGAGTGATAAAAGGGCATCTTTTAAAAATGACTGGTCTTTTCCCCATGGCAAATCTCTGGGGGGATACCCACATGGCAAGCGACCCTAATGGTAATCATCCATGCAAAACCATTTCGATTATTTTGTGTCTCAGCTATTCCAGTTGGTGTTCTACTGTTTTGAGAATTTAAATTGTCTCCCAACAGAAAAAAACCTCAAATTTTATTTTTATTGTGTATTAATGCTAATCTTCATTTAAATAACAGTGGTACCATATTCATGTTAAGGCATAGTAGATGATCTTCTTTTTTTCTTAAAAATGCTGTAATTTTAGTAATTTTCCCTATGTAACATGTAGGCAGTGAACCAAGCAAACAAATTCTATCAGAAACAGAACACTTTAAACTTTACCTCTCCCAGCATTCCAGGAGTGGGTATGGCCTACGTTCTTCTAGGAATCACAAGAGATTTCTAGAATTACAACTGATCTCCAGAATACAGAGATCTGCTCTCCTGGAGGAAATTATTAACAGCAATAAGAACCCACAGTTCAACATGTAAATGTAGCAATAATATAGAACCATGTGGCAATGTAATATTAACAAACTGATGCAGGAGGAACCGGTTTCAGTCCTAAGGCCTTCTTCAGTGGCAAAAAATACATTCAGCCATCTCATATATATAAAATAAAATTAAACTCAAAATGCCAAAATTCACCCCAAATCCTGTAGTATTTTGAGTCCATGGACTGTATTTTGAATCCATGGACTGGTGCTCCCAAGAATAATACTACAGAATTTGGAGTAAGTTTGGCATTTTGATTTTAATTTTATCTTATATATATGGAATGGCTGAATGTATTTTTTGCTGCATAGCTGTGAAGCCATTAGCTGAAGAAGGTCTTAGGACTGAAATGGGTTCCTCTTGGATCGGCATTTTAACATGTGGACTGGAGAGCTTCCACCAGTGAACTGCATTTAATTTGTGGACTTTAAACAAGGATTTATTCAAGAACTTCTTCTGAAATAATGCAAAGACAATGAAATTGGACCATATGAGTAGATAACAGGAAGGACACAAGCCATTTTTTGTTCTGAATAATTGTTTATTATATTATTTAATATGGACATTCTTATAATTTGTATAATTCTTATACAAACATTTAAATATATAGTTTGTTAATTTTATATTGCCACATGGTTCTATATTATTGCTACTCTTGGAGGAAATGGCAGCTTTGGAGGATGGATTTTATTGCATTACATTCTTACTGATTCCCCACTCCTCAAACTCTGGCTGTTTCTACACTCAGGGATGATTCTGAATTTATGAGCATTGAATCCAACTGCAAAAACTGTTCAAAAGTACTCTTGTAAAATGAGGACCAACTCCAGGGTGAAACTACTTTTGGTGCCAATTCAAGAAAATGCGTGTAGATGACTTAAGGTAATGCAAAGCAAGACAGAAGTGATGGCGGTATGCAATACAGATGAACATTTTAAATGCACACTGAGAGAGGATCTTCTGTTAAGTGTAGAAACAGCCAGAGCCTTCCCCAAGCATGACCCCCAAATCTCCAGGAATTTTTCAAACTGGATTTGGCAGTGCTTATTGTACCTGATCAGGGCTTTTTTTTTGTAGCAGGAACTCCTTTGCATATTAGGTCACACCCCTTGATGTAGTCAATCGTCCTGGAGCTTACAGTAGGCCCTGTACTAAGAGGCTACATCAGGCATGTGTGGCGTAATATGCAAATAAGTTCCTGCTACAAAAAAGCCCTGACCATGAGCATTGTCCCTAACTCTGGGTTTTCTGCTCCATTGCTGCTGAGACATAGCCGGAAGCTGTATTTACTACCCATGAACTCCAAGGAGAATTAGCAACTCTGCCCAGCTTGGACAGCCTGGCTTTCATACTCTTAGACCAACAGGAGCATAGCACGTCGCTGCATCAGTTTTTTGTCACTGCATCACACTGGCTGCTCATATTTAACTTATGGTCCACCTGTACCCCAAGATCTTGTTCATACACTCTGCTACCCAGAAATGTTTCCCCCATCCAGTATGCATGTTCCTCAGTTGCAGAACCCTGCACTTATCCTTGTTAAATTGTATCTTGTTCACTTCTGCTGCCCACTTTTCCAGCATGTTCAGATCTCGTTGAATTCTTTTATTTTCTGGTGTGCTCACTGCTTTTCCCAATTTGCTGTCACAAATGACACCAAATTGTGAAGAAACAGAGAAACATAGTTTAGACAAACAAACAAGAAGAACAATACAGAGGAAAACTCCCAAATCCTGGTCTTGGATACAGTGGGCCAGCTCACTCAGTGCTATAGGCTGTGAGCTGTGGAGAACCAAGGGCAAGAGACCTTTACTTGCCTTTCCAGGCCATGCCGAAGATTAAAGTCTGTTATCAGGAAGGGAAACAAAATCTTAGGCCTGATCTTCTTCTGCAGGCAGACAGGTTCCCAAGATCCCCCTCCTCTGCTAACATTCTTTACAGAATTGTAGTACATTATTTTTAACTGACCTAGGCAAAACAACAAACAAAGGCTCTGTTCAGACACACAGTATAATCAGATGTCGCTGCTGTTTCCTTCCGGATTTAATGTGTGCATGTGCATGTGCATAATAGTGGAGAAAAAAGAACTGCATGGTGTCATCGTGTGGACAGCAGAAGACGGTTTCACTGCAGAGTGATTTGAATTGCAGTATGGCAGTCTGATCGATAATATCTGGAACAGAGATATTTGGAACAGAACCGGGTCAGCTTAACATCGATTTAACACGCTGTGTGAACAGGGCCAAAGAATGACGTTAAGAGAGTGGCTCCAGAAGGTTTGGAGAGTTGTTCTCCAGTGGTGCTATGGAAGTACCACAATCTGGGACTGGGGCTAATTTTCAGTTTTTATATGATTTCTTTTTTTTTTGCTCCTGTAGCCCATTTATCTGTAACTTCGTCTGGTGCCTAACAAAATACCTGACCTTGAGTTCACTTTCTTTGTTTTCCTTGGTCTGTAAGCTTCTACGTAGATTTTGTATCCTCAGTCAATGTAGATTTTGTATCCTCAATGCAAGCTGTTTATCTGGGTAAAACCACTGAGCTCTCTCTTCCTGTTTGACTAGAACTTAACAAAATCCAGAGTCTACTGGATTCCAAAAGTTTTTCGCATGCTTTCTTGAATTAGGAATGCAGAAGTGTATTACCAGAAAAAGCTCAACCTAAGATGAATTTTGGAAACAATATTAAGGTAGAAACTAGTTACACTGTTTGGCTAATCCCTCCTTCCAACATGTATCTGTGTCATGGAATATACAATTTCCAAATTTTCCATTGCCCTTTCATCATAATAAAAGTTGAATGGAAAATAATGATATGCCAAAATGAGGAGATATAAAATGCAGTTTGATTTGAGACATTTCCTTGACTTACATTGGAATTTAATTTTTATTTCTCACTTAGACTAAATATACAAGTTCTCACAGGACATATGGGAAAAAACCACACAGAGCTACAAGATTGTTTCTCTCTCTCCCTCCCTCCCCCACCCCATTTTGGTTTTCTGTCTTCCCATAAATTAGAGCATCCAATGTCCGCAACTCCGGTGAAGCTAAACAGTTACCATAGTAACACCAGAGGCTTTGTAAAGGTGGTCCACACGACGTAAACCACTAATATGTCTGTCACCCCAAACAGTTGCATGTTTCTTCTGCATAGTTTATTTGGTATTTAAATCTGTTTGTAGCACATGCAGATTTAGCTCTTCCAAGTCCAACTCGGAAAAGCTGTGCATTTTTTTTAAACTGCCTCCCTTCCAGCATATCTGTTTCCATGTCAACAGCTCACGCTGATAAAGAATTGACATTCGCACTGCAATCGGAGGTATGGGGTACTGAGCAAGTATTAAAAGAAATCCATATTCCTCACGGTGCTGATCTCCAAGTTACGCTAAATTATTTGGAATCTCCATGCACACACGAGCAAGGGAATAAGCAATTGATGTTGAGAAATTTCATGAGATAGATTTCTTCCATGATTTTTCCAAGCCCAAATGCAGAAATTCTGGGGGGGAGGTGCGGGAGATAGCTTTTGTACTTGGTTTCTCTATGTGGTGGAAACCCCATCATTAAAATTAATTTCAGTGTTAGTTTATGAAGATGAACACAAATAAACACAGCTCCAGGTAAAACAGCAACTAGCCTATCTCAGTGCTTGACATGCCAATAAGGGAAAGAACTAATTATTTCTTTAACAAGGAGATGAATTGGTATGGGTAAAATTCCACACTTCCTAATGATGACAACAGATTTGTATTTTTGGAGTATGTTAAGCGGGGAACTTCAAGGCAGTTTGGAAAACAGTAATTAATTAATTATCACTCGCAGCAGCCTCCTGAGGTATTTAGGTATAATTATTGCCAGCTGATAAGGAAGGGAAGTAGCTCACCCAGTTCCTCATGGAAAAGCAGCAAATGCTTGCTCCTTTTCCCTGGAACAATGAGCATGAAATACCCCTGAACATGAACACATGTGAAGATCTCTTTTTAAAAAACACCCTGATCTCTGTCATTGCCAAAGGCTGATCTTTTGTCTTTACACAGTCACTGGGCTAAAGCTGCAAATAAGTTCCAGAACAGTTCCTTAACCCTTTCTGTTGCCTCCAGTTGCTTTACTAGCCAGCTACTATACATGTACAACTCACCTATAGCAACCTAATTGACTTTACTGGGCAATCATTCTCATGATGTGACTCGCTGCTAGAGCATCTACTTGCCTGGCAGAAGGTCTCAGGTTCAACCCCCAGCATCTCTGATTAAAAGGATCAAAGTAGGCAATGAAGAAAATCTCAGCCTCAGACCCTAGAAAGCCACTGCAAACCAGAGTATTCTGACTTTGATGGAGTAGAGGTCTGATTTAGTATGAGGCAGCTTCATGTGTTCATGATTTCTGTATAGGATTGGAACCTGTGCACAGAAATCTCATTCTGTACATTTAGGACTTAGTGTGTGAACACCTATGTTCATTTTAAGCCAAAACCACAATTGTATGGCAGAAAAGATGATGTCATGCTAATCTATATAAGTACATATTAAATAAGTTTTTAAGAACAGCATTAGAAATTAAGGTCCATTTCATACAGAGTTTTGATTACTTTAGATTCTGGGAACAAACAGATTTGAGTTTGCTCACCTTAAGAATAAAATGCTGTCCTGTTGTAGTTAATAAAGCCTTAATCTGCATTTTCCAAATCATGTTTTGATCTTTGTTGTTATTATTATTAAATTACTCTTTATTCTTTAGGTGTGTAAAACCTTTTTTAAAAATCCATTTGCCTTCAGATGTCAAAGCAAGTTTAAAGAGCTGTATGTAAAAGGAACTTAAAGGGATTCTTTATGGCACGTCTGAAAGCTCCATACGTCCGCTGTTTGTATTATCAGTCTGAAAATGAATATGGGCTGTGCCAACTAGAACTTTACTAATTAAAAACCAACTTAGGCAGCCATCTGGATTGATTTCCTCAAATAACACTGATAGTAGGAAAAGGGGAAGACCCAACGTGAGATGGGTCATCTCAGTAAAGGAGGCCACAACCCTCAGTTTGCAAGACCTGAGCAAGGCTGTTTTCAAGGTCGCTAATTCGTAAGGTTGCCATTAAGTCTGATATGACTTGAGAGAAAATAATATGCTTTAAATAAATTACTCGAGTTTTTAAATTGACAAGATAGCTGGATCTTTCTTTGTGCTCCATGCAAAATAAGAAAAATGTATTGTTAATCAAATGTTTGCCAGTTATTTTTCTTATATACGAATATATCTTATTCTATAGCGATGCTGCTTAGACCTTTAACAGGAATGAAATGAAATGCCGAACTCAGGTGAGGACAGGAGGCAAACTCTGTGGTCTCATATTTTTCCTGAAGAAGGAAATGTTGATTATAATACATTAATGTCACTCTGGATCAGGTTCAGAGATCAAAGAAACCTGTACAAGTTGCACAGATGCTCAGTTAATGAGTTCGGGGTCACTGTATTAGATAATGAACTGCATTCCAAACAGCGAAGAACGTAAGACAAACCCTGCTGGATCAGGCTAAAAGTCCATTTATACCAGCATGCCCCCCCCTCCCCAAAGCAATGTCAAGCCCAGTGCTTCCAGGAAGCATTTGGCATTCAGAGATATTATGCCTCTACAAATTAGGGCTGCCAGCTCTGGTCTGGGACGTTCCTGGAGATTTGGAGGTAGAACCTGGGGGGGACGGCAAGGTTTTTTAGGAGGAAAGGAAACTCAGCAAAGATGTGATGTCATACAGTCCACCCTCCAAAGGGACCATTTTCTCCAGAGGGACTGATTGCTATCATCTGGAGATGAATTGTTGTACTGGGAGGTCTCCAGGCTCCACCTGGAGGTTGACAACACTACTAAAATGGAAGTTGAGTTAGCTGTCCTGGCTAATAGCCATTGATAGGTACACTCTTAATGAAATCCTCAAGTCTGGTGGACATCCCCATAGGTGGCAGTGAATTACATGAAGAAGTTCCTTCTTTTGTCTATCTTGAGTCTCCTAGACTAATTAATTAACATAATCTGTGTAAAATATCCAGGCTTTACTACTGTAAAAGGCTCTCTTTGAAAACTGATTGGAAATTCTCATTGATCCAAGATGCAGCTGGCAGATTATTGCTGGAGGCTGAATTCAGGATTCTCCCCTGTGCTGAAAGATCTGCACTGTCTTCCCATCTGTTTCTGGGTGCTATTCAGAGGGCTGGTTCTGACCTTTAAGGCCCTAAATGGCTTGGTCCTTAAAGGTAAGAACCTAAATTTTCAAAAGTGGCCTTGCCTTCTCCTTCAAGGTTTGCCTGGTGCCCATCTTAGTTTTCTTTTGGCGTCACACCAAAAAAAATTCTCTTTAACCAGAAATTTAACTACAAGGTTCTATCTTTTTTTTTTTTTTAAAGAAGCTCTTATTGCCTCTTTTTGGACTGAGGACTGTTTTATTAATATCACCTTAGCCTCCTCGGGTTCTTTTAAATGCTGTCCTGTGACCTGGCCTATTTAATAACTTTGCTGATTTTTAATGGCTTGTTTGGTTTTTGTTTAATTATTTCCATTGTAAACCGCCTCAAGCAGGTCTGTGGAACGGCAGCACATACATTTTCTAAATAAACCAACAAATAAAAGCCTGGTGGTTTAACCTAAGTTTTTCAACTGATGTTCCCTATAATCGAGCCAAAGACTGAGCCCTGGATAAAAACCTAGTGTGTTTTCTTAACCTATTAGAAGTCTTCCCCACCTCCATTTAATCCTCACTGAAGTCAAGTAGAATGCCAATAATGGATAATAAAGTGGAATTACAGGCTTAACAACCCCAATTTTGCTACCCAGATGTTCAGCAGCTGAAAAGGGACTTTTATAAAAAGCTAAGAGGGCTGTGTGTTTTTTCCCCCTTCAAGAAGCCATGGGGTGGTCAGATAAAAAGTAGTTTCCTTAATAAAGCAGGTATAGAAACCAGTAATATCCTTCCTGGCTAACAAAGACGAAAGTAAGAGTTTGTCACGAAGAGAAAACACTGTCTTGTGAGCTTTTAATGGAATTATAATGCCTACTTTCTTCTATCTAGGGCTGATAATGTAGTGAAAATGCAGGTGTTTCTGGTGTTCACTGCTGCGTTGCATTCAGCATCGGACTAGCCTTCAGCCTCCATTGGACTCAAACCCTGCTGTGGAGAACAATAGTCCAAGCAGTGGCAGAAATAGACGCTAACGAACATGCATATGATGCCACAGGTGGCACCTCATTTGTTAACAACCTAATGAATATGCACGCTAATAATAGCAAAGTGTGGCCACCTTCCTGTAGCAGACCAAAGGCAGCATTGTAGGGTTTGGAAAGGAAAACTGTGTGAGCGTATACGGACATGAGGCTTGATTAAGACAAGCCGCTTTAGCTAGACCATCTCATGTTCATAGTGTTTATGACATTCAGCAATGAGGATTTAATTGAAAAGTTCTTTTATCCCCTCCCGCAGGTCTTTGGAATAGCAGACCTCCTCTTGTTTACAGACTGCCCCCTTACCTAAGCATACTTCTCACATAAAACAATGGACTACCTAACTGATACATTAACTCTGGGACCAGACCCTGCAACAAGCCTGAGGGACAACTTTGCCCTTGTATACAGTCAAGCAACGAGATCACAGGATCTACCAACAACATTGGATATACTAACATTATGAGCCAATGTGGTGTGGTGGTTAGTGTGCTGGACTAGGATTTGGGAGACCAGAGTTTGAGCACACACACACACCCATCATGGAAGCTCACGGGTGACCTTGGCCCAGTCACACACTCCCATTCCTACCACACAGGATTGTTGTGAGGATAAAACTGAGGTGAGGAGAACAGTGTGAGCCACTGTGGGTACTCACTGGGGAGAAAAACAGGGTCTAAAGTAATTAAGTAGATAAGTAAGAAAATAAATAATTGTCTCAGATTTATCTATTTTCTCATCCTCCAATGTATTATAGACAATTGTGTGTCAGCAATGTCTATATCAAATGAAAAAATGAACATAAATAAGATATTAAAATACTGGTGTTTAGAAACCAATGGGTGACCATCTCAGTCCCCCAAGGAATTCTGTCGCTTATGGAAAGTTCACTGTTCTTTTACAAAAGAACTTGAAAGGAAGAATTCAATGCACATTTGCTGAATTAGAATTTATTGATATAGTCAAGACTAATAACCCCCCTCCCTCCAGGTCTTAACAAAGATGTTGGGTTCCTTACTCAATATAGATGTTAATATCTTGCATATCCTGTATGGATATGAATTAGTTCATCTATACCTCTGACGTCTGTGGAATCTGTTACAGAAGAATTTAGGAAAGTGTGCTTTTAAAAAAGTTCCACATGCTGGCAATATAACAATTTAACATACTGTGCTGCATTTTTTAATGGCAGGGTTGATTGCCCAGGTTTTTTTCTACTGAACTAATATGTGGCTGGTAGCACTACTGCCAAAATTAAAGTCCACCCAGAATGCTTGTAACAGAGGTTTTGATCCAACCAGATTGTTCACTTAATCTCACTCAACTTCCTGTGTTACTACAGTTTCTGTTCCATTTGGCTTTTGTCCATGAAGATCACATAATCAGCAGCATACCATTTTTTGGTGGTCAAAGGGGACCCCCCCACACACTTCCATTTGTAGAAAAGCTGATTGGATCCAACCCAGAAAGAGATATAAAATTGTTCCAAAGTTTTCTTTTAGTGATTCAATATTTTTATTAGTTTTCCAGAAAGGTAAAAGGAACAGGGGGGGGGGGGGGAAGGAAAATATAGAATTAGATATAAACAACAGTATCAATGTAGTTTAGCCTGTATGGGGGTACTTCCTTAAAATCACACCTTTTCAAATATTATCACTTTACTCTATGTCAACACACTCTTAGAAAAACAATTGTAAGCCTAATGGCTAAATTATCTAATTAGCTTTACATTTCAAATATATGTGACATTATAATATTCATTACAGGAGAAGGGGGTAAAAGTTAACACCAGAGAATCTTAGGTATCTAACCACACATATAACTTCACCAAAAGTTTTCTTGCTTCTTTCTTAGATTTCCCGGCAATAAATAGTCCATCTCAGCCGTTTCCAGTATTTTCTCCATCAAGTCCAATCTTGTGGGAATTTCTTGAAGCTTCCATTTCTGTGCCAAAAGAATTCTAGCTGCTGTGTTAATATGCGCCAATAAATGTCTCATCTCTTTCGTATAGTCATTAGGATATATATTCAATAAAAATAATTCTGGTTTAAATTGAATCTGTATCTTCAGAATTTTCAGTAATAACTCATGCACTGTCTTCCAGTAGCTTTTCACCACCTCACAAGTCCACCACATATGGTAAAAAGACCCAATATGCTTAGTACGTACCATCTGTAAAACATCTTATACAAGTTTTCTTTAAAAGCTGCTGACTTAAGTTAATTTGATATTAAGTTTCCATAACTTCTCCTATTCCTCTAGCATAATATTATGACCTACATTCTTAGCCCATTGGACCATGCACTCTTTTACAGTCTCATCTTGCATCTTCATCTGTAGTAAATATGAATATAAGTTGGAAATTAACTTTTCTTGAGGACCCAAATTTTTTTTATCAAATGGGTATTGGTCCATATTAAAATCTGTTGTCTTATCTTTGGCATACCTGGATTCTACTTGTGTTCTCAACCACCAACTCATTTTAATATCCATGTTTTCCAATTTTTCCTCGGTTTTCAATTGATTATCTTTTCCCAACAATTCTTCATATCTATAACTCTGGTTTGGTTTTATAAGGTTTGGAGGTGTAAATGCTTCCACAGGAGACACCCATCTTGGAATTTTCTGATAAATTTTTGGCTTTAACCAAGTCTATGTATGGTACAGGGATTTCCAGAACCAATGATTTTTGAAATACCAATGTCCTTCTAGTCTTTGGTACCATAGGTATGCATGACAACCCATGGTAAGATCATGGCCCTCTAACATCAACTGTCTTCTATCATTCAAAAGGACCCAGTCTCTTACCCAGGTCAACACCGAAGCTCTGTAGTACAATTGCCAGTCAGACCCAAGCCCGCTCTTGTTTTAGAGTCCTGTAGTGTCTTCAGTTTAATTCCTGGTTTTTTTCTTTCGCCAAATGAATTCAGAGACCATTTTGTTCACTTCCTGAAAAAATACATTAGTTAAAAGCACTGATATAATTTGGAAGAGGAATAACAGTCTTGGCAGAATATTTATTTTTACTGAAGCAGTTCTTCCCATTAAAGATAGATTCAAATCTTGCCACTTCCCAAGGTCTTTTTTTTAATCTCTTTAAGCAGTTTATCATAATTGTTCACCTTTAGATTACTGCATTTATTTGTAATATGAATGCCCAGATACTTAACTCTTTTCTCATAAGAGAGTCCTGATTTTTGTTGAAAGAGTTAAGTTTGTTCTGTCATCATATTAACAATTTTGTTTTGTGATAATTTATCTTCAATCCTGCCCAGAAACCAAATTGATTAATCTTGTTCAGCAAATGCTCAATAGAGTCTATTGGCTGCTCTAGTATGAAAACTAAGTCATCCGCAAAGGTCCTCAGTTTGTATTGTTCACCCTTGATCAACGCTCTCTTAATACTTGGATCTTCTCTTATTTGGTTGTTCAGTATCTCTAAACTCAAAATGAACAAAAGTGGTGATAGTGGGCAACCTTGTCTTGTACCCTTTTGAATAGCAATTGTTTCTGTTAATTCGCTATTAACCATCACCTTAGCCCTTTGTGAGGAATATATTGATTGTATCGATCTCAAAAAGTTCTCGCCACACTCAATATCCTTCAATTGTTGTAGCATAAATTGCCAACGGACATTGTCAAAGGCCTTCTCTGCATCCAAACAAATTAATGCCAATTGTTTCTCTGGGTGATTCTCATAGTATTCCATTATGTTACAGATAGTTCTGACATTATCTTTCAAATATCTTCTGGGAAGAAATCCTGCCTGATCTTGATGAATCGTGCTCAATAATACTTTCTTTAAATGTGCCAATATTGAGGCAAAAATTTTGTAATCCACATTTAAGAGAGAAATTGGTTGAAAATTCTTTATATCTTTCAAGTCTGTACCCTCTTTAGGAATTAAGAATATTGCGGCTTCTGGCCACAAGGCTGGAATTTGAGCTTCCATTTGAATCTTTCCAATAAGAGATTTAAATGGTATCAACAAATAATCTTTGAAAGCTTTGTAGAACTCTGCAGGTAAACCATCTGGTCCTAAGGATTTACCATTCTTTTGGGATGCATTTGCATCTCCAATTTCCCTTATTGTTATTGGCTCATTTAATCTTCTTCATTGCTCCTCTGTAAATTTATTGAGATTGTTCTGTTTAATGTACTCTTCCAGATCTTCCTTTTGGACTTGTTTGGTTTCATATAATCTTTTGTAGAATTGCTCCACAATTTGGCATATCTCCTGTCTTTGGAATTTCTCTTTATTATTTTCATCTTTCAATACCGGAATTATTCTTTTTGCATTCTCTTTTCTCAGTCTGTAAGCCAACCATCTTCTGGACTTATTGGCATGCTCAAAATAGCTCTTCCTCTATTTTTTTCTCAACTTCCTCTACAAGTAGTAGGTTAAGTTGGTGCTGTACTTTTAAAATCTTATTTTGGAACTCCTGTTTTGTAGGTTGTGCTTTTAAGTTTTTTTCAGCTTTCTCAGCCTGCAACATTATATGGAAGTTTTCAGTTCTTTCCTTCTTTTTCTTGGCACTAAATCTGATTGCTAGCCCCCTAAAATATGCTTTGGCTGTGTCCCAAACCACTTGCATCTTCACATCTTGAGTTGTATTTTGTTTAAAAAAAGGATTCCATTTCTGTCTTGGTTTCTTGAAGAAAGTCTTTATCTTTCAGAATTGAGGTATTTAGCCTACAAGATCTTTTCAACTGGGGTCACTTGAATTTTATCATTACAGGGTTGTGATCCGATATAACTCTTGGTTGAATTTCTGTCTCCACTAGATCTTTAACCAAGTCCGTAGACAGCCAACACATGTCAATTCTTGACCATGACTGATGGCCAGCAGAATAATATGTAAAGTCTCTGGAATTTGGGTATCTTGTTCTCCATGCATCAACTAAGTCCAGTTCCTCTGCAAGTTTCCAGAAACTTGATGGTTATTGAAATCCTTTGGCTTTAGTAAATATATGTGGGTTTTTTGTCTAATTGTCTGTCACAGACTGCATTCAAATCTCCTGCTAGACAGTATTCTGCATATTCCAGGTTTGCTAGCTTGAGATGTAGATCTTTTAAGCATTTTTCCTGATGTTCATTCGGTGCATAAATATTTGCCAGTAAATTTTTTTGCTATCCACAGCAATTTCTACTAATAACATTCTTCCATCCTCTGAAGTGTACTGCAACTGTGGATTAAATTTGTCCTTTATATAAATTGCCAACCCCCCCTTTTTTTATTCGCATCTGTTGCTGTAAATAGATTGCCAAGTTTCTTATTTCTCAATAGATGTTGATCTTTTGTCAAAATATGAGTTTCTTGTAAGCAAATTATGTCAATCCCCAATTTTTCCAGATATTTAAAGATCTTCCTCCTTTTTATAAGAGAGTTAAGTCCATTTACATTAACAGAAACAACTGAAGCCATTATGGATTTTTCTTATCATTATCTTTTTTATCTTTTTTAGTCTGTAGTCTTGTTGGGTTTTTCCTTGCTCCACTTGGATCTTCTTCATCTGATATTTCCTCTTCCTCCTCTTCATCTTCCTTCTTTTTCTTCCCTTCTTTCTTCTCAATTTTCTCTAGGAAATTCTTGGCTTTAAAGGTAGAGTTGATCCTGTACCTGTTCTCTTCATATGTAAAAAGAGGACCTTCTGGCATTAGCCACGTATACGGTATTTCTCTTCCCCTCAAAAAGTTTGTCAAGTCTTGATATTTTCTCCTCTTTTGTCTAACTGGCCATCGTACCTCTCTTAGAATTTTCACCGTGTTTCCTGCTATCGTCACTGGCCTGTCTCTCGCTTGTTTCGGAATATTATCTCTAGTCACCTTCTTTGTCAGCTTCAAATGGATTTTGCGAGGTAGTTTATTTTTTCTCGTGCAACTTGATGGTACCCGCCTAACGTGGTCAAACTCTTCTTCCATTTTGTCAGGTGTCACTTGTAGGATTTCTGAAAGAACTTCACTTAATATTTTGTATAAGTCTTCAGATTTTTCTTCTGGTACATTTTGAAACCGCAGCATATAAGCTGCTCTATCCATTTCCAGTTGAAGACATCTACTATCATATACTTTCTGCTCTTTCCCCAGTTGTTCCACCTTTTGAGTATTATCAGACACTTGTGCATCTAAAACCTTCAAAGCTTTATTAGTCTCTGCCGTTTGCTTTCTATTCTCTTGAAGTTCCTGTTTAAACTCTGCCATCTGTTTGCCTATATTGTCTACCTTACCAGTCAATTGTGTTATGGCAGTTAAAATGGTGTTTTGCATTTCCTTCATGTCACCCTGCATAACTGCAGGTGTGAACTTTCCAGGGGCAGATGAAAAGCTGGGCGAAGGGGTCAAAAGTCTACCGTCTTGGTTTTCTTTTTTCCTTTGTGGCTCCTTAAACCCAGTGGATGCTTTATTGTCCATCTCCTTTAGTAAATTTGTCCTCAGACCTAAACCACTTTGAATGTTTTCACTTAATCAACCTGTTTTGGAACACAATGTTCATACTTGTATCAATAAACTCAAAGTTGCATCAACAAACTCAAAGTTCAACAAAAAATATCAATGTTATGAAAAAATAGTCGTTTGTTTGGGAACAGAAACTTCTCGCTTAAAGCAACAATTTAACCAGCCCCAAACAATACTAGACAATATAATAAACAAGAACTTTTTAGCCAAACTAACCTCCCAATGTCTCAGACATCAAGCAGTCTAGCTCACAATCCTTCAAAAGTCCAATCAGGTATTCCAAAGTGAAGAGATGTAAGAGTTCTAACAACTGTAATCCAGGGCTGGGTGCCCAATTTAGGTAATCTCCAAATGTGGCAGCTAAAAGTAATACTAAAGAAAAAAACAAAAACAAGGGAAAAGTTCAGGTATCCCAAACACAAAAGAGAGAAAAAAAGAAAAAAAACCAAAAGAAAAATTGAGAGCAAAGCAAAGATCCCCTTCAACCAGCCAGTTTTTTATAATCCATTAAAAAAATTAAAAATTTTAAAAAACTAGAAAAAATGCTGAGAACCGTATAGACCATCCTATATGTTTATAATCCACTTAACGGCTTGGGAACTTCACAATTAAAGTCAGCCAAATAGCTATTTTTATAGCCCACTGAAGACACCAGATAGCTCCACATATATATAATTAAGACCAGCAGAGTTTTATTCAAAATAAATGGCTTCCCTTCAGCACAGCCATAGAAATATTTGTCTCTTTAAGACCAGCAAAGGTTTATTCAAAATCTGTATCCTCCAATCATTACCAAAAGGTTCTAAAAGTCATTCTCTGAAATCACATTTTAAAATCCAAGGCTATACAACAGCTAGTCTTCTCTGTCCAGTATGCCTGCCGCTCTTTTAAACTCCTTGTGGTTCTACCACAGCTCCACATATGCAAAAAAAGAGGAAAGAATATATGTAGAAGCAGATCCAATCGAGTCATATATAGATCAGTTAGATAATGTTCATGCTAGGATTACTATTAGCCTGCAGAATCTTCAAGGCACGAAGTTATAACAACAAGCTCAAACTTCAGGGCAAGTGTTTTGGAGGCCTCAGAAGTAGGGAAGAGGGAGCCGGGGGATTCCCCCCCCCCTCTTTTCCTTCACAATTGCCTCTGTCTCTTTGCCACTTGAGCTACCCACTCTCCAAATCCTGTCACCACAGCTATCCAACTTTAAAAGCACATGAAGATATAAGAAGGCACTTACAATCCACTTGACTAAAGGAAGTAGACCAAACAGCCATTTGAAGTTGAAGTCAGAGAAGAAGAAGAGAGCCGGTATTCAACCCCAATGCCATTAAAATAGAGATCGGGACAGTGAGGCTTGCAGCAACAGTGGGCTTGGGAAACAGCTACCGCTGTTAATACCGCTCCAAGCTATCAAGCCGCCAGACTTCCAGGACCCTCCCTGGATCCAGGAATTGAGCCCCCCAACACTGAGGAGCCCCTCTGTTGCCCGATTAGTGAACGATTCTTGGGAGGCTTCCTGGATCACTCACTACCTTAGGTCGCCGAAACCGGAAGTCAATTGTTCCAAAGTTTTCACACTAACTCCTGATGATTTCATTTGTGTACCCAGTGGGCCAGTTCTACTTCCATGTACACTGTACTCATCTTGACCTGTAAGATAAACCAACTTCAAGCAATCCAAAATATGCTACAAGAGACACTTGAGCTAATGTCTTTGTGCTCTTTTAAACAATTACCTGGATCCACTAACTCCCTTCTCTAAATGAAAAGTATTCCTCTGCCAAAGAAGATTTCCTCCATTGAAGGAAGGCTTCTTCCAGAAGAGGAATGGTCCTCACATGACAAGGGACCCAACCCCCAACCCCCTTGATGGAAGTTCTCCTGGAACAACAGCAAGAATAAGACACGTCCCAAACTATTAAACTCTCTCTCTAAAGTACTTTAGCAGCATGTCTGGGAATTTCTCCATCAACTGCCTCTTCCTTCTCCTGTTCTGCAGAAGATGTCTGTGCCCTGAGAATTGTAGTAAATGCAGCTGTCAGCTCCCTGTTAATTGAAGATACATAAAACACCTCTCTGTCCCTGAACATTATTAACATTTTAAAGCTCAATGAGGAGCACATTAAATGTTCCTCTCTTACTAACGTTTATAGTTATAATGACCCAAGAACTCATGAATTACACTAGACTTTAACCACCACCACCCTCTGAGATCTTATTTATTTTGGTACTCAGCTATTTTTCTATCCTGGAACTCAAGGCAGTGTACATAGGCTCTTGGCAGGTCTCCCTTTTAGGCATCAACTAGATCCAGGTCAGCATCAGCAAGGTTGTTGAGTCTTATACCTTCAGACCATACATTGGGGGGAAACCATAGGTCAGTGGTAGGGTTGGCAACTTCCACATTATGGCTGGAGATTTCCTGGGATTACAATTGATCTCCAGGGAACAGAGATCAGTTCACCTGGAGAAAATGACTGCTTTGGAATACTGAATTTATGGCATTATATACTCCACTGAATCCCTCTCCTCCCCAAACCTCACCCCCCTCAGACTCCACGCCCAAAATCTCCAGGTATTTCCCAGCCTGGAGCTGGCAGCCCTAGTCAATGTCTCACTTAACTATTGACATGCATCCACCCATGCAGTCCCTCTGACAGAACAGTGTTTCAGTTTGCTGAAGTGTGGGTAGTGATTTTCACTGATCCCCACCTCCAATTTTGCCCCCTAAGCTGCTCCTGAGGACCTGCTGACTCCCAGGAACAAACTTTTAGTGAACTCAATGAGCTGTGGCTGAAGGGAGAAAGTTCTGATCTGTAAAGTCCACAGTTGGTTGGATAAACACCACTATGTTACTTTTTAAAAGCAATGTGCTCTCTTCATTTTCAAGCAAGATGCCAGTGATGTTTCTGGTTCTATTCTTGTGGTTCAAAATTCAGTGTTTGTGGCGGGGGGGGGGGGGAGTGACCTGTCCTGCTGCCTGATCTGGTTACTCTTCATGCCTTTAGAACCTTAACAAGAGAGTTACACACCAGCTTGTGTAAGAAATTTCCATTTGCTCCCAGTGACTAGCAGCTCATCTCAACCATAATCTTCCCTGGAAGCATGCTCTAATCAGTCTTCGTTTGATAAAGAAGAAGTCAGTGTTCTTATTCTAATGATATGGATTCAAGTCACATTAGGACTTATTTGGTGCCAGGGCCAGGCTGGACCTATGGACAAGTGTCTCTCTCTCGGCTTGGCTTCGCGAACGAAGATTTAAGAAGGGTGCAATAGTCCATGTTTGCTGCAGGCTCGCTGGTGGCTGACAAGACCAATGTGGGACAGGCAGGTCCGGCCACAGCGGCTGCAGGGAAAAGTCTGATTTAGGGTTGGTCCTGTAGCAGTGCGATTCTTCCTCAATCTCCTTTTGTCCTCAAGACCAGCTATGCGTGTGTTCTCAAAGGAAGAGACAGCCTGGTGGATGGTGTGCCTCCATGCTTTGCGATCTGAGGCTAGGTCAGACCACTGGTGATGGTTGATGTGACAGGTGCTAAGGGATTTCTTCAAGGAGTCCTTGTACCTCTTCTTTGGTGCCCCTCTATTTCGATGGCCGGTGGAGAGTTCGCCATACAGGGCAATCTTGGGAAGGCGGTGGTTTTCCATCCTAGAAATATGCCCTGCCCAGCGCAGCTGCGTCTTCAACAGCAGTGCCTCGATGCTGGTAACCTCTGCCCGCTTGAGGACTTCAGTGTTGGTCACAAAGTCACTCCAGTGGATGTTGAGGATGGTGCGAAGGCAGCGCTGATGAAAGCACTCAAGGAGTCGCAGGTGATGACGGTATAAAACCCACGATTCGGAGCCATAGATGAGGGTTGTACCCAAATGCTAATTGGGAGTGTATGGATCCCTTGGTTAGCAAGATCAGTTTTAGGACTTGTGGCTATAGATACAATAGGCAGAAAGTACTTCCTGTATTTTTATATGTGCACGTGTGCGTATGTGTGTGTGTACGCGCATGCACTTGGAAGTCATGGTGACCTCTGGTGACTGACCCAATTAGGGGCCTAGAAGCTATTCAGGGAGGTGGCTGCATAAAGCCTGTCCCCACTTCATCACTGCTGGTATTTCAAGGAGGTCTCCCATCTTGCCAGAGTCAGCCCTACTTAGCTTCCGAGACCTGACAAGATCGGGATTGCCTGAGCTATCCAGGTCAGGGCGGCAGAAAGTATTTCTTGATGGATCATGAAATGGCAGAAAGCTTGGCTTCTTCCCTGTGTTTATTTGGGTCTTCATACTGCTTGCAAATCACAGTGGCTGATGTTGCACACTATTGTTCTTTTGGTACACAGAGAGCTCAAAGGCCTGATTATGTACACATAAGCTTAGGTGGACCACTGTGCTAACTCCTAACCTTAGCCCATGAGATTCCGGGATCTTTCAGATTCGTTACTGTAAAAGCAGGGCTTTTTCTTGTGGTGGTCCTCATTGGTACTGAGTCCTGCACCTTGCGGGTGAGGACTCTTCCAAGTTCTGAGAGGGGAACTTGTGGAAATGTGCTATCTTATACATGAATATCAGCAGGGCCAGCCCTACCACTAGGCAAACCAGGCGATTGCCTAGGATGCTGGCCTTCTGGGGATGCTGAACTGGGCACCCCCATGTGACTCAGTGATGTTATCGGTGCAGGGGGGAGGGGTGCTAGAATTTAGCTTTGCCTAGGGGGTCAGACACTCTAGGGCCAGCCCTGAGTATCAGTACTTAACTCCCCCCCCCCCAAAAAAAAAATCACTTTGTCAAAGCACCATTCCATGCTTGCATATGTGACTGACTATTCATTTGTTGGGGCCAACAAGAGGGGGTTTGGTTTAAGAAGAAAGGAATAAGAAAGTCACACTGTTAAGGGAGAGTAATTTTAAGATTAGTCTGGCAAGCAGGAAATAGCAGTAATGATTAATAATTCTGCCAGTTTGCAAGGAGAACAAGGTGATAAACAGCAGGTAACCCTTGTTTGTGAAAAGCTGATCATCCAGACCAACTTAATTATTTCTGCTCTTTGAAAGGATAAAAAGCTTAGTGGATAAGGGAAGTGAAGCAGACATAATATATCTCAAATTTATTAAGACCTTTAATGCTGTTTCTTTTATGAAGAAATTAAAAATAATAAAAGATGAAATGTAATTTTTTTTTATAAAATAGATATATAATGGCCTAAATTAGCATATGTACTTAATCTAAGAGGTATCAATAACTTTGGTACTCAAATGAAGTTGTCTGTCAGTTTTAAATTAGGACAATACAAGCAAGAGACCCACAAATACTTGCAGCGGACATCTCCTTTTCTTGTCTCACACTGTTTCCTGTTTCCCTTACCTTTAAACCCCATAGCCTCTCCCCCTTTCCTGTTTCCTTTTCTTTTCCCCACCATCTGACCTTTATCTGTCCCCTGGCAGCCTATCTCCAAAATACTGGCCCAGTTATACAATGCTGAATGAATCAGACCCTGAATGAGTCAGGCCCTGTCTGGTGAGGAAGCTTCAAGGACTTGTGGAGGTCCTTCACTGTGCCCTGTATCTCCTCACCACATTATTTCCTCTTTCCCCTCCTGGCAGCACCCATATTCTAAGTTTCTCCTGTTTTCTTTGCTCCTTCCCATCCACTACCTTTTATCTGCCTCTCATCTTTGGCTATATTTATTATTTAATTACTTCATTTATGTTCCACCTTTCACCACAATGGGGATCCAAAAGCAGCTTCCTTCATTCTCCTCTCCTTCATTTTATCCTCATGACAACCTTGTGAGGTAGGTTAGGCTGAGTATGTAACTGGCCCAAAGGCACCCAGTAAGCTCGCAAAACACAGTGGGTAGCTTAACCGGAATCTCTAGGATCCTAGTCGCAAACTCGAACTGCTACACCACACTGACTTTCATGGAGTGGATACTGTTGAACAGTATGTAGTAAGCAGATGAGCCTGGGTGCATTACGCAGATCTCATGCTAGCAAAATGCCTGGTGGTTGCTGCCTGGTCTGGCCTAATGAGTCTTCTCCTAAAAGCTAAAACAGTCCTGGAAAGGACCATGTCCTTCCTATTACTGATGTAAACCATGGCTTGGAGGCTGGCAGTATTGTTGTGGTTGAAGAAGAAGAAGAAGATATTGGATTTATATCCCGCCCTCCACTCCGAAGAGTCTCAGAGTGGCTCACAATCTCCTTTACCTTCCTCCCCCACAACAGGCACCCTGTGAGGTGGGTGGGGCTGGAGAGGGCTCTCACAGCAGCTGCCCTTTCAAGGACAACTTCTGCCAGAGCTATGGCTGACCCAAGGCCATGCTAGCAGGTGCAAGTGGAGGAGTGGGGAATCAAACCCGGTTCTCCCAGATAAGAGTCCGCACACTTAACCACTACACCAAACTGGCTCTGCCTAGTAATGGCCACTGAAGGCATCCATTTCTTAAAGCTATCAGTACTGCTTCCATTATTTGGAAGGGGGTTTAACCCCCACAATGTATTTTTAAAGGCTGTTTTTAGGTTTGAAAAAGGTGTCTTGTCTCTAAGTATCCACAGATTTGTCCACATTGAGAATCAGATATATTGATTCTATGATCAAAAATCCACCACTTTTGAATAGTCACTACCTCACTGTGACTAGCTTGCTCTTTTCCTAGATGGCTGCCATGGTAGTAGTGGTGGCAGTGATTTTATTCTCACTTCTCTGTGGCTCACTGAAGCTGCTGAAGTGCTGGGATAGGAACACAGAAGCTGCAGAGAAAAGTGTTGGGGGTGTTGTTGGAGAGGATTGGCTACATATTTCCATCCATGGTACAGGACTTGCAGTTCAAAGAGGCTCACAACTTACCCATCCTACAGTCCCACTGCTGCTGGTGGTTTTAAGGTACAACCCACCTGCCCTCATAAGCCCTACCATGCAATGGCTTTGCCCACTTTCCTAAAACATGAGGCAGGTACCACAGTGAGAAATGGTAGCGCCCAAGCCACTGAACAAGTATCATTGACATAAGAGGTACCCCATTGTAGCAGACCAATAGCTATCTGCTCCGGCATACTGTTTCACAGGTGGCCAACAGTTGACCACCAACCTAAGTATGAAGAGTCCTCCAAATATGCAGATATCCCCCACTTTGGTGTCCTATCAAAAGATCAGAAAGTTCACTATTGGAGGGATTTACCAATTTTGCGTTCCACCTTCATTGACTGATTCAACAATGCAGACTGAGGAATGCAAAAGAAAACAATTTTGCCTGGTGCAATGGAATTTACTGTGTACTTTTGCAATATATCTATGGCAACCCATTATTTGATTATAATCAAATGTTATCACAGGGCACTATCAACACATCCCCCAAGATCAGTACATCCTAACCAGTGGCTTGGAGAATGCATTTAAAGTTAAAATGGCTTTCTTTTCACCTCTCCCAGCCCACATCTATTTTCTTTTTCCTTCCTTCCTTCCTTCCTTCCTTCCTTCCTTCCTTCCTTCCTTCCTTCCTTCCTTCCTTCCTTCCTTCCTTCCTTCCTTCCTTCCTTCCTTCCTATTTGGGGCTTTCAAACATCTGACATTCATGTCTTGCAGTTCTCAAACATCTGAAGTTTATTCTATGTGACTCTTATGTTAATCAAGTTTGGCCACCTCTGCTACAGGTCATTCAGTCTGACCTCCATCTGAAGGAAGATATTGGAACAGATTTTAAAAGGGTTAGTCTGTGAACATCTGAAGAATAACTTGGTGATGGGGAGGAAGTTGGAACAGATTTGTCTCTGACAGGTCCTGCTAGACCAACCTCATTGCCTTTTTTTTGACCGAGTTATGAGTTTACTGGATTGTGGAATTCCAATTATGTTGTTTACCTGGATTTCAGTAAAGCTTTTAAAAGGGTCCCTCATGAAGTTCTGATGAGTAAACTGGAGGACTGCAGACTGGACTCTAGAATAGTGGATAGGCAACTGGTTGGGGACTCACACTCAAAGAGTAGTTGTCAATTGCATTTCATCTGATTGGAGGGATGTATCCAGTGCAGTGCCACAGGGCTCGGTTCTGTGCCTAGTACTTTTCACTGTTTTTATAAATGATCTGGATGAGTGGGTGGAGGGACTTCTCATTAAATTTGCAGATGATACCAAATTGGGAGGAGTACCAAACACACAAGAAGACAGAGGAAGAATTCAACAAGATCTGAACACATTGGAAAAACTGGCAGATGAACACACTGGAAACATGAATAAGATGCAATTCCAGAAGAATAATTGCAAAGTTCTACATCTGCATAACAAAAATGAGAAGCATATATACTGGATGGGGAATACCCTTCTTGGTAGCAGTGTATGAACAAGATCTGGCGGTATGGGTGAAATGTAAGCGAAATATAAGGAGTCGAATGTGATGTAGCAGCAGAAAATGTGGTCCTGGGGTATATAAACAAAGGCATAACATCCAGATCATAAGATGCCACAGTCCTGCTGTATCCCACATTGGTCAGGACTCACCTGGAATACTGTGTGCAGTTCTGAAGGCGTCATTTCAAAAAGGATGTGGATAGGACAGAGTGGGTACAAAACAGAGCAATGAAGATGATCAGGGGTCTGGAGACCAAGCCATATGAGGAAAGACTGAGGGATTTGGGATGTTCACTAGAGAGGATGAGGCTGAGGGGGGCATGATTGCTCTCATGAAATATTTGAAAGCCTTCAATGAAAGACTGTCACTTAGAGGAGGGCAGGGGGCTGTTCCTGTTGGCACCAAAGGACAGGACTCACAATATACGTACTGGCTGGATATTAGGGATTTTTTTTTTTTTTACAGTAAGAGTAGTTCAGCAGTGGAAGGTGGAGAATCCCCATCACTTGCAGTCTTCAAGCAGAGGAAGGGATACTTTAGGTTGATCCTGCATTGAGCAGGGGGTTGGACTAGATGGTCTGTATATGGCTCTTCCAACTCCATGATTCCATGATTCTATAAACAGAACAAAGGTTTTAGAAGGAATTCCCAGGTAATCTCTCAAGCAAGAAGAAAGACATACATTTTCATTTCCAGTGGCTTAAAGCAGGTTCCAATTAACACTAAAATGTTAAAAGGGTGAAAGCAGAAAAACTGATTATATACATTAGATATAGAAATTTGCAATAGCTTTTATGATAAAATGCCTCTTTCTGAGAGGATCCTGAATGGACGCAGACAATTGACTATTCTTTTCTTAGAGCTTTACAGATTATGATGTACAGGCAGCAACAATTACCTGTAAGAAGGCAAAACTCACAGAACTAAGAAATAAAGGAGGGATCAATAGTGACAAAAAGAGGGTTGGTTTGCAATTAGGGCGATATTCACCTGAACCTGAAGCCTGGAATCCATATGGAGAAAGGAGGAGGGAGAGACATGGCTGGCCAGAAGTTCATGTCAGAGTCTGAGGGTACATTCTTATGGTGCCCAAGAGAGGTACAAAGTTGGGGCACAGAGTGCCACTTTAAATATGCTTTGGAGGGCTAGGGGTGGGCTAGCCTAAGATGTAATGAGTAGCCAGATTAAAAGTTCTGTATGTGTAGGATGCTTGGCAGAAACTTTTGAGGTCCAGAAATTTGCCAGTGTTTGTGTTTCTTTGGGTGATTTCACACAGGAGATTTGTCCCGACCTAGCCCCACCTCCCATTTGGATTAAAAGTGTACAATCACACCAGCATCTTCCCTCCGAGCTGCACCCATTCTCACCCCATTTCCAGACACCTCCTATCTGCATTAAAAAGCTACCTGGATTTTCCCGGTAGCATCCCCTTGAATCAGACGTGGGTCGCATAATCAGCTGCTGCCTGAATGCCCTGGGTGACTCATAAGCAGAAGAGCTGTGTGATCGTGCCAAGCCATTTCATCAAAGTCGGGTTCCCCCCTCCCCCGAGGTATGCTTCTCCACTTCTCCAATTGAGTGCACACACGGGGCCTTTAAAAAAGAGACAACCCTTTCCACAGCGGGTCTGTGGTTGAGCCAGGCTAACAATGTGAATGGGCAACCACGGACTGCTGCTGGGATCCTGCTGCTTCAGCAGCAGCTATCTGATAGCCCAGAAATGGTTCAAACTTTAGCGGATTTTTTCTGAACGGGAAAAAATCATGTCAATTTCACAGTGTGAAACCAGTCTATGTGTCAGTGGCTCAATACTGAGTGAAGAGAGGTGCTAGTTCTCTGTAATTACTTTGAAAGAGACAGTGCAGTTTGACAGAATCACGGAAGATGGGATTATGGATTAGTTGGAAAACAAGGCTGGCTGCCTCTGTTGATTGTAGCAGTCGTGAGATCCTGTGTACATGCTTGCTTTTAGCAGTTCCTTTGGCTCACCTTTCCCTGGGTCTGTGAGGCTGGTTCAAAGATGGAGTCTGTGCTGGTCCACATAGCCTGACTTTGACAGACCACTATGAGATGGGAGGCCTGGTTTTACTGCCTTTCTGGCTGCCACATCCCTCCACTGCTTGGGGAGAGTGAGCTTGATGTAGGTATTTTTGGGGGAGGGTAACAGTTAAGAGGACTAAACAGTTTTTATTAAGTTAGAAGGGCCCACTCAGTCTGCCATGCCTGTTGCTGGAAATGTGTTATGGGCAAATCTAGGTTGCAGGATAAGCCATGTATCTCCTCCGTGGCTTCTCCTGGTAACATGTAGTTAAAAAAATATATGAATGTGGTGTTATCATTGGGTTCTGAGTTTTCCTTTTATCCCTTGTTGCACTTTCCAGCAGTGTGCTTTATGGCAGCTTTACAGCACTGCAATTCAGCAAAATGCATGTGGTTTCAGTAGTATCCAGTCAATTTTTTTATTTCAGAAAAAAAAACTAGTTCTCAAAGACATGCTGGCATGAGATGTATGTTTTTTAAAAACAGTTTCTAGTGTCTTAGGTGTGTCTCAGCTTGTTAGTGTTGTTCCTCCATCACAAAATTCCCACTGTGTTCCACCATCAGCTGAAGTGTAAAATACCAGCTGGCTTCTGCTCAAGTTGTACATTTGCAAAGAGTTGATTACAAATGGTGTCCTACATCTTCAAAAAGTTTCTCTCTCTTTAACAGACACCATTGCCACTTCCTACCACTTGGATATGTGTTCTGGACAATACTGTAAGCTTTGCAATCTGACAGATGTTCTCCTTTCTTTGGGTACTTTGTGTGAGCCTCCAGTAGACAACTTTGTGCCACTGGTAGGCCAAAGATAGCATCATTAATTATAGGTTTGTTTAATAGATTGCATCTTATGATGATATTGATAGTTATCTGGGATGGAAAGGCTGAGTGGATTACTGAATATGGCATTTATATGATGTCCTGACCTTTTTACAATGATTGAACCATACCTCATTTTATTTAAGGAGCAATAAAATTAAACGCATTATTGAATGTGCCCTAGTATTTTATTTGTATAGTTAGCTTTGATCTAAAAATCAAAGACTCTTTGCAACAAAGGGTACTTTTGGAGGACATGGAGTGCCCTTGTCCCATGTTCAAATACACAGGATAAGAGCAGAAGTGACATAACGGTCAATAAATGTCCTGTCACTCCACCCCAGTTGAGACAGTAAGTGAGCTTGAGGCTCCATGCCCATCTTCTGGTCCTATTCTGGATCAATTCACTCAACTTAGTCTGGAGGAAGTCAACAGAATTCTCTCTACTGTTCATCCGACAACTTGTAGTTCAGATTCATGCCTATCATGGCTAATTAAAGCTAGCTGGGTAGAGCTATGGGACCTCCTAAAGGAAATTGTCAACAAGTCTCTACTGAAAGGAATTTTTCCTGGTTTCTTTCAGTAGGGACTTGTTGGAGGCAGTGGTTTACCCTATCTTGGGGGGGGGGGGGGGGAGGAGGCAGTGGTTCACCCTATCTTGGAAAAAAAATCCTTGGACCTGGCCATATTGGCAAGCTATCGACCGGTGTTCGACCGGTGTCAACCTTGCCTTTTTGGAGGCGAGATAATTGAGAGGGCAGCGGTGATTCAGTAGCAGAATTTTCTGGAGGATGCTTCCATATTAGATCCATACCAGTCAGGCTTTCGCCTGGGTCACAAGACAGAATCGGTACTAGTTGCCCTCATGGATGACGTCCAAAGGCGTCTGGATCGGGATGGATCGGCAGTACTGCTGTTGTTAGACCCATTGCCACCTTTTGACCTGGTTGACCATCAGTTACTGATTCACTGCCTCCCCAACACTGGGATTCAGGAGTCTGCCTTACAGTGACTCTCCTCCTTTCTTCAGGGTCGGGGACGAAGGGTGGCAATAGGGGAGCAGCTGTCCCAAAGGCATCCACTATTATGCAGAGTGCCACAAGGGGCTGTTCTTTCGCTGATGCTATTTACCATCTATTTGCACCCCCTTACCTAAACTGCCCAGACATATGGGCTCAGGTGTCATCAGTATGTGGATGACACCCAGCTCTATCTGTTGTTGGGCAGCTGGTCTGGCTATGACCTGGAAAAACTGGACCTGGCATTACAAACCGGGGGGTTGGCTCAGGCTGAGTCGATTGAAATTGAATCCAACAAAGACGGAGGTCTTGTACCTGAGTTGTGGGGTAGGGATCTCATTCCTGATGTTTGACAGGGCACAAATGATACCAGCACCAAGGGTTAGGCCTTTGGGAGTGCTCCTGGTTTCCTCTTTAACAGTAGAGGCCCAGGTAGCAGCCACTGCCAAATTGGCCTTTTACCATCTTTGGCTAGTTAGGCAACTGGTTCCCTTCCTTGACCATGGTGACCTAGCAACAGTGATCACTGTCACCTAGAGACTAGAGTATTGCAATGGGGCTGCCCTTGTCTCAAATCTGGAAGCTTCAACTGGTGCAGAATGCTGCAGCCAGGCTGTTATTGGGTCTCTCCTTGCAGGAACACATTCAGTCTGCGCTGAAAATACTGCACTGGTTATCTATTGTATATTGGATTTGTTTCAAGGTGGTGGTTCTAAAGCCCTATATGGCCAGGGACCTGCATACCTATGGGTCCACCTTTCCCCTGATGTTCCCCAGAGAGTACTACCTCAAGACCTTCTTTCGATCCCTGGCCCCAGAGATGTCAGGCTGGCTGCAACTCAAGCAAGGGTCTTCTCTGTGGCAGCTCCATGCTGGTGGAATGAGCTCCCTGAGGACATTAGGGCCCTATGGGATCTTCTACAATTCCACAGGGCCTGTAAGATGAAGCTCTTCCACCAAGCTTTTGATAGCTAAAGCTGGAAGCTCTGCCTGAACCAAATTGAACAGGTCACCATGGAGCCTAGCTCTTTGATCAGATCTGTATCTGGAGGATATGAAGGTTTAATATCTGAAGAAGATTTGCTGCACTGCCATCACCAATATAGCACTTTTAATGTTATTATAATAGTTTTAAATGGTTTTAATGTATGCCTGTTAGCCTTGCTTGCCACCTTGAGCCTGCTTCGGTGGGGAGAGCAGGATAGAAATGGAATTAAATAAATAATATGCCAAAGTCTATTTACAACAGGAAAGAGTTTTTTTTCTGTAGATTGGATAAACATACTTCTTTTTTCCCCTCACCAAGGAAGCAATACAAAACATTTTACATAAAACAAATTCCAAATTATAACTAATCACAGGAGAGATGACAAATGTATGCCATGCTGCACTGTGAAAATACTAATCAAAGCAGCCCATCAATTGTTAAAATTAATTATTTAGATATGCAAAACTCCTATTAAATATTTGTGGATAATTGCATAATTAGACCTAGATTAATGGAATCAAAATAGCAATTGCAGCTTTTAAACCACATCCTAGCACTGTGTTTCTTTTTTTGGTGTGTGTGTTGTGGGGTGATTTATATGCTCACACCCAATTTTTCTGGAGGCCATATGGACATGGAAGGGAAATCCCCTACTGGCTGGAGAATGGTATGAAGAAATACTTGATCCCCCAGCCTTTGAATAATCAAGGCTACATGCATGTGGCTTCTTAAAAGATGGTGGACCCTTCACCTGTTACCATTGACTGCTGTTGGTAGGGGAAATGCACAACATGATGTCATAACATGGGCAAGTTGTGTGGGCAGAGGGCTTCCAATATGGCAGCTCTATGCTGAATGCAATTTCTAGCTTTGGAATATCCATAATGTACATTTTATATTGTTAATTGGAGCACTTCAGTTATATGCCTTTAAATATTAATAATACTTTAGTTTACATTATTACACAGATCAATATTGCTGCCAGGGGGTTTTGAATGTGCCTCACCAACACAAATTCAGTAGCCCAGCCCCTCATTTTAAGATGCACTATAGAAGCCTGCAGTATTCTCCATAATTTCATAGTCTGCTAAGGAAATGTGGCAATTTTATGGAGGCTCTCGAGGGCTGGGAAATTGATTTCATGTGGATTCAGGTGAAAAGGTAAATTTCATCAGACTTCTAGAAATGGTTGGATTTCTTGGAATCCATGAAATTTATCATAAAATCTATGACAGTCATGGAAAATGCACAGTTTTCTTTCTAGACAAGTTATTCCTTGCAGATAACCATTCCTCAGCTACACATTATGCAATTTAGCAGTCTCTAACATTGTATTTTCCTGGTTTTGTCCAGAACATTTTGATTCTTTAAAGGTTCAGAGTTTTCTTACTTTTAGCTGATAGAAATGCATGGCTGTATATTTGTTGGCCTGAACAGCATGGAGAATTTCAAATCCATTTCCAGGGATTCCATTTTTCATTATACAAATGGCAGGCTTTGCTGTATAGAAGTGGAAGTACTAAGTAAGTAGGTAAGCAAATAACTAAACCAGGAGCACAATTTCTGCATCATATGGAGGCCATGGCAACAGTTTCAGATTCAGCCTGCAAACTCTAGGCTATATTTACTGGAGCGGAATGGACCAGAAAATGTCCAGGTTCCTATAAAATCCTATTTGAAATACCAAGTAGGGTAATACTTTCTTCTTCTTTTATTCCTAGGAAAATTGCCCAGGAAAATCAGTTTTATGGCTTCTATGTTCCCATATTACCATCTCCTCCCAGGCATGAATATTTTTTTAAAGAAAGAAAAATAAGGACTCAGAAGGAAGGGGGAGAGTTTACTATGATATTAGGAGCTGAGGTGTTTTCAAGGCCTTTCAGAAATTAAAGAAGAAACTGTAATGAATGAGCAAAAGAGAGAGCAAGTGTAGCAATCAGTTGAGTTAATGACTGGATTACATAAATGCATATTGATCAATCATTTGTCCCATGATGCCTCTGAATGCCTCTGTCTGAATGCTTACAGGTACCCACAGGTGTTGTTTGCAGATACACCTTTAAGTTGCCCTTCTTCTTTGCCCTTGCCTCCTCTTAGTTTTTGTGCTCTTCTTGTTAGTTTGATTGTGTTGTACTTGTGTACCTCCACTTCAGCAAAACTGCAACACAGTGTCAGTTGCAGGTTCAGTTTGCATTAGGTGATCTATGCTTTATCTCTATCACATGTTGCATTTCACAAGGGGCCACTGCTGCCTTATGTACCACTGTTTTTATGTTTCAGCTTCTATGTGAGGTGCGAACAGATGAGTATTGCCAATTGGAGGCCATCAGGTAATTAACTGCAAATGTGGCTGGAACATCCAAGTGTTGCCTTGGATTTTCCAGTATTCCTAGTAAGACATGAAATTTCTGTTTGTGCTTTTCTCACAACACGCCAACACTGAATCAAAATACAAAACACCCTATTGGACAGCAAGAAAACACAAGAATGGACATGTTGCCGTTGGTTTCCTGCTAAGGCAATCCTTGATTGAACTTTAATGACAATTTTAATGACAAAACATTGAACTGCAAATAGCACTGTGAGAACAAGGACAATCCATGCTATGTGCTGCATAAGCAAGGGCATAAGTTTGTGCCTTTTGTAGCATTTTACATTTTAAACGCACATGGACTAGCTAATTCATTTGCAAGAAGGTAAAGGAAGGTATTTAGTGTCAAGTCAGAATGAAATGCTTTTACATTTTTTATAGAAGGGAGGGAAAGAGACGGTGCATTCACTATATCATTAGATATATCTTTGCTTCATTTATTTCATAGAGTCATAAAATCATAGAATTGGAAGGGACCTCCAGGGTCATCTAGTCCAAACCCCTGCACAATGCAGGAATTTCACAATATTTCTCGGGAAATTACAGGCCAGTCAGTCTGACTTCAATACCGGGAAAGTTGGTAGAAAGCATTATCAAGGACAGAATGAGAAGGCACATTGATGGACACGGGATATTGAGGGAGACTCAGCATGGGTTCTGTAAGGGAAGATCTTGCCTCACTAACCTGTTACATTTCTTTGAAGGGGTGAACAAACATGTGGACAAAGGAGACCCGATAGATGTTGTTTACCTTGACTTCCAGAAAGCTTTTGATAAAGTTCCTCATCAAAGGCTCCTTAGAAAGCTGGAGAGTCATGGAGTAAAAGGACAGGTCCTCTTGTGGATCAAAAACTGGCTGAGTAATAGGAAGCAGAGAGTGAGTATAAGTGGGCAGTCTTCACAATGGAGGACGGTAAGCAGTGGGGTGCCACAGGGCTTGGTACTGGGTCCCATGCTCTTTAACTTGTTCATAAATGATTTAGAGTTGGGAGTGAGCAGTGAAGTGGCCAAGTTTGCGGATGACACTGAATTGTTCAGGGTGGTGAGAACCAGAGAGGATTGTGAGGAACTCCAAAGGGATCTGTTGAGGCTGGGTGAGTGGGCGTCAACGTGGCAGATGTGGTTCAATGTGGCCAAGTGCAAAATAATGCACATTGGGGCCAAGAATCCCATGTCAAGACAGTGTGTGTTTGCAATAAAAAAGGCCAACACCATGCTGGGAATTATTAGGAAGGGAATTGAAAACAAATCAGCCAGTATCATAATGCCCCTGTATAAATCGATGGTGCGGTCTCATTTGGAGTACTGTGTGCAGTTCTGGTCGCCGCACCTCAAAAAGGATATTATAGCATTGGAGAAAGTCCAGAAAAGGGCAACTAGAATGATTAAAGGGCTGGAACACTTTCCCTATGAAGAAAGGTTGAAACACTTGGGACTCTTTAGCTTAGAGAAACGTCGACTGCGGGGTGACATGATAGAGGTTTACAAGATAATGCATGGGATGGAGAAAGTAGAGAAAGAAGTACTTTTCTCCCTTTCTCACAATACAAGAACTCGTGGGCATTCGATGAAATTGCTGAGCAGACAGGTTAAAACGGATAAAAGGAAGTACTTCTTCACCCAAAGGGTGATTAACATGTGGAATTCACTGCCACAGGAGGTGGTGGCGGCCACAAGCATAGCCACCTTCAAGAGGGGTTTAGATAAAAAATATGGAGCAGAGGTCCATCAGTGGCTATTAGCCACAGTGTGTGTGTGTGTGTGTGTGTATATATATATACTTTTTTTTTGCTACTGTGTGATACAGAGTGTTGGACTGGATGGGCCATTGGCCTGATCTAACATTGCTTCTCTTATGTTCTTATGTTCCCCCACAAACATACATCCCCAGTTTTTTAAATTATATATATATATATATATACAGACACACCCTAAAATTTGTTCAAATTTCATCATTCTTCTGGTCATAGTTACCTTTACTGTAGGCTTTACAAATAGTGTAATTGATGAGGAAGAATCCAATTTGTTAAAGCTCCTTGAAGCTTTAGGTAAAAGGTAAAATTTGGAAACCTGGACTTTGACACCATCTTGGTCATCATAAGGTCCAAATGACACATTGTGGTGAGCTCTGCTAGAGATTTCTCATGTGATTTCTTCATCACTGAAAAGCAACCAGGTGGAGAGGCTGATTAGGGAAAGGAGAAATAACCTTCCCTCCTGTGTTTTTTCCCAAGTAGAAATCACCACGTGCTTGGAGCTGCTCATAACAGCAGTGGGAAAGAAAGTCAGGTTGGTACACATCCTGTAGTTATGTTTCCCCATTCAGGGTTGTACACTTGGCTTTCCTCTCCTTATGGCTGGAGTTTCTTGTTATCTGTCAATCACATTCAAGCCTGCCTTTCCTAAACAAGAGCTCTAAACAGTGTACTTGGCTGTCCTTACATTAAGTCTAGCGTGAGTTACTTTGCATTGATAAAATGTATCATGGAAGAATATGCTGAATCCCTAATCTAACTCCACTCCTCCCCTTCTGTAGCAGATGCCAGTTAATATTCATGGGGGAAAAAATCAAGAGATCTGATCATGGATAAGCCATGTAAAGTACAGTTTAGCCAGCTGTTAAAGGTGTTTTTAGTGGCAGTCAATAACTGAAGGGGAGGGAAGGCAGCATGCTATAGTCCCGGGGTGGCCATGCTGACTGGGGCTGATGGGAGTTGTAGGCAAAAAACATCTGGAGAGCTACCGTTGGCCACCCCTGCATAGTCTGATCTCATCAGATCTTCAAAGTTAAGCAGGGTCAGTGCTTGGATGGGAGACTATTGAGAAAGAAAGACTCTCCAGAGAAGGGCAAACCATCTCTACTTCTCACTTGCCTTGAAAGCCCCTTGCTGGGGTTGCCATAAATCAGTTGCAACTTGATGGGACTTTACACAAAGACACACAGTAACTGCAGAAAATGTAGAGCTGCCTTTCTTACCTCTTCCTTCTGCTGACAGTTGCTGGTATAGTTTCCACAGGATTTTAAAATCTTCTTAGAAGGCCAAAACAAACATTATCTCCATTTGTCTGTAAAAGGCAAATACATCTATAAAAGGCAAACTGCAAACATGCATAGCCCTACTTCAGATTATGGCGGCACAGAGAAAGGAAAGGTGGTTTTAACCCTTTGAGAGCTTCTTAGTTTTGTTAATGAAAGCTACAGTCCTCTCATTGCTATCAGCACTTTAAAGGGTGGGGGGGGGGGGGAGAGAAAGGTTTGCACAAGAACCTGTCTTTTCCCCTTTGAAGTGCTGATATCACTACTAGGTGGCTATATTTGATTGCTGAAATTAAAGCATTAAACTCTACTTGTGTGGTTCTTCCTCACATCAGTCAGGCCATGCACAACTGACCCATGATCTTTGTCATATATTTTTAAAAAAACCAAACCCTGAAGTCTGGGGGCACATCATCTACCTGAACCTATGCAAAGATATCTTGTACTGCTAGCATCAAATTTCTTATTAAATGTTGCACATCACTGAATAGCATTGCAGTGTCCTTTACCTTTGACTTTATTAAGGGAATCCATCATTGGCAGTCAGTGATGAGGACACCAGAGGGAGAAATGCAGAACATTGTGACATCACAACACCAACACCAGAAGTTCTAATCGCTGTTATGGGTGAAGCTGAAGTTGCTGCTTTTGGAGAGGAACCGCACATTTTCTGTCTCATATCTAGTTTCACCCTTAGGTCTTTCAGGCAGGCACATTAACCCTGCCACTTTCATATGACAAATTTGCTCAACAAAATATTGCTTCCTGGGTCCTTAGAAAGCCGCAAGCACTTAGTGGTTAGCCAGATAACTGTTTAAAACCCTATTCTATTCTTATTCTTGATTCCAGGGCTTTTCTTTGTAGAAAAAGCCCAGCAGGAACTCATTTGCATATTAGGCCACAATCCTGACACTAAGCCAGCCAGAGCTGCGTTCCTGTGTGTTCCTGCTAAAAAAACAAGGCCTGCTTGATTCTATCTAAATAGAATGCAATGAAAAAATAATTTTAAGTATTGTGTTGAAAGAACTGATAAGCCATTTCTTTGCTTAACTGGGAACAATGCATTTACGTCTGGAAGATCTAGGTGGGATCTCATGGCCTAACTTGGGTCATCTCCACATTGGTGATCTGCCCTGTGTTGGATGCTTTTGGAAAGCATGCTATGTCTCCCCCTTCCCCACAGCATTGTGGTGGTTTTGTGCACCACCTGGTTTTTCCTGGACTCTTCTCCCATCTTTCTCAAACCTGCTTTGCTGAGATATTTTGGGAAACATCACAGCAAAGCTGGGCTAAATGCCATGTGGGCAGGAAGGTCTGGAGGATTTTCCCATTCCCCCCTACACAGCAGCCACTCCCCCCCTGTTCCTGTTGTGGCCATGAGGTTTTTCTTTTAAATGGCAATTGGTCTATCGATATGATTTTTTTTTTTAAAAAAGAACCTCATAAAAGTCCCCTCCAGTAGTGGAGGGAGGGTACACCATGAGGACTGGGTGGAGGACATGTGGAGTAACCCACATCATTGCCTGTGCACTACATTGGCAGTTGCAGCAAAAAGGAGGCTTCTGAAGGAAAGTGCCGCTGTGCAGAAAAGCCCCAAATGATACACTAGGGCTGCTAACTGACTGGCACTTCGGGCTGACTCAGAGATGCCTCTGAAATTGGCCCCACAAATCCCTCCAGATGGCAACATCTGCTGCCCATCCCTGTCCCGTCCTCACCCCATCCTCCAGGCTCCTCAGAGTGACTCAAAAAGCTACTACTTTCAAAGTGGTAGCAAATCTTTGAGCCGACCACCAGTCGCTCCTTGCAGTCTGGAAACGGCAGGGCAGATGCGAGGCAACTTGACTGTGTGAAAGCACCAAGCCACCCCAAGCCACATCTGCCTTTTTTCCCCCTTAAAAACCATTGGGAGCACTTGAGTACATGAGTGCTTAACTTGTTGGGGGAAGAAAGAGTGATCTGAAGCATCTCCAGGTCTGGAGGCTGCCAGCTGCCTGGCAAACGGGATGCAGGCGCATTGCAGGGAGTGTGTGAAGGCTTCAGGACAGCTCTTTTTGAGCCGGCCCAATTCGGGATGCCTCCCAACCACCCCCAAATGCCTGTCTGTTAGCAGCCTAAGTGATCAGAAATGTTCTCAGTGTTCTTAGGAATCAAATAACAGCTGTGTGGGGCACTGATCCAGACTGAGTTGTGGCTTAATGAACCAACTGACCCCTTGCTTCACCAGTGGAAAGTGGAGCTCTAGAACAAAAAAAAAAAAGAAGATGGCTGTCCAGCCCCTTAGTCTAGTAACAGGTAGAGGGAGAGGGCAGGATTCAGGTTTGATTACAAAAGTGGGAAGGTTAGGCTTTGTTCACCTTCCAGAGATTTGAATTAGAGCCCTGTGTAGAGCCAGCAATCAAGGGTTGCAATCCCCTGTTGGGGGTAGGAGATCCCCTGGCTTGGAGGCCCTTTCCCCACTTCAGGGTTATCAGGAAGCAGTGGGGGTGGGGGTTGAATGTCCACTGGGTACTCCATTATACCCTTAGGAGACAAGTCCCCATAAGGTGTAATAGAGAATCAATCTGTGGGGTTCTGGGGCTCTGAGGGAGCTGTTTTCTGAAGTAGAGGCACCAGATATTCAGCATAGCATCTGGTACCTCTTCAAACCCTGCCAAGTATTTAAAAGATTGGACCAGGGAGTCCAATCCTATGAGCCCCAAAAGAAGGCCCTTCCATCCTCCATTATTTCCAAATGGAGGGAAGGCATTTATAAGGAGAATGGTCCCTTCAAATGTGATGGCCAGAGCTCTCTTTGGCGTTCAATCACACTTCTCACAATCTTGCTCCTGGCACCACCCCCAATGTTCCCAGCGTCGGATATTTCCTGAGTCAGACCTGCCAACCCTGGCAACCCGTGGAGGCTTGGGAGGATGGGCAGAGACATCAGAAATGTTGCCTTTAGGGCTGTCAAGACCACAATAGGAGTGCGGTATCCCCCACCCCTACTTCCTGTTGTCTTCTGCCACTCCAATGAAAGACTAGGCCTAGCAAGCCTACATGCCATAGATATTTGAGGAATTTCTAGCATGCTGTCTGACATACCCAGCAATGATGTTGCAGTGTTGTGCAGTGTCAGCACTAGGGTTGCCAAGTACAATTCAATAAATATATGCGTATTTTGGGGGTGGAGCCAGGAAGCTTTGGGAGTGGAGCCAGGAGACATTGGGGGTGGAGCCAGGAGCAAGGGTGTGACAAGCATAATTGAACTCCAAAAGGAGTTCTGGCCATCACATTTAAAGAGACTGCACACCTTTTTAAATGCCTTTCTTCCATAGGAAATATTGAAGGATGGGGCACCTTCTTTTGGGGCTCATAAAATTGGACCCCCTAGTCCAATCTTTTTGAAACTTGGAGGGTATCTTGGGGAGAGACACTGGATGCTATGCTGAAAATTTGGTGCCTTTACCTCCTAATCTAGCACCCCGCAGACCCCAGATACTCACGGATCAATTCTCCATTATTTCCTATGGCAATGTCTCCATAGGGAATAATAGAGTTCCCAGCAGACATTTCCCTCCTCTCCCTCCGCTTTCTGATGACCCTGAAGTGGGGGCAGGGCTTCCAAACCAGGGGATTCCCTGCCCCCACCTGGGGATTGGCAACCCTAGTCAGCACACCTCTGCCCCAATTTGCTCCCACTGTTACACAAAACAGCAGCAGAAGCCTGGGAGCCAGAAGTGGGTGGTTTCCCACCCGTCCCCCCTTTGCCCTCTGCAACTGATATTTGACTTTTAAAAACACTGGGAAGTTCCAGTCACAAATTTCTCAGCATCTTATCTAGTTAAGTACCTAAGTTTTATAAACAAATGACAGAACTTCTGTTTCCAAGGTTTCCTTTTCAGGCCAAGCACTTCCTTGACTCTTTGTAGGAAGATGGCAAAGAAGCTACAACTGAAAGCCGTCTGTCTCTTACTGACTCCCAGTGCTGCATAGCTGCTGTGAAGGTGCCACAAAGCACACAAGCTGGCCAATGCAGGCCACTATTTCTTATACCTTCTTTGAACGCCAGGGGTAAAAAAATTGCCCAATCAACCTCAACTAGCAAGGTTTCCTTTTCTCCTGTTCAAGAATCTTTACAACATTTCGCTATAGCTTAATGCTGTGAGGTCCTAAAGGGACACCTGCTGCGCTGCCTCTCTGAAAACAATGCACTAAGAGCTCAACTTCTACACACAGAGAAAAGGATCGGGCTTTACAAGGTTCTTTTCACATTCTGAAATTACTGAAAACACAGCAACCATTATAAGCTCAGCAGTAGCTCCCACACAGCACGGCCTGTTTTGCCCTGAGAAAGGGACAGTTAACAAAGTGACCAGACCTCAAAAGCTCTCTCTCCCCAAAGCTGTAAAAGTCCGCCCCCCCACACACACAGAGGTACACACAGCCTTTATTTGAATAAAATACTTTCCAAGTTAGAATGTGGTTGTTACCCCCTTTATGTTGCCAAGACAACCATGGAGTAGCCTAAAAGCAAGTTTCTGTGTGGGTCTTTTTTCTCCTGTTTTCTGAACAGAATTTGAACAGGGACTGTAATCAGATGAGGAAGTCCTTGTATCAGAAACATTAACATAGTCAAAGCAGAAGATAGCACCATTTTTGTCCTGTTTGGCTGGAAGCTGACTGGAAAGAACTAACCCTTGGAAGGCACAAAGGTGTAGGCCTCTAGAATGGTGAAGTCAAGGTCAGAGTTTACCTACCCAAGGGCAGGACAGGATCTACATGTTTTTTGAGGGGGGGGGCAAAATTAAAAAAATGATGCCCCCTTATGGGCCATTCTATCTTATGGTCCCATAGAATACAGTGGACTCCATACCCAATTTGGCGCCCCCCCTCCATCAGCACCCAGGGCAAGCACCCCCCCCTTTCCCCCCTAGATCTGGTCCTGCCCAAGGGTTGGATCATTGGGGTAAATGGGCCGAGCCTATGTGACCAGGGATCGAGCCCAGGGACAAAGCCAAATGGTCAAGGAACAGTGCCAACAAGGAAAAAACCCTTAATCCATCTAAGAGGTACAGCTCTCTCCCTAGGGTTGCCACCCTGTGTTGGGAAATACCTGGAGACTTTGAAGGTGGATCCAGGACAGGGGGGTCTGGGTAGGAGAGGGGCCTCAGCATGGTACAATGCTTCAAAGCAGCCATTTTCTCCACTGGAGCTGATCTCTGCCATCTAGAGATCAGTTGTAAAAGCAGGAGATTTCCAGGCCCCACCTGGAGGCTGGCAACCTTATTTCCCCCTCTCTCATTTTTCTCTCTCTCTGCTCTTCTCCTCTTCTTCTACTACATCACCTTCTGGGGTTGCCAGGCAGAGTTTCAAGCCTGCTACAAGATAGGCCCAATTCAGGAATGCCAGCCTCCAGGAAGAACCTGGAGATTTCCTGCTTTTACAGCTGATCTCCAGCTGGGAGAAATCAGCTCCCCTGGAGAAAATGGCTGCTTTGAAGGGCATGTACCATGCAGCGGCCTCTCCCCTCACTAAATCCCACCCTCTCCCAGATCCACCCCAAAGTCTCCAGGTATTTACCAATACAGACATGATAACCCTAGCCCAAATGAAACAACAGACCACCACTGGTGGTCATATACAGCTCTAACAGGTTAAATATATCATTATTGATCTGCAACCTGTGTTGGACATTGGTAGGCAAACCTTTCTTGTCCACAACCAGCTTCTGAACCTCAAACAGCTTTGCACCCACAACAATGCCCTTTCTAACCTTGAAACAGACTGGGGTCTGCAACAAACCAAGATGCCAACTATTTCCCCATATTCATTCTGACAACACAGTCACCAGACCTAGCAACACCAGCCATACCACCTTGTTCACTTGTTCATCTTCCAGTATTATATCTGCCATCAAATGGCAGCAATGCCTGTCTACTCTCCACATTGGACAAACAGGTGAAGTCCTTGTGTAAAAGAATGAATAGATATAAATCTGACAATAAATACCACAACACTCAAATAACAGTGGATAACATTTTAATCATTCCACTGCTGACCTAAGTGTGCCAGTCCTCAAACAGGGAAGCTTCAAAGGGAGATTACAACATGAGATTGCTGAATTTGAATTTATTCACAAGTTCAGAACAGCAGATCCCCAGGGCTCTCACTACAGATACTAATTTCTGTCTCCAAGCATTTCCCCTTTGCTCTAATCAAGCTGATTATTACAATGCATACTGTACTTCTGCATCTTCAGTTCATTCTTTGCAATACCCCTCCCACCTTCTGACTAGAAAATAATGACTCAGATCTCCATTCCTACTTGTATGTGTCAAAAGGATCTCTGTCTCTCCAAAATCTTGCTCTAAGGTGCTACCGACTCAAATGTAGCTGTTCACTTGACACAGTATCATTCCTGTTACACATGATTAAGTAAGAATATGTTGAGATTTCAGATATCTATTTCATTTATTTCTTTAACATATAGTTTTATTGTGATGTTTTCCATCATCTACAGACTTTGCAGAACAGGATTTTCCAGGTTCTCCCTCCTGTTGCAGCCTACTAAGCCCTGCCAAATATTGTTACTGGGGGTCAGTGAACACAAGAAGTGAACTGGGGGGGTGATAATCAGTGGAAATCACTAGCCCTTCTTTCACAAATGGGAAATGCTGCTCTGTTGGAGAAACTGTTGGTTGGATAAACCCCACTGAGTATTGTGCTGCATGGAATTAGAGATACAGAAGAATGTTGCATATTTCTTGATTCAGCTCAAACTTTGGTGGGTTCCTTTCAGTAGAAGTATGAAGATCTTCTTGGAGTCCCAGCTTTATGTGCCATACATTTGGAATTAAAGTAGTACTATCCCGAAACCCTGGGCCTAATTACCTCCACCCCAGAATCAAGTCATGTCTTGTCTAAGGAATTAAAACACTATGGCTATTGCTGAGAAAAAGAATATTTTGAGTCTACAGGCTGAGAAGATTTGCTAAGGTGCAGTTAAACTAGACAGAGCCAGTTACTAGAAAACCCAGTGCGTAGACCATGTGGGAGCAAGAGATAAGTTAAGCAATTTGTGGCTAAACTGGCCAGAGTTCAGAAGTTCATTCTGGGGGGTCTCTCTGTGTGAATGTCTGGAAAATTGGGGAACAGCTTAAGCAATATCATCCTCAGAGCAAAAACTGTTGCTTGAAATAAAGATAGTGAAAAGATGGAACCGGAGCAGTTAGGAACTGCTAAATCTTGTTTTAAGCCTTTTCTTCACACATACATAAAAATAGCTGGTTTGGGTCAGATGTGGTCATGAGGACACAGCCAGTGGCACAACGAAAGCAAAGCTAGGCATGCCTTTGGGTGTCTTCTTCCTGGCCACCCTTGAGAAGACCCAGCATGCTTTCCACAACTGAAGTAAACAGCTGGTCACCTTGTCATTTTGAGCTGGTACCCCCGATGCTTGTGGATGAGGTGATATAACATGTTGCTATGCTAATGTGTTCTTGTGTTTAATAAAGTAATTTGTAAATCTAACTTTTTATTTATTTGATTTGATTTCAGCTCAGAGTGGGTGACAACAATTCATAACTATACAATAAACATTTGAAAATACTACATATGGTAATGTTTGGTTATAACACAAAGTCTTGCTGGTAGAAGAAATTTGGTATGTTTATTTTTTCTTTCTTGTTGTAGAAATGTAACTGAACTAGTGGGGTTTTTTTCTATTTTTCTGTTGTACCCCTCCCTCTTTTTTCTCTTCTGTATTTCCCTATTATTTCTTTTCTTATACTTAAAACTAATAAAAATTTGCATACAAATGAAAATACTACATACATTAATAAATAGCAATAAAATAATAAAACAATATACACTTTACAATTTAAGATGACATAATTCAAATGGAGGGGCGATATAAGACATTTGAAGAAAGAAAGAAAGAAAGAAAGAAAGAAAGAAAGAAAGAAAGAAGGAAAGAAAGAAAGAAAGAAAGAAAGAAAGAAAGAAAGAAAGAAAGAAAGAAAGAAAGAAAGAAAGAAAGAAAGAAAGAAAGAAAGAAAGAAAGAAAGAGGGGGAAGCAGGGGGGGGGGAGGAAAGGAGGAGGAGGAGGCCAAAACTTGCTGTATGTAACAGCTAGGTGCCGGATACTGCCCTCAACCATAGGTCTAGCAGAACAACTCTGTTTTGCAGGTCCTGTGGAATTGTACCAGACCCTGCAGGGCCCTGATCTCTCTTGGAATAGCGTTCCACCAGGCTTGGGCTAGAGCCAAAAAGGTCCTCGCCCTGGTTGAGGACAGTCAGACTCTCTTTAGGCCAGGGACCACCAGCAGATTTTAATCACTTGAGCAAAGCTCTTTATGGGAGACATTCCAGGAAAGGCAGTTCTGAAGGTATTCTGGTCCCTGACCATTAAAGGCTTTAAGGTCAAGACCAGAACCTTGAACTTGATCCAATCCTCAATCTGGAGCCAGTGCAGCTGATAGAACACTGGTTGGATATGCTCTCTGAAGGGCATTTCCGTCAAAACCTTTGCAGCAGCATTATGGACTGGTTGCATTTTCTGATTCAACCTCAAGAAAGGCCCTATGTAGAGTGAGTTACAGTAATCTAGCCTGAAGGAGACTGTTGCACGGATCACCATGGCTAGGTCACAGGGTGACAGGTACAGGGCCAACTGTTTAGCCTGGCAAAGATGGTAAAACACCAGCTGAACCACCTTTGTGGTTGCCTTAGGTTGACCTCTCCCATCCTCAAGGAAGAATCTGGCACCTCAACACACTATTTGGAAGGATGGTGGCGGAAAATGTTTAGAACAATGGTGGTAAAAAACTCAAAATGAATCTGACGGACTATGCTATAGCAGGGGTGGCCAACGGTAGCTCTCCAGATATTTTTTGCCTACAACTCCCATCATTGGCCATGCTGGCTGGGGCTGATGGGATTTGTAGGCAAAAAACATCTGGAGAGCTACCGTTGGCCACCCCTGCTATAGAGCTCATTGAAAGACCTATGAGGTGGAGGTGACAGTGGCAAAGAAATGCTACGTCTCTGCTAACCATTGCATCATCAGGTCTGCACCCCACTCAGTTGTTTAAGATATTTAGGCAGTTGTTTCCTCCAAAGTCTAAGTCTAAGTCTTTAAATTCTCAGGAACATGATTGGTTGTGATGCTTTTTGCTGAGAAACTCTTTTTCTGTAATATAGCTTAGATGCTAGAAACCTCTAATATGTCATCCATTTATGGATCTTTTTGTATGTATGTCAATGGAATCTTGGAATCTATGAAAGCCACTCACACTCTGGATCCTTGTCCATTCTGGTTACTGAAGCCATGAAAGGAACACATCAATGCATCCGTCTTGTGTAGGCTTCCCAAATCCCCGCCTAGCCGGGGGACCCCCGGTTTTGGAGCCTTCTCCCTCCGCTCGCCAAATCTGGAAAGCGGGGGGGGGGGGGAATGGCGTCTCTTCCCACCCAGCCCCAATCCCAGCAGCTTCTCCTTGCCCTTCCCACCCAGCCCCGATCGCAGCAGCCTTTCTTCAGTTTTCCAGGCTGCTTCCCACCCCCAATCAGCTGCTGGCGGGGGGGGGGGGAGAGGGAGCCCCGCCTGCAAAGGACCATGTGCCTTTGCACCTCCGGAGGCTTGACTTGAAAGGCTTCAATTAGGATGGTGTGTCTGTGTTTCTGTGAAGAAGCTGGCAGCAAATGGTGAGTAGAGAGGCCGATCCGCTGCTTCAGACTTGCCAGAAAGCGGGGGGGGGGGGGAGAGGAAACGTCTTCATTATTCCCTATGTGATCGATTCTCATAGGTATAATGGGGAATTGTTCTGGAGGTTTCGGGGGCTCTGGGGGAGCTGTTTTTTTGAGGTAGAGACACCAATTTTTCAATATAGTATCTAATGCTCTCCCAAAGTACCCCCAAGTTTCAAAATGATTGGACCAGGGGGTCCAATTCTATGAGCCCCAAAAGAAGGTGCCCCTATCCTTCATTATTTCCTATGGAAGGAAGACATTTAAAAAGGTGTGCTGTCCCTTTAAATGTGATGGCCAGAACACTCTTGGAGTTCAACTATGCTTGTCACACCCTTGTTCTGGCTCTGCCCCCAGTGTCTCCTGGCTCCACCCCAAAGTCCCAGATATTTCTTGAATTGGACTTGGCAACCCTAGTCTTGTGGACCGTGCTATCTATTAAGGTATTTGGAGTTAGAAGCTAGAAATTTAGGATGTGCTTTGATTGGTTTAAATAGTTCCATGCTATTCAATCTTTACGTCACGACCTTAAGAGTAATCTTTCATGGTTTTGCAGTAGGCTGCCATCAATATGCTGATGATATCCTAGGCTTCCCAATACCCAGGTCCCAGTGGGGGATCCCCCATTTTTACAGGCTTCTCCCCACCCCCAGCCAGCTGGCCGGTGGGGGAAGCCCCGCCCCCCACAATCACCATGTAGTTTTAGAGCTCCTGTAGGTCCATTTTTAAAATATGTGCCTTTAAGGCTGAGCAGGAAGCAGGAAACAGGAAGGCCTTTGGAGAACGGCCCCTCTCTTTGTTTTGCTTTCGTTTTCAGATGAAGTCCTGCAGGAACAAGACCCAGTAAGTATTTGTGTGTGTGAGAGAGGGAGGGGGCAGGGGATTCCCTGGTTTGGAGGCCCTCCCCCCACTTTAGAAAGCGTGTGGAGGGGGAAATGTCTACTGGGCACTCTATTATTCCCTATGGAGAACAATTCCCATAGGGAATAATGGGGAATTGATCCACGGGTATTGGGGGCTCTGGGGCGGCTATGTTTTGAGGTAGATGCACCAAATTTTTAGTATAGCATCTAGTGCCTCTCCCCAAAATACCCTCCAAGTTTCAAAACGATTGGACCAGTGGGTCCAATTCTATGATCCCCAAAAGATGGTGCCCCTATCCTTCATTATTTCCTATGGATTTTAAAAGGTGTGCTGTCCCTTTAAATGTGATGGCCAGAACTCCCTTGGAGTTCAATTATGCTTGTCACACCCTTGTTCCTGGCTCCAACCCCAAAGTCGTCCTGGCTCCGCCCCCAAAGTCCCCAGATATTTCTTGAATTGGACTTGGCAACCCTATGATACCCAGTTCTATACTTTTGCATCCAAATGGCCAGTTATGTTGTAGAGATCCTGAACCAATGCCTTACTACTGTGGTTAGATGTCTGTGAATGACCTGAAAACAAATCCTGACAATGCTGGTTGAGAAGGCTGAAGTCTTGAAGGATATTATGCTTCACACTTTCAGTGGGGTCTAGCTGACCCTCATGGACTCCGTTAAGAGTTTAGGATTATACTGGATCCAGCTTTAAATAAATAAATAAAAGTAATGCATATTAAGGATCACTGCAGATTCAAACAAGAGACTAATCTTTGATAAACAGGAGCAGCTGGAATATATGAATCCTGCTCAACAGGGCTTTTTTTGTAGAAAAAGCCCAGCGGGAATTCATTTGCATATTAGCCCACACCCCCTGATGTCACCATTGTTTCACATATGGGCTTTTATTGTAGAAAAAGCCCAGCAGGAACTAATTTGCACAGGGCTTTTTAAAAAGACAAAACCAACAGGAACTCATTTGCATATTAGGCCACACCCTGATGTCACCATTGTTTTGCACTGGGCTTTTTTGTAGAAAAAGCCCAGCAGGAACTTATTTGCATATTGGGCCATGCCCCCTGACACCAAGCCAGATGGAACTGCATTCCTGTGCATTCCTGCTCAAAAGAAAGCCCTGTATTTGCATATTAGGCCACATTCCCTGAAGCCAAGCTAACCAGAACTGTGTTCCTGTGTGTTCCTACTCAAAGAAAGCCCTGCTGCTCAATATGAGTTTACTTGAGGGTGAGTTTACTTGAGGGTTAGGTGACCCTCTGCTGACCTCATCTTCCTCTACTCCTGATTGCAGCCTCACGTGGTTGCTTTTCATTCAAACATTAAGTCCTAGGAAACTTATGGGGACATCCACAGAATGCATAGTTTGGTCCTCCCAACTCTCCATGCTTCCAGCAGATGCCAGGAATCCATTGACTGTGAGTAAAGAGTGCAAACATTAACTAACAGAAAACCAAATTAAGGCATCGCTTGCATTTCACACTGCCCCTGCTTTGGGCTAATTAGCAGAAATTAAAACTCGCACTTGTCAGCCTTAGCGGAATCACACCGAAATCATTCTGGAAGTGGTTTCACAGTGTTAGGATAACATGAAAATATTTATATTTCAAAAGCTGCACTCACCTTAAAGCCATTAAAATATTTTCTTGCAAAGAAGCCAGCTCAGACCCACTGATCACTTTCACAGCTGCGCTCGACTTGGATTTATGGGAGTTAAATATACTGAAGACATATGGTTGGCTGCCTTCACGCAATTATATCCCAGCCTCATAGTACAGCATGGGGATGCTATGGACTTTTATATGTTCCCCGCCCATTTTCTGATTACAATGAATATGCCCCATAATTTCTTACCTTCGGTTTTTCTGCAGTTATTCCTTATGATTGTGACAAACTGGAACTGGTAATTCAATGACATTCCATGTTACAAGGCATTATTGGCAGAAAAGTCAGCTGTGGGTACTCCAAGGCACCTTTTGAACACAAGGCAACGTTAGGTTATTTTATAATAATAATCATGACAGTGAGCAGTTGATGAGGACTGTGGGAGAATGAAGTCTTGGGCATGCATAGAGCCCAGCGCAAATGCCTGTCTGGCAGTGCAATCCTATACTGAGTTACTCCAGTCCAAAGATTTCAGAGGGCTTAGAATGGAGTTACTCTACATAGGACTGGACTGTAAAAACACCTGTGCTTCCATTTTGAACAAATCTTAAACCATGTGCTCCTTTAGGAGGATAGTGGCAAAACGTTAGCCTATATGATCACCATAGGTTTTGTCTAACATAAAAGAACATCTTAGTTAGCTAGCAGCACAGAATGTATGTATGTTCTATGAAGAGCCTTAAGTTTACATCCATCCACTTTAAATTCTTTGAGTAAAAGCAGTGTTTTCTGTGAATGGAAATATTGACTTTTTAGGTACAAAGTTTCATTTTTTAAATCGTTCTTGCTGTCATTTATATCTATTATCTGGTGCTGCTTAACCATCACTTTTTCTTGCTCATACTTATTTCTCCTTTCCAAAAAAGTTTCATGTGATCAGGGATGATGTAGTGAATACGATAACATCAGGGTGCTGTGTAGCCAATCAAATTTTAGTGATGTCATTAAAGGCAATCAAATCTGAGTTAGAATTAGGTCACTGTATTCCTGGATCAGTCACATGATGGCCTCAGCCAATCAGGGGCCATGTAGTGATGTCATTGAAGCAAAAGAAGGCTATTTATAGCAATTCTTCCTGAATAGGTGAAGCATTTGAAAGTGTGTGTAGATCTCAGTCAGGTGTGTGTAGATTTAATTGTCCTGCCTGCTATGGATACTGAACTAGGGTTGTGTAGTGGTTCGAGTGTTGGACTCGGATTTGGGAGACTCAGGTTTGAATCCCTCCCCACTATGCTGTGGAAGCTTGTTGGGTGACCATAGGCCAGTCACACACTCTCAGCCTAAGCTACCTCAGTCACAAGGCTGTTTTGAGGGAAAATGGAATATGACAATATTACCTACTTTGGTTCCCTGTGAGGAGAAAGGCAGGGTATAAATGAAGTACTAGATATGCACACATGGATATTGGATATTCTGGTCACCATTCAGTCTAGGATTGCCACATGAACAAACCCTGCTCAAACCCTGGGCCTCAGTTCAAAAGGGGAACCATGTTCTTCTCCTTCTGTTGTGTTGCTCACTCTCTTTGTACTGTAGCTCACAAACTGGCAGTTGAGTGCTTCTTAACTCAACTCTGTGAGGGTTTAAATAGGGCCATGTAGGTGCTACAGCCCTGTCGCCTCTTTCCTCTGGAAGTGAGGTCAGCCATGAATCTTCTTCCTCGGTTTGCCAGGCATCCATGATAACATTTTCCTGGCCTTGCAAGTTCCTAGTGTTTTTGCCAGTTGCCATGGAAACAACCCTACTGGCCCATCATTTCTGTGCCTGATTCATTGGGCCAGCTGTTCCTTCAATATGGCAGCCCATCTTTAGACATGGGGGGTACTGGGCACTTGCCTATCCCCTCTATCACACTGGCAGGGGACCAGGAAGGGCCTTCTACTGGCTTCCACCACTCTGGTAAGAGTCTGTCTGGGAGGGCGGCACCTACCCACCCCACCCCCCCAACCAACCCCTGTGTCTTCCTTCTTAACAAACTCCTTATATCCATGATTGACGAGACCAGATAACCCAGGCAGTATAACAATAAGGGGATCGACAAGGAGATTGACAACAGGCTGGCAAAGGCAAACCGTGCATTTGGCCGACTGCACAAAAGAGTGTGGAGCAACAAGCATCTGAAAAAAGGCACAAAGATCAATGTTTACAAAGCGGTTGTGATGACAACCCTCATCTACGGCTCCGAATCGTGGGTTTTATACCGTCATCACCTGCAACTCCTTGAGCGCTTTCATCAGAGCTGCCTTCGCACCATCCTCAACATCCACTGGAGTGACTTTGTGACCAACACTGAAGTCCTCAAGCGGGCGGAGGTTACCAGCATCGAGGCACTGCTGTTGAAGACGCAGCTGCGCTGGGCAGGGCATATTTCTAGGATGGAAAACCACCGCCTTCCCAAGATTGCCCTGTATGGCGAACTCTCCACCGGCCATCGAAATAGAGGGGCACCAAAGAAGAGGTACAAGGACTCCTTGAAGAAATCCCTTGGCACCTGTCGCATCAACCATCACCAGTGGTCTGACCTAGCCTCAGATCGCAAAGCATGGAGGCACACCATCCACCAGGCTGTCTCTTCTTTTGAGAACGCACGCATAGCTGGTCTTGAGGACAAAAGGAGATTGAGGAAGAATCGCACTGCTACAGCACCAACCCTAAATCAGACTTTTCCCTGCAGCCACTGTGGCCGGACCTGCCTGTCCCGCATTGGTCTTGTCAGCCACCAGCGAGCCTGCAGCAGACGTGGACTATTGCACCCTTCTTGAATCTTCGTTCGCGAAGCCAAGCCGAGAGAGAGAGAGATAACAATAATGAGTTTATTGTAAGTGCTCAATAAACAAGTGGTTTTAATTATTACTGCAACAGTGAAAGTGGAAAACTGGTAAAGCTGGTGCAAAGAAATAAACACCCCTGGTGTGACTAAATGTTCCCTTCCTCTAATGCCAATAGACTCACCACCCCTTGTGTAAGGGAACCCTCCTGCTGAATCCTGTCTCCAACTCAGCCTTTCCAGAGAGAACACACTTTTCTCTAGCTGGCCTTTTATTGTTTTCCTCCCAGGACCCACCCCCTCTGGGCAAATTTTCCCTTCAAAACTGCTGCCAATCAGAGGGATAGAAAGGATCCTGGGAAATGTAGGCTTGGTTACTACTCTGATACTGGCTTCCCTGGAGTCTGTAGGTCTCACTAAGCCTAGGCTCATGACACCCTCTTTGGGTGAATCTGCTTGCACTGAGTGGGTTGAGGGGTTGAAACCCCAACAAGTGCATCAGGGGATAGTAGCATGCAAGCTTTGTGGCCTGTTCACACACAGGTATGTTACAAGTCACCCCAAACTAATTTTAAAGATAGCAATAATCATTGAAGGCAATTTCCATATCTATGAACTAGGGTTCCCAGCCTCTCACTAAGGGTGGGGTTTCCCCTGGTTTCCCAACCCCCAAAGAGCTCCATTGGCACCTAATGTGACTGCTGCAATGATGTCACCCAGAAGTGATGTCATCACAGTGGACATATTGTGTGGGGGATGCTGTAGCATTTGGGTAAAACTCTATGGCACCATAGTTTTTACCCTAAATGCTAGAGTGTCCCTGCACAACATGCTTGATGCAATGACATCACTTCCAGGTGATGCCATTGCACCGTGAATGCAATGAGATCTGTCCCCCACTGTCATCCACGTAGGACCTGGCAACCCTACTATGAATATATTCTTGAGCTTGTGACAGAGAAGCACTGTAATTGTCACCATAAGACTTCTCACACTAATGTTCTGTGTCTTGTCAAAATAAACCATCAGCAACCAAAGAATGTTGTAATTAAATGTCTCCTAGGAATAGTGGCTGTTATGGATACTCTTAACTATATTGTGAAATGCCATAGGTTACTGAGAAAGATTAGAAGCCTGGGGTAAATTTCCTTTTGACATTCTGTTTTCCTATCCACCTCTCCCCACTACTTTGGGCGTGCATGCACACACACACACACACACACACTTTGTTTCAAGTAACTTCTAAGTTATAGCATGTTTAATATCTGCCATGTTCCTCTCTCTACCCATAGTTCAAAAATGCATATTTGTATTTCCTATGAACTGAAGCAATAGGAAAGTGAGTCCATTTGGAGTTCTGAGAATACTGAACCCTCAAATCTACTCCTCAGTTTGTGTTTTTTTTAAAGCGAAAAGGCCCTGTGGTTCCCCATAAACATAAGAAATAAATAGATAAACCTACATAAATTGTTGTCCTTCGTATAGTTATACCCGCTCATGACAGAAACAATGTGTGCCTCACCCAGCTAGGACCCTGATTATAAATGCAGAATATGAGCTGCCACACCCATATGTATTTGGTCTGTAATAGGGTTGCCAAGTCCAATTCAAGAAATATCTGGGGACTTTGGGGGTGGAGCCAGGAGACTTTGGGGGTGGGGCCAGGAGACATTAAGGGTGGAGCCAAGATCAAGGCTGTGACAAGCATAATTGAACTCCAAAGGGAGTTCTGGCCATCACATTTAAAGGGACGGCACACCTTTTCAATTCCTTCCATAGGAAATAATGAAGGATAGGGGCACCTTCTTTTGGGGCTTATAGAATTGGACCCCCTGGTCCAATCTTTTTGAAACATGGGGGGTATTTTGGGGAGAAGCACTAGATGCTATACTGAAAATGTGGTGCCTCTACCCCAAAAAACAGCCCCCCCAGAGCCCCAGATACCCACAGATCAATTCTCCATGATTTTCTATGGGAATAAATCTCCATAGGGAATAACAGTTCCCAGCAGACATTTCCCTCCCCTCCCCCCGCTTTCTGACGACCCTGAAGCGGGGGGAGGGCCTCCAAACTGGGGGATCCCCTGCCCCCACCTGAGGATTGGCAACCGTAGTCTGTAAATCCCTTTATTAAGACACTGGCACTCGGAGTCAGAAGCGATACCATTCTGTCACCTCAGGGTTCTACCACCCTCACTCATCCTTTTAGGGCCATGGTTCAGTGGGCTTTGCATGCAGAAGGTCCCATGTTCAGCCACTGGCATCTCCAATTCAATGGATCAGGTGGCCATTGATGTGGACCTTGGAAAGTTGCTAATAGTCAGTATAGACAAGAATGAACTTGAAAGACCAATGGCTTCATGAATTTGTTGTATATTAGCGTTGCCAGCTCTGGGCTGGGAAATTCCTGAAGCTTTGGGGGTGGGGCCTGAGGAGGGTGGGACTTAGGGGCAAAGAAGGGGCTCAGTGGGATATAATGCCACAGAGTCTACCCTCCAAAGCAGCCATTTTCTCCAGGAGAACTGATCTCTGTAGTCTGGAGAACAGTTGTAACTCCAGGAGATCTCCAGGTTCCATGTGGAGGCTGGAAACCTTAATTCATGTATGCGTTCATTGTGTTTGTTATGTTGCATGTTTTTGTTAGGCCTTAGGCGACCACTAGGATTCCTTCTGATCTAGGAAGGGTGAGCCATTCAGACACACTGAATGCGCTTGTGTGATTGGAAGTATTTTATTCTATTGTATGCTATAGAACAGGCAACCAGTTTAGGAGGGAACAGAATAATGCCTTCCCCAGCAAGGCCATCTATACCAGGGGTGGCCAAAGGTAGCTCTCCAGATGTTTTTTGCCTACAACTCCCATCAGCATTGGCCATGCTGAGTGGGGCTGATGGGAGTTGTAGACAAAAAATGTATGGAGAGCTACCGTTGGCCACCGCTGCTCTATATTGTAGCTACAGTATACTGCAGACTTAGCAGTCAGACCCCTCCCACAGATGGGCAGTTTGGTGTTTAGAGAGAGAAAAACAAATAACTTTCTTTCATATCACCCCAAAATCATACATAGACTGCACTGCCTGGCCTAGCAATAAAAACAAAATGGAGATGACCTGAAACAGGACATGGATGTCAGCCAGAGACAAGTCCAGAAGACCCGTATTTTGGCAGGTGACAAAAGTGACAAACTAATGCTCTTTCTCCCCACGTCAAAAGAGATGCATAACTTAAATAATGGGCATCCCCAGAAAACATTACCTCATCCACACCCAGTCATACCTCCCCCTTACCCAGTCATCCTAATTAGTGTTATTCATACAACCTGGCAGCTTCTCCCATCCTGTACTTAAGGGTCACCAACAGGGCCAACCCTGCCACTAAGCAAACTAGGTGATTGCCTAGGGTGCTGTCCTTCTGGAGGCACAAAATTGGGTGCCCCCCATGTGACTTGGTGACATTATCAGTGCGGGGGCGGGCACCAGATGTTAGCCTTGCCTAGGGTGCCACACAGTCTAATGCCAGCCCTGGTCATCAAGCAATGTCAATGTCTATAGTCAAAGCAGGTAACCCTGTCACAAGTTCCCCAAGGACTTAGTCCACCTTTGAAAACCCAATCAAAATATTGTTTTAGGGGCAAACATGTCAGATAGCCTCAAGGAGAATTGTCCCTGTAACTGCCAGCACTCTGCTTCATAGAGTGTGTGTGTTCTCTATGCCATACAAGTATCCCCACTTGTGGGTAGGTCCTTCCCTCTCTTCATGAAACGCAGGCTGTTTTGCTGACCTCTGCAGACCTTTCCAAAATCTTTCTCCCCGCTCCTCTCTTATTTCCCTCTTAGTTAGTTTGTGTGTTTTCTGTGTGTGTTTTGGTCTTTTATAATAAATATCTTTCCAATTGAACTTCAGACTGGTTTAGTTTGAGAGTTCTCTAAGAGAAAATCCTGGTATACATAGGTGGAGATCCCAGTTACCTGCCTCTCACTGTGTCTCCAGCTAAAGCTAAATCCCCCAAACTAATTAGGAGACTGCCAGTTTGGGTAACAGCAGGGCTTATGGTCTGCTTTGTAGGAGAATTGTCAGATGCAGCATTGGACAGTGACCTGATGCTGATTGCAAAGATCTGTGTACCTAGACCATGGTGGTTTTAAAAAAATAAGCAAATTAAAAATTTTCCCCTTCCAATGAAAAGAGCTGAAACCTTCTTCTTGCAGCTACTCCAGTAAACAAAGGCAGCCCTGTATTTTGCTCCATCAGACAGCAAGGTATGTCAATCACTGAAGCACATATCTAACATGTTTGGTAGTACTAAAATAAAACCACAGCAGGCATCTAATACAAACCTGTCTGTAGGGAAAACACTTTTTTTTATCCCTTGTCAGTTAGTATCTGGTCTGTACCCCAAAGCAAAAAGGCTTATATTCCTTCTGCATCTTTAAAAATCTGTTCTAATGTAGTTCTGTGGGTTCTCATTATCCTACACCAGTGTCTAAACCAACTAAGCTTTTAGCTGCATTGGTGATCCGCAGCACTGAATTCTCTAGGCTGTTTTTTTGTGAGGGGAAAACCTTCTGTTTTTATATAGGAAGTTAGATGATGGTGATGGTAATGATGATGATGATGAATTGTCACAATCAGATATTTGACTGGTAGATGGTGTTCTGCAATTTGAGATCTAGCCATATTCTTGGGAATTGCAGAGGTACTTTCACAGGATACTTGCTGTTCCAAGCAACACTGTTTTCTGGAGCTGAGCTGGTGTTATTTGTTCAATGCCCAGAATATCCAGGTGTTCCTTGAGACTTCTAGACACTGTCCCAAGGATTCCAATGACAACTGGCGCAATGGTCACCTTCTTTTCTCAGTGATGCTCTATTTGTGGGTCCTGTTTTTTTGTGATTTTCTCCTTGTCTTTTCTTTTCTATTCTGCTGTCTCCTGGGATTGCAGTGTCAGTTACCCAAACCCTATTTCTCATTTCCCCCCTACAATTGTGGTATTGGGGGAGTATACACCAGGTGTGTATCCATTTGTAATCAGAATTCCCAAAGAATATTTATTTTATCATTCTCCATAATCTTGTTTGATTTGTACTCCCATGAATTTCTGACTGATTTTAAGCCATACGTTTTGTAAAAATTCCACTGCAACATAGCTGCAACTCTGTCATGATATTCTTTATAGTTCAGTTTGATCAATTTTCCTGCAGGCACTCACCATGTGGTCAGCTGTTTCATCCTTTGTCTTGCAAAGTTGACATATGCTGTTATCACTGGTCTTCTGAATCTTAGCTTTCATTCTTTTCATTTTGTGCCTGCTCTTGTGCAGCTCTAGAATAAGTCCTGTTTCTTTCTTCAAGTGCTCATTTTGGAACTACTTCTAGGTATTTTTACTATCAGCTTTATTCTCTGTCTTTCATACATTGCCCATGCAAGTGCTTTTCCTTCCAGTTGTCAAAGTGAGTTTTGACTGCAAACTTTTTGTAATCTCTTGGTTTCTGTAACCTTAAAGAAGCCTGCCTTGTACACTTCAACTAGAAGCTTCTCTTTGCTGTTCTTGCTATAGTCATTCAGTGCTCCTTTTTCTTCATCAACTGCTTGCTTAACTTTCAGCTAATTCCACCTAATTTTTGTGGTGAGTAAAGACAAAACATAACTTCTAGGATAAATCAATGGTGCGGTCTCATTTGGAATACTGTGTGCAATTCTGGTCACCGCACCTCAAAAAGGATATTATTGCATTGGAAAAAGTCCAGAAAAGGGCAAGTAGAATGATTAAAGGGTTGGAACACTTTCCCTATGAAGAAAGGTTAAAACGCTTGGGGCTCTTTAGCCTGGAGAAACGTCGACTGCAGGGTGATATGATAGAGGTTTACAAGATAATGCTTGGGATGGAGAAAGTAGAGAAAGAAGTACTTTTCTCCCTTTCTCACAATACAAGAACTCATGGGCATTCAATGAAATTGCTGAGCAGTCAGGTTAAAATGGATAAAAGAAAGTACTTCTTCACCCAAAGGATGATTAACATGTGGAATTCACTGCCACAGGAGGTGGTGGCGGCTACAAGCATAGCCAGCTTCAAGAGGAGGTTAGATAAAAATATGGAGCAGAGGTCCATCAGTGGCTATTAGCCACAGTGTGTATATATATATATATATATATGTGTGTGTGTGTGTGTGTGTGTGTGTATAATTTTTTTGGCCACTGTGTGACACAGAGTGTTGGACTGGATGGGCCATTGGCCTGATCCAACATGGCTTCTCTTATGTTCTTATTAGGATATAGTGAATGATACATCATCATCTTGCAAGCTTTGCAATCTATTGATTCTGCTTGTTTCCAGTCAATAATGCCAGCTGTGTAACTTAGAACTGGGACTGTCCATATGTTAATTGCCCTTACTGTGCTGCCTCCATTTAATTTTGTTTGCAAAATCTTTTAAACTCTTTGGTAATAGTCTTTGGTTGTATTTTTCTTAACAAGGGTATCTTTGATGTTGTCATCTTCCAAAATTTCAAGATATTTGTAGTTTTCTTCAAAGCCCAGTGTTTTGATGTTGTTTGGCATCTTGATTTCTTGTTCAAAGATCTTTCCTCTGTTCATTGCTAATGTCACACATTTGTCAAGGCCAAATTCTATATCTTTGCTGAATATTTGAACTGTATTTGGCAAATATCAGTCTCTGATTATATGACTTTCCATAAATTTTCCAGTCACCATATACAGTAAGAATGAAATCTTTTGGCCTGTCTTTGCATGCTGGTAGCCTAGTCCTGTGCTTTTGAAAGGTATGATGAGAGGTATTAGGGCAATGACAAAGAGCAGTGGTTGTAATGAGTCCCCTTGGAAAATTCTTCATTTGATATTAACGGTTCCAGTTTCTTCTCCATTCACTATAAGCCTGGTGTTCCATTTATTCATGACCTTTTTGATAAAAGTTATTAGAGTTTTGCTGATGCCTATAATTTCTTGTGTTTTTAGGATCCATGTATAGGGATGGAGATGGACTGGCTCACAAAATAAAGTTTGTGGTTCATGAAGTGATGTTCGCAAACTGAAAAGCCACCACAAACTTTCACAAATTTTAAGGCAGTTTATGGTGGCTTGTGAAGAGCCATTTAAACTCCTGGTTTCTGCTCACTGCTGCTTTTGGCAGGGAGCAGAAAGAAGTCACAAACTGATACAAACTGGTTTGGTTCATGAATCAAGGTATCAGTTCTTGGTTTGGTTCATGGTTCAGCCATGAATTGAGCTGCAAAAATACAATTTATGCCTATCCCTATCCATGTATGATGTACTGAATCAAATCCTTCTTGTAATCAGTCCAAGCAACAGTCATTTTGATTTTCTGCCTTTTACAACATTGGAAGACTGTTTTATCAATCAGTAACTAATCTTTAGTGCCTCAAGATTTTCAGAAAATTCCTTTTTGTTCACCAGAAAGAGATGAATGAGTCTCCCTGGGGAGAGTTTTGGTGCCATGACCAAGAAGCCCTCTCCAGGGTTGCCACCCACCTAATCTCAGAAATTATGCCTTAGAGTGGTGTCTATATACCTTTATTTGACCAAATTTTTGTACAAAAAAAGTCTTGCTTTTACCAATGAGATATACTAGATATAACTGAAGGCATTTCAGAGGAGAGCATACAGCAGTGATTTAGGCCTAGAAAGAGAAGCAGAAAAACAATACACAGAAGACTGAAACATCAAATGCCCAAATGGTGTTTATTATCCTACCAATATATGAAAAGCAAATGAGGTATTTTAAACATAGCTGTTCACCAAGGATATCACCTGCAATTAAAAATGCCCCATTAAATGTCTGTGTGAATGTCATCATTAAAAATAAACATACAACTGAATATTGAGTTATGTAGCTTATCATTGTAAGCATACCCTGTGTGAGAGCCACACTAAGAAGTTCTGTCATCCTTTTATTTATTTATTTACTTCATTCACAATCTACCTTTCTCGCCAGAACTCCAGGGAGATTACAAACACGGAGACAATTCAATCAGACAGCAAAGACCCCCGATGTAGTACTTGGAACCAAACTCCTCTAAAACCGTGATTGTGCTTTTTCAGTTCTTAAGTACTGAAATGATTACTGTGTAAACATGAAAACAAACTTTTCACACCCAGATTCACACTTTGCAATGCTGTGAATTACAACATGCATAATGACATGTGTAGTATGCGATGCTAATTTTGCATAGTTTTTAGATAAGAGCTAAGTTGGCAGGCAGAATGCACTCAAAATGTGCCTATACTTTGTGTGGTTCTCGATGCACATATGGAGATTCCAGAAGCTCATGCTTTCCTGTTTGCTTCAATGCTGGGCAATATTCACTGTGCACAGATGTGATCAACGGCTTTGACTTCTCAATAAAGTCCAGATGAGAGATGGCTAATTCTGTATTCTTGGGCTCGCTCTGTTCTTCTGACGCTAGTTGAGAGGCTGTGGAAATGTATTTAGTTGCACAAGCTGACCCAATCATGAAAATGGAGATCAGAGTCCATAATAAAACTGGCAAAATCTAGCAATATGATGAAGGATGGAAAGTGCAATCAAGTCGTAGCCAATTCATTATGATCCCATAGGGTTTCAAAGCAAGTGTCACTCAGAGGTTGTTTGCCATTGCCTGCTTGCCTCTGCATAGCCACCCTGGACTTTCTTGGTGGTCTCCCATCCAAGTGTTAACTGGAGCCAATCTCAGAGATGTGATAGATTGAGCTAGCCTAGGCCATCCAGGTTGAGGCATCTAACAAGGACTTCATAATTAGGGAATGCATATGTTTGGATATAGGATCAGGGGTGGAATTCTAGCAGGAGTTCCTTTGCATATTTACAAAAGCTCTTGGAGGATTGGCTACATCAAGGGTGTATGGCTTAATATGCAAAGGAGCTCCTGCTAAAATTCCACCCCTGTATAGGATTATAAACTAATATGGATGGTAAATCATGGCATGTATGTTACATTCAGCCTCTAAACAAAAATGTAACAAAGTATGGAAAACTTTATTTCTTACCACTTGGAGACCTGCTGCTTTTCCTGACAAGTGAAAGTCTGGGCAAACATTTTACCATGCACTGATTAAAATTTTGTAGGTTTGCCACAGGTCATATAAAACTACTCCAAAGGCTGGTTGTCAGGCTGCCAGTTGGCTCTCTGATCTCCAAATGATGCTGTCTCTTACACTTTCCTTTGGCATGTAAGAGCCAGAGCAAAAATCATATTCTTTAGAGGTAATGGGCACAGAAATTCAATTAAGTGGGGACTCATGAGGACTGGGAGTTACTGACACACCCTTATGATAGACTGGTAACTACTGATTTGAAAAGCAAATACTATGCTGTTATGTGAGCCCCACACCCCCAAATGGTGACAAATTCCAGAGGTAGTGTTTACCTGAGTTCTCTTCGGAGCAGAGAGCACTAGAGACTTACGGCATCTCTGTAGTATTTACTTTATTTACAAATTCACAAGTAAAGGAGAGATGGAGCCAAATACATAGTAGACATTTTTCTTTTTCTTCCTCCAGGGAACTTAGGCTAGCCTATGCTGTTCTCCCTCCCTCTTTTTCATTCTCACAGCACCCCTCTGAGAATAACTGACTTTCCTGCCCTCACAGTGATGGCTGCTTTTTGAGGTCAAATTACACATCTGATGTTCCATTTGTGGAATTCCAACATAACATGTAGATTAGCACTAATACTCCCAAAGCAAAGAATTATTTTCTCTGATCTCTCTACACCGAGCATTTTGTAATGCCGAGGAGAGGCATCACAGGGATCAAATAATGCAAATAGCATTCCAATACTTTTCTCCTTCCAAAGTCGAGCTTACTTTATTCCTGCTCAGAAAGGCCAGATCAGTTCCAGTTTTCTCCGTTGTAACTATAGAACAAAAGTGGGAATGTGGGGGATGGATTCTATAATGAGAGTATGATTTAGTTCCTAAAGAATGGCATGAATTGTGTGATGGATTCCAGACTGAGAGAGAACATGAGCTCTCTTTTTAATATATGTTTAAATGCCCTGCAACAAGTGATGTACGTGCAGTTAATGCTTGAAGTTCATGCTGCCTGTGTCCTGATTTCAGAATCTCACTTGACCTGAATGTTCATTCCATCAGCCTCAATTCCTCAGCATCAATCAACCTGGAGTGTGTTAAGTGCCATCAGGTTGCTTCCAATCCTATGAATTAGGGTTCATAGCAACCCTATGAATTAATGACCTCCACAATGTCCTAGTTGACAGCCTTGCTCAGGTCTTGGCAACCCTATGAATTAGGGTATGGCAACCCTATGGATTAATGACCTCCAAAATATCCTAGCTGACAGCCTTGCTCAGGTCTTGCAAACTGAGGGCTGTGGCTTCTTTTATTGAGTCAATCCATCTCATGTTCAGGCTTCACTCTGCCACCAGCATCTTAACTCATATTCCAAAGCTTCTACACTGTCTGTCTGGTCTTCTTAAATACTCTCCTTCTGCTCAGTAGACTGCCAAAGTAAAATTGGGAACTACATAAAATTGGCTGGTGAATGTTAATGTCACTGGGTCTCAGTATGGGTGCATTGGGGCACAAAACAGGCACACTACGCCTGTTCATTTTCCTTATGTGTGCCTGCTCTTGTTTGGGGACATAACCCTGTTTCTTCTTCCACTGGAGAACACCATTCATCCCTTTCCCCTAAACTGAAGTCCAAAACATTTTGTGGGTTGCCAGAGCTTTTTTTAAAATAGAAAAAGCCTAGCAGGAATTCATTTACATATTAGGCCACACCCTCTGACCAAGCCAGATGGAACTGTGTTCCTGTTCATTCCTACTTAAAAAAAAAAAAACCTGTGGGTAACACTAGCACAGGAACAAAAAGCAAATGGTATCTGTGAGACATTTTATCACCTTTCTTTGCTTGATTGCTGACTCAGAAGAGCACAGATCTCATGTTAAAATACCCCAATCTGATTTACATATTTTGAGTAGAACAGCATGTTAGAAAACCTACTGCCTCTGTGCCCTTTGTTCCATAGATCTTCCTTATTTTGACCCTTGCCTCAACTATATTTCACACCCTTAGTTCTGAACGGTGGATGAATGCTTTGCGCCAATTTATCTCTCAGCCCAGTCCACTGACAGCCATGTTTCTTTAATTCCTTACATTTTCTGTTCCATTTCCTATGTTATGCTATTTATTATTTTCATTCTTCTTCTTCTGGACCTTACCAGCATGAATTGTGTGTGTGTGTGTGTGTATTGCTTAGGATTATGTGTTCTGGAAGTTAAGCTTCACACACAAATATGAACATTAAGCTGATAATGAGTTTAACATTCAGAATTCTAATTGCGTTGGTAGACACACCATTGAAATTAACATAATAGGAGGTCTGCAGAACTGAAGTGGCTAGAAAGCTCTACTAGAAAACTTCACCCAGTGCCCCCAGTGTCATTCTGAAAAGTTTTAAAATCAGAAGAGTACCTGATTGCATGCAGATTAAAGAGGTCTTTTTAAAAAAAAAAAAAAAAAAATCCACCTCAAAACTGATGTATAAAATCATTATCACTTGTATCTCAATGACACTTAAGCTCAAAGTGAAAGGAGAGAAGGAAATGGGAGAGGCAGATGTACTTCTCAGCTACTGATGACCTGAAGAAATCCACTCAGGAGGGATTTGATGGTGCTCCAGCACTGAAACCTGAAACTTTTCACATCTATATACCAAAGCTTGTTACCTTGCACTCTGCGGCCCCAATCCATAGATCCACGTGTTGCAGCAATTGTGGAAAAAATAGTTTGAAGGAGCAAAGTGCTGGCAATGTATGTCACTAGGAGAGAACATGAAATATATGATACAGAATGGAGGTTAACAGCATTAATTTATTTGGTGGTGGAAAGTTGCAGCCAACTTTTGGTGAACCCTGCCCCCCCTGGGGTTTTCTAGGCATGAAATGAACAGAGATAATTTGCCATTGCCTGTTTCTGCAAAGTGACCTTGGTCTTCCCTGATGGTCTCCCATCCAAGTATTACCCAGGGTTGACCCTGCTTAATCTCTGAGATCTGATGAGATCAGGCTATCCAGAGCCATTAATTTTTTAATAAAGCAGAATACTTCTGTTATGAGAACTCAATATAACGGTCTACAATTGCCCATGCTCAGGCTTTTTCAGTGGGTACCCAATGCCTGTGGAAAAGCCTCTTGGAAGGGGTCAAGGAGGCTCCTACCCTCTTGGTTGTCCAGAGACAGTTATTTCAGTCTCAGCCTGGGTGAAGTGGAAATATCCTGATGGTAGGGGTATATATGTGTTGTCTTGATGTGCATTGTTTTAGCCCAGGGGTAGCCAAACTTGTTTAATGTAAGAGCCACATAAAATAAACATCAAATGTTAGAGAGCCACAAGACATGAATGTCAGATGTTTGAGAGAAAGGAAGAAGCTTCAAGATGGAATTGGATAAACATATGGAGCAGAGGTCCATCAGTGGCTATTAGCCATTGTGGGTATTGATTGAACTCTCTGTCTGGGGCAGTGATGCTCTGTATTTTTGGTGCTGGGGGGGGGCAGTGGGAGAGCTTCTAGTGTCCTGACCGCACTGATGAACTTCCTGATGGTACCTGGGGGTTTTGGCCACCGTAAGACACAGGGTGTTGGAATGGATAAGCCATTGGCCTGATCCAACATGGCTTCTCTTATGTTGAAGGAAGGAAGGAAGATGGTGGAGAGAGAGGTAGAAAGAAAGCAACTTTAATTTAAAAAGCGTTTTCCTTACTACTGGCTGACTTGGCTTGAATAAGTGATCTAAAGAGACAAATGCCTTCACCCAACTGGCTGATGGAGTGGTGGGGGCTTCAAGAGTCACACAATATGTGTGGCTCCCAAGCCACAGTTTGGCCACCCCTGTTTTAGCCAGTTGTTTTATATTGTTACCTATCTTGGGTCTTAGTTGCTGGGGAAAAGGTAGGTGTATAAATATTTTTTAAAAATAAATAAGCTCCTTTGAGATGAAGAGACTTGGATTAGTTTTGTTCAGCAACCATAACTGATTAGCAGTGGTATCCTAAGTATGACTTCTTAGAATTCTGGTGATGAAAAGTGCTGTTAAGTCACAGCCTATTTATGGTGACCCTGTAGTTATTCAAGGCAAGAGACAAACAGCAGTTGCTTGCCATTGCCTGCCTCTGAGTAGTAACCCTGAACTTTACTCCCATCCCATTCTCCCATCCCAGTACTAACCAGGTTCAACTCTGCTTACTTTCAAGATGTTTTATAACAAATGAATATTGTGACCACAATGACTATTAATAATTATTGAAAATTACAACAAACTTTATCGTAATAATTATAACCCAAGCAGTCCATAGAATATCCTAAGCACTCAGTCCCATCTTACAGACAAATACATTGGTGGACTCAATGTCCATATGGCTTCTATTAAAAGCCTCCAACTCCAATATGCAAATTTAGTCATAAAAGGATGTGCAATCCTCATTTCTTAATCCCATGAAATCATATTGCAGCAGGGATGCCGACTTTTCTCCCGTTTCCAGAATCCTTCCTCAGGCAAGGGATTGATCATGAATCCAGTACACAGTAAAAGTTCACTTGGTTCCCAGGGTTTCCACAAAGTTTCTATTCAGGCAATACGCTCAAATGGCTCAAGGCGTTGACTCAATGTAGGACCAAACTTTTTGTATCATTATAGACAAAGATAAAATTACAGAGGTTTACAGAGTTGTTGTGACTATTGTTTATTTGTTGAAAATTTGTGACATTTTGAGAATATATTTTGTATCACTATTAATTCATTAATACGCCCTTATTTTGTATATTTGGTATTTGGTAGTCATATTTACAAGGTACTTACATTGTTCTGCTTTTGGCAAAGCTGCTGAAAAGCAGTCACAGAAGTGCCATCCTGCAACTGTGTCCCATTTCTCCCTACCTCTCTCTGACTCACAGCAGGCAGCCATATTCCCTCAAATGCAGAGAAAACCGTCTTTTGTATTCTAAACCAAGGCTGTTTATTCCTGTCTTCTCTTCTTGGCATAGCTCAGTATCCGTGTTCCCCGGTGCAACTTAATCTCCTAAAACACCAAAATTGTTGTTTTAAACCCTTATTAAGAATGCTTTGTACACAAGAATTTCATTTTTAAAATGTGTTTACAAGACACTCAATGATGTGCGAAATTATGCAATGATTCCATAACGGCGTTTCATTAATTAATATTTTAATCAAAGTGTAATTTGATATTTTTAGGTTATATTTTAGGACACCTGCACCCCAATGCATTATGCTTGGTATGTGGGGGACAGTGAAAGATATTTTACAAACTGCTAACTTTAACCAGTGCTCAGAATGGAAAAGGTGAGAGGAACAAAAAAATCATACAACTGAAAGCATTAAATAAATCAAGGTTTTTATGCTGACACATAGAGCTTAAGGATCTATGGGGCAGAATTAGTATCATGGCAACTTGGAAACTTCAACTGGTCCAGAATGCTATGGTTTAGCTATCAGTGGGGGCTAAAGCATGTATGCATATTGTTCTTATTCTGCAGACACTCCATTGGCTGTCCATTTGTTACCAGGCTCAGTTGAAGGTATTGTGCTATCACATACAAAGCCCTTCATGGCCTTGGCTCCTCTTCTTTGCAGGACTGCGCCTCTCCCTATGCTCCTTCACTTATGCTAGCAGGGACCTCTGCCGGTGCCAACATGCAAATGGGTAAAGCCAACAACTTCTCTGTTTTGACCCCTGCATTGTGGAATGGCCTGCCCAAGGAAGGCCTTCTGCAAACTATGCAAAACTGAATTATTCAAGAGAGGTTTTCTACACAGGTAACAGGGTTGCATTGCAGAAAACGGTTCACAAACTTCCCCGGGTAAATGATTGGAACCATCATGCTCTATTCTGCTTGGTCGTATAGTTTGGTGTAGTGGTTAAGTGCATGGACTCTTATCTGGGAGAACTGGGTTTGAGTCACTCCTCCTCCACATGCACCTGCTGATGTGACCTTGAGTCAGCCACAAGTTCTTGCAGCACTGTTCCTCTCAAGAGCAGTTTCTGTCAGAGCTCTCTCAACTCCTCCTACCTCACAGGGTGTCTGTTGTGGAGAGGGAAGGGGAAAGGAGATAGTAAGCTGCTCTGAGACTGCTTTGGATAGTGAAGGGCAGGGTATAAATCCAATCTCCTCCTCCTCCTTGTAAAATCCTATTATGTAACCTCTGTACAGCTTAATGTGTCATAAAAATACTTCTGCAGCGCTTCATTTCTTTCTGGTGGTTCCAGACTTCTACAATCCTAATGTGTTGGTTATTGAATGTCCCATTTTGTTGATTGTATTGACAAACTATGTGTGATCCACCTTGAATTCCTGTGAGAAAGATAGACCACAAACAATTTAAATAAAAATAATAAAATGAAAAGACTGAGGCCTTTTCTCACAAAAAGTGGGGGAGCTGGTATACCTGAAACGATCCAGGGAGATGAACATATGGAGCTACCTTATACTGAATCAGACCCTTGGTCCATCAAAGTCAGTATTGTCTACTCAGTATGGGTCCATCAAAGTCAGTATTGTCTACTCAGACTGGCAGCGGCTCTCCAGGGTCTCAAGCTGAGATTTTTCACACCAATTTGCCTGGACCCTTTTTTGGAGATGGCAGGGATTGAACCTGGGACCTTCTGCTTACCAAGCAGATGCTCTACCACTGAACTACCGTCCCTCCCCTAATGCTATTTGAGGAAACCCACATGTTTCTGGGATGCATGTGGGTTTTTCCAACAGGCCCAACAGCATCCCCTGGTACTGTTTCAGGCTGGAAAAACAGATCAGAAGTCTGAAGCCCCAGGAACTGAACATGGGCGGTGTTACATCTGACAAACCCAGCCTCTGTATTCCATAATGTGTGAAGAGGCAATGCTTCTCCATACAAACATTTCCTTTCATCTAGAAAACTAAATGTCAGGGAGAAGAAAGATTCTTGCCTCACTTTAAGTCTGATGTTGGGTGGTCACTGCTGGAACTCGAGAAGATGGGGACATTCCCTGCCAGCCAAGGCTAATAGAATTTTAAATGAGTATTGATAAAGCAATCTCAAAAGCTGCATCTGCAAAAGAAAAAAATGTCATTTAAAATGAGCATGGAGGAAACATTAGTGTGTCATTGAGCCCAAGAGATCCAGAAGAGTTTTTAAAAAGGAATGGAGCAATGCAGCGCAGATGAAGTAGAAGGCAGTTTGAATATCTTAATTTATAATTTGCCTTTTCCTCTGAGGGCCTCATGATGCATTACATTTTCCTCACATCCTCCCTGGGTTTGCCACTGTCAGTCATGTATGGCTTGCAAGTTTTGTGCATTCCCAGGCATGTGGGGTACGCAAATTGGGTTAGGACCACAGTGCACAGAGAGAAGGGAAATAAGCCTTCTCTCATGCCGTTTTCCTATCCTGAAATGACTCCCAGAGAGCTGCTGTGTGCTCTGCTGGGATAACATGTCTAGCCATCAATACATGTAAGTTTCCCCAGTAAGGCAAATCCTAGCTCCCTGGGGCCATTTTAGCTTGGGAAAATGGCATAGGGGAAGAAGGCTTAAGCTCTTTCTCCCCACATATTGGTGTCCTCATCCAAACCAAGGACCCATGTGTCTGAGAATTGAGTAAAACATGGCTGACATGCAAACAGTGGTCATGTGGAAGCACCATTAATGAACAAGGCAGACTAGAAATGAAGTAAGTAAGTATGTAAACAAAGGGCGTTTTCGCACTTACCTTTTACTGGCGCGACCACCCTCCTCACGCCGGCGGATCTGCAGGGATTTCGCACCAGAAGCGCCGGCGCAGCCAAAAGAGCCGGCAACTTCCGTCGCGGAGCCAGCTCAAACGGAAACCGCCAAGAAGCAGGAAAACGTTTGAGCTGGCTCCGCGACGGAAGTTGCCGGCTCTTTTGGCTGCGCCGGCGCTTCTGGTGCGAAATCCCTGCAGATCCGCCGGCGTGAGGAGGGTGGTCGCGCCAGTAAAAGGTAAGTGCGAAAACGCCCAAAGAGTTGCAGTGTGGCACATTGCTGTCCCTCCTGGGACGTGCTGAAGAGAATGGAGAACATCTCTTAGTCTCTTTTCTCTGAATGTGGCTTGTGACTCTTCTATTCCCCCTCTGTTAAAAACAACAACAAACTTTGGCCTGCCTTCTCCCTTTCTCTTCGCTTCCTGAGACAGTGGAAGAGAAAGAAATAGAACAGCTCTCACCACTTTTCTAAGCTTCAGATATACTCTTGCATGCCCAGAGGGGCAACTATTGCAGTCTTACACAGGTGGAGACGCTTGCTTTTGCAAACCTGTAGAAGACCATGAGGCTAGACAAGTTGGTGCATATGTAACAAAGATGGTTTCTGTCCTGTGTAGAATAGCCATATCTTCAAGAGCCATCATCTCTGCTTCTGTGCAGCTGCAACACCCAAGAGTGATTTGGAGGCTTGGAATGGCCACAAGGAGTATTTCCAATTCTAGGTGTCATAGCAGGCAGGCATCAGCTTTCTTCCACACCCAACCTTGTGCTTCTCTAAGTAGAAAGGCTGATTTATGGTGTTCAGTAGCATTTTGGTACATGGGATAGAGGGACTGAGAACACATATTAGTTAATATGTAAGAGCTGACCAATCATAAAGGTAAAGGTAGTCCCCTGTGCAAGCACCAGTCGTTTTTGACTCTGGGGTGATGTCACATGATGACGTTTTCACGGCAGACTTTTTAGGGTGGTTTGCCATTGCCTTCTCCGGTCATCTACACTTTACCCCAGCAAGCTGGGTACTCATTTTACCGACCCTGGAAGGATGGAAGGCTGAGTCAACCTTGAGCCAGCTACCTGAAGCCAACTTTCGCCAGGATCGAACTCAGATCGTGAGCAGAGCTTGGACTGAAATATTGCAACTTATTGCATGTAGTAAATAAATTCCACCAAAGAGGTGTATTGCAAAAAAGGTAAAATTTACATTTATTGAAATGAATTCATATTCATGCTGCAGTCAAAAGGAGAGACAGAAGCCAAGTCTGTTATTTCCTATCACATATGGCCAGCTACTTCAGCATCACATATGTGCAAGTAAGAGTGCGTAACTTCTAGAGGAGAGACCTTTAATATGTTTGGTTCCTTGAATAGCTATGAGGAGAGAGAGAACAAAGGGCATGGGAAGAAAAGAGGCTAGGAGAGCAGCTCCCAGGTTAAGGCAAATGGGGCATTCCATTCATTACGGAGATAACACCTGTACACATCTGGAGCAATGTAGCACTTCCTCAATGTCCAGCCATGCTAAGTTGCCTTGCTCCAACAAGAGATTCCAAAAGAGGCCTACCCAGTTGTTGTTTTTAAAAAGATGAATGAATTTCTAGTTTGTTTTTTTTCTTGTGGAAGCTTTCTATAATTTGGGCTCACACTGCAGTCTGAACTAGGTTTACCACCTCATCTTTTATTAGTATGAACCAAGCCTTAGAAGTAACCTTTTCCAGCTAAATTATCATTCCATCATTAGCATACCCAATAATAAATGGAATGGCTTGGACCAATCACAAAAGCAGCAAAAACAGACAACTCATTGATAGGATTCTGTATAATTGAAGAACCACCCATGGATGACAACCCACTCACCTCCAAAAGACTCCCTGTTTATGTGATGCATATAGATCCTGTTTGTAAGAAAGATCTTCTGTTTGTAAGAACGAGCCAACATGCTTTTACTTTACAAATGAAACTGGGGACTGGTACCTGGATAAATGTGGGGTTTCAATCACATGTTGAGCTATACATGGATTAAATGCAACATGAAAATTACTGAACAGATACATTTTTAAAAAAAATCAGCACTGTACACAGGTAATGCATAAATTCACTGTGACTTGTGAATAGGGCTTTGTAAATTAACCAAAAGAAAATTACCCTAGTCTCTCCCTTCATTTAATTTTTTTACCAGTAGCCCTAAATCAAGCTTTATATATGAAGATCCTTAGTTCCGCTGAACAATTTAGGACTCTTAGTACTGCACTTAAAATGCAAGTGCTGGGATGTTTGCATTTTAATTATGCAGTTAGAATAATCGTTTACACTTCTCTTTTCAATGGCCAGATTGAAAACAGCAGAATGGTTGAGGTGGCACCCTAATTCTGCACTCATTTTTGCTCCTAGGATTTATACCAAATGCTGGATATGTGTCTTTTTCCTGATTATTATTAGCAGAAAAAGCAGCAAAATACATTTTTTGTTCAAGATACATTAAGTCAGATACATTTCCCTTTTAAATGCTCATTTTTAGATGCTTCCCCCCCCCAAAAAAATGCAAGGTTGTTTTGTTTGCTCCCCCCCCCTTCCATTTTCTCCCCAGACCTGCACATAATATTGATTTAGGAGGTTTCAAGTCCCCAGAGAAAACATGGCTCATCCTAGTGATTATGCTTTTGTATGTGACGTAGGATGAAAAAGGATTATACGTGCCTAGTGCGGGAAGAACAATCAGCATTCTGACTAGCAAGAGAAGAGAAAAATTAAAGTGCAGCAGAAATAGATTAGAGCATACTGCAGATAGAAAGAGAACTTTGGGCTTCCTTCTTCCAAATACAGTCAGAGAAGTTCATCTAGGGCAATAATTTTAAGGACAAAAGTCTGTAACGAGGAAATTGGAGATTGAAAACACCTTGAGGTTTGCAATTGCTAAAAATGCGTGCAGCGTTTGCTCTCCCTGTGTATGGACAGCTCTTATTTGTTTCTATATTTGGCACTGACTCATCGTGCCATAGCTAAGCTATGCGTGCGTGAGATGTCAGGTGCACCAGAGTTTACATCATCTGTCATGCTGATGCATGAAATTTTTAAACCTGACCTTGACAACAATTCAGCAGCATGAAAAGGCAAAGGGCAAACATCAAAATTTCAGGCAGAAATGAAATCACATCGTTGGAGAGAACATTTCCCAGCTGGAAGCTCATCCCCAGAATTTATTTAGAGGATTGGTTAAAAAAGAGAGAGAGACAGAAAATGAGTGAGTGCAATTATATTTATTTGCTGAAAACCATAGGTCAGCACAAAACAATGTTCATTGCAAACGACAGTCAATTAGCTGTGCACTACTGTGTTACTCCAGCCTAAGCCTGTTGAAATCAGGGAACTCAGAAGAGGTTAAATTGGCATGGGATTGCACTGCTAAACAGATTAAAAATAGTAATTTTACTTCGAATTAGGTTTTCAGTTTCTTTTCCCATGTAGTGGTACAGACATTTGCATACTTGTTCAGAATTTTTTTTTCTGCATTTGCTCCTCTAGTGTAGAACTCCTGAACATATGACAAAGATGCCCTACCTGTTGTCATGATTTTGAGGACATTTTCTGAGGTGTACACTGCTAGTCACACAAGTTGCTAGCCAGGCTTCTTGGTCTCAAAATTACTGGTCCTCAAAGCGGAGAAACACCAACAAGCTTCCAAAGAAGCTCAGAAAGAAAGCTTCCAACAAGCTTCCAAAGAAAACACAGTCTGAAAACTCCCCCTCCTCTCGCAAACGCCCAAGTTAGTGAGTACATTGTGTTAAACCTGGTCGGTAGGTTTCAAGCCTTTCTTCTCTACTGACACTCCTTTGTTGTTTGAGAAACTTGGCAGTCAAACCAATATAGCAAGGGGCCTTTGACCAGAAGAAATGTTCAGGAAGCAAACCTAAAATGTCAACAAGACCGACATAGAAGACACAGCAGTCTGCACAGGAAATGCTGGGAGGAAAGCTATGTTGTTGCTATATAAGCCTCCTCCATCTCTAATGGACTATGTTCATTCTAGCCCTGGTACCAGACTTATTATGGACTATGTATCCTCTTAAGCACATGTATCCTGCTACACAGGACTTTCAGCCTTTCTTGAGACCAATCAATCACAAGGGTTTCAGCTCAATAGGGGCATTTACTCTGTGTGAATCTGCATCAGTGTTCCTTGCCAATTTCCAGCCATCTTCCTGCTTGATACCATTCGTGCATGTTCTACAGAGAAGGACTTCAGATCACGCTTCTCTCCTGAACTGCTCAGCCTGCAGATCCTAACTGCATTCCTGTTTCTGAGAGCCATCAAGCAGTCTAGAAGCCATTTTCCTGTGTTGTCCTAAAACAACAATGTCAAACCTCTCTGGACGCCATAAGAGCCAAGCAGGAGCCCCACATACTCAGGATACATCTTGGAGATGCAAATGGGGAAGATGTTATCATAGACTCGTTAATTTCATCCTCTCACCTGGACAAAAGACTTTTCCTGCCATACAGCAAAAGCAGTTATGTACACAATACAACTTCAGCCAGGACAAAGACCAGTTCCAGCCATGGAGATTGTCTCCGTTGTGTTTAGCTTTGGTGTCACAATAGGAAGCAATTTGGCCTCAGATTATTCCATCATGTTTCTTTGTTTAGTTAGGTAAACCCATCATAACTCACTAATCTTGTCAACCTCCTGGGAGCCTGCCCCTTTTGGTGACATCAGGGGTCACATATACTGGTGTCATGTAGTGTCATAAATCACCTGACCTCTGTCATGGGTCACCTGATATCATGGCCCAGGGATATGATTTAGGATATCTTACAGTACCCCCACTTTGCTATCTGAGCCATCCCCAATTACCTAAATTGGGCTCTATTATGTTGAGTGACACTGGTTGTCTCTTGCTCCTCCGTGTTTTCACTACTGGACCATTCTTTTTGCAGTCTTCAAGATAGGTAACGTATAAGCCATGTATGTCTTTCCCTTATATGTTTCTCTGTGTAATTTTCATCTCTATTTTCCTTAGGAACTGTGTGATTGATGAGTGATTTTAGTTTCTTGTATGTTTGAATAATTTTCTAATAAAACCAGTTATAGTTTACCAAAATTCTTCTCATTATTTAAAACAGAAATTCTTGGGAGTCCACCTCCTGTATATACAGGTTTCTGACCCCGCTTAAGTTGGCCATCTTTGCCCATCAGACTAATTCCCCAACCTCTTTTGAGGGTAATTTGACTTACAGCTAGTAACCTCACCAAAACCATGCCTCCTGGCTGGAGGACAAAATAGTACCACAAATTAGATAACAAGGGTTAAGCTACCCACCACTTGTGCTGGATACAAAATAAATCATGCCAAACCAAGTCCAGGGGAGGGGGATGGGTTTGAAACAAGGAAGACAGGAGCAAACAGTGAACTAGAACAGGCATGTCCAACTTCGAACAGGTCGTGATCTATTTTTTCCAGACAAAAGTGCTGGTGATCTACCACCATGAAAATTAAGTTTCAAATTAGTTTCGAATTAGATTTTAACCCACCAAAGTTGGGTTCCACTGCCCCCTCTCCATTTACAATGCACCTTCTGTCATTTACTGGTAAGCAAAATAAGCAAAAACAAAACAGAGACGAAGATCCAGAAAGAACTACGAACAGTTTTTCTTAAATTTTTATTGTTATAACTTTCTTTACTGTCTTACTAACTTTCTTTAACTTTTATTGAGTAATTTGTGTTAAATGCAGGTCAAGTATTGATCCAGGCTGATCTTGCGCAATCTTTAAAACTTCGCTCTTGCTAATTAGTGAGATGTCTGAGCCTACATTTCATCCACCAGCTTTTTGAAGTTGGGTGAATATTGTGTGAGGGCTAGTCTCAGGGAATCCTGGAGATGTTCATCTGTCATGTTGGAATGCAGTGTACTCTTTGTCATTTTCAGATGGGAAAATGCAGATTCACACAAATAAGTTGAACTGAAACAGGAGTGTACAGCTTCACTGCATCTTCTCAAGTTGGGAAATTTGTCTCTAGGCACTAGCTTCCAAAACGATTCTTGCTCAGCATGGGTCTTGAGAAAAATGTTATTTTTAAGGGTTACTATTTTGTTTTCAAGAGATGCCTTGTTCAATGAGTAATTTTTACTGATAGCAGCTGCAATTCCTTAATGTCCATATCTGCTTTGAATGGGTATGACAAGTATTCCACAACTTTTTCAATTATTTGGAAGTCACAGAATCTTTTTTTGAATTCCTGGATAACAGAGCTTATTTCTGTCACATACTTCTCGTTCTGAAAAACAAAATTTGGATATTGTCCCAGATGGTTTTGCATATTAGGAAAATGATCAAAAGTGTTGTTTGCAAGGTCAGCCATCATTAGCTCAAATTGCTCTTGTAGGATGAAACTGTACTCATCATCTCGCCAATGCATTTGTTTTTACCTTGTAGTTCAATGTTCATATCACTTAGTTCGCCTGTAAAGTCAGTGTGAAATGCCAGATCACATAACCACTCATCTTCCAACTCTGCTTTGTCATCTCCCCTCTCCTTCAAAAACCTTCTTATTTCCTTCAGCAAATCACGAAATCTTTGCAGAAATTTGTGCCTACTTAGCCACCTTACATCTGTGTGCAAAATGATTTCTGCTGTCCCTTCATCAAGAGTAAGACTGAAAAGCTGTCTTTGAAGTGATCTTCCACGAACTGAATTTACAATTTTGAAAGTGATGTCCATGACAGTCTTTGTATTGAGTCTCTTGCTTGCCAAAACTTGCTGGTGAATGATGCAGTGGTAAGAAAGGAAATCTGGAAAGTCGTCATGCTGTCTACAGAGGCCTATGAAACCGTTAACCTCACCTGTCATTTCTTTTGCTCCATCAGTAGTGATGGAAACAAGTTTATGCAATGGAAGATTACACTTTGTTACCAAAGAATGGAAAAAGCTGAATATTTCCTGACCGGTAATTCTCCCTTTTAAATAAATCATTCCAAGTAGTTATTTAACACTGAAGTCTTCAAAAACTATCTGGATGACTAGTAACTGGGCTATGTCTCTTATGTCTGTAGATTTATCCAGTTGGAGTGAGAAAGCAACACAAACTGAAACATCCTTCAACAATTGTTCAGTTGTGTCTCCACACATCTTTTCTATTTGCCGCATGACGGTGTTTCTTGACAATTGTGCATCTTGAACAGCAGCTATGATCTCTTTTTTATTCTTAATCCTTCTAAAAGATTGTCTGCTGCTTCAAGAAAACAATATTTTACAAATTCTCCTTCATTGAAAGGTTTGCATTTCTTTGCAATCAGGTTACTGACCTTGAAGGATGCCATGGTTGCATTGACTGAATGTGACCTTGGCTTCGCCATCAACTGTTGCTGTGCAGCCAATTTAGATTTAAGTTCTTTGAGCTTCAGTTTACGAATTTCACTTTTGGGTGGAAAATCAGCATCAAACTTATTGCTATGCAGAGCCTTATAATGACACTCCAGATCACCCTTTTTGGGCAAGGATACAGCAGCATTACAAAGTAGACAACAACACTTGTCTTTCACCATGATGAAGAAGTAATCCATTTCCCATTCATCATGAAAGTGGTAGGTTTTGCTCTTCTTTGGAACACTCATCTTTGTTATACTGGGGTGGCTGGGGTGCTAAGTTAATCTGGTCCAAAACTGTCACTGTCCCAAAGTATTACAGATCAACAGGAACTGAAGACCTCTGGATGATGCCAAAACCACACATGCAGTTCTAAAAGTAAAAATAAGAATTCATCATACTGGCACCAATAATCAAATACCGCTACACCAAACAATGATCAAAAAACCCCAAACACCTGTGCAGCAAACCATGAGACCAAGTGGGGCTGGTGATCTACCTCTGACCCCTCCGCTATCTACTGATAGATCGCGATCTACCTGTTGGACATACCTGAACTAGAATGCATGTCATCTGGTTTGTCACATGTGAATGAAGCAAGCATTACAATAATGAGGGGGAAACCCAACCCTTGTTCAGATTGCTGCCCTGTCTCCTCTCCTACTTAAGACTTCTCTAATACTTCTTACAAGAGTGCCAGTTTCATGGACTGTCTTACACACTCAAATACTTACTAGTCAGGCCCATCTAATTAGCATAATTTTAGATAATATTTTTCCAAACACTGATGTCAGATATAAACTTCAATTGCGAAATGGAGAAAAAATGCTAGCAAAACAGCGGATACACAGGAAGGGATTAATTTCTTGTTAAAACGAACTAGGCAATGACTTTTTAGTTATAGTATGGTTCCTAGTGGATGGAGTACCTTGCTAAAGCCTTGAAATTCTCAATGAAGCAGAGAGAGCTAAGGGACAAACCAAACATGATGCTAAGTATTTAGTTGCACAAAGTAGTTATTAGCATGTGAACCTGCCTTATACTGAGCCAGATTACTGGTCCATCAAGGTCAGTATTCTCTACTCCAGTGGTGCATTCACACTACACTAAATAATGTGCTTTACACAGTAAAAATCTGACTGTAAAATTATTCAGTGTAGTGTGAACAGGGCTTTTTTTGTAGCAGGAACTCCTTTGCATATTAGGTAACACACAGGGCCTACTATAAACTTCAGGAAGATTGGCTACATCGGGGGTGGGTGGGTGTAGCCTAATATGCAAAGGAGTTCCTGCTACAAAAAAAGCCCTGGTCCCTAAAACCTTTGTGAGCCTATGTGCACCTTTGGAATTCTGACACAGGATGGTGAGCACAGCCACAAGATGGCTGCTGCAGGGGGTGGAACCACAGACTGAGGCTCTCCATAACTCAAATAGGAACTCTTCTTCAACATTTCAGATAGAACTTCTGCTTAAAGGGGCAGATTAATTAAATGATTTTTCTTACTTAGTCACAGCTTACCTTCAGTCACACAGTGAAGATCTTTTTGCTGTGCCAGCAGCTGTTACCAAAGCAATTTTTTAGAACCTGCACTGCCAATCAGAATCCCAGCTGGGCAAAAATATCACCTGATCCCACCCACTTCCTTAAAACACGGAGTGGCAGGAAAAATGCCAGTTGGGGACCTGGTTGGACACCAAGTGGGGGGGCTGCTTTATTCAGACTGGTAGTGGTCACCAGGGTGTCTGATAAAGGTCTTTCATATCGCCTAATACCTGGTCCTTTTTAACTAGGAGGTTTTTACTAGGAGTTGAACTTGGAACCTTCTGCATGTTAAGCAGATGCTCTACCACTGAGCCATGACTCTTCCCTAGCAAAGAAATAAGATGGGTACCCATATTATGGTATATTATGCAGTTTATGTTCCTCTATATAATTATTTTGCTTTCACTTGGACCCACATCTCCTACGTCATTGGTGATGCCAGGTGAATATTCATGACACATTTGTTTGTTCTCACCATGAACATATATGAACATATGAAGCTGCCTTATACTGAATCAGATCCTCGGTCCATCAAAGTCAGTATTGTCTACTCAGACTGGCAGCAGCTCTCCAGGGTCTCAAGCTGAGGTTTTTCACTCCTACTTGCCTGGACCCTTTTTAGTTGGAGATGCCGGGGATTGAACTTGGGACCTTCTGCTTACCAAGCAGATGCTCTACCACTGAGCCACCGTCCCTCCCCATGGTGTCAAGTTGCTCCCATGTTCCTATTCACAGGCTCTAATAATTAAATAGCAGTATTGCACTTTTCTTCTTCTCATAGAGATGTTATGTCTATAACAAAAACATGACAAGCTTCAATGGAATGACTGCAGCATTTCCTTAAGTGGAGGGGGGGAGGAGTTCTGCCTGTTGTTCAAGGTACAGATCTTGTGTCCTGAAGAATGGGATTGACCTCCCCATTTTTCATGCTTCCTTTCGGAACAGCTTTCATCTTAAGTAAAAATGCCTGAGACTGTAGCCTGAAGCTTCACAACAAAAACATGTTTATTTCCAATGAATACATATTAACCAAAACTAACAAGTCAAATATCTCTTCTAGAAGATGCTCAGGTTTCTGCTTTGATGAACCTCAACAGAGAGATTCAGACTTGGGGAGAACCCAGCAAGAGTATCTCTTTATATATATATATACACACGCGCGCACACACACACACACACTTTATAGTGTGGTCAGATGTTACACTAAAAGCAGATGTATCACGCTCCAATTTGAACCGCCCAATTTTGTATCAGCACATTTCTAATCAAATGACCACTCCCAAAAGAGAGCAGTCCCACACTGGTCCCGTATTTGAATGATCAGGCATTGCAGACCTGTATCGCTTCTTCCTTGTGCTTGAAATAACAAGCTCCAGCAAAACCTGGAGTGGAAAGAGAAGCAAACACGCGCACACACTTGGAAGGGGGGGGGGGATGAAGAGATCCTGATTGCCTCTTTCCCTAGGAACCATTAGTTGGATTGCACGTTGCACCCTCAGCTAAAAGCAGCATCCCCGAATTCCCTTTTTCTCCCCCCCCCCAACACGTGCACACACATACACACACCTCCCGCGGGGGGGGGGCGGGTGTTGCAATCTCTTTGTCGATATGGTTGCTCTAGAACTCAAGACATTTGTAGATGTATGGCGAGGGAAAAGGACTTGGGTTCAGACCCTGGGCAGCAGGGAGGGCTTTTTTGCTTTCCACTCCTCCTGCAACCCTTCCCTCCCTTCCATTATTAGTGTTATTGTTGATGACAGATCACTTTCCAAGAAAGAAAAGCAGCCCTTTCCAAAACCTTTTTAAAAAGAGAAAGAGTCGAATCCGGATGATGTTCTTTTATTACAGGGCGAGCTGAAGGATGCAGTTAAACTTTTGGAAGAGAGTGTGTGGAGAAGCTGGAGCATTTCCTGGAGAATGACAATTTCAGTGCGTGTGTTTGAAAAAAAAAAAGCCGAGGTAGTTGCAATGCATTTGTGCAGTTGAAAAACAGCTGTTGTGGGAAGGGATCCTCGCGAGGGGAGGGGGGAGGGAAGGCTAGCCAGATGCATTCTAACTGCGATCAGCAGAGAACTACTTTCAGGGAGAAGTGGGACTTTGACACATGGAGATCCCACATAATGGGGATATTATATTCCAGTTTCTCTAAAAAAGAAAGATTCTGCTCCCATATAGCCTGTATTGACAGGGAAAGTGCAAAGCTCTGCTAAATGGCATGAATTCGTCTGTTAATAATGGCACCAGAAACGGTTACAGTTTGAGGGAAGTGCAAATCGGCTGCATCACAGATGAGCCATTCAGACAGAAATAACCCAATTGTATGCCGCACCAAGCAGGAAGGACCAGACTTTCTCTGGGGTCAAATTGCAGCGAGATCAATCCGGGGCAGGTCGGGATGACTATGAGTTGATACCGAGTAACAGATGTGGAAGTCTGAATGTGCTCAGGAAATCCGAATGGGAAATGTGCCTATGTCAGAACAAAAGGAGTATCTGAAGGCACCCTTTGGGTGTGGTCACACTCACCATTAAATCCATCTGCAATGTGCCTCTATTATAATCCGCACAACCAATTTTCCAATCAGACAACAGCCAGGCTCCCATTCTATCCCGTGTGGGTCCCGTCACTGGTCAATCAGAGCGCTCTACCGGACCTTGTTTCATGAGACGTTAATCCGCATTAGCGCAGGTTCAGTGATGCCTGCTATTGCACTTTGCTTTTTTAAAAAAAAAAATTAATCAGCATTTCAGCGCATGCGTGTTTACACTGCTTTTCCAGAACGAGCACTACGTGTGCAGAAAAAAAGCCCAGGAATTCAAATCAGTTCACATCTAGTTTCAAAAGTGAGTTTTGTTTCCAGACATAGGGGCGGGTAAATGATTTATCAAGCCAACATTCACTCGCTCATTCACTGGCGCAGTGATATCACTTGCAGGGGGCTTTGGGCGGGAAGCGGTGGTGCACTTCCGATGAGTTGCCAACGATGGAACATTCAAACAGAGAAATTCCGCTCAGGAACCATCAGAAGAATTTTGTTCTGGATTAAAAGCAGTATCAAATTAATCCGCGCCCCAGTCGTCTCAACACGGGACTCGAACAAGCTAACCACCATTCACAGATGCTGACGTTTGGACAACTGCTTAAAATCCAACATGCTTCTGGACTCCACTCATGCCCATAGCAGGATTTTCTGAACGTCTGACCTCACCCTTCGAGATGGTTTGCCATGGTGATCTGGTATTGCTTTTTGGTCTCCCATCCAAATACTGACCAAGGCCAACCCTACTTAGGGAACCTGATCTGACAAGATTAGACTGGCCTGGTATATCCAGGTATGGACAGCATTACTGATATTTACGGTGGTTTTTTTTAATTCTTTTTTTAAAAAGGGATTCCTTAGAATTTGTCTAAAAGCATTTTTTTAAGCAAAAGGTACTCTGAGGAATGAGAAAGGGATGTATAAATATATCACCAGAAGAAGAAATATGGCATTATTAATAAATAAGGAGGGGGTGAAATGAATAATGATTAAAGTCATGAAGATACTAAATTTCTTTCTGAGTCTGCCTTTAAGAAGAATAATGAGGGAAGGAAGTAATAAAAAGATAGCTGGGAAAAAACTGGAAAGGATGGGGGGAGGGGAACGAGAGAGAGAGCTCTCTGTTTTGGCTGTCAACCAAGGCATTGAAATGAAGTGGCTCGGCTGCTCAGGTGGGTCATCTGTGAAATACAGGATCAGCTTTTGAAAAACTGCAGGGCATCAAGCCCCTGAAATGCCAAACCAGCCAGGTTTTTCTGTAACCTTGCTCTTTGATTATTCAAAGTGGCTTCCCCTCCTAGGTCTTGATGCAACCTGGGTTATGACGGCTGTCAAGTGGCTTTTGTGTCAAAGAGGCCACTGAGGCATGCCACATCTGTCTGGCTCCAGGCCAATCAGCATGTGAGGTGAGAGATCCATCGACTGGATTTGATGACATTTTTATTTCAGCAGTACCGACAGTGCAGTCTTGTGCAGGAGCTGCTCATCTCTTTGCACATTAAGCAGTATACAGGCTGAATCTAGGGTCCTCAATCCTGTGACTGTAACAGGGACATGTGACTTGCAGGTTCTCCTTAAATTAAGTACCTTAATTGCCATGCACACAATGCATGGTTTTGATGGTGATGTCTGTGGAGAGGGGGCTTTTGCCTTCCCTCTACTTCTAATGGTGCATTGACTCTCAAAAGCTTATACCCTGGTGTTTAAGGTGTTACTGGATGCCAGTCTTGCTCTTCTACTGCAGACCAACATGACTGCCTATCTGAAACAGTCTTCTGTGACCTTTTCCCAAGCTGCAGTGGCCATTGGGTGTACTATTTAGTCCCTTCAGAAAAGCGGACCAAACAGCACCCTCCAGATAATTTCAGCTTAGGAAAGGGGAGGGGGGTTTGAAACCTTGTCTTCAAATGTGCTGCAGTTGCAATTGAAATTGGGCACTGTGTGTATGTGTGTGTGTGTGTGTAATGTGCCTTCAAGTTGCAGGGACCCCAGCTAGGGGCTTTCAAGGAAAGTAAGGAGCAGAGGTGTTTTGCCATTGCCTTCCTCTACAGAATCTTCCTTGGTGATCTCCCTTCCAAGGACTGACTCCATTTCACTATATCATGCTGCCTACCCTCCCTGAATTGGGCACTGCCTGAGGACAACTTGCCTGGACCCAAACTGTATATGTCATAATGTCTGAAGAAAATGTGAATGTGATAGAGCAATAATACTGGGAAGGGGGTTTCAAGCCCCTCCCTCAAGCAGATGTTAGCCCTGCAGTAAAAACAAAATACCCACAAGGTGTTTTCCCATCAACACTAATACTTAGGAGGAATGTATACATGATTCAGAAATTCTGGACTGAATGCCTAGAGGTGTCAATGAGCTGGGGGTGGGGTCTGAAATGCTTTGGGGACATGGCACTTTGGAAGAGTGTGTTGACTCTTCCTCGTGCACCATATTGTCAGAACCAAGCTAGACATGACTGCATCACTGAGTCCACCATGAGGATCCCTCTGGCATTTTAGGGAAGAAATTCCCTCTGTTCATCAATGACATGGGGGCCTGATCTTGACTGGGATAACACCCACAGCTATTTTAAAATCTATCGAGGGGGGGGACAGATACATGCCTTGTGACTTTCTTCCTTCTTTACTGCATACTTAAACAACTGGGGGGAGGTGTTTTTGATCAGGGAAATGGGGTGGAGACAAGAGGTTAAACCACCCCCTCCCTGCATCAAGGCCCTGATCTTGGTCAGACCTCCCATAGCTGTTTTTCAGGGTTAAATTAAACCTCTGCTCTTCCACTATAGCACTTGCAGCATTCAAAGCACTTCTGTTGCAATAACCCTTACAACAACCAAGCTAGATAAATCAGAATTATTACTATTTCTATATTGCAGACGAAAGACTGAGGGATGCCTGATCCACCTGTCATATGGATTATTTGGCAGAGATGTGGCCACCACAAGGGCTGTGGGTCAGATGTGCAACTAGAGTTCCACACTGGGAATTCAGTTCCCTGGTAAATGAGGGTATGATTCAGATTAGACTGTGGCACATGGGGAGAGAGAGCTTCAGCTCTTCTCCTGTGCTGTTTTCCTTACCTGACAAGGCCCCAGGGAACTGTGGTTTACTCTGTCGGGGAAACATATGTGTGCTGATACCTCAGTGTACTCAGGGTATGATTTTGCAATATGTACCCTGCAACTGTGGATGGTGAAGATTAAGGATGGGCACCGACCAGGAAATGCCAGTTCGGTTCACGAACAGAACCAGACCGGTCCCGGACCAGTTCACAAACTGAACCACAGCCTGATTCGCGAACCAGTTCGCAAACTGGTCCAGTTTTTAAAGCTCCCCACAGGGCTTCAAAGCTCCAAAATGGCAGGTTGTCTCCAGATCACTCTCCTCAATGTACCCACCAAGTTTGGTCCACATTGGACTTCGAGGGGGCTGAGTTACAGATCCTTAAAAAAGGTCATTCACTGCAATCCTTTTCAATGGGATGTCACCTCTGCTGGTTCAGAAGAGACAAAAACTGACCTGGGTGAGCTAGAGGTCTTCAACGCACACAATTCCTCCCTGAGGTGACACTCCACATGGCCCATATGCAGTGTTCCCTCTAAGCTGAGTTTGCATGAGCTAGTTCATGGATTTTTAGCCTCTGGGTCACACATTTTTGTCTTAGCTCAGGAAGGATGGCCCCAGGGCACCATAATTTATGCAGTAGCTCACAACTTTAATGCCAATAGCTCACAAAGTAGAATTTTTGCTCACAAGACTCTGCAGCTTAGAGGGAACATTGCCCACATGTTATATGCATGTCAGATCTGGGGGGATCCAAGTAGCAGACCACCAAGCAAGGTGCCTCCAGAAACTGTTTTTGGGGGAGTTGTCCAGTGCCATTTTGAGACACTACAGTGTGGACCTGGTTAAGCTACAGGCATCAGACTGCCAGAGTACCTCCCCAGGGACCACGCATATGGCTGCAGGTGGCTGTGTCTGCCTGGAACCAGCCACTCAACCCTGGCAACATGATAACTAATCGGGGCCAACCTGGGAAGGTGACAGGGACAACCAAGCCTGGCAACTGGGACTCACTGCACAGCTGTGGGAGGGGGCACTGATGGACAAGCTAAGGGAATGTGTGGCAGAGGAGAAAGGATGCTTTTTTGGAGGAGCAGCAAGGGTACCCCACAGCCAGGGAAGAGGGCAGTTAGCCAGGTCCCCCAGAAATCTGTAGATAGTTTGGGTGACTGAGTGGGAGAGGAGAGTGGAAACCCCCCAGGCAGAGACTCAAGCAACACATGAAGAAATTGGGTGCTTTTTGGATGAGCAGAAAGGGGACCCCACAGCCAGGGAAGATGGCAGTTAGCCAAGCTCCCCAGAAATCTGTAGGCAGTTTGGGTGCCTGAGTGGGAGAGGATACCCCCCAGGCAGAGACTCAAGCTATGCAGGAAGAAACGGGATGCTTTTTGGAGGAGCAGAAGGGGCCACAGCCAGCATGCAGAGAAAAGGGCAGTTTTTAGAACCTGCAAAAGTGAACAGTCCATCCCCAAATCAAATCAAAATCATTTTTTTAAATGAAAAAAATCTATCCATGTTTCCCACTCCTTACAGCAAAGAAAAAGGGGGAGAGAGAAATGTAGCTCTGAATGCAAGGAAAGGAGACAAAAGAGAGAGGTGATGCTTTTTCTCTGGCAGTTTGTATAGAGGCCAGGAGATTTAACAGGTTTCTCCACCCACCCCAGTAATTCCCCTTCCTCTCAGTCCACCAAAAGATATTCTTTCACACACAAGAACAAGACTTGCAGAAAACAGATACAAACAGGACAGGAATGCGCCTCCAGTGATTATATACATCCCTCCCCCCCCCCATCCTGGGGAAGTCAGATCAATGCCTGTCATTGGAAATCAGACTTGCCTGTCATCTTTAGACTGTCACTATTGGTCCCTCAATGGCTGGAAATATCCCACTCATACCCACTTTTCAGCACGAAACTCTATGGGTGGAGTTTCTTTGCCAAGAGTGCACAAGAGGTTCCGAACTGGACAGAAAGTTTAGAGACTTCCTGGTCTGAACATGTGACTTTCAAACCGAGCTGTTCGAACCTCGAACAAGGTAAAGTCAAGGCCAGATTTTAGTTCGGGTTCGGGTCTCTGCCCATCCCTAGTGCAGATTATACATTCAAAGCCTAGATGCATGAGATGTACAGGTATGGTCTGTATACAGAAGGGACAGTCAATTGATACATGATTGTGATCAGGCAAACTCTTGTGGTCTTTTCTCCTCTTTTATGTTTACATTTTTATCAAATTTGACCTTCTGCACAGGGCTTATGTCAAGAGATTTTTTCATAGTTTGCCTCAAGGCTACCTAATTACAGCTTCCATGCAAGACCCTCTATTTCTGCAAACTGTATTCTGGTGTCAGGTTCCAGTATGGGACACACTTGATCAGACCAGTGGTCTGCGTAATCAAGTTCCTCTTTCACACAGTGGCCTACCAGTTACCCTGGAGGGCCAAGAAACAAAATAGAGGCCAAGGCTGTCCTTGATATTGCCATCATGACTGGTCCCTGGAGTAGGGTTGCCAGGTCTATGTTGGAAAATACTTGGAGACTTTTGGGAAGGATTCAGAAGAGGGTGTGGTTTGAGGAGGAGAGGGGGCTCAGCATGGTACAATGCCATAAAGACCACCCTTCAAAGCAGCCATTTTCTCCAGAGGAGCTGATCTCTGCCACCTGGATATCTGTTGTAAAAGTGGGAGATTCCAGGCCCCACCTGGAGGGTGGCAACCCTACCCTGGAGGAATTATGCAGTTCATCATCACTAATAATATCAGGATATTATCTAACAGGTGTCAAAGAAACTCATGTGACCACATAGATTCTCTACATTATAATGGCTTCCATATCTTGTGGAAGTCTAATGTTTTCCCCAGAACCTATATATAAAGGAAGTGCAGTGACCTTGGAAAAGAAGTACTTCCTTGAGGAAAAAACATTAGAATCCTACTCAACAAATGGGCATTTGTTGCACTATAAATCAATGGTTTCAAAAAGCCCTAAGAAGGCTAAAATCAATTCGTAGATCAGGGAGATGCGTGCCTCTCCAGAAGGAACCTGCCAATATATATACTTACCAAGTAGTTATTGATAAAAATCATATAGAACTCTGAATGCACCAGATAAGAGCAGAAAAACAGACTCCAGACTGATCTTCAAAGAGGAATGTTCCTCATGGCAATTAATGCTCAGGCAGTCTAACTGCAGTCTCAATTGAAATAAACAACCAATAAAGAAAAAAAAAATCCTCCAAGAGCAGAATGAGTAACAGGCCCATTAGCAAAAGCAGTATGTGGCTTACAAAGTAGAGACCTTGTGAGCAGCAGTAATGCTTCGACAAGAGTTTTGAAATTAATACAGAAGGGAAGTCTGAGAGGTTAGGAATCTAATAATGGAGGCTTTGTTTTGGTTTACTGTTGCAAAGTGGCCGTCCCCTGTTGTTTGTCCCTAGCATCTGGTAATGTATGCCTCTGTCTGTTGAAGTGTACACTTCCCATTTCCAAATTTTCCCCAGAAAGTGGCAGCTGTAGGAGAAACAAAAGCCCACTTTCATAAAGCTGAGCTGGCCTGTCTTCGTCCTCATCCAGTTCCTCAGGAAAGGGAGATTTCATAAGGGAAGACATACTTCAGGCTCCTTCCTTGCCTTCCAAGGTATTCCAGAGAAGGCAGCCTGCCATCTTGGTCAAAAGCAGTTCCCATTCAAGAGCCAGAGGTTCAGGTGGATCAGAAGCCAGCTCCCAATTTAGCTGATCAGAAGAGCTTGAGTTATGCCTTTGTCGTGAAGCTGTTTTCTCTCTCTCTTTTTCCTCTCCCTCCCTTCCTCCCCAAAAGAGAAGGAGCAGCTGCAGAGAAGGAAGTAAAAGTTGTGTGTGTGTGTGTGTGTGAGAGAGAGAGAGAGAGAGAGGGAGAGGGAATTGTCTTTGTATCTCTCCAGCACAAAGCAGGAAGCAACCTCAGAGTACATGTTTAAAACCCTGCCTTATTACATCAGCTTTTGGGTATCATGGGTGGAAGGATGCTGCTGCAATGATCCTGCTCATGGGCTCCCTAGAAAGGCAGCTGGTTGGCCCCAGAGTGAACAGAATACTAGGTGGGACTTTAGTCAGATCCAGCATGGCTCTTCTTCTGAGTGCTGTTGAGCTGTCTGTTTTTAAAATGTTTTTATTGCATTTTATTCTTTTATCATATGCTGTACTCCGCCCTGAGCCCTACAGGGAATGGGCAGAATAGAAATATTCTAAAATAAATAAAAATAAATAATGTATTTACAATTGCTATGCTATTCAGAGCCCAATTAAGGCCAACTGATACCCTAAACTCAGCCCAACAATGGTCTCCTCGGCCCTTCCATTGCTTATATGACAAGACATTAAGACTCAATAAATGCTGAAGATCAACTAAGAGATTAAAAATTCAGTTTTCTTCTGGGCCATTCCCCAAGCCAGACCCCACAACTATATTAAATATAAACTTTTTTAAAAACATTATTTAACACTAAATAGTAGTAAGCAATAGAAGCAAAACCCCCTCTGTGGTGCCCCCCTTCCCTTGGTGCCCTAAGCACGTACTTCTTTTGCTTAATGGTTAATCCAGGGCTGATGCTATGTAGAAGTCTGAATCCCCTGCCACTGAGATAAATATCCCAGAGTTAAAAATACAATTTTCCTTGATGTTAATAACATAATTTTTCTGTCATTTCAATCCATCATTCAGCAACAATTTTTGGGATACAGTTTTTCAGCTCCTTCTGTTGCCTTATTCTACTTAACAGGTCTAATGACATGCCCTGACCTGTACAGCCCAGGCTAGTTTGATCTTGTCAGATCTCAGAAGCTAAGCAGGGTCAGCCCTGGCTAGTATTTGAATAGGATACCTCCAAGAAGGTCCTGGGTTGCTTCAGAGAGGCAGGCAGTGGCAAACCACATCAGAACATCTCTTGCCTTGTTGAAAACCCTATGGGGTTGCCATCAGTCTGCTATTACCTGATGGCAAAAAAAGATATGACATTCCATTCAAAATTAAACACTTAGGAAGATTGGCAGGAAACGCTGAAGTAGGAAATGCATTTTCTAAGGGGAAAAAAATGAACGGAAATGAAGACAACCAAGTGAGAGCTTTTCCCGACATATTAAAAGCACACCAGTAAATGAGGAATCTATGGGGCCATTAAGGGGCAAGAGTGGGAAGTCATTGACAAATGAAGCCAGTATTACGAAGAAGCTGATAGAATATTCTTGCCTAAGTTTTTATGAAAGAATCTTAAGGTTACATCCCAGAAACTGAGCTCAACTTTTTTTTTTATGGAAAAAGTGAAATGTTTATGATCTCACAGGACCAGATGGTCAAGCAGTTAAAGCTATTTATTAGCACTATTAAATACTAACAGGGTGCAAGGCCCCAGATTAACTGCATTTTAGAATTGTAAAAGGAAATATCAAGAAAAGCGAGAAAGCCTTTAGCAAGGATGCTTAATAACTCATTAGAGAGAAAGGTGTGTTATATGTTTTGAAGGCAGGAAGACCTCTTCATTAGTATGCAGTCATGTAAGACATTTCAGCTGCCGGACAGAAGCACGCCTTGTTGGACCAGACTGGCAGTCCACCATCAGTTGGCTGAGCCCAGTGCTGTCTATTTCAACAAGCATCAGGTCTTCAATGCCATTATTGTGTAAGTGCAAATCCCAGGAATTCACTTTTAGCATTGCTTTTACGAGGGGGGGGGGATTACACCATGGCTGCTTAGACAAGTGCATGGAACTAAGCAGACCTCTGCTTTTACATGCAGGCCTCTGCTTTTTAAAAAGCACTCACTAATGGAAAAGGAAAGGTCCCTGTGCAAGCACCAGTCGTTTCTGACCCTGGGGTGATGTTGCTTTCACATTTTCATGGGAGACTTTTTACAGGGTGGTTTGCCATTGCCTTCCCCAGTCATCTACACTTTCTCCCCAGCAAGCTGGGTACTCATTTTACCGACCTCGGAAGGATGGAAGGCTGAGTCAACCTTGGGCCGGCTACCTGAATCCAGCTTCCACTGGAATCGAGCTCAGGTCGTGAGCAGAGAGTTCAGACCACAGTACTGTACTGCTGCTTTATCACTCTGCACCACAGAGCCACTACACACTAATGACAGATTATCAAAAAATGTTTGAGGACAGCAGTGGTGTCCATTCATCTAGCCTAGCTTCTCCCTTTTCTCTCCATTCCCACATGGGGAAATTGACTCAATTTGACCTATTTTTACCACTGTCTGAAATTGCTTTATGTTCTTTGCTGTTTTTACCATTTTAAATTATTTAATCTGATTTGTGATGTATTTATTTGATCTGTTGCTTAGCACCCTGAGCCTTGTCCAAAAGGGGCGGTAGTCTAGAAGTCTAATGTATAAATAAATATAAATAAATAAAATGTATTTCTAACAACTTTTACTGTTCAGATCAAGATCTATATTCTAAACTGACCAGCTGTCATATTTTCCTCAAAAATGGTAAGTGCTGTACTAAATACAGAATGAATAGACCAACAGGAAACTCCAGTTGCAATGAAAAAAAAAAGGGGAAGAACCGTAGATTTGAAAATATGGATGGCATAGGTGGCTCCGCAGGGACTTGGGACAACCATATCCTCCTCCAACATGATAATAGAGATACAGTTCTTAATGCTCCAATTCTCATATCAAGGATCAGGAGCCAGTTCCTGACTTCTCACTCTGTCACATTTCTTATGGCTCTATTCCACATATGCATGCTGCATTAACTTACTTTGCAACCATCTACTAATTTGAATAAGAGCCCTGTGGCGCAGAGCGGTAAAGCTGCAGTACTGCAGTTGGAGCCCTCTGCTCACGACCTGAGTTTGATCAAAGTGGAAGCTGGTTCAGGTAGCTGGCTCCAGGTTGACTCAGCCTTCCATCCTTCCAAGGTCAGTAAAATGAGTACCCAGCTTGCTGGAGGGAAAGTGTAGATGACTGGAGAAGGCAATGGCAAACCATCCCATAAAAAGTCTGCTGTGAAAAATTGTGAAAGCAACATCACCCCAGAGTCAAAAACAACTGGGGCTTGCACAGGGGACTACCTTTACCTTTACTAATTTAAATGCCAGGAGGGTGTTCCTTCTTTATGTTAAATTATAATAGAAAAACATAACTGTCCTCTAATGGGTTATCAAAAGTTCAAAATATATCTTTGTATTTGTAGTGCATGAAATGGAAGCAATGCACAGTGCCTTAGTAGATATGCACATTCATTGACACTTGAGGTGACACATCCATTCTTGTTCATAGCCTTGACTTCTAGAGACTTAAGGCAAGGGGCAAAAAGCCAAACCATGTAAAATAACTCAATTAGTTCATAAGAACAGCATTTTAACAAGGAATCTCCCCAAGGAAGTAAACATAAACAAAACAAGGACAGTGATATATCAGGGTCAGGGACCAAGATATAGGCACTGTCCCCTTGTAAACAGGGGCATCCAGAGCATGTGGACAGTTACTAGACCATGAAGATGCCTGAAGACAGCAACCTCTATGTGATCTTTGCTTTCTCTTCCAACCCCTCAACTAGGTTTCTCATTGTCCTCATTGGAACAAGACAGATGTCAAATTTGTGTATAAGCTTCTTGGACAGTATTACATTTGGCCATAGGCACAGAGTGACTGCTTAAGCTGGTGGTTCACCAGAAAAATGTTTTGATGCATTGTGGTTCACAAATAAAAAGAGATGTGTAGCCTTAGAAGAAGGTGCTGGTATCCACACCTGCTGACTTGGCTATGACCAATGAGAGAAAGCTTTGAGGTTTGGGCCAGGGTTTGAATGGTGAATCTAGGAATGAGTATCATAGAAGGAACCTCCAGGGTCATCTAGTCCAGCCCCCTGCACAATGCAGGAACTGCACACATACCTCCCCCACACACATACGTCCTCAGGGACCCCTGCTCCATGCCCAGAAGATGGTAAAAAACCTCCGGGATATCTTGCCAAACTGGCCCGGAGAAAAATTGCTGACTGACCCCAAGATGTCAATCAGCATTTTCTTGGGTGTGTGAGAAAAGGCCACAAGAAATGAGCACTGATGCAACTCATCCTGCCCTCCTCATGATCTGCCTAATTCACAGAATCAGCATTGCTGTCAGATGTTCATCTAGCCTCTGTTTAAAAACTTCCAAGGAAAAAACTCCAAGTGATGATCTGCACAAGTTATATCTTCAGAGTTACCTGGCTTTTCTCCAGGCACTAGTAGAGCCTCTGTTGCTGCTTAGACAGAATTCTAATGATAATAATATGCCTTACCATTGGCTATCTCTTGAAGGACAGATCTGCACCCTAAGTGGAAGGAGGAGTTATTGTAGTTTGGTGCTCATTTATATTCCCAGGCAGAATCCATCTTTTTGTATAATTATAGCTCCCCCAGTAGATAGCAGAGATGGACCATCAGAGCCCCCCCTCCCCCCTCATCAACCAGTTATCAGCAACAATGCTGACATTTGTTGCTATAATTTGTCATTAAGTTAATTCTTCATTAAAGACAGCCCTATCCCAGCATAGCCCCTCCAGCGGTGAAATGAGTGGGCTTAGACTGGAGACACTCAGCACAGAACTGCACTGTAATACTCACACACTGTTCCCTAAGTTGACAATTGGACAGGCACTGTGAGGGCACTGTGAAGGACCACCACCTTCAGGCATGCTGCATTCTCATGAGTAAAATACATCTGTGAACAAACACCCACACTTCCATTTTGATTTATCCTTCATTGTCTCTTTGGCTCTTATTACTCTACTTCTGGTCTGTGCTCTTGCATACCTCAAACAAAGGAAAAGTAGCAACGGAACTAATGAGGGTCAAAAGATATTAAAAGAGACAAACCAAAGCAACATTTTAAAAATTGCACTGGGTAGGGTTCCCAGCCTCCCAGTGGGGGTAGAGTTTTCCCCGATCTCGGGGCCCCCAACCCGCCAGCACAGGTTTGGCTGGTGGGGGAGCCCCACCCCTGAAGAGCTCTGATGGTGGCCAACGTTCCTGGTGCAATGATGTCACCCAGAAATGATGTAATTGTGTCAGGCACATTGCATGAAGATGCTCTAGCATTTTGGTATAAAACTCTGTGACTCCATGGAAGTCCCCCCAATGGCAGCCAGGTGGGACCTGGCAATCATAGCACTGGGTTAAAGCATATAAGAAATTCATGTACGTGTTGTATCTGCTTATCTGTCTAAATAATTACAGCACGCATGCACAGACACATACTACAGTGGTTACTCACTTAAAGAAACCCCAGACATAGAATCATAGAATCACAGAGTTGGAAGGGGCCATACAGGAAATCTAGTCCAACCCTCTGCCTAGTGTATCCCACAACTGTTTGTCCAGCCACAGCTTAAAGACTGCCAGTGAAGGGAAGCTTACCACCTTCCTAGGCGGTTGATTTTACTATTGAACATACAATTCTTACTGTAAAAAAGTTATTCCTAATATCCAGCCCTTACCTTCCCACTTTTAATTTAAACCCATTATTGTGAGTCCCCTCCTCTGCTACAAGCAGGAACAGCTCCCTGCCCTCCTCTAAGTGAAAACCCTTCAAATACTTAAAAGGGAGCAATCATGTCCCCCCTCAGCCTTCTATTCTCCAGACTAAACATACCCAGGTCCCTCAAACTTTCCTCATAGGGCTTAGTCTCCAGGCCCCTGATCATCCTCGTCACTCTCTTCTGCACCTGCTCCATTCTGTCCACATCCTTTTCGAAGTGAGGTCTCCAGAACTGCACACAATTCTCCAGGTATGGCCTGAACAATGCCTCTGTTGATACACCCCAAGATCACATTAGCCCTTTTTGTCACTGCATCACATTGGCTGCTCATATTTAATTTATGGTCCACCCATAATCCAAGATCCTGTTCATGCACACTGCTACCCAGTCAGTTAATAAAAGTTCAGTTCAACAGACCCAATTTAATTCTATTTTCATAAACTCACAGATAAGTAAAAACAATAGGTGTGTGAAACAAAAAAAGCATGTTAGTTTTATAAGATTCGCACATATGTTTTAGTAGACACACAGAGCAATCTTAAAGTCACATTCCTGGGGGAAGACCCATTGAGACATGAGTAGAATTTTTTAGTAGACTTGCTTATGGTTGCTTCCATAAAAATAAAAAAGAGGCACGCCTTCCTGTATGAAAGATGGAATGTTTCTAACATGGCATTAGTCTGCATTGTTGTAAGTAGTTTTATTTTTAAATAATTTATTTTTTTAATTGCTGCCCAGTTAATCAGGAGCATCTTTTAATTGATAGATAATTAAGGTTTTAATAAATCAATTGCCACATTCCTAACATTCACAGACATGCATTCATATATATTACAGCATTCTTCCTAATATAATGTCTTTGTTTGGTTGTTAAAGGCTAGAAGGACTGGCATAAGTACAAATCATCCTAAACATTCACAGTGTATCCTAAAGTTTCTCTTAAAAATCAAACTGCTGTTCCTCATAACAGCTGTTTGTATCAGGACACCTGGGTCTGTCTGGCAAAACCAGAACACCCAACTCTTTCTATTGCTGATTTTTTTAATGCAGGTTGGAGTTATAATCCCATGCATGAATATTCACATGCAATTTGTTCAAGTTTTCTAGCTAACAATGGGGGAATTAATATTCAAATGACACACAGACTAAAAATTAATGTTTTTAGCTAGGTAATGGGAATATTTGCCCTGGCTTAGATAGCCCATGCTAGCCTGATCTCACCAGATCTTGGAAGTTAAGCATGGCTAGAATTTGGATGGGAGACCTCCAAGGAATACCAGCGTCACTACAAAGAGACAGGCAATGCCCAGGGCCAGCACTAGACTGTCTGGCACCCTAGGCAAAGCTAACTTCTGGCACCCCACCCCCGCACTGTTGATGTCACCGACTCACGTGGTAGGTGCCCAATTCAGTGGTCCCAGAAGGCTGGCTCCCTAAGCAATCACCTAGTATGCCTAGTGGTAGGCATGGCCCTGGCAATGGCAAATCACCTCTGAATGTCTCTTACCTTGAAAACACTATGTGGTCACCATAAGTCAGCTGTGACTTGATGACACTTTTTGCTACCAGTAGGAATATTTCCATTGCTTCAAGCACAATAGCAACAGCTGGCCACAAGATGTTTTACAGAAGGTAAGAACTTAACGCAAAAGGACAATATGGCTTGGAAACCGTAAAGCAATTTATTTATTTATTTATTTTGTGATAAGATTTATATTACATCCTTCTACTAAAAAAAACCCCACTCAGGGATGAATTTTGAACTTTTGTTTTGCAGGCCAAGGAGGATAGTTATAGATTTATGTAGCTATTTTACTATCAAGGCGACTAAAATATTGTTATAGAACACAGGTCACCGTTTTAACAGGTTTTCAAATTGGTTTTAAGAAACCTGTTCTTCTATTTCATGTTAGGCAATGTAAAATATATACCCTATCAAAATTAACACTTCCATAGCAATATTTTATTCTTCAATAAGGATAAAAAAAATCATGTATTTGATGTCTGATGGGGATAAATATTTAATGTACAAGGCTATTCTGTTTGCCCTAGTCCAAAGAATTAAATATCCATTTGTCTCACAAAATGTGCTGAGAATCAACTACCGTAATAGAATGATCCTTCTTGCATTGTCGCTGGTCATCTGAACTGGGAATGAAGTTAGGATTTGTTCCCATGTTTGTAAAGAGCTGGTGGTTTTTACTTAGCTTGAAAACATCTATAGAGAAGCATGGTCAGCCTTTTGTGATCTAGCTAACATTTTTTTCCCTGGTATGGCATCGACTGCTCTGAAATAACTCCTCCTACAGTCTTTTCCCTTCTGCAAAACTGTGCTCTTCTTATCTCTTCCCACTGATGTTAACAGAGTTTTGTTAAATAACCCAGTAGCAAAGTTCCCAGAAGGGAAGGCATTTGGAAGGTCTAAAGTCAGACACTATTATTCCAAGGCACATGTTTTTTAGATGCAGTCATAAAAAAATGGCTGCATTTTAAAAACAATATCTAAAGAAAGTGCTCAAATTTTGGCAATAAAAAAATGTTAAAATATTAGCCATTCACCTATAGAGAGCTGCCCTGTCATCATTTTTAAATCACAGCAAGTGATAGTTACATGCTATACAGACAATTGTCCCAACAGCACAATTTGATGCAATTTGTTATGATCAGCAGTCTCTGCGTAGATAAAACTGCCAAGGAAGTGGAGAATGTTGCAGTTAAGTGCAGCATATTCTGAACACAAGCTAAAGTTAAGGCTGTGGTAAAAAAAAAAAAATTAATGTGAATTCCATAATTCCACAAATGTCTTCCAAATGAAAATAAGACCTGTGCAGTTTTACAGACGCCTTTTCAGAACACTTTTCAGTTCAAGCAAGATTGCTAGCTGATAGTTTAAGACTCACAGAATGGATAAGGTGATGCTGAATGTATATATGCTGGTAAAAGAAAATGCAAACTTGCAAGATACTGATCACTCAGCTGCCTACACTATACAGATGGAATGGAAAGATAGACATTTCTCATTTATATTTTTGATCCAGGCTATTTAAAAATGCAAACTAAAGTATCAGCAACTCCCAAGTCGCAACAGATGTGAAAGTATATGTCCCAGTGCAAAGCCATCATTATTGAGATAAAATATGTGAAGTGCTTTGAAGACTTGAAATCAGCAGATCTAATTCTGAAGTTCTGTCCACTGAGAGGATACCAAAATCCATGCATTGAGGCCAGGTGTTTAGGGGGGAAAGGGGCTTTGCTCATCTAGGGGAAGGAGAAAGGGGATGAAGAAGAAGGACAGAGGAAGGACCATCTAAAATTCTTTTAGTCAATCCCCTGCCAGCTCAACTGATATTAAACATGTTTAGTTAGCATCATCATTATGAAGTTGTTTGTCTTAGAAAATGCCTTATATTCTTCCCTGCCTTCTCAAATCAGGAGGAGGGACCTTGCTCCATATTCCATTCTTTGACATTATTTGGAATATAATCTTTTCTAGTGACAATCATCCTTTGGAACTCCTGATTTGGAATAAAGATTGGAACACAAGAATAAAGAGAAACAAGTGAGCTGGAGTAGCCAACTCCAGGTGTGACTGGAATTTTCCCAGACTTATCTCCAGACTAAAGAGATCCTTCCAAACTAATCTCCAGACTAAATTGTGGTATACTTGGAGAAAATGGCAACCTCAGAGAGCAGACTCTGTGGTATACCATAGATTCTAAGGGAAATCCCTCCACAGGCACCACATCCAAATCTTCAGGAGTTTCCAGTGCTTCAGTAAACAACACTAGCTAGAAAGAGTAAAAAGGCAGCGAACCAGATGGATGACCAAACTCTGGTTGCCAGTCCCCCTAGTGCGAGTGGGAGACTCCCCTTCTTTGTTTCCCAGTGTTGCTTGGAGCAACAGCTTAAGAACATTTTTTCTCCAATGGCCATTGGCCTAATGGCATGATGTCACTTCTGGGAAAAACCTGGAAGGTAAAGCCATAGAGTTTCTTGAGATTCCTACAGAAGTGTTACACTACTTTTGGGTTCTCCTGGAAGTAACATCATATCACTGCTGAGGGACAACTCCCCTAGTCCCCCTCCTGGACATCTCCTAGTTAAAACCCAAGGCTTAACCTCAATCACTACACAGAAAAAAAGAACTGGGACAGTAGAAGCATTTATAACCAGGTCAAGTCAGAAAAGCCAATCGGCTGCTGGGAGGTGGAGCCATGCTTATGCCTGAAGAAAATAGTACTTCCCTTTCCCCTATTCACTCAGTGCGGCCCAGAGTGAGGGGCAGTAGCACTCAGCCCAAAGCCACCAAGTAGTGGCTAATAATAACAAGTAAAAAAGAAAACATGATTTTATATTCTGACTTGAGATAAATCAATTGAACAACGGGACCTGCAGATTATCCCAAATAAGGGGAAATGCTGCCACTAGGGAATTAGCTGCCACTAGGCTACCTTCCCAGTTTCCTTTAGTACAAGGGACATACAGAGGACGTCAGCATCCATTTCTACAGTTTCCCTTTTATGATTGTTTCCTTGAGGAACACGCACCATTGGCTTGCCACATCAAAAAAACAAAGAGAGACCCTTAAGTCTTAAAAAAGGGGGTTGTAGATGACTTGGGGACTGGGAGTCTGTCAAAAATATGTAGCAGTAAGATAGAGAAACAGCTCTAGGGCCGTACAAAAGACAGCCTTTTTTGTGCTCTTTAAAAAAAGTATCTTCATAGGCTTGTGATTGAACAAAAGATGAAAAAGCAGCTGCCTTGAGATTTGTGGGGAAAGAAATAATTTACATTTCCACTCTTACCCTGGAAAGTTCTCCGTTGGGTAAGATGTGCCATTTTGTGAACGTCCTTATCAAGTGGTGGTTCAGATTTTTCATTGGGAAGAAAATGGACTCCCCCCCCCCGCCCCCCAACATTTGAAGAAAAATATTGCTGCAGTTGGACAGTGGTACAGTAGTCCTCCCGGCTTTTATTTTTAAAAAGGTAAATCTCTCTCCCCTTATGTTGTGGAGGAAGGAAAGGCATATATCCACAATGAAAGGAACTAGACGGTTTGTCATGTTTGTTTGTTTTTTGGTAATGAAAGCTAGGAATTCAGATACAGTTTAGGAATTCAGAGAAGCTGATACAGTTTTTGAAACACTGTAACTGTATTCAATTATAAGCAAAAAGAAAAAGCTCTAGTCATGGTAGGAGGGAAGGAATGGTCATAGCTGAGGGACTGAGGTAGGAAAACTAGAAGGAATCTGCCATGTTGAAACTTTGCTGATGCTGCACTGCAGCGACAGTCACAGCAGCAAAAGGAACATAATGGATGATAACAGGCAGTTAGGGGCAACCCAGAGAGACCTCAGAAATCACCCCAAAAATCCCTGTGCTTTAAAAGCTCATAAGTACTGTACAGACATGTGACAGGCTGTGAAGGGTTAATGCCTCACAGAGCCAAACAGCTTTAGCGTTACAGCCTGCTCAGATTTCATTGGATAGAGTCAGCTGAGAAGGAAGAATTGGGAACTGACCGCTGAAGAGAATTCAGCTTAGTGCTAATGGAGAACTGGGAAGGTTGGAAAGGAGTAGGAGGATTGCTACAGACCCCCATCCTGGCCAGAAAAGGGGACAGAGCTTCTAGTTTAGAGAAGTAATACCCTGTCCAGTTGAAAAGGGATATAGCTCTAAGAAGAAGAGTGATCGCTAGTTTGTTTAGAGAAGAGTACGTTAATTTAAGAACATATACTGGAGTGTTTAGCAGACGCTGAAAATACAGCCTTTCATCAAAGATGCTACAACCTTTGCAAAAAGCTTAAAACTTTCACCTGCTGGAAACATATTCACTAGAGTCTGTGAATCTGCCATTTTCTGTGCTTGGAAAACAATGGGCAGACATCCAATCTGCTCTTAATGAAAACAGAAATAGAACCCAACAAGTTTCATGACATGATAGTGTATCTGAGAATTCTTAAAACAATAATTTTCTCAGTGCATGTCCTTTTTTCCTTTCAAAGTCCACTACTGAGCCTAGTATCATTCTCATGATATTTAGATCTGTCTGGCCATTACCAGTTGCAGGGGGGCTGATGTGATATACTTGGATTCCCTTCTATGCCTGAAAGCCCTGTCAAGACCTTTCAGGTAGCTGACTGCGCTTGTATGCAGCCTTAATTCATGAGGTGCCTGTTCATGCCCCAGAATCCTTAAATGTATATGTTGTGGAACACTGTGTCAGAAGCTGACTATCTTGTTCTACATGCTTTTAAGTTTCTCATTTGATACGATATTTATCCCCTACTAATGATCTATTGATAAGGCCTTGATAAGAATAAGAGAAGATGGCAAGTAACACTGACTTCAACCCAGTTTTTCAAAAGATATTAGTTAGGGGCAGTATCCTACAGATATCCTACTGACAGAAGGAGAAGGAAGTGGGTACCACCCTCCTCTTTATCATTCCAATAGCTGTATGGCTTTTTGTTGGCAAAGGTACTTCAATTCCAGCATTGCCTTAGAGGGTGGGACCATAGGAGGCTGCTGGGAGACAAGAGAAAGCAAAGCTTTGCTTCTCCCAACAGAATGTCTGTAGGGTACAACCCTTACAATGTCTTTGAAAAAACAGAGCATCTATTCTTGTTACTGAAAAGAGCATCTATTCTTATTACTTAAAGGGTTAAAATCATCTGGCATGGTTGAAAAATGAGGATTTTTGCTGTGAAGCTGTAAATAAAGCAATTGGAAAATGTAAATGCTTTAGAAATGCTAGCACAATTCAGCTAAGAAAGCAGAGACCAGAAATGTGTATCCTCATTACTGGTAATTACAGTCAGATTCTTTACCATGCGCTATTCCCAGCTAACACATAACAGTGTCCATGTACATTTCCCACTTAAAAGTAAGTCACCCTCTGCACACATGTGCCACCACGAGAGTGTGGCTGTATACTAGGAGTCCATGCTAAGGCACAGAGCTCTGCCTCTGCTGCTGTAAATGTATCAGTCTACCTTTTTAAGCAAAGTAGCTGAAAGCCCCTCAGGGTGTTCTTACGAAATGTAAATTCACTGACTTGGAGACCTCAACATAAAATCACTGCTTTTACTGGATGTCAGTTTAACACTATCCTCTCCTCAAGAAACAGAGGGGAAGGGAAACATGGCCATCTAGCTGGTCTTGCAGAACAGCTTTTTTATTATTTAAAAAGGTTATGCTTTAACAATACGTCCTTACTGTAATTAAGGCATAATTTCACTAATATTTAATATCAAGAAGTACATAGATAGATGATAGATACACACACATCCCATGTGCATATACATATACAATAACAAAATAGATTCAATCTAATACCAGAATTATTTACTTGCAAAAAAATATGTGGAGAAAAAAAATTAATTCTGATGGGATGATCTGCTCCACTTGTGAGACTGAGCTGAAAGAAAAGTGTCCAGTCAGTATATATAAGAACCTAGTGCCATCTTAAGCAGAGTTACAACCTTCATGATCTATTGAAATACATGGGTTTAGAAGGATGTAACAGCTGAAGATAGTGGTGTTAATCCATTAGGTTTTTTATATGTATCAGCATTGCTATTTTTGCTAGAATTGGGATGCTCCTTTTTGTGGTGGAAGTGTAAACACAAAATACCGTAGTTTAGTAGTTTCGGTTACAAAGTTATGTTTTTAAAAAGCCACATGGACACACATGAAGCTGCCTTATACTGAATAATACACTTGGTTCTTCAAAGTCAGTATTGTCTATTCAGCAGCTGTCCAGAGCCTCAGGTTGAGGTCTTTTTATATCACCTATTACCTGGTCCATTTAACTGGAGATGCTGGAGATTGAACTTGCATGCCACTGAATCACAGCCCCTCCCCAATTTATATTGATACTGGAGGCAACAGTTATGAGTCAAAACCTTGGGAAAGGTCATCTTTTTTAAAAGCTGCATGAACACACAACTGGGTGGATTTGGATAACTAGTCATCTTGTGATTGTCAGCCAGTCACAGCCTATGGAACTCCACAGGATGAAAGGGAGTGAATCAGCCTCAGTTTAAGATGGGTGAATCCCCACCCCTTTTGATAGGGATTTTGTGGCTCTGGAAAGGAGCGTCAGTTTAGCCAGGCTTTTATTTGGCTTTTAGTTAGGGTTTGGGGATCAGCTTAGTGAAGAAAGCTTATTTTAGTGTGATAAACAAGCATTCTGTTAAAAGCCCATCATTCCTGAATTGTGTGTATAGGTTCTGTGGAAAAGTGCCTGTGAGAGAAAGCCTTGAACCTGCTGAGGCAGCCTGTCCAGAGAAAGGGAAACCTGTCCAAATAAAGGTTTATTTACCTTACAAATAAGTATAGCCTGGGTCTAGTAGGTTTCCAAATAAGAGACTTTTGGGAATGCATAGCTCACATGCTACCAATCCTTTATTCAAAGTTTGTATCCCCCTTTTTATTTTATTATGGGTGGGTGGGGTATAAAGAATCTCCAGGAGAGGTCAAAGTGGGGGAAGGCAGTTACCTCAGAACCTTCCCTCCTCTGTCTCTCACCCCATAGTTGCCACAGCAATTCTAACCCACCCCTTTGTTCCTTGCCCAGTACAGACAATGATATAAGGGTTTTGCCTTTTACACCATTGTTTTTCTTACACTGAACAAATGGATTCCTGGAACTCTTGGGGTCCTTTTCCCGCACACATTCTATATGTTGGTTTTTAAGGGCTGTTTCTAAATATGTTGTTATCATGACAGATTTTTGAAAAAACCATAAATTAGAACTGGCTATGAGATAAAAGCTAGGCTGGAAAGTTTGAATGCCATGAAATATTACTATCATATATAAAATTAATGTGGCAACCATTTCTTATAGGATTCCTGGTAAAAAGTTAGAGTAAAGGCCACTTAATGATTTATGCAGCAGTTCAGGGGTTTGGCTCAACACCTGTAAAAAGTAGAATTGATGTGTGTCAAACTGAATGACTTGAAAAGATGCTTGTTCATATGCCTTTTGAAATGATGATGTGTTAAATCCCATAGTGTATGAATTCCAGATGTTTTGCTAAGTTAAATAGCTGAGATGTTTTGAGGCCTTTTTCTTTACTCCTGCTATCCACCAGCAGTGCTAGAAAAAAAAGTACCAGGGGGATTGTGAATGCAACATATATTTCAGAAAAGGGAGGGGAATTGTTAGTTATCTGAAAGAAACATAAATGTATATTCCCCTTTAATGCTCTATGATGCCCCCGTCCACTTCCCTCCCTCAGAGGAAAGATTTTCCCTCCGTTTTTCTTTCCCTATTGTGACTGAGCCACCTTAGCAATTTCTTCTTTGCTGAAGAACTCTGGCTGTCCCACCCTGTCACAGTATGATATTTCAGTTGTTTGCTCAGCCTAGGAATCCGAGGGAACAAATGGGTGCTTCTTTTAACATATAACTTAAATGGTACTTGAGAAGTTTTTATATTTCAAAATAACAAAATATTTTATTCAACATAGAGGGAAAATCAGGGGTAAAATTTCTGAGGTAACTCAGTATAGATAACTCTGAGATAAAGCCAGTACATGCACAGACTTTAGTTCTTATGTTTAAAGCTAATGAAAGTTTCTTAAGCTTTTCACGCTTGCTCAAATCTTTATGTTGTGAGGCTTTTGTTCAAGTGTTTCGCCAAACACTTCAGTACACTCTCTTTGAGTATTCTCTAACTCTATTGGCTTTCAGAAGGCTGATGCACTCTTTCCAGTACCCAAACCCCTTCTTTTGAAACACCAGTAGAGAAACTGGTACAGTACTCAAGTTTTGAACTGATTCTTAAGGTCTCTAAAGGCATTTTCTAATCACACCAGACCAAAGGGTCTCTGAACTCTTCAGAGCTAACTCTCTGTTTAGACTGGGTAGAGAAATTTCTTCCCTCTCTACAAGATCCAGGGCTTTTGTTCTGGAAAAAGAGGTGCCAGAACTCTCAAGAGGGAAATGAAATAGAAACACATTGGTGTCCCTCATTAATTTTTAAACATTTTTGATGATTTTGTTTCCAAGAAGAGATTCCAGAACTCTGTTCCATCACATTCCCCCAGAACAAAAGTCCTGAGAAGATCAATCTCCCTTCCTTGGCCAAAATGGGAGTCTCCATGTAACTACCCACCCATCCTTGCCAACTTTCTCCACTTCTCCTGTCTGCATTAAACTGTTCTCAGTTTAATGCATTCCAAGTGCATTCTCCTCCTCAGCATTCTGAATGCATTCTCCTTCTCAGCATTCAGCTCTAAAGTCTCTCTCTGTTCAGCTGATGCTAACCAATCAAATCTCTTGGAACAGCCTGTCACTCAAGGCTCTGTTTCTGTGAAGAATTAACCCCCCACTATCCTTTACCTGTTAGTACAGCACTTCTAAGCTTTTAAAAGTGCAGTCTGTCACGTGCGCTTATACAGATCTTTCTTTGTTTTGCAGTAAGAGACCAGCGCAGCTCTCTCTTTGGAATTTCATTTATGTATTATGTAAGGTATTACATTCTCATATTGCAGTTCTCTCACTTTACATTTCCCTTCCCTTTCTCAATCAAGATGGCTGAAATGAACTTAGAAAGGGGTAACTCTGCATTTATATTTAGTTCTTAGCCGTACTGATGGCTGGTTTCCACACTTTCTACCTTCAAAGAACACGTTCCATACAAATAACTGCCACAGAACTGCAGAGAAAGTGTCACAGAATTCCTAAGTATTGCAGAGAATTCTGGGGCATATTCTCACCATCATCCATTAAGACTTTGAGGCAGTGTCAAAGAACACCCTTCTTCCACTCCCATGTGGCTGTACATTGCAGAGGAAGTGTGGTTGTAGTAAAAGTAACAGTGCCATTCTATGCAGAGGTACCCCTTTCTAAGTTTAGTAGACTTGGAAGGGTGTAATCCTGCTCATGCTATCCAGAGTTATTCTAGTCTAAGCCCTCCAGAGGTGAGATGAATGATTACTAGATGGGGCTTTTTCAGTGGTGCCATCTCCTTTCTGGAGAGCTCACTGAGCTCAGCTTCCTGAAGCTTGCCGGGCACCTACTGTAATCTTTGCATAGCAGGCCAAAACATTTGTTATTATCCAGACTCTGAGGTGTTTTATCTTTTTAAGCTGTTTTATGGTCTGGTTCTAGTCTAATGGCTGTTTTATGGATATGTTTGGCTGCTGTGTTTTTTTATAATGATGTTTTTTAATGGCTTGTTTTTAATGCTATTCTTAGGGGTTTATTGCATTGTTTTTATTTGTGAGCTGCTTTGATCAGGTCTTTTGGAGAGGCAGATAAGTGGATAGATAAGTAGATAGGTAGGGAGGTATAGAATGTCAGTGCACAGAATGTCACTGCAACAACTGTTCAACAGGTCTTTTCCATGAAGATCCCCCAATAAACTTCCACTGGTATGGTATATAGAAAGCCATTAGTATATCATAGTTGACATTATTTGCCAGGCATTTATCATTATATAACATTTGTATGTTACACTTCCAGTTTATAGCATTTGATAGGTAGCATGCAATTCTAATCAGTTTTTGACAGCTGACAACTTGAATTCTGCTTCAAAAGTTCTCATTGCAAAATGGAAGCACCCAGTTTTAAGGAAAATGTGCTATGAATATACATTACACCTCCAGTTGTGGCTAGCTTGAGCCCCATTGATTTTAGCAAGTTGGGATTTCAGCATAATTCAAGTCTGAATTGAATGCGAAGCTGGCAGAAGTTACCCGTATGATAGGGGACATACCCAACATCTTATTTAAACCAGACAATCAGCAACTATTCATTCAGTGTTAGTAACCCCAGTAATCAGAATCTGGGTGTACTAACATTGCACATGCAGTAACATTTATATGTGTGGTGATACAGTTTACATGAGACATTGTGTATGTTCAAAGTCACACAGATAAGCTCTTTTGTCCACCATCTGGTGCAACTTTATCTGTGTGGGCTCCAAAGACAACTAGGTCACTCCAGAAATGAGAGGAATTGATCCCTATAATACCTAATGAAATGATGGTCTGATATGACTGTTACCTTGGTGATGTTATATTCAATAATAATAAGAACTGACAGCAGAGTAGGACAGTTTCCGAGGCAATCCATACTGAAATCCTGAATAAGCAAATCAATATGTACAAGACCTAGAAATGTCATGTGGCCCTACCACACTGCCTGGCCAAACACAATGTCAGTCAGATAGGCTCAGCTTCACACAAAGCTGGGATTTGTATGAATGGGGCTCCCCAGATTTTAAATCTAACTTTCAGGCATGTGGGGACTAATTTTAAGGAGGAGCACAGCATGAGGGAAGTGTTTAGGGAATTAAACCTGCCCTTCTGCATCAATTTCCCCATCTAAAATGGCCTCAGGAATTTGCCACTTTCTCTGGTGGGGAATAGTGATCCACATGAGTTCATTCTTTTAGACCAGAGGTGTCAAACATACGACCTCGGGGGGCTCCTATCAGGCCTCCAAACAACTCTCTGTTATCTGCTTCCTTCTCCCTCTCTCTTGCTTCCTTCTGTATCACAGCTTGCTTTGCCAGACTTGCTCAATCACACGGGAGCTACAGAGCAAAGCCTCTATTTTCTCCATTGGCTGAGGTTCCTCCCTGGGGGGGGAGGAGGAATAGTTTGCTTTGCCAGGCTCTCTCAGTTGCACAGAAGAGCTACTGAGCCGAGCCTCTCTTCTTTCTCTTGGCTGAAGCTCCTCCCCCCTTCTGGTCCCCTGGGGAAGCAAGGAAAGAGTCAGAGCTTCCTTTGCCCAATTCCCTGGATCCCATGGGAGAAATACAAAGAAAGCACCTTTAAGACCAATGAATGCTAATGTTTTAAGTTTCTTTTTTTTAAAAAAAATTGTGTTTGTCTGTGTCCTTTATAAAGTTTATATCTCTGCTACCTAATCTTAAATAGAACTTAAAACTTAGTTGGTCTTAAAGGTGTATTTGTCTACTGCTTTGTTGTATTGCTTCAGACCAACATGGCTGCCTACTGGGATTAATCTTAAATAGGTACACACATGACCCAGCCTGACATGATCCGACCTGACAAGGTCTCATTTATATCAGATTTGGCTCTCCTAACAAATGAGTTCGACACCCCTGTTCTAGACTGTCATGACTATCTGATGAGCAAATGGCTTGTTAATAATGACCGTATTTACCTGAAGTGACTCCTGTTGCTAACTTTGCCATTTGTATGGAAAGCCTTAACTCCTTAGTCTTCACTCCCAACAGGAACAAAGCTTAAACACACACAACCAAATTTGCACTTATTATGAGCAAACTTCCTTTACTTGATTTGGAACCAGCTCAGTAGTTGCAAGTTTTCTTGGAGACCATGAAGTGTGTGTGTGTGGGGCGGGGGAGGATATTGTCTGTTCTGAACATTCTATCCAGTTCATAATCTCAGTACATTGGGAGAATTCATGGGTCAGTGATGAAGCATCTGTTTTGCCTGCAGACGGTCCCAGCATCTGTTTTGCCTGCAGACGGTCCCTAGACTGTCTGGCATCCTAGGCAAGGCTAACTTCTGGTGGCCCCCCTGCACTGGAAATGTTATGGAGTTGCATGGGAGGGCATCCATTTTGGCACCCCCCCCCCCAGAGGGCTGAAGCCCTGGGCAGTCGTCTAATTTGCCTAGTGGCAAGGCCAGCCTTGGGTCTTAGATTCAGTCCCTGGCTGCTCCAGTTTAAAAGATCAAGTAGTAGGTGATGTGAAAGACCTCTCTGCCCAACACCCTGGAGAGTTGCTGCCAGTCAGAGTAGACAGCAGTGATATTGATAGACCAAGACTCAGTGTATGGCAGCTTTATATATTCATTGTGCTGTGTATGTGTGCTTTTCATATTGTCCCCTGGGAATTTAGTTCCCAGAATCAGCAATAGAAGGGAGCTATTTGAAAATTCACCTGTGCTGTCTCCCAAAATAAAGACACCCAGGAAGAACAAGAGATGAGTTTAGATCACACAACAATCACACAAAACTGTTCTCAAGAAACGGTCAATAGAATTGACCCAAGTAGAAAAGAAATGCAATGAAAGGCTGCTTGGTGTGGTGGTCCAGTCATCTAGTTTGCAGAAGCTTCCCTGGGAGTAGCGGGTGCACATTAAATAACATTTGCATGTTAAGGTTATGAAACATCAGGCTTTATAGTTCATAGACTTCATAGCCACAAATGAGAGTTTCAGCAAGAATAGTAAGTGGTTTAACATCAAAGGACTTTTGTGCATGTGTCTACAAAGCAGCTGGCTTTGGATGTCTGGTTTGGTGAATGCAGACCATGTATGCACAAAATGTTGCAGATGTTTGTTTGACATTCCAAGGGAAAAAAACATTTGGGAGAAAATGGTACTCGAGCCTTTATGTATTTGCATAGCACAAGCTGCAGAGGGGCCATCGCTCAGTTGTAGGGCATCATACCAAAGGTTCAGAATTTAATCCCCTGCATCACCTATGAAAAGGGATGGATGTAGAGTAGTGATGTGAAAGACTTCTATGGGAGACCCAGAAGAGCGGCTGCCAGTCAGAGTAGACAATGCTGACCTTGCTAGAATAGTGGACTGACTCATTATAAGTCAGGCTTGTGTGTTAAAATTCATATTTGAAACTAGATCATTGTAATCTTCGGCAACAATGCCAATTTGTGTATATTCATTCCCAGGATTTCTTCTTTCCTCTCCTCCTTGTCCTTTGTACTGTTTAAATTAAGATTTATACATTCCTCAGGGCATCTATGGCAGGGGAGGGGTTTGCTTATGTTACTGTGTAAATTGCTCCATACATTGATCATATTATAACAACAATTTAAAAAAATGAAACAGCAGTCATTTCCTTAATTTTGCTAGGAAGTCCATGGAACAATGAAACTTGTGTATCTTCACCTGATAAGGTAGTTCAATTAATGGCATTATTAGGCCCACTTTTTCTCTGTGAAATCAAATAAAATGGTATGTTATCAGGTGTGACAAAGTCTAATTTTTGGCTGAGAATCTGTTCATTAAGAGCAATAGATTGAGACATTATCATCATCATCATCATCATCAGCAGCAGCAGCAGCAGCAGCAGCAGCAGCAGCAGCAGCAGTAGCAGCAGTAGCAGCAGCTGCCACTGCTGCCAAATTAATATCCTGCTCCCTCTCCCTCAAACAGGACTCAGATTGGCTAACAGTATAAAATGCATCTGATAAAACTAATAGAAAAGATACTATAAACAAACTTTAAAAATATAAAATGATTAAACATCTATCCCCATTATAATCTGTTTGATTATTATATAAAAGTTGAAGAGAAGATTGATTATAGCATTATTTTTTCATTTAATACTCCTTTAAGTATTTAAAATATTTAGCATGAATAAGATTTACAATGTGATCAATGATTAAGATAATAATATAATAGGTTATAATGAAGGCTCAGATTCAGTGTTGGTATTTATCTTAATGTTAGAGATGTAACCTTTCTTATTTCTGTTAGGTTTTTTGATTTTTTGAAACATTTCATTTATTATTTCAATAATAATAATATTATAATAATATAATAATAATACATGTAATAATAATACAAATAATAATAATAATACAAATGCATGTAACCTTTCTTATTTCTGTTAGGTTTTTTTGATTTTTTGAAACATTTTATTTATTATTTCAATAATAATAATAATAAAAATTATTCTTATATCCCGCCCTCCCCTGCTGAAGCGGGCTCAAAAAAGAGAGAATATTCTTGAATATTGTAATTATGGTGTGTTATTATCTGCTACTATAGTTGAAAAATGTATTTGTATTAATATAGCTGATTTCCCTTGTTGTATGTAACTAATCATAATATCTGAAAGCTTTTTGATTAATTTTTATTCCCCCTAACCACTCTTTCCTTCTGTATACCAACTTTCTTTTAAGGAAGGAAGTAAGTAAGTAAGTAAGTAAGTAAGTAAGTAAGTAAAATTTTATTTAAACTTTATTTAAAAAATCTAGCTACTACCAAGCAGGATAAGATTCATGGATGGTAAAGACACATCTGAAATATATCAGCTGCCTAGTGGATCACAATAACCCAAAGGCTGCCTCAAAAAGAGCCGCCTTGCATGCCTTGGAGAACCTAGGGAGGTCCTACAAAGCATGAACCTCTTCAGGCAGCTGGTTCTATGGGACAGAGACCACTACTGAGGAGGGTCTCACCCTTGTTAACACAAGGAGGACAGTTCTGGAACCAGGGACCTTCAATAAATGCCAAGATGAAGACTGGAGAAGATGGGGAGGATCATGCTGGGAGGATCCCAGGCTGTTTAGGACTGTAAAAGCTACTGACAGTTTGAACTGGCACTGTAAACTAATTGGGAACCAGTGCAGCTGCTGTAGGATAGGTGTTATATGCACTGACCAGCACACTCCTGTCAGCAAACTGGCAGCTGTGTTCTGGACCACTTTGCAGTTTCCAAAGCATCTTCAAAGATTGCCCTGCATAGAGCACATTACAGCAGTCCTGTCTTGAGGCGACTGTTGCATAAATTACTGTGGCAAGGTCCTCCCAAGATAGATAGGGAGCCAGTTGGCTGGCCCAGTGTAGATGGTAAAATGCAGGCTTTGTCACTGAGGACACCTGTTTGTCCATGGAGAGCAAAGAATCGAGCCATGCTCCCAAATTTCTAACAGAATGGACCATAGAAAGTTGGATTCTATCAAGGGGCATGACCTATGGAAGCAGTATAACTTGGTTTCTTGTCTTTCTTAAAATGTTGATATGGAGACATGTCATCTCAGGGCTAGCCAATGAGTGGGCAATGATCTGCATATGCCCCCTACATCATAATTACTGTCATCATAATTGCCATTGTTGTCATCATACCTTCTGTGCTTTCATTGGCTGCCAGTCTGCAAGTACCACTCAACCATGTAACAAAAGGATCAGCTACTGGGGGAGGTACGCTCTGGACAGGTAATGGGAGGTAGAAATATCAGCTGACTTGTAGAAGGAGCCTTTAGTCTTTGAGAGTTGGGCACATAGGTCAAATGGCAGAAGTTTACACTTTGCTTTTGTTAACTGTCGCTGTTGGATAAATTTAAAGACAGTGTGATGAAGTTTCATTCTTTGGAGCTGCAAATCCAGAACCAGTAAGAGTATATTTATTGCTGTTTTCTAGCACAGGAATCCTCAACCTTTTTGAGTCTGTAGCACATTTGGAATTCTGACACAAGGTAGTGTGTGAAACCACAAAATGGCTGCTGTAAGGGTTGTAGCCAGCCACAAAATGCCAGGGAGTAAGGTCATACGTAACTCTAATAATAAGGGCGTTTTTGCACTGACCTTACTCGGGAGCGACATCCCTCTTCACCGCGCAGCGTCTGCGCGGATTTCGCAGAACCCGGAAGAGCCGCAAAGTCCCGCGGCTTTTGCGTCGCAAATGTAAACTGGTTTAAGTCTCCAACATTTCAGGTAGAAGCTCTGCTTAACAGGATGCCTTAAAAAAACCCCACATTATTTAAAAGCATTTTCTTGCTTACACACAAAATACCTGCAATCACACAGTGAAAGAGCCTTGTGCTGTGGTGGCAGCTGTTGCTGAAGCCATTTTTTTTAAATGGCCATTCTTCTGAAATCATTTTTAAAAATCTATGCAGCCAATCAGATCTCCAGTAACCACCAGAAGCCCTGCTGGACAAAAGCCCCACCTGGAGCCACCAACTTTCTAAAAACACTTGGCAGCAGTGTTCCCTCTAAGCTGAGGTTGGTGTGAGCTAGCTCACAGTTTGTTAGGCTCCAGCTCACACATTTTTGTCTTAGCTCAGAAAAAACGGCTGCAGAACAAACTAATTCATGCAGTAGCCAAATCACTCACAACTTTAATGCCAGAAGCTCACAAAGTAGAGTTTTTGCTCACAAGACTCCACAACTTAGAGGGAACATTGCTTGGCAAGCCACCTGTTAGGGATCCTTATTCTATCAGATGAAATTTCATTAAGGCAACATCTGGACTCTTTTATGTGCCCAAGTTCTACATCACCACTACCCAGACCTTTCTGCTTTCCCTCCGCTATGCTCTTCTTCTTGGACATCACCAGTCCCAAACTAGGGTAAACATCTTTGAAAATAAAAGGGGGGGGTTGTTGTTGTTTCACTGTTGTAATGAGAGAAGTTATAGAATTTGTGCTTTCCTTAAAATTAATGAAATTATTAAATCCCATTTATTTCCCCAAGTGTGTGGATAACTGTGGTAAATGAAATTACTCCAGTCAGGCCTTGGCTCCAATCAGACTTTTTGACTGGATCTATGAGAAATGGAAGAAGTATAGTTGGCCTTGGAAATGTTTGGAAGCAGTGGCAGCTCCTAACAGTAGGGTGTTTTCTAGCCTCTGAAGAGAAGTGTCTTGGAGGAGCAGCTCTCTGACTTTCAACTAGATTGTATTTTTACATATGAAATTTCTTTTTAAAATATTGTTGTCTTCCTTGTGTTCTTTGGATGAGAGTTTGAGAACAGAATGTTTACCAAATCAACTAGGCTTGCCAACCTCCAGGTGGTAGCTAAATATTTTCTGGGATTACAACTGATCTCCAGGCAACAGAGATCAGTTCACCTGCAGAGAATGGCCACTTTGGAATGTGGACTCTGTGGCATTATACCCCATTGAACTCCTCCTCTCCCCTTCCCATGATCCATCTCCAAAATCTCTGGGAATTTCTCAACTCTGAAGCGGAAACCCTACAGATCTCCCTTATTCACATGGCTGTTAATATGCTTAAGGAACTCAAAAGATGGGTCTGACAAGTCTAATTGCTGAGCCTCATTAGATAACACCTATTGCTCAATATATTCCATTTTTCCATTTTCCATTTTCTAGGGGTTCCATTTTTCCTAGACCAGAGGTCCCCAACTTTTTTGAGTAAGTGAGCACCTTTTGAAATCTGACACAGGATGGTGTCATGGGAGGTGAAATCAAGGGTCGTTATGCATAACTATGATTATAGCTCTTCAACATTTATCATAGAATCATGGAATCATAGAGTTGGAAGGGGCTATACAGGCCATCTAGCCCAATCCCCTACTCAATGCAGGATCAGTCTGGAGCACCCCTGACAAGTGTTTGTCTAGCCGCTGCTTAAAGACTGCCAGTGAAGGGGAGCTCACTACTTCCTTCAGTAGCTGATCCCACTGTTGAACTACTTTGGCTGTAAAAGAGTGTTTCTTAATATACAGCCGGTAATTTCAGGCAGAAGCTCTCTTAAACTTGGTGCCTTTTAAAATGAATATATTGTTTAAAACATTTTCTTTCATTTATGCAAGTATACCTATTGAACTAGCTAAGAAACACTCATCAGGCAGTATCTGCCAGATCTCCACTGGGCAATCAGAAGCTCTGTTGGCCTCACCAATTTCCTAAAAACATTTGGCAGGCACCAGGAAAGGTGTTGGTGAGTGACATGACCCCCACTGGTGCCATGTTGGAGATCCCTGTCCTAGACTCTGTGGTTTCTCTTGAAGTCCTGATCATAATACTCTGGAGATCAGCTGTAATTCTGGGAGAATTCCAAGTTGCACCTGAAGGCTGGCAACCCTAAAATAGTAGCAGTCAGAAATGGACCTGTGTATGCAGTTTCCACCCTATCTTTATAAGACATCGGCTTACACAGTCGTCTAATACTGTCAAAATCATTTGCTAAAGTACTAACACAATAAACAGCAAGTTGGAATTTGGTATGCACATAGTCCGTGAAAGTCTGAAAATAGTGTATGTTCAGACTTCTCTAGTAATCAGGACATCTTGAATTATGTTTAACTATTCCCAGACATTTTGTATAACCAGTTGCCTTGGACTATGTATGCCTCATTTTTAACCTTTGCACAAGTTTATTAACAATTTAAATGTTTCACTAATCATTTCATGAAGCCCAGTTACCTGTTTGCTTTTTTTTTGCTACTGTGTGACAGAGTTTTGAACTGGATGGGCCATTGTCCTGATCCAGCATGGCTTCTCTTCTGTTCTTCTCTTCTGTTCTTAAATGGTTTTAAACATAATTTGGCAATAATTTGCTAGCATATCAATTTACCAGGCTGCCAATGGCATTGCCATACTATCTGAAGATTGCTAAAATGTGTAAATTCAAACCCACACCATTCATTTGCTCATATGGCTTGTTCTGTTCTCAAATTTAGATTCCTGGCTACCAGTGAAATTCTGTCCACCTGAAGCAAATTCAGGTCTGTATATGGGAAACTGAATTCCTACAGTAGAACATTCAATCCCGTATGTGGATTAGGGAGTTCTATGTTGGCACGCTGGCCTCTTTCTATCATCAGTCTTTCTATCATCATGAGTTTTGCATGAGATAGAAAACAAACACCAAATTAGGGACGGTCGTGAACTACATTTTTGTGGTCCAGTTCATGGTAGAGCCACAACCCATATCATAAAAAGATGCTGGTTCAGGAACTGAACCAGTTCGTATTAGTTTGTGAGCCATTTAAACCCCTGCTTTCTGCTCATGAACAGCGACAGGAAGCAGAAAACAGGGAGCTAACTGGCTCTAAGCCATTTCACCCCCTGCTTTCTGCTCACCATGGCTTTTTGTAGTGAGTAGAAGCAGGGGGTGAAATACGTCCCAGCCATTTCACCCCCAGTTTTTTTTTTTTGCTTGCTGCTGCTTTTGGCAGCAAACAAAAAGCAGGGGGTTAAATGACTCTGAGCCATTTAAACCAAACAGCTTAGCTGGTTGTTGTTGTGAAGAGCAGATAGCTGAAACTTTTTTGCTTTGTGCTTTTAGGAAATTTCCACACACTGCATCAAAATCAGTGGCTCTTCAGTTCACGAACATCACTTTGTGAACCACAAACCAGCCAAAATTCATGACGAACTTTTGTTTGTCAGCCTGTTGGTGTCCATCCCTACTCCAAATTTCTGGGGTTTTCTAGGAATCAGGATCTGTCTCACATTATGCATATGTCCAGTTTTATTTTTTCCCAGTTGATTGCTTGGGGTGCACACAGTTTCCCACATATGAACTGAACAATATACAAATGCTTAGTTTCCAGACTCTTCTGATAACTGGGCTGTCTCAGGCTGTGTGAGTGTGTACCACATTGTGGCTTTCTAGTTTGTGAGAAAACACTCCAGAACTTTTAATGTCTTGGTACATGAGTGAGTGAGTGAGCGAGCCCATCTCAGGGCTTCAGATAAATAATCAATGAGATTGAAATGTTTTATTGGGAAGAAGTGAATGCCTTTTGCTCAAAACAAGATTTCCCCACCGTTTTGTGGGGGATCCATTTTTATGGATGGATGCTATGCTGATATTTGCAGGGGGGGGCGGTGGTCGTTGAACATATAAGGATTTCTTTTTTATATAAACATGTCTGTGACTTTGTCTGCAATTGGTGCCACACAAATATTTACACTGCTGCATGATTTGGTCTCTTGCACAGGAATGCTTCCAGGTGTTTGTAGGAAATGCAGGCCATCCACTTCCTTGTAGGCGGTTTGTGTCAGGTAAGGTACCCCTCAGATTTCCCTCTTAGACAAGGTTTCTATGAAAGAAAAACATGTATACCCCCTCCCCCCCCCAAAAAAAATCATTCTTTGTATTCTCCCTTCCTAAAGGGCTCTGGGTTGTTTACCTCTGACTGCAGCCAGTGAAATTCTCCTAGCCAGCACAATCATTTTTTGCTTTGCCTTTATTCTGCTTGTCTGGGTGGTTGCTTAGAAGCAGAGCGGCTGTGGCTGTTAACCCAGACAAAGCCAGCTCATCCTTCTGTAATGTATTACAGAGCCTGATAGACCAGTCAAGGCCCCTCCAGAAATCTGCATAACCTTAATCATGCTTCAAGGCACAGAACGTTGCTTTGGTCTGAGCCTTTGAAGCATGATTCTGTCACTTAAAAAGTGTCCTGGGAAATTAGGGTTGCCAAAAAAAAGCCGGGGGGGGGGGGAGGTGCCCTGTCCCTTTAACAGTGGCTTAATGTGCAGAAATGGGCAGCTGAAACTTTTCATGGCATGGTTGTAAATAAAAATGGTAAAGGTAGTCCCCATCACCCCCAATAACATCTCATTAAACCTATATTAAAAGAACAGGGCTTCTCCTCCCTCCAAACAGCTGGTGACCCTACTAAGAATATGAACTTTGTAAGTTTGATGTTCTCATGGTAATAGACAAAAATGGGTGTTATTGCTAAATAACTTAGTAATTGAAAGAAGTATGCATGAGCCTTCTAGCAGCACAGTTGAGTTCTTTCACCTATGTATGTATTTAATCAACTCACAGAATGGAGCAAGTAAAACTGGCCGTCAGTAGAAAACTAGCAACCAGGTCACTATAAATTTAAAAACAAAATGGCAGCAATATTCTAGAATAAGGGAGAAATACCGAGAAAACCAAATCAAGAAGGTGGTGTTGGGGAATCTTTGTACCTTAAATTTAACAGGCACATCTGACAGACTGAAGTGGAGAAAGAATAGAACAAAATAGGAGTCGTTGCACCTTTAAGACCAACTTAGTTTTATTCAGAATGTAAGCTTTCGTGTGCTCTCTAAACACACTTCGTCAGACGAGGAATCCGGTACAGTGAGCAAAGCCACACATAGCTGGTAGTCAGTGGCTCAGAATGCAAACATGTTCTGAATAAAACTAAGTTGGTCTTAAAGGTGCAACGACTCCTGTTTTGTTTTACTACTTCAGACCAACAAGGCTGACTACTTGGAGAAAGAATGGCAGAGATAGCTCTGCTCCACCCCGTCTTCAAATACAGGGGATAACACAGTAGGTCTTTTTTGATCAGTCTTTACTGTCAGGTGGGTTCATATGGAAACCAGTCCCTCTTTAGACATTTCTCTCTCATTCTTTGACGTTTGCTGGCAGCAGACAGCCCAAGTGGCATGGTGGTAGTGTAAAGTTCTGTCAAGTCACAGCTGATTTATAGTGACTCCGTGGGTTTTTTTTAAGACAAGACACATTTAGAGGTGGTTTGCCACTGTCTGTCTTTGCATAGCACCATTGGACTTCCTTGGTGGTCTCACATCCAAGTACTACCCAGGGCTGTCCTGGTTTAGCTTCTGAAATCTGACAAGATTGGGTAGGGATTCCAGGTCCCCCCGGCCGCTGGTGTGGGATGGAGGTCTAGGGTTGCCAGATCCAAGTTGGGGAGATTTGGGGATGGAACCTGAGGAGGACAAGGACCTCAGTAGGGTACAATGCCATAGAGTCCACCCTCCAAATCATCAATTTTCTCCAAGAGAATTGATCTCTGTAGTCTGGAGATGAGCTGTAATTCTTGGGGATCCCCACATGCATCCCACCATCCAGAGACCAGTCTCCCTAAAATTGGGCTAGGTTGGGCCATACAGGTCAGGGCCCTCCATGTGGCAAAGGGGTAGAGTACTGTACTAAGCTCAGGAAAACCAGGATTCAGATCCCCACAGCCATGAAGCTCACTGGCTCAGTCACTCTTTCAAAGCCTATCCAACCTCCCGGGATTGTGAGGATAACATAGAAGAAGTATGAGTTATGCATAAAACTCTGCATTCTTTGGAGGAAGAGTGAGGAAGAAAATGTGACAGGATGGCTGCTTGGATTAAATTCTTCCTGCATCTGCATAGTTGGGAAGCATAATGTCACGTTTCTAGAACAGGGAGAGGAGATTTGTGTGGATCTGAAACAGACTGAGATTCACAGCAAGGTTTAAAGACCTGCTATTTGATATATTCTAGAGCAAGCTGCTCACCAAAGTGTATCGTAGAGAATTTATTTGATTTTATTTCCTTTATTTAATCCCAGTTTTCAACCCTTAGTTTTGTTTTAGCAAGAAAGGTGGCCTATCCACCTAACTGAGACAGTTGTATCAGTCTTTATAATACATCTGCAAAATTAAACAATAAAAGTACTACTCAATGCAAAACAAACAAGTTAAAACCAGTAGCAAAAATAACAAGAATAATCTATTACAGACTCTGAAAATCCAGGGAAAGCATAACTGAATTCAACTGCTTCATATCCTGTCCAATATATTATAGGGCAAAGAATTCTACACAATCAAGGTGTTACAGTGGGGAAAGTCCTGTTATTTGTCTTGCATTGTTTACATGCTGACTAAAAAAAAAGCCATGTAAAACCATGCAGTTCAAAACAATTCAAAGCAGAGCAACACTAGGTTGATCCTAGTTTATTCCTGAAGGCCTGTAAGAATGCAAATAACTTCTTACATGTTTCTGAAAAATGCCAAGAAGTTATCAAAACTAATCTTTCTCTGCTTCACTACAGAAGATTTTATATAAACAATAAGATCGAGACCATTAAGGACTTCCTGCTTCGGCAGGATGCAGACCTGGCTTGCGTGACCGAGACCTGGGTTCAAGAGGGAGAGACAATGGCACTCTCCCAGATGACCCCCCCCAGGTTACTCGGTCTTCCACCAGTCGCGGATTAGCGGGCGGGGGGGGCGGGGTGGCGATATTCATACGGGAGGCTTACTCCTTCAGGGCCCTCCCGGCCCCAAAGATCGATGGTGTTGAATGTGTCGGCCTTGCGTTGGATGTCGGGGAGAGGTTGGCGATCTGGCTGGTGTACCGTCCGCCTAACGCACCGGCCAGCGCCTTACCATCCCTGATGGAGGCGGTGTCCGGCTGGGCGTTGGAGTGCCCGGGGCTTCTGGTCCTGGGCGACTTCAATGTCCACGCCGATGACGCGGCTTCCACTCAGGCGATGGACCTAGTGTCTTCCATGGCGACACTAGGACTCTCCCAATTTGTTACGACTCCCACGCATCAGGCGGGGCACACATTAGATCTGATCTTTGCGGCCGGGATTAAAGTGAACGAAATCGCAACGGAGGCGATACCATGGTCGGATCACTTAGCCCTCAAGGCTCGTATGGAGACGCTACCACAACCCTGTAAGGGCGGAGAGCCTATTTTGGCTCGCCCGCGGAGCCTGATGGACCCGGAACGGTTCCAAACGGCTCTTCGGGATCCTTGGCCCCCTTGTGATTCCCTTGACGCCCTGGTTGATGCCTGGGAAGACCGGCTATCTGGGGCAATCAACGAGATCGCACCCCGACGTCCTCTGCGCCCTCGTTCAAGGCTGGCTCCTTGGTATACCCTGGAGCTACGCCGGTTGAAACAAGGACTCCGACGACTAGAGAGGCAGTGGCGGCGCACTCGTGGCGAAGCGGCGAGAACATCCTACAGAACGCTTATGAGGTCGTATGAGATGGCAGTCAAGGCCGCAAAGAAGAAGTACTTTGCGGCCAAGATTGCGTCTGCAAATTCGCGCCCGGCACAATTATTCAAAATAATTGGACACTTAACTACTCTGCCCCAAGGCAGACCAAACGTAAGAGAATTAGAAATAGGCTGTGAGGCTTTTGCGAAATTTTTTGCAGACAAAATCACGTCGCTCCGCCAGGACCTGCCCATCACCTTAGATACAGTACATGAGCCCGAGGCCCCTTGCCTGTCTTCTGATTTAACTCTGGATCATTTCGACCCGCTCAGCCTGGAGGAAGTTGACGGAATCCTCTCCTCTGCGCGCCCTACAACTTGCGATCTGGACCCATGCCCCTCCTGGCTAATTAAATCTTGCCTGAGGGAGCTTGAATGTCCTTTACGGGACATCATAAATAGATCCCTCTCAGAGGGGCGTTTTCCATCATCCCTGAAAGAGGCTTTGGTCCGACCCCTCCTGAAAAAAACTACAGCAGATCCGGCCGAATTGGCAAACTACCGACCGGTCTCTAATTTACCGTTTTTAGGTAAAATAATTGAGAGGGCAGTGGCGTCGCAGTTGCAGAGCTTTCTGGATGACGCTTCCATCCTAGACCCTTGCCAGTCCGGCTTTCGCCCGGGCTATGGGACGGAGACAGTACTGGTCGCCCTGGTAGACGATCTCCAACGGCATCTGGATCGGGGCGGTGTGGCGGTGCTGATGTTGTTAGACCTGTCGGCCGCGTTCGACACGGTCGACCATCGGCTACTGACCCGCCGCCTCGCCGATATAGGGGTGAGGGGGTCTGCCTTACAATGGCTCTCCTCCTTCCTCGAGGATCGGGGACAAAGGGTGGCAATTGGTGGCGAGCGGTCCCGGAGGCGCACACTGGACTGTGGAGTGCCTCAGGGGGCAGTTCTCTCACCAATATTATTCAATATCTACATGCGCCCTCTTGCCCAGATTGCCAGGAGATACGGACTTGGGTGCCATCAATATGCAGATGACACCCAACTCTATCTGCTAATGGACGGCCGGCCTGACTGCGTCCCTGAGAATCTAGACCGGGCCCTGCAGGATATGGCAATGTGGTTGAGGAGGAGCGGGCTGAAATTGAACCCAGCGAAGACAGAAGTCCTTTGTCTGGGTCGGGGCGCCCGGGAAGGGGAAACACCTCTTCCGGTCTTCGACGGGGCGCCGCTGAAAGCGGCGCACCGGGTTAGGAGTCTGGGAGTTTTACTGGAGCCTTCATTATCAATGGAGGCCCAGATTGCAGCCACTGCCAAGTCAGCCTTCTTCCACCTGAGGCGGGCAAGGCAGTTGGCTCCCTTCCTAGAGCGCCAAGATCTGGCAACGGTACTTCACGCAACGGTCACCTCGAGACTGGATTACTGTAATGCCCTCTACATGGGGCTGCCTCTGTACCGAACCCGGAAGCTGCAGCTGGTGCAGAACGCAGCGGCCAGGCTACTGTTGGGGCTCCCTAAATGGGAGCACATACAGCCTGGGCTGCGCGAGCTGCACTGGCTGCCAGTTATATACCGGGTTCGTTACAAAGTGCTGGTCATTACCTTTAAAGCCCTATATGGTCGAGGACCTGTCTACCTCAGGGACCGTCTCTCCCTATATGAACCCCAGAGAGCACTGAGGTCAGCTGGAAAAAACTTGCTGACTATCCCCGGACCAAGAGAGGTGAAGTTGCAATGCACCCGCAATCGGGCCTTCTCCTCTGTGGCCCCGAGCTTATGGAACCAACTTCCAGAGGAAATGCGGGCCCTGCGGGATCTTGAACAATTCCGCAGGGCCTGCAAGACTTTCCTCTTCCGACTGGCTTTCGATGATGTAGAAAATTAAGTACTAATGATACCGCCATCATAATAAAGAACAAATAGCAATAGCATTAGCACTTTTATAACTGTAATTAATTTTAAATCTATTAGAATTTTAATGTTGAATGTAACCTTGTTTTTATACAATGGAATGTTACTGTTACTGTTAGCCGCCCTGAGCCTGCCCCGGCGGGGAGGGCGGGATATAAATAAAATTATCTAATCTAATCTAATCTAATTTTAGGCTATGGAGCCACAACTGAAAAGTCTCTGTTCTTGGTGAAACCAGTCACTAAAACTCCTTTTACTCAAAATATGAATCTGTTGACAGTCAAACTAAACACTTGCTGATTCTGGATTTTTGCTGGTATGGGAGTTGAGAATAAACAGCTTAATTTCCACAGTTTCTATAAACTCAATTCCAAATCAATGTCAGAGCAGTTCCAGGGCTGGCTCGCCCACTAGGCAAACTAGGTGGTTGCGTAGGGCACTGGAAGGGTGGGGGCACTGAATTTGACCTTCCCCCCTCCCCCCTAGGCAAATGCCTAGTTTGCCCCCCCACCTCCTCCTCCCTCCCTTCCCCACCCCAGGTCGATTTCAATGTGCAGAAGGGCAATTGAGCGCCGCTCCTAGCTGTGCAAAGGCACCTCCCCACCGATCAGCTGATTGGCAAGTAAAACCACACTGCGTGCTCACTCAGCACTCTGCTGAAAACCCCAATGGGTTCATATGAGAGAAGGACCTTCTCACAACATTTAGGTCCAAGGTGTTAGGGTTTATTTGTTGTAATTGCTTGTTTATACCTTAAGAAACATGAAGGGATGCACTTCAGAAATAATTAAATGTAGTCTAAAGCATCAAGAGAGAATGCAGGATGGGTTTCATCCTCTTTTCATCCTTAAATGGCAGGGGTCAGACTGCTAACTGTGATTACAACTGATGTTTGTGACACACACTGTACAGACAGCTTGTCAGAAAGGATACATTTTTAATTCCAGGGACATCCCCATTCCTATGATTTTTTTTAAGATCCAGATTTTGTAGGAACACACTCCCCCCCCCCCCAAAAAAAAAAACCTGTGGAAGTAAAATAAAGTATAATTATCCAGAATTATCCCAATATACATAATTTATTCAAAATGCAGAACTGGAGATTGTGTGTGCAGAATTGCAGAATGTCTTCTGGTTTGAAATGAATGCTCTACTTCTGTTCTCTGCTGTCTGCAATACATTCATGATAAGCATCGTACACAAAAGCATATGCTTTATAGTCAATTTCATTTTTTTCATTTATGCAGCAGAGCAGCAAAACACATGATAAACTAAAATGCAGCTCCACTTCTTGCAATTTGCACTAAAAATAATATTTTTAAAAGCAATTTCAAAGGCTGAAGACCCTACAGGATGTTCAAGTGAACAATCACCAGCATGCACAGAGTAAGACCTCATTCTAGTGCCTCAGGGGCAGGGGGGAGTGTTTTCCTAAGATAAATAGCAGGGAAATGTCAAGATGTAGCATTTATTTTCCAGAAACGCTAAATTTTTAGGCAGCACACACTACCCTCAATTAGCTGAGACAACAACAGTGATGCTGTCCTCATAAATAACTATATAATGACTGTGATCTTCTGCATTGAGTCATTAAAAATCTACAATCAGAGAAAACAAACCCCTCACTTTCTTTCAAAGGCTGTTGCCTTATTATGACTTTTGCATTTTGATGGAGACAGATGCTAGCAAATTTCCTTTTTGGGGGTGGGATGATAGTGCTCTTTAAAAAAGCACAGCAAATTATTAGCACTGCAGTAGCTAGGGGCAAAAACCACTGAACAGACTGCAGTTTCTAAGTTCATTTTTAAAAAAATTAAGAACTGCTACTTTGCATGCCCTTACGATCTCTTTCTGCTGATATAAAATCTGGAGTCAGAACCATTTATTTGTGGTTCAAAGAACTAGGGCTTCAACCTGTGATGCTGTGGCTCAAGTAAATAATGAAAAACAGAGATCCCCTCAGCACAGTCCTATCTAAAGTTGCTGTAGTCTAAACCTCATTAATTTAAATTGGATTAGACTGGACTATCCCTACATAGGACTGCATTGTTAAGCACAATCAGAATTTTTTTGCGTGGGACAATATCCTCTTCAGTAACTCTGAAGTTTGCTGTAAATTGTTCCTGATTAAAACCATGAAGTCCAGAGGAGTGACACTGTGATGCTCACCAGAAACATACTAAAAAATCCAGTTTACTCATTTTTAGTACACCATGATGAGCATTTTGTCTTGGGATGAACATCTCGGCTATGTATGCTTCTAGATGAATGCTATAGAGCAGAACAAGTGAGTGAGGAAAGGGTTAAGGCCCCCTCCTGCTTCTTCCTCTCAGTTCTCTTCTCCTGAATGTGCGCTTCTTTCAAAATAATTGCACTGGGGATGTCACATACACTGCTCATTAGTTTACCTGATTCCCCCTGCAAAAAGAGTATGCCGGTCATCTTAAACGAGATGACCCCTTCATCATGATAATGCTCAGTAATGGCACACACACTTGGAGATGCTGAAGAAGGACTGGTGTGTATGCACAATATGTGGAATCCCTCACACCCTCTGTGCCTGTGATCTCATGCCATGAGACAAAAGTAATGAAAGCATAGGCACATGAAAAAAGTAATGAAAGCACAGGCACAAGTGGAATATCAGGTGTGATGCCATTAGTCCTTTCAGCCAGCTGACCCCCGCTAAGCTGGTCATTGCAAAACTGCTCTCTGGCCAGCCATGCTAATAGTGCTGACATGCAGAAGACAGCAGGACAGTAACTCCTTCTGTTAGCAAGTTACCATATTCCAGGTGTGTGCCTACCAATGTCTTTCTGGATTCCTGCATTTTGTATTGAAAAAACTCAGGCTGCAACCCTGCAAAAATCATGGACCTGTTTTGTTTGCTTCCTTCACTTTGCCTTTAGTATGCAGATACAACTGTTGTCCTGATACCCTCTCTTCATAGGACTGCATTGTTAAGCACAATCAGAATGTTTTGTATGGGACAATATCCTCTTAAGTAACCCTGGAGTTTGCTATAAATTGTTCCTGATTAAAACCATGACGTCCAGACTCCCAATCAGAATGGAGTCCTTACATCCCATTCAGAAGATGGGAGGGGTATTGCAAAGAAGGAACTGAGGATGCAGAGGTACATTGCACATTGTAATCAGCTTGATGAGAGCAGAAGGGAAATGCTTGCCCCAAGTACAGCATACAACCATCCTGCTCCTTGTACATTAAAATTGTCCATGTCCCAGATTAACACTGGCTGTTCTCTCAACACAAGACCTGAGGAAGTCATCATCTTTCCAACTGGATACAAATTCACGCTGTTGTTATGTATGAGGACCAATGTGAAGACTATTATGGGTGTTCCTGCCTGGCTCATTGGAGCCATAAGGACTGAACCCAACCTGGGGACTCAGGAACAATGGGCAGCAGGATCCAAATACCTGCTGCCCTGCTCCAATCACTGGCCCCTTGCTGGTTTGAATGATCCAATGGCGTGCTAGCATGGGAACCTTGAAGTTGGCCCTATTGGCCTAGTTCCTCAGTCTTTTAATGTAGCCCTATACTATGCTGTACTTAATAAAGAGCTATGATCACTACCACCTCACTTTTTCCTTGCGTTGAACCCACTATATTATAGGCAGGACTTTTTTGGTAGAAAAAGCCCAGCATAAACTCATTTGCATATTAGGCCACAACCCCTAACATCACCATTATTCCACACAGAGTTTTTTTGCTGAAAAAGCCCAAGAGTGACTCATCTGCATATTAAACCACACCCCCTGACACCAAGCCAGACGGAACTGCGTTCCTGTGCATTCCTGCTCCAAAAAAAGCCCACTTGCTCAGTGTGAGAACCCAACTGCAGTTCGTACTACAGAAGGCTTTTAGGGACAGGGTAAGATGTGGATGAAGGCTTCTTCTTGGTCTCTGTGGCTGTATTTCTGTGGGTCCATCTCATTATAGAGATGATGTAAAAAGAGAGAGAAAGAGATTCCAGAAATTGGATTGAGGTAGGACTCCCAAATGATCTATGCAGTGTGTACACACTAATATTTGCTTTGGTAAGGAGTGTTTTTATAAAAAGTGAAGAGGAGATGTGTGTCTGCAAAAATGCAGTAGACGTGCATTAAGGAACTTCAAGCAATTCTGCTTCCAAGGTCATGGCCACAGTGTATCTATGAATATTCAAGACCTGTATCTGTTAGGAATATCATGAGCCTTGTGGCAGGCAGAGGCATCAGGTAAGCACTCTGTGCTTAAGCCCCCTGTGGATGTTCAAGCTTTTGTAGTTGGTATTCTTTCAGACAACTCTGTACTGGACTGGGTGTACCTGACTTGAGGCCTCATTCTGTAGAGGAGTCATACAAAATTTCTCAACCCTTCTCAGCACAGGATGTCTGAAAAGGATCTTTACTCTGGTTTCCTTTACATTGAAACTGTAATATAAAGCGTCTGTGTTTTTTTCAGCAAAAGGTTGGGTTCCCCAGTAGATTTCCATGGATGGGTGATGGTTGTCAATTTTCCTCTCCCATTGCAGATCTCTGGTTCCTCTCTCATGCTGTTCCTGGGGGGGTCCCCTTTACCCCAGGACCAGCTGCAGTAGGAAATGGGAGAAGAAAGTCATGTTCCATTGACTGAAATGCTTTCCCTCTGTATGGAAATCTTCCATGGAGTCTATGCCACAGAATAGCTGGATTTGAGTCCAATAGGACATTATAAACCAACAATATGTATGGAGGCGGGATAGGTTTTTGAGAGTCAAAGCTCCCTTCTTCAGATACCAATTGAATGGAGTCCTTACATCCCATTCTGAAGATGGGAGGGGTATTGCAAAGAAGCAACTGAGGATGCAGAGGTACATTGCACATTGTAATCAGCTTGACGAGAGCAGAAGGGAAATGCTTGGAGGCAGATAATTTAGTGTTTGTACTAAGATAAGAATCCTGTGTCCCTATTCAGCCTCGGGGAAGCCCATTTTTCTGAGCTTGTGAAGGAACTCAAGTTCAGCAATCAATCAAGGTCAGCTATGTGAGACTGCAGACCAACATGGTTACCTTCTGAAACTAAGACACCTTTCTATGGCACACATAGCAAGGCACTGGTGGTGGAAAGTGCTGTCGGGTCTTAGCTAGCATATGGTGACCCCATAGAGTTTCCAAGACAAGAGATGAACAGAGGTAGTTGGCCATTGCCTGCTTCTGGGTAGGAATCCCGGACTTCTTTGATGGTCTCCCATCCCAGAACTAACCATGGTTGACCCTGCTTAGCTTCTGGGATCTGACAAGATCAGGCTAGCCTTGGCCATTGGCATGCAAACCAGAAAAAGGTGTTTGAGGGTATACGCTGGAAAACTATCACAGTGGTCGGGCATCTGATGGTTCACAGCCAAGTTCTTCCTCAAAGCAACCTTGGCCTTAGGCAGCCCCACAGTACAGGTCCATAGAACTCTTTATGCATATAGGCATACAAAGAAGGGATCGAAACACCAAAGAGCCAGGCTTCAACTCCTGCCAGAGAAGCCTTGTCAAGCACCTGCTTTTATGCATCTGGTTGATTGCACTTAATAAGTGTTGATGGCTGCAAACTGAGACCACCAAAAAGTTGGTCAGAGAATCACTGCCTGAGGGCACCTCTCAGCGGTTCAGTAATGGATGCCATTCACAGGGAGTGGAAGGGCAGTCACACAGCAGGTGAAAACACTTAGTTGTCAAGTGAAAAGTTGCTTATTTTCCTTTGGAAGTCACTGAGTTGTGTTCACTTGCAGCAAATTAGCTATTGGATATGTGGGAGATGTGAAATGAGAAGATATTTGCCAGGGGAGGGAACCCTTAAAATTTGGAGCTTATTTTTGAATTTCACATCCATCAAATTCTGATCAGGGTAGTTTTGCCTGTGTCTTCTCCCCAAGTAACTTTTTCAAGGTCAGACATCAGTGATGGCATAAAATAGAATGGATGAAGAAAAAAGTACTCTGGGAATTCTAAGTCTAAATGCAGGCCTGTGGGAGTTTGCATTTAGCTTAAGTGAAAAAAATGATTTACTTGGTATTTCCTTTTTGATTGTCCAACCCTCTGTTTTATGATGCTGCATACCTAGATACCACAAATAACAAAAACATTAAGAACATAAGAGAAGCCATGTTGGATCAGGCCAATGGCCCATCCAGTCCAACACTTTGTGTCACACAGTGGCCAAAAAAACCACAGGTGCCATCAGGAGGTCCATCACTGGGACCAGGACACTAGAAGTCCTCACACTGTTGCCCCTCCCAAGCACCAAGAATATGGAGCATCACTTGCCCCAGAGAGTGCCAACAATACACTCTGGCTAATAGCCACTGATGGACCTCTGCTCCATATGTTTATCCAATCCCCTCTTGACGTTGGCTATGCCTGTTGCTGCCACCACCTCCTGTGGCAGTGAATTCCACATTAATCACCCTTTGGATGAAGAAGTACTTCCTTTTATCCATTCTGACCCAACTGCTAGCAATTTCATTGAGTGTCCACAAGTTCTTGTATTGTGAGAAAGGGAGAAAAGTAGTTCTTTCTTTACCTACTCTATCCTGTGCATAATCTTGTAAACCTCTATCAAGTCACCCCTCAGTCAATGTTTCTCCAAGCTAAAGAGCCCCAAGCATTTCAACCTTTCTTCATAGGGAAAGTGTTCCAACCCTTTAATCATTCTAGTTGCCCTTTTCTGGACTTTTTCCAATGCTATAAGTCCAGAAAAGGGCAACTAGAATGAAAAAAGGTTAAAACACTTGGGAATCTTTAGAAAAAACTATGCTTGAACTAGGGAAAGATTTTCAAATGATGAATTTTCAAATGATGAATTATTCTCCATGGGTGTGGGGGGTGGGGAGGCCATGAATGTAAAATACTATTTACCAGGGAGAACAATTCTAATTTGACTCTTTTCTTGATGTGCATTTTTTTTTTTAAAAATGGTCATTCCATCACTTGAGATGCCAGCTCTGAAGTGGTGCATTTCACACGCTGGGTGACCTGTCTTCATCTGCTGTTTGTGAGAACTTGGCCTCTCTCAGCAGCCTTTGTTCAGCTGGGCCAGAATAAGGCAACCAAGAGGGGACCCTATGAAAAAAAATTACAGTTGTGCTTAGAGAGATGCATCGGCTCTCTAGCTTCCAGGCCCATTTCAAAGTGGGTATTTTTGACTGGGCATTCAACTGTCTGGGTTAAAGAGACCTAAAGAGGTGACCTATCCTCACATATGGGAGCCTCAGGGGAGAATGAGGAGCAGAGCATGGGTGCATTCACACACACTAAATAACACACTTTGCAACTGGATTTTTACTGTGTAAGAACAGCAAAATCCACTTGCAAACAGCTGCTGTGTGAAAGTACCCCATGTTTTCTACTGCAGCTCTTCTTACCAAGCAATGTTCATCTGGCTAACTCAATGGGTCTTTTTAGGGAAATTGTTTGGGAAGGTATTTAAGCTGACTGCTGTCAGCAGACATTTAATGGGTACAAGGGACTTGACTTGCTGCTGACCTGTCAATGCTGTGAGGTTTTAAAAAAATATAATTTGGGTGCTTTCCGTGGTTTCAAATGTCTGAATTCTATGCTTCAGCCACTGCAAGATCCATGGTTGACTGGCCACCTATCTATATACAATACATCCTAGAATAATTACATAAATGCTGCAGCAGGACATGCTTTCTGAAAAGGCACTGTTAACCAGCAAGTGTCTTTGGGATGAAGTGATGTTGCCCAAGTTTATATGCTCAGAACATATACTTGGCATTTCATCATACTCACCTCTCAGTACAAAGATGAGCACTGCACATTTGTTCTTCTCCAGCTTCAAATTCCTCTAGTTCTTCCCATCAGAAACTAAAGTGCCAAAAGGCATAAAATATAATCAAACAAGATGTGCATGTTCCTGTTCCTCCCAGTATTTTTCAAATTTAATTGTGAGATGTAGGTGGGGGGGGGGGGGTCTAATTGGATCAGGATTGTGGCAGCAGGGGGGTAGTTTAAGCCTTCCTCTTCCCCCATGCTATTTTTCTAATCTGATGCAGCCCCAAGAAATTGTTATTTTCCCCACTAGGGAAACCTATTCAATATCCACTTTCCCAGCATTCCTAGAGTTAGGGCTCTGTTATTTGAGATATGTGGGAGGACAAGATAACCAAGGATCTGTGTGGATTTATACCTTTTCCTGCCTGCCTCAACTACTGCTAGTGCCACAGCTGGGCAGTGGGGGTTCAGGAAATGGGCTCCACATATTATGAGCAGGTTTAGAACTCCCTGAAATAATGATGTTCCCAAAAGTACTTCAATGATACTTTTAACTGATCGATCGCTTTCTGATTTGAACCTAGAGAGGATCACCCATCAATAGTAGGATTACTAACATTGCAATTCACACCCCTCATAGATCCTGCATTCTTAGCAGGATCAACAGTATGCTCTATTTCAACATTCCTCCCTGAATTATACCATGTATATGAAATGTGTGAGAATCAAGAGTTAACTTATGTTGTTGATAATGGATATGTAGCTATAGGGAAGAGGCATTCCCTGAACTGGAAAACAGGAGTTATTGTTGTTATTGTTATTAGTCACAGTCAGATATTTGACTGGATGATGTGTTCTGCAATTGGAGATCTAGCCAAGTTCTGGGAAATTTCAGAGGTATCTTTGCAGGATTCTTGCTGGTCCAAGTAACATGATCTTCTGGAGCTGAGCTGGTGTTATTTGTTCAATGCCCAGAATGTCCAGGTGTTTTTTGAGACTTCTAGGCCCTGCTCCAAGGGCTCCAATGACAACTGGCATGATGGTAACCTTCTTCGCCTAGATGCACTCCTACTATTTGTGATCTTCTCCTGTTTTTTCTTTTCTATTCTGCTGTCTCCTGGGATTGCAGTGTCAATGATCCAAACCCTATTTTTCATTTTTTTTTTTACAAATGATGATGATGCATTGATCTGCTGATAAAAAAGCACACCCTGAAATGCAAAGTTGGTTTGTTTTTACCTTACCTGGAGTATGCTCTGTCAGGGGCTCACTGCTGCACCGTTATGAATCTGAACAGTAGGAACAGAGTAGGAACATAGAAATACATTTATTAATTTGCATTTAAGTAATGGCTCACTGTGCTGTTGGTGAAGAAAGGCTGACACATGGACAGTATTAAAAAGACCATCAAAAGTAAGACAGATGAGATTCCACTACATTCAGCATTGGTTAGCTCTCCAGTAAACTACTGAATCCGATTTTCATTTCCACATACAAACTGTAGAGGATTCAGAGGAAGGCATGTCAAAAGATTGAGATTTGCAGAGAATACAAGGGCAAAATAGAAGAAACTGGCCATATGTGATTCAAGAAAAGAAAAAATAAGGACAGGACAATTGAGATCTACATGTATTTATTTTTGTTTAGAAAAAATTCCTATTCTACCTTTCAATTGTAAAATAATATGCAAAGCAGCTTATGATAAAGTATCAGTAGATAAAAATTGACATAATAAAATCAGTCAATAAGCCAAAGAGGCAAGAGAAATAATCAGTAGCATATATAAGTAGACAAGCCTCTCTCATACCTGTAGCTGGTGAAATCTAATACTTCTGTTATTTTAATTTCTTGTTATGTGTCTGTTTTGTTTTGTTTTTAAATGGGGAATGATAGTGGGGAAAGATCCAACAAGTTTTTCAGTTGGGGGTAAATATAGCAAGGGTCCTCTCTGACTGTCAAAACAACAACAAAAACCCCCAAACCCAGAAGCTTGATGGGAATTATGGGATGTCCACAGACAAAAGCCTTGTGGAGTGGGGGAAGACAGTATGAAAAAATTGGCAGGATCCAAATCTGTATCTTGTAGAATCTACTCATTTGAATGCTTTCCAAAAATAATTCTGGAACAAATAGTACAGCATCTGTGCAGTTCTAGATGCAGCAACTGCAAGACCCAAGTTGGTGGCAGAGAACCATTCAGAACTCAATGTGGACTAGACATTGAAACTTTTTTCCTGAGGTCAGAGGTGAAAAATCATTCTAAGTAACTACTGTGCTTTCTAACATTTGTGCATATTTGGAGACAGAAAGTGAGTGGATTCAGATTCTGTATTCCTGTGGATGCTCTGCTTTTCTGCATACAAAATAATTCCATGTCAGATAGCCTGATGCACAGAAGTCAAGACCTTCTCTCCGCATGCTGGAGAATCTCATGTGAGTTTGTGTGCATAGCAGAAAATAGCTGTACCCGAGTGATTGAGTTCAATGAAAGTACACGCATGAAGCTGTGGTTCCTCGTGTGGATCTTATGATTCTCGCAGAGCAACTGAGGCATGACAGCCCACATCAATTTTCACTAAGGGTGTCAAATTCAGCCTGGGAGTCTTCTTTCCATAGCAGCACATTGCTTTGCTAAGAATCCTCTGTGTGCCCATCGACTATGGAATGGTTACACCTAACTATCGTGACATGCCTCAAATGGCTGTGCCAGGAGAAACTGCTGAATTTAAGTCCCCAGTGCCTGAAGTGTTAAAAATCCCCAGCTTTATACCAGCATTTGTTTCAGCATTTGTCTGCTGCTTTTCTTAAACTTGAGGTGTTTGCAAATACGAAGACAATAAAAACAATAATCCATAAAATTAATCCTAGCCGTAAAATCCTAATAGTCAAATGCAATACGAAATGAAAGGAAACCCTTCTCAGTCATATGCATAGTGGAAAGTTATTTCACTCCCTATGGAAACTGACAAGAGAATGGCCTCTTCTAACCTCCTTCGGAAAGGAATTCTAGTGGCTTGGGGCCAGTATAAAGGAAGGTCTCAACTTAGCACACTATGACAACTTGGCAGAGGAATAAAACTGTCAAAAGCCCTTGCTGGCTGGGATTTGGTTGACAGGCAGGCTCACAAGGTAAGCTCCTTCAGATATACGACTCCCTGTATTGTGTCACTTAAGTTTATTTTAATTCCTTTCTTACCGTAAGTCTTTTGACTTCAAGGTACTGAGTTAAACTAGTAATGTTTATCATAGATCTTCAACCCAATTAAAACACAGTTTTTGAACACAAGGCTAGAGTACAAGCTCTTCATAATTTTTAAGGCTTGACCCCAGCATGCCAAATAATACTCAATTAATTTTTTGTATCCCATAGATGTGATTGAAGCTGAGCTCCATTATTGGGCATAATTAGGACAGCAGGAATAGGTGGAGTTCTCTCAATGGCTCCACCACAACTCTGTCAAACACCCTTCAAATCAGCAAGGCTTGAACAGTGTTGCAAGACCCACAGCTATTTGGGCTGGCAAGTCCTGATATTTCCAAGTGGGTAGCCACTTGGTCTGAAGTAGTTGAACAAAGCAGGAGTCAAGGTGCACCTTTAAGACCAACCAAGTTTTATTCAGAACGTAAGCTTTCGTGTGCTCTCTAAACACACTTCATCAGACAAGGGGATCAGGTATTGTGGGCTGAAATACAGGCAGTTTGTTGATTAAGTATGCAGACTGATCACATGGTAAACCAACGTGGCTTGGCCATTTGGTCTGGATAGCCATAAAAGGTAATAAAGTCCTCTGCCAATTGGTGTTTTTTTATTAGGAAATACAGGTCCTTTTGATTCACCTAGATTTACAGAAACACTAATTGGCAGAGGACTTTATTACCTTTTATGGCTATTCAGACCAAATGGCCAAGCCACACTGGTTTACCATGTGATCAGTCTGCATACTTAATCAACAAACTGCTTATATTTCAGCCCACAATACCTGATCCCCTCGTCTGATGAAGTGCACACGAAAGCTTACGTTCTGAATAAAACTTGGTTGGTCTTAAAGGTGCACTTGACTCTTGCTTTGTTCAAGTCCTGATACTGTTGGGCGTTATCATTTAGTTTATTTTGACACACACACAACAAGCTAGATGGAAGGGAGAGATCCATCATCAGGTTCCCCATCTTTAAGGGTCTTTTAAGAGTGGGATAGGTGATTTGGACTGGAACTACAGTATAGGGGAAAAAGGTTACCCCTTTCCTGTACACAATTGTCCTGTTTTGAATTACTCCTCCCCTTATATCTTCCATAGGAGAAAAAAGCTTAACAGGAATCTGTATGATAAGATCAATCCAGAAAAGGAGGAGGGAATTGGCATGCAAGAAGGAAGGACAGGGGAGGGAATATGTGGATCTCTGGCACTGTCCCTGTAGCCTAGTGCCTGAAGCATCATTCTGATATAAAGACAAATCATGGTTTGCCTCTATGTTAATGAGCTGGGAGATCCTCAGGCTGGTGCGCCACCCCCACCCCCACTCATGCTTGTGGGATTCCAGCTAATTGGTAATAGTTATTTCTTTATTTTAAACATTTATATCTTGCACATTTCAGGAAACCATGCCTGGGGCAGCTTACGACAATTAAAAACACATAAAAGCATCAAAAGGGACCCAGCAGCACAAAGGATTAACACAGACCAATCAAAAATGAATTTGGTGCATGAAAGCAACAGATACCTAAAAATCAGATCATAAAACAAGCTCTTAAAAGCCTAAAAAAACAACAGCTGACACACAGTCATAGGACATTCTTGCGTAATAGAAAAATCTCTATTAAACATGATCTGAGGGGTAAGAGAAAATTTAAAATTACATGGTGGGGAAAGCCTGCTTTGGCAGAGAGGGCGGGATAGAAATCGAAATAAATAAATAAAATAAAATAAAGGGAAGTTAAGGCTTGGGAAAATAAAAGTTTTCACCTAGAGCCAAAAGGGCAATGCATTTGATGCCTGGCGAATCTCTCTGGGGAATTTGAGAATCTCTCCATGACAACAGGGAAGATCCCATTTTTCTGGTGCTAGCCCTCCTTGCTTCAAATAGTGGGGGGGGGGGGGCACAGAACAGGCCTTCTGGTGGAGATCTCAACCAGGAAATGGACACTCCTTCTGATGCTGAGTCCCTGCTACATTTTGAACCAGCTCAACATTCCAAGCAGTCTCCAAAAGCAGCCCCACATAAAGTACACCACAATAGTTCAAGCTGGCAGTAAGCAGTTTACGAATAATGGTGGCCAAATCATGCCATGAAAAGAAAGGCTGCCATTGACAAATTAGATGTGCTGCAGAGGAGATCTGCACCACCATCTGGAGACCTGGTCTTAATACCATCCCCCAGCCTGCAAATATGCTCCTTAAAGAAGAAAACCCTGACCAGAACAGACTGACTGTAGTCCCTGGATGGCCATTTCATTCACAGCAAGCCAAGCTTATAAATTATACCTTCAACTTTCACCTGCAAATAAGGATCAAACCACTGTTATGTGAATGTGCATGAGGGGAGAAATGGGAAGACCAGAGAGCAGGGCCAGATCTAGGGGGGAGCAGAGGGGGTGCTTGCCTGGGTGCCACCAGAGGCGGTGCGCCACATGGAGTCCATTCTATTCTATGGGCCCATAAGGGGGCATCATTTTTTAATTTCCCCCACACACACCAAAATCCGGTCCTGCCAAAGAGCAATGCTAGTCTGAGGATCTCCCTGTGTAGTGGGATATTATGGTTTAGTGTTACATCTAAACCATGTCTGAGTCTGCTTCCTATATTATGGTTTTGTTCAGAAGAGAACTCCATTGATGAGAAGAGTCAAGTAAAAGATTCAATTTGTGTCAACTCATGAGTAAGACCAACAATCCCACATTTTCATGAATGAGATTATATTCAGTCTTCGGGGAGGGAAAAATCATAGCAAAGTATTTTTCTAAACAAATTAATTAATTGTTCAGAATGATTAAACGTAAATTTTATATATCAAAGAAATCCTCAAGAACCTGCCTGCTGAGAAGGCTGATGGGAGTTTTTCTGTTTTAATTTGCCAGTCAAGCTGTTTCAGTAGATCACACTAAATGACATATATTTGTGTTCTGTCTGGGTGAGGATAATTAAAAGAAAAACTGTCAATAGAAATTGAGACTGCGTCTGTACAAAATGGATTGGTACACAGGACTCCACTGGCAGAAGGTGCCTTCTACCAGAGCATCCATCTTTTGCTCGTACTGTAGATCAAATCCTCAAAGTAAGATGGATGGGGGTAAAATATTCTGAGCATTTCCTACAATCATATTCATAGAATGTGATGAAATTTATTGTCTTTGTAATCCTTAATGATACAATGTTATGTGTTAGATATCAGTGCTTGATTAAGTGAATACAGTTTGTGATATATAAGGAGATCCAAGTAATTTTCCTCTGGAAAACAAAAAAACAAGAACTAGAATCCTATTAATTATACGAACCCAGCTGCTCGGGGGGGGGGGGGTCTGTTGTCTGGGTGTGAGAGGGGAAATGGCTAATAAATATTTGTAGTAAACCACAAAAAATTGTGAAGCATTTGCTTAAAAGCCAGTTTTTGCTAACTGCTGGTACGATTGACTACGATAGGGACATGGAGACACCTACAATAAGCAAAAGGAATGTGATTTAAGGCTCATTTAAAATTGAACCAGACAATGACTGTTTCATTTCCACACTTCTCTGCCATCTATTTCCTTATGCTGAATCCATAGCCTTGAGCACTAACGCCTGCTGTCAAGAACTCCCTCCAAGGTCTCAGACTTAAACACACTTATGCCAAACTACATTCCACAGGAAATGAATGGGATTTATTGTCGAAAAATGGGGTTTGGATCAAAAGATGCATGACTTGCAAACTAAGAAATCTATACCTTGGGTGACTTAACCAGTGGTCACAATAGTGGCTCCTTTATTGTAAAGTGATAGAGCACACAGTCCAGAGACTCAGGTTGGTACACGATACTTAACTTGCACAAGACCCTAGCTTGTCCCAATCCATCTGGGGGCCATATGTACAAACTCCTGGGCATTAATATGTAAATAGCTGCTACGTGCATGATTCTTCTATCCAGTCAGCTCACTGGGTCCCATTGAGAAACACTAACTGAGCTGATAAACTCTTCAGAATGGGGAAGGGTGGCTTGCCTTAATCTTCCTCTCCTTCCTTTGACACTGATTTAGGATGTGCACGTTAAGCTCTTACAATGAGAGTCAGATGATCAGAACAGGATCTGGTAGAGACCTGCCATGGAAGGTTGCCAGATAATGTTGGGCCAGAGTGACCTTTGACATTATCTACCTCAAAGAGTTATTATGAGGTTGAAATAGAGAAGACCCTTTGGGTCTCCATTTGGGAGAAATATGGGGTATAAATAAAATGAGTAAGCAAGTAAATAAATAAATAAATATTTGACCTAAAGCTGTTAACTTAAAACATGTCCATATTTTCATCTTTCCTGGCTGACATACATTTGCTTGTGTAAATGACCTAAATTGCATGAATAGTGTAGAAACAGCAGAAGGAACCTGCCTGAGAGATCTTGCAGTGTTTTTATATACAGAAGAGGGGCTATTACCTCCATGCATATTCATAAGTGGCAATGAAGCTGTATCCCATTGTCTGTCCTCAACACCTGGCAATCAGTGTGGGACTTCCTTTGGACTTGGAAGATATGCTTTTGGCTGTTATGACCAACAGTTATTGATAGACTTGTCCTGAACAAATTATACCCAGTCCTTTAAAACAGCTGTGCTGGAAGTCTCTTTACTGCATTTATATTATGTCATCATGAAACCACAGGTGCTCACATAGGATTCCCAGGTCTCCTAGCCAGACATTGGCTACACACATACACACATTCTGAGCTTCAGCAAAGATGTGTGCTCTCCAATCACATCCTGTTACAATATTACATAAGTTATAACCAATATAGTGAACCCAGCAAGGGGCTTTTAAGGCAAGTGAGAAGCAGAGTCTTCTTTGATGATCTACCATAAAAAACCAGCTCTGTTTAATTCTGAGCTCTGAGAAGATCTGGCTATACCTTCCCCCACTACCTAGTAGCTGCCAAAATTGTGTCAATTAGTTTTGAGTTCTGAAAAACTCTGCTTCCTTTTGTTTGTTCTGGATCTACTGCTAATCCATTTTATTGGCATACCTCAAAAGTTTTGAGAAGTTCACTTCTCATTTTCTCTGTGCAACATTGTAAGCATCACTGGGTCCCCCTTTAGTCATTATAGGTCTCATTTTGTTAAGCTACTCTTAAAAAGATGTCCCATCTTCCTGGTGAGGTTGGAGTTTGAGAGGATCCATGGGATCTGCCCTGACCTGGATGGCCTAGATTAGCCCAATCTCATCAAATCTCAGGTGCTAAACAGGGCTACTATCTGGGTGGGAGACCATCAAAGAGGTCTAGTATTGTGACACAGAGGCAGACAATGGAAGACCACCTCTGATTGTCTCTTGCCTTGAAAACCTCTGGGGCCACCATGTCAGCTGGAATTGACAACACTTTCTGCCAGCACCAAGTGAGCTCTAGGGCAGAGGAGAAAGATCTGAAATCTAAGAGATGGAGACATATAATCTGAGGGAGGAAGGAAGAGAACCCTGTGTTGTTTGAGGTTGAAAATACCCGGTGGAAAATGAGTGATGACCTCTGGGATAGGAGGAAAGAAGAGATGGGGTTTAAGATCATGCCTGAGAGAACACACTGTGATAGAAAGCACCAAGGTAGTGTCAGGATCAGTTGATTGGGCTATTGGCATAAATATTAGCCAAAACCTGTGCTGCTGGCCCCTAGCAGTCCTCATTTTATCTGCTATCGCAGAGATGTATTAAATGAACTAGCTGAAAATTGTGGATGGCGTTATGTCAGACCATGTAATTTTGAACCCAGCTATTTCTGACTGGCTCTCCAGCCACATATCCTTTAGCGAAATATTTGGTTAACATGCCCTTTAAATAACGATGATTCCACTTGCCGGTCTCTCCCTCTCTATAATGAATAAGGTGTGCAGGGCACGCTTGCCTTATCACCGCTCTCCTGCTCCGCTTTTAACCTTTCCTTGCCAGAGAGGCACATGCAAAGTGCGTCATTAAAACTAGAGATCCTCGCAAAGAGGCGAAAATAGATGGCAAGTGCGTGCGTGTGTCGGTGGGGGCTGCACCAGCGTTTTCCTTTGCCCCAAACACACTCGTCTGCAGTCCCCTGCCCAGCAGGACGCTGGGGCTGTCACCCGCCCTCCGAGGGCTTGCCCATTACCCTGCCCGGCGTCTCAGGAGACAGCTAAGCAGACCAGATGGAAACCCCACTCCACTGGAGCGAGAATTAATCACTCTCCAAGTTCGCTTTCGGAAGCACATTTCCATGTGCTTCTCAGGCTCCATTCCTCTGGGAGGGCCAGACGGGCTCCTCGGGGCCGGGAGGCATAACCTGTCGGGTCTTCCTTGTTAACTTCTGGGTCGGAGATCATTTCCGTGCAAGTGGGAGCCCTGCCGGCGCGCCGCCTTATCTCACTCTCGTTCTCTCCCTCCTTCCCTCTCCAGCTCGCTGGTCTAAAAAGCCTCTCCGGAGCAAACGGCGTCTCCCTCCCGGCCCCCTGCCTGCTGCAAACGGTTAAGGCGGGTGGCGGAGGGCGGGAGAGACGCGAAGGGCGCTCCTGCAAAGCATCCTCCTCCTAACGAGCCCGGACCTTCCCCCCTGCGCTCTGCGGCTGGGGCTCTGCCTTCCATCGCCGCCTTCCCTCGGCAGACGCAGCCGCCGGCTCGCCCCCCTCCCTTCTCTCCCCTCCCCTGCCCCGGCCTCCCTTGCGCTCTCCGCACGCACGCACAGAGGCAAGTTAATGGGGAATAAAGAGGCTGGAGTCCACGGCAAGTGCCTGCTCCTTACAAATGAGCCTCCAGGCAGCTCTCCCCTCCCGCCCGCCCCCTTCTCTCGCTCTCTCTGCCGGGGAGGGAGAGAGGGAAGCAGGGGAGGAAGGAAGGAAGGAAGGAGGGGCGGCAAAACGTGGCCGCTTGCTGCGTTGAGCGCGCCGGAGGGAGGAGATTGGGGAGGCAAAGCGGAGCGGTGGCCCGTGCGCGCCTCTTGTTCCCGGTGTAATTTGCAGCCAATCATCAGGAGGTGTCCACAGCCCCTGCATCCTCCTCACCTCCTCGGCGCGGCCTCTCTCGCTCGCTCTCCCCCGCCCCCCCCCCGACACACACACACACCCCGCCCGCCCCTTCGCTTCCCTCCCCTCCCCCCGCAACCACACACACACACACACAGGCACACAAACAGAGAGCGAAGGTGGGGGGAGAGGGAAGAGACTCCCCCGGCGGCCTCCCTCCCTCCCTCGCACACAGCGACTGGAGAGACGGACGGAGCGCAGCGCTCAGGGAGAGGAGACCACCGAGCACACAAGGCGAGCGCTCTCACACATTCAGGCGCGCACACACACACACACACACGCACACACTCACTCGCAGTGCCTGCTCTTTCCTCTCTCCCCCCTTCCCTCCTCCTCCTTTCTCTGCAACAAGAAAAAAAAAGCCACTTACAGGTATTTGCTTAGTGGATCGGCGTCTTTATTTCTTTCCCACCAACCCCCCCCCCTCCATTCGCCGCCCTTTACAGTTTGTTTACAAGTATCAAAGTTGTAATTGAGGAGCTGCCAAAGACACATCAGGATATTTTTTTTACCCCTTTCTTCTTTGTGTTAGGGAGTGATGTGCAACTAATTAAAGACAGACAGGCGGGTTAAGCGTCTGCAAATCCAAGCCCCCCCAAATACAGAGACTGGTAAGTGATCGTGTTTTTTTAAAACAAAAATCTTTTCCTTTCTCTTTTCTTTCTTTCCTTCCCTCCTCCTCTTCCCATCCCCCCTTCGCTGTATTTTTTTTTTCCGCCTCCTGGACCGCTGGGGTTGTTAAAGTAGATGAATGCGAGGGCTTGGGCAATAAAAGGCGCTACTGTATTAATTTATTAATTAATCTGCACCAGCCCCTCCTCCTGAATGTTAAATATGACCTTTGATCTCTCTGTCTCTGGCAGAGCAGACATGCAATATTGAACATGTAGAGTCACATTGGCTGAAACAGCAGGCAAAATCGGGAAGGCTTGGTTGCTTTTAATTATCTTTTAAAATGATTTTTTTTAAAAAAAACCCTGGGCTATAGTTTTTATCTTTAAAAAAAAACAGTAAATCAACAGCGATGCTGTAGACACCTTTTTCGTGCTCCAGAGATACATCGATTAAACAATAATGACCTGGTTGGTGGGCACCATAATTTTCTCGTTTCTGGTAGCAATAAACCTTGCAGGGGAATTGAAGGGGGGAGGAAAGGATTGAGTCTGGAATGGTAGCAAAGAAAGCTTTTGTGGAGAAAAGCCACTTTAATGCTATGAAAATGGGGCACCAGTGCCTGTTCTATTTTCAGCCTGTATTCTCTCTCTTTTTAAAAAAGACTCAAATTAGTGGTTGTCCCTTTCCATTGGATGGGATTATACACACTAAATCAGTAAAACTAGTGATATTAAGTAGTTAATAGACATGAAGTTACAGTTTCTCTTTTTTTGGGGGGGGGGGAGGCTGTTTTATACATAGAATCTCCTGTGTTTAGATTTTTTTTAAGCCAGTAGGGAGAAGATCTCGTTGCCATCAGATCTCTACAGGGAGGAATGGTTTCAATTTTTTTCCTGATGTGAAAATGCAGAGGTGGCTCTTGTCTGATTAGGGTCTTTCAATGATTGAAGGATGAATGTTGGTTCCTGCTCCAGTTGAGGTTCTGTTTTCTGGATTTGCTCCTTCATAATTTGGATTCTCTGATCTAAATCCCATTACTTTATCTCTCTCTTTTTTGGGTGCATTTTATTGGTTAGACAAAGTTTTTGCAGCTGGTAGATGAGTTTGCAATGGTTCATTAGTCTAATTATGACTGCAATTAGTATAATTGATAACTATTTTTTTCAGCGCAAGGTATTTGGGTATAAAGCTGTATTTGGGCCCCCATTTAGTGCCTAGGAAGAATCTAATCTTCTATTTGGATTTTTTTTTTAAAAGAAAGGTTGGAAGGAAGCAGAACATTACCAAGAGAGATAAAACATTTGTTGCAAAAAACACGTTCTGGCTTACAAAAAGGTAAAACTGTGTTGTGTGGCTGGGATTTATGGTCTATTTTTCCTCTCCAAAGGTCAGAAGTGTACACTTTCGTGTTGAAAATTAACCCCCTCCACACAGTCACTGTTGTAAGGATGGCCTAATGGGTTCAGGATTTTTAAATCCCCAACTGCAAAAGGAATAAACCCAAAAGACTATTCTGTTGTATGAATAGTGTATGTAGCAGGAAACCTTGCAAATCCCCCCCTCTAAAACTCAACAACAGAATACATCCAGGAGGTTCTCAGTCTGTACATCTAAAGTTGTGTGTAATCGCCCTGGCTTTCAGAGCGAAAAGCTTGGCCAGAGAGTACCAGGTTATTCCCTCCACAATGCAAGTGCAGGATCTTCGATGAAAACTTGTGCAAATGCCTTGCTATGTCTGTCTGGTTCTATAGGGACGGCTTTTCTTGAGTGCTCAGTGGTTGGGGAAGGTCCAGAGCATGGACTGGGTTCCCCCTGCACCAAAGGGACCTGGCCTTGGGACCCTGTGCCACAGCCAGAAGTGGTGGGAGCCAAACTAATTACCCTCAGCCAGGGAAGGACACACAGGGTGGCAGCAGCTAATTCTCTTAAAGAGCTGAAGAGTCAGGGTCTCTTTCTAGACAGCGTTCAGATGTAGGATCGCAGACTCTGTTGGGCTTCTACTTTTAACGCCTGGTAAGACTGCCCCCCCCTCCTGCCTTCCATTTGCTAATTTCCTGGTGGCTTTTCTCCTTCCAGTCCTCCCCCCTCTCGGCGCTGTGTTGCCCCGGCAGCCCTTGTTCACACATTTCCTGGTGTTCCGATGCCCTCTGGTTAGAGGATTTAGAGCCCTTTTCCGCCCGTCATTTGCATGTGTTTAGCACTCGGATTGCCCCCTTTCCCTTGGCATTTGTCAGCTCTCCCCTCCCTCCCTGTTCCCAGCTATTAAAGCATTTACCGGGGAGGGGGGAGGTTAAGGGGAGGTAGCCAGAGGGAGGAGGGGGAGAGCGGGAGGGAGGGAGGGGGAGGAGGAGGCTGCGGTGGTCGGATCATGTCTTTATTGATTGTTATGCAAACGAGCTGGAATTACTGATGTGCCTCTCTCCCCTGCGTGTGTTATTATTATGTCGTGCTTGGCTTGTGCGCGCTTTCCCTTTTCGGGGACAACACAATGCCTGGGCTGTGCACCTTTTTGGGAATGACTTTTTTTCTTGCAGTGGCGACGGTTCCCGGGGAGAAGAATGCGAGCGCAGAGGCTGCCTGAGACTCCTTCGCCGCCCGCAGCGATGTCCCCCCAGGAGGATTAAAGGGCACGGCTGGGCTCCCCTCCCCGCTGCTGATCCCGCCGCCGCCCCCCCGGCCCGCCCGACGGCTCCAGTGGCCCTCCTCCCCGCCCTGCCCTTCCCTCCCCTGGCCCTCCCCGGCCCCCCCTTCCTCCCCACCCTGTTGCCCCAGGCCCACCCCCACCCCTTGGGCACCATGAACACCAACGTGTGCGTGGAGACGGGGCCCAACCCGGAGGCGCCGGGGCTGCCCAAGGAGAACCACCTGCCCGACGGCGCCCTCAACAGCCTTGTGGATTACAACTCGGAGATGGAGAGGTACCGCTCCTTCGCCACCTTCTACAAGACCAACGGCGGCGCCTTCCCGCAGGCAGCCAAGATCGCACGCATCACCACCCCCATCTTCCCCAGCGCCGCCGCCGCCGCCGCCGCTCGCATCGGCATGTCCCCCTGGAACTGCGACACCGCCACGGCCGCCGCCGCCACCGCCATGCTGTGGGGCAGCGGCGCGGGGGGCGGCGGCGCGGGCGTCGGAGGCCCCAACCCCGCGGCGGCCGCGGCTGGCGGCGTGGTGGCCCGCAAAGCCTCGGCAGCGGCGGCCGCCGCAGCTGCCGCGGCCGCCGCCTCGTCGGTGGCGTCGTCGGTGGCGTCGTCCGTGGCCTCTTCGCCCGCCTCTTCCCTGCACGCCGCCAGCAGGAGCGGCGGCGGCGGCGGCTTGCACCATCGGAACGAGTCCCAGCGGCTGGGCAAGCCTGGCTGCGCGCCAGCCGAGCAGCCCGCGTTGCAAATGGCAAATAATAATTTCCTCTCCACCTTAGCCCCTGAACACTGCAGACCTTTGGCTGGGGAATGCATGAACAAGCTCAAATGCGGCGCCGCTGAAGCAGAGATAATGAATCTCCCCGAGCGCGTGGGGACTTTTTCCGCTATTCCGGCTTTAGGGGGCATCTCATTACCTCCCGGGGTCATCGTCATGACAGCCCTGCACTCCCCCGCAGCAGCCTCGGCAGCCGTCACAGACAGCGCGTTTCAAATTGCCAATCTGGCAGACTGCCCGCAGAGCCATTCCTCCGCCTCTTCGTCCTCCTCCTCCCTGGGAGCCGCCGGAGGAGGAGGCGGGGGAGGGGGAGGAGGCGGCGGCGGCGGCGCTGGAGGAGGAGGAGGCGGTGGTGGCGGCGGTGGAGGCGGAGGGGCGGGCAACCCGGCCAAGAAGAAGCGGAAACGGTGCGGGGTCTGCGTGCCCTGCAAGAGGCTTATCAACTGTGGAGTCTGCAGCAGTTGTAGGAACCGCAAAACGGGACACCAGATCTGCAAATTTAGGAAATGTGAAGAGCTAAAGAAAAAACCTGGCACTTCGCTAGAGGTCAGAGGAGATGATTTCTTTCTTCCCAGCCTCCCGCCGTCCCTCGTGAACCCCCTTCCCCCGCCTCTGCAGTGCTTCTTGTCTAGTTTCAAGATGCAGCATCCCTTTTCTGAAGCCTCCTTCAGGTTGTGAGGGGGGACACACGGGGGGAGCACCCACCAATCCCCTTTTGGGGGGAAAAACCGGTTTGAGGGCCTCTCCCTCTTTCTTGCACTGCCCTCCCCAGTCCCACAAAACAAAGCCACTGGTTTGGACCCGCCAGCACCCCAGGTCTGAAGGGGGAAGGAAGGGGGGTGGCGCAAAGCCCCTGTGAGAAAAGGAACGCCTGGGGTCTAGGAGCCGGCCGGCTTTAAAATGGGGGTGGTGTATCCAAAGGGGTGGAAAAAGTACTTGTGATTTGGAAATGAAAAGTCTGACAAAACCTTTAACACCAGAAAGAAGGATTTTTTTAAAAAAAGAAAACCAAAAATATCGTGAAGATTTAAACAAAAAAAATCACTTCTACACTTATAAATTACACTATAAATTGATCTGAACAAAGTCTGTATATTTTATCTGTTATTATAAAGAGTTCTGTCTTGGTGACATGTAAACTATTTTTTACTTATGTGAAACCAATGGTGAAGGGTGAATCTTTAAAAAAAACTGAGATATTTTGAGTGCACATGAGGCATTTTTTTAATTTCTAAATCAATGGTGGTCATTATGAGGGATCTCTCCCCCCCTTTTTATTTCCTGCTGTGTGGATTTTTGCTTTGTTTGGAGAGTAGGGCAGGATTTCTCAAACCCCACCCCCCAGCTGAACTCCTGATTGGAGAATTGTCATATCTTCAGAACAAAGTCATAGCTAACTAATTTTAGGGTGACTTCTTAGGGGATGACTTGGTGGTAATTTAGTGCAAGGAATGGGGGGTTGTATCTGTGGTGGGAAGTGGAGGGGCTGGTGAAGGATGCTATAAAATGCTATCCTTTTTTGCTACATTCTTACCAAATTACCCCTTATGGTATGTTTTACAACTGGGTTAAAAGAATACAGTGGCCCCGTGGCGCAGAGTGGTAAAGCAGCAGTACTGTGGTCTGAACTCTCTGCTCACGACCTGAGTTCGATTCCGGCAGAAGCTGGATTCAGGTAGCCGGCCCAAGGTTGACTCAGCCTTCCATCCTTCCGAGGTCGGTAAAATGAGTACCCAGCTTGCTGGGGGGAAAGTGTAAAAGACTGGGGAAGGAAATGGCAAACCACCCCATAAAAAGTCTGCCGTGAAAACGTTGTGAAAGCAACGTCACCCCAGAGTCGGAAACAACTGATGCTTGCACAGGGGACCTTTTCTTTCCTAAAAGAATACATCTATGCCTGAAATTATTATGTGTGATTGAAATGTATATACATTTATTTTTTAAATCTGTCCAGAATTGACAATGTATTGAGTATCACAGAGCTGTAAAAAAAAAGTTTTCAAGTTTGGTTAGACATACCAACAACATACTTGACAACAGTCAAGAGAGGATCTTACGGAAATTTCAGTTCATGTATTTTAGTCTAGCAGACAACGAAGGGGGGGGACGTAAAGTGACTAATAGCATTATTTTTAGATGGAGCAAAACAAGAGGAAAGACTTGTAATCATATTTAAATCCCTGTCATTATTAAAATTATAGCGTTGCTGGTTAGATGAACTTATCAGACAAGACTGAAGGTGTTTGAGGGGGCATGAAGGGAGAGCTTCTTTGATATGGAAGAGTGCTCTTTTGTTAACTTGCTGGGAGGTACAAAGTCACCACAATTAGCAACAGAGTGGGGATATCCACTGTGATCAGAAGAAGTGATCTTCTAAACCAATAACCATTATACTGATATCAATCATTACCACTAAGTTTAAGGTTTTTCTTTAAGAAAAAAGGTGGGAAAAACCCTCCACATTTGGATGAATTAGTTTCCTTTCATCCATGAAGGCTGAACTATCCTTTTGGAAAGTTTAATAACTCACTCTTACAATATAACTACCATAGCTGCTTATTGTGCATACATTGATAACATAAAAAATGCTTCACTGCGACAACCTCTATAGATTATATTTCAGTAGAAATCAGTTGTATATAGATTTGTCTGTTATTTTTTTTTTTTGGTTGCGAATGCACTCCTGTTTATTTCATAGAACATTTCAAAGAATGTATATTGTGATTTTTACAATAAACAGTAAATGCTGGATTTGAACACTAAACCATAACTAAAAAAGATTATTATTTTTGCCCCCCCCCCCCCTTTGCTGGCATAAAGTGTAGTCCCAGTCACACAACACAATGATAGTCTTAGACACTTTGGCCCCAAGCCTGCTAAAGTAAGTTATCGAGAGTGGAGTCCAAGCATACTTAACTGGGAGGAAGTTCCATACAAGAACAGTGGAACTTGCTTCTGGATAATCTTGGCTTGGAGCCATCTACATGACCCTTTTAAATCAGTGGACAAGGTTAGTTGTGAATAACTCAAATTCCGTTGTTACAGTGGGACAAGCAGCCTGATCTTTTCGATGTTTTCTTAGAAGCAAATTCCACCCTTGTCATTGGAGCTTACTCCCAAGCAAGTGTTCCAGAGATTGCAGCCATAGACCACAGGTGCTGAAATAGAGTGGGGGAGGAAAGGTCAGGATCTGCAGTGGGCTCAGGGAGGGGTAGAGTACAAGCTCTGCATGCAGGAAGTCCCTTTGCATCTCCAATGGAAGATCTCAGATAATATGTTGGGAAATACCCTTTTCTGCTTTATGCCCTGGAGAGGTGCCACAAGTCAGAGTAAGCAAAACTGAGCAATAAGGACCATTGGGCTACCTTGGTATAAGAGCAGCTTTGTATATAGGGAGTTTCAGGGAGGGAGTCATAGTTACAACCTTCCATTAATTAGTTGGCATAATCCCCTTTTTAGCACTTTGAACAAAGCACTGGCTTGAGGCCCCATGTTTCTTTCTAACATCTCTCTCTTCTCATGAGGACAGTTACCTTTGGATTAAGGCAAAGTTGTTTCCCCACCGGCTTTTTGCAATCTTTTATCATTTTTTTAGCAAACTTTTTCTTAAATTTGTAGCCCCATGCTAAGCATGTTAACTGAGAAGGAAGTCCTACTGAATACAATTGAACTTGCTTCCTAGTTAATATGCTTAGGACTGCAACCCTAATGTATGTCTGTAAAGTCTCATGGGGGTAGTAGACATGTTGGTCTTGTTATATCAACCTGTCTGATCAGTGAATTAGTTGAGATACTAAATTTCTTAATGAAGGGTTGGTGGATGTTTGTAGGCACATTGGGTGAATTTCTCTTTGTTTGACAAGATACCTTTACAAATTGTCTAGGCTTGTCACCTGAGAAAACTACATATTAAAATTGCTCAATGGCTGTTAACTAGTAAAAGTGCATGGTTTTTATTAGTCAGAATTGCCTATCTTAACTTTCAGAACCACCTATCTTTTTAGTGGCTTGTCTTCATTCTCTCAAACACACACAGACACAGAGTGTTCTACCAGGATTAGCAGGATTCCCTCTTTTAGCTTGTAGAACTACTGGGAGACATTCACAGCTGTGGGTCACAGCCAGTCATAAACTGTGTCAGGGCATAATATGCTTTACAGGCTCATTACTGGCCAGTCAGAAGAATGTTCAAAACTGAATCACCTTCTATTTTAGTTAGGGCTTCTCCCTGTTATTTCTTCATCTCCCTCCTCTCCCTCCTTTCTTTTTGTTTTTGCTTTACTTGAATAATAAATAGTGACAGCATGAATGCCTAGAGCACATGTGTGGCAGCCTAGGTCTGGTTGTAAGGCAACCAGCTGGAAGCATGTCAGAGACTGACGGGGCCTACACGACTGAACTGAAGCCTCTGCGGTGGTTGCAGGCGGGTGAGAATAGTCTCCCTGACCAACTGGCTTCTCAGTTTTAGATTGGCTTGCGGTCTTTTCCAGTCAGTTACAAGCCTGGTGATGATTCACTGCAGATGGGCTCCTGATGCAGCAAACTCTGGGCTTTCCTCTTGTCCTCCATATTTCAGTAAGTTGTGAAAGCTGCTTTCCAGTTAAGCAAGAAATGCAACAGGCTTTGTCTGGGGAAAATGGAAATGCCTCAAATGAAAACCAGACAGATCATTCCTTGACTCTGTCTTCTTATTCAAATTAGTGGAACTGCTGAATAGTGTTATACATTTCACAATGGGCCCAATCCAGAAATTCTGTTGTACAAGTAGGGGATCAAGGGACTGCTTATTCAACAGACAGAAGATACTTTGGTCACATAATCCAATTGCATGCATGAGATGTTTCCTAGCTTTGAAGGACGTATCCCCTGGCTCCTGTGGAGACTTTGTTGGGCGTTGGATTGTTGTTATGGAGTTCAATATTGGTTCCTATTTATGCCAGCATGGTTGCCTGAAATACTGGAACACTGTTATGTTTGTGACACTGCACTTTGGTACACCATTTCTAAATGCTTATGAGCAGGTGTTGCTAAGCTTAGGCATTTATCCGGGGGAGGGGGCATCACACTTCTGTTAGGTATAAGATACTTCAATCATCAGTAGGTCTGGTGTGCTTGTTTACTTCAAAATCAGATCAGCAAACTATGAAATAATGCAGCATGCTTTTAAAGTATGAGGAGGGGCGTGACCTTTGCCATTAGTCATTGGTTGTGTTCATGTGTGGAGATGCTTGCAGTTAGAAGAAGCAACCAGCAGGACATGCTATGCTGTGTTGCTAGGTCTGCTTCTGACTGCTGTGAGGTCAGCAGGAAGCAGCCCCAGTTCCAGCTTTTGCTATCAAATGACACCATAATGGGATAAGTAAGGTAAGCTGCTGCTTAGTAACCCAAGTTGCCCAGTTTAGCCTCAGCTTTTCAAAGACTGGAAGCTAGGCAGGGCTGAACATGGTGGAAGAGCACCAAGAAACATGAGGAGGTTCTGTGCAGAGGAAGGCAATAGCAAACTACCCCGGCTTATCTCTTGCCTTGAATACCCTGTGGTTGGGGTCACTGTAAGTCAGTTGCTACTTGACAGCACATTCATTCATTCAAGCTGGCACTTAAAATAGGCATTCTTGACTTCATTAAATAATTTACCATGGTCAAGTCATAGGTGGCCAGTTGATGAGTCATTGACAGTTATGCCAATTTTAGATGCACCAAGCTCACAAGTAAGTTCAGAAAAGTTATTAGCCCACAGTATTTTATCAAATTTGCCTTCCTGCTAACATGTATCCAGGACTTTTTTTCTTAGCAGGAATGCACAGAAACACAGTTTTGGCTGGCCTGAAATTGGGGTGTGTGGCCTGCATGTACCAATGGTGTGTATCTGGCCGTTCTCAGACTTTGAGGCTTTTCTGCTTCTACTGTTGCTACAGCTCACTGACCACCACCACCCTTTTCATCTTGCAGTTATTGGACCTTCAGAAACTGCATATGGGGTAAAATGGGGGTCTCAAGGGGGAGAGGGAAATTGATGGAGATCACAACTCCCTTGTCCACAAATGGGAATGCTGATTTGTCAGAGGAACAGTGTGATTCAGTGCACACCAGCATAAGTCATTAGTTGTAAATCCATAGCATCAACATTAACCCCACCCCCCTTCCCTACAACTAATGTTCTTTGTCCCAGAGATTATTCTTACTGGCCACAAGAAAAATAGGAAAGGTGGATATTTTATTATTATTGACTTATACACTTTTGAATAATGTGTCGCTTTCCATATATTTAAAGGAAAATAAAAGAACTGGTTTCATTTTTTGTATATAAATCTACTCTTGTTATTGAATGGGGTTTTTTTTAAACCTAACACATAATAATAAGAAAATCTGACACATGCAATTAATAGTGGTAAATACATAAAATAAGATTGATATCACGTAGAGCCCTGCATATTCACACCCATCCGCAGTGTTCGTTTAGATTTATGGTATGTTTAAAAAGGCATAATCATTATTTATCCAGAGAGACTACTTATTTGCTTCCCATTAGTGTACATTAAAATAATTCCTACTGTAAATTACAGGCTAAGGGGCACAGGTAACATAGCTTTTCTCACACATGGGAAAAAATTGGGCTGGTTCAGGTTGATTTTGTATGCCATTATTTTATATTTTGTCCAAAAGCATTGACTTTGATGGCATCACAACCAAAGCTACATTCTTGATTCCAACATCAGATCCAATGGATCTGACTTTGAGCTAGGAAACCTAGACAGAGCCACAGTATTTCCAAACAAATCATGCTAAGTGTGTTAATTTTTCTCTGTTGGGGCATTTGTGGGTCATTGAACATTTCAATATGAGAAAAATACACTTCCAATTTTAGGACCATTTAAGGTCTGATCATCTTCAGAAGAAAGTTCTATGCTAAATTGCAGAGGTGTTCCAATTGAGATAAAGGGACTTAACTTTCAAGGGTGAATATGAGACCACTTGGGATTTTATGAGCATAATATCATTTTTTAGAACCAGGGTGTAAATCTGCTCTTATTGAAGCCAACAGGGATTTGAGAACAAGCTGGATGAGAGCCACAATCTGGCCTTCTCCTGATGGCACTGGTCTGGCCCTTAAATTGTTGCAATATCTGATATTTCCACCAGGGAAAAAAAGATTCTTTGGTCAGCAGTGTAACTTTTGCCCTTTTGCTTTTCTGGTAAAAGGGAACATGGTTAATATAGGACTACAGTTAGGGGTCAATTAGGAAGCACCTCAGAGGAGAGATCACCCCCCTCCCGTTGTCTTTCTGGCTGTATATTGCATTCTGTGATGGCAATCAGCTGTGTAGGGAGATTATGGTAGAGTAAAATGGAACAGGCAGCTAACATGATTAGGGTAACTAACTGGAAAGTCAGCAGAAAAAAGATGGTCTGTTTTCTGGCTTCTAGAGTGTGCTGCAGAGAGAAAAATATTCTGCCAACTGTCCCCATCCCTTTTGGCATTCTGGCCCTGAAATGCACTAGTTGCTTACTGTGAAGGGACTATAAGGCAATGCCTGGGCTCATATTCTAGCTCTTCCAACCTATTCTCACCAGTGAAATTTGCACTGTAGCAAAATGCTCTTATACTATTTTTGGAATCTGTCCTTTTATGGATGGAGCCAGAGTATTAAGGGGCAGAGCCCTTTTCAGATATGCTCACCTTGCCTGCTGTAAAAGTTAGTTTTGGTTTCTTTTGCAGGGAAAACACAGACCTGAGTTTTCCACTTTTTTTTGTTTAAATTAAGCTCTGTCAGAAAATATGAGGTTTGATTTGGGAGCATATGGGTTGTGTCTAACCAGCTTTATCTGCTAGTAAAAAAAAAAGGAAGATAGGTTCCTCTTTGACCACTCATATAGGCTATATGGGACTGACGTGAACAAAAACCACATAGAACAGGAGCTGTTATAAGGAAAGGAATTAGGTGCGATTAAGCACAAAAGCAGGTTGGATCCAACTTAAAAAAAAAAGCATTCTCCATCAGTATGTGTGATAATGTATGGATTGTAAATTAATAAGCAGGTTATAATTATTTGAGGTCTAACTGAAGCTGCCTGTTTGAATTGATGTATTTTCCACTCCTGACATTAATGGATTCATCGTAAACTTTGACAGTAATATAACTTTAATCTGGTTTTGTTTTTTTTAAAGAAAAATAAATGAACCACTGGATTTTCCTCCATGAGCCTGGATTTTTTTTTTTTTTTGAGGAGGAGGACAGACAAGAGATTTAAACTATTTCCACAAGAGACACTGTGCACCTGGTAGTGTCAGACCAATGGATTAAGCCACAGATCTGCGAAGCCTCATTGCTGATCATCTGTTCTAATGGCTCCTTGATCTTTAAAATCCTTAAAGGACCTGATATCCTCTTAAAGAGAGCTGAAATTTAATCCTCTTCATTCACTTTTTGGCTATTCCTGCAGATTCCTATGCATGATATTTTGAAATCAGTGAAAGCAAAATTTCCCCTTCCACTTTCTTGTGCTATGTGCAATGTAAATATGGCATGAATGTCACTGTAGATTATTTGTATATATGTGCAAAGTGCACAGCCAAAAAGGAACTTCTCCCAAACAAGCTTCATATAAATGGAAATGAATTTTATAAGAGCACAGTTTTGTTTTGTTGTGCTATTCCCATTCATGCCAATGGAATTCTGGGTGGAATGTGGTTATAAAATGCAGGCTGTTTCCGGTTTAAAGGGATGTATGGAGTTGGACTGCTATTAAGTCCAGCACATAAGAGCCATGACAACCCTTCCAGGATGCTGCGACATCACAGCATATCAACGAATGGCATTGAGAGAAGGACAAGAGAGAAAAACAGAGGCAGAGAAAGAAGGGGTGGAGCAAAAGCAGTGCTGTTAAAAAAACAAAAGTAGGAGAATATATGAAGTCTGGGTATACAGTGAAAGAATGAGAGGTCAGAGAATGAAGAAAGGAGTGCAGGACCATCAGGAAAGAGATTCAGCAACACTCATGCTTTATCATACTGGCTGGCTCTTAGTCAGTGTAAAATTGCAACAGTGCTGGTTCCTGAGATGGACAGTTTAATGAGTCAAATGGATAAATACTATAATAAACATCTATTAAACACAATCTGTTCTTGCAATTTCCATGTGATAATGCATTGGTACATGTCCTGACTTCCTCATGGTGGCAGTTCTGCTCTCCCTGTCACATTCTGTGTTTCCAGTATAATTTTAAAACAATTTAGATATAAGAAGCTTTCAGTGTAAGACTAGCTTGAAATGAATCCTGCCTAGCTAATTGTATAACCTGCTTGCATTTCGTTTTTGCTGAATATTTTGGATGCACACACATGAAGCTGTCTTATGCTGAATCAGATCACATCAGTCCATCAAAGAATATTATTTACTTAGACTGGTAGCAGCTCTCCAGGGTCTCAGGCTGAGATCTTTTCCATCACCTACCTACTGTTACTTTCAACTGGAGATGCCAGAGATTGAACCTGAAACCTTCTGTATGCAAAGCAGAGGCTTTTCCACTGAGCCACAGCCCCTTCACAGAACTTTTAGAAGAATACACGTTTAATATTTGCTTCAGGAAGATGGTGAAGGCCAGCTATTGATGGCATCTTTTGCCCCACAGCTGAGATGCATTGTGATTTTTCAAATCTATTAGTGTTCACTGTGTATTACTAAGGTGATCCAGTTTTGAGGAATGGAGATTATAATTGCCAAGCATGGCTGTGACTAGGGTTATAGCACACAAACTTATGCATGGTTATAGTCCATTGCAATGAATGAAATTGAGGCATGGATTGAGTTCAGCAAGTTTGATCAGAGAACCATAAGTGGAAGGCTATTTACAGAATGAATCTTTCCTCACTTCCCATCTTCTTGTAGGCCCCCATATCACCACGGAAGCTGACCCAGAGGGTCAGGGGATCCTCAGGAACAGTGTGGTATGCAGCAAGGGTGCAGCTCAAATAAAAATTGTAGACCCAACTTGTGCGTGCAGAAGTGCCTTCAGCATGCTCAAGTATCCCTTTGGATCCAACCCATACTCTGTTGCTTATATCTCATACATTCTGATCCTATGCATATTTGCTTCAAAGTAAATCTCTGAGAATAATGAGGCCAAGTCCCAAGTAAGTATTTGTAGAGTTACAGCCTTAGGTTGGATCAAATATGTTTGCCTTGATATGTTCCTCCCCTCCCTCGTTTTTTGGCCATCAAGTTGCAGCCAATTTATGGCAACCCCATAGGGTTTTCAAGATGAGACATTCAGACATGGTTCACCATTGCTTGCAGCTGCATGGTACCCCTGATGCTTCTGGGATGTATCCCATTCAAATACTAACCAGGGCTGCTTCCGAGATCTGACGAGATCAGGCTTGCCTGGGCTATTTCATTCAGAGCATTTCCCTTATTAGTCCTTGATAAATTTTCTCTGTTTTTAAGAGCCACCTCCAAAGGTTTAGGAGCCAGACTTACTTTTCATCCTTCAGAAGGCTATATTTTAGTGACTGTGCTTTCTAGTTATTGCTGCACAAAAACTCTTCACAGTTTCTGGTCATTTCTTCAAAGTTATAACAAAAGTGTTGAAGCAGATAAATAAATATGGGGTAGTGTCGATTGTCATCACAACTAAAAGCTAACCTTTATCCTTCACTTAAATAGAGTTTGTACTTTTACTGAGTATCACCAAGAGACAATTAAAATAATGAACAGCTGAAAATGTTGGGTGCCACAATAAAACTATTTGGGTGCCATGGTGCCCTGGCACCTGGCATTTGTCAAGTCCTGACCTATATACTGGAAGTATACTGGATTAGTTTTCTTTGCTAAGTGCTTGGAATTTGCATTACAGCATACACACAACAGTTATAATCAATGTTGTGTAACTTCCTTACCAATAATTCCTGGAGGTCACTGAGCATTCCAGCCATACAGTTGTATGAACTGGATTGCTCTTTCCATAGACAAAACACTTTCAAAAGATTATCTGGGTCATCACAATAAATCCCTAAGAGTTGCAGAATCTGCTACACTGGTGTTTTTTATATGCTAAAAATCTAAATTTAGGCATTGTTCCCATTTACAGAAATCTAAATTTTCCCTGTGTATGGAATATTAATTTCAGCTATACTTTTTCATTTTAAACTATGCATAAATTTCAGGATCATACCATTAGAAGATGGTAATAAAACAAAATAGCTAATTCAGCAGAAGGTTCAAATGGGTGAAATTCCACTGAAGTTGGTATTTTCTAGTTTGATGCAGGAAGTGGATTAATATTGTTGAATCTCCCTTGTTCCAGAGCAAGTATTTAAAATGCTATCTTTAGGTAGAACACTGGCAAATCAAACCAGTGTGTATATTTTGGGGTAAAGTGATTTTATATTCTTCCATGAACTGTTTTAAGAAAATTGGGTTACTTCTTTGCATGAACTCTGTTTACTTAATTCAGATGAAAATTACATAAAGAGTTTTGTTTCATTAGAATGTGCTTGCCATAACCTAAATGGCCCAGACTAGCCTCATATTTTCAGATATCAGAAGCTAAGCAGGGTCAGCCCTAGTTAGTACTCAGATGGGAGACCACCAGGGAAGACTAGGGTTACTATGCAGAGGCGGGCGATGGCAAACCACCTCTGTTAATCTCTTGCCCTGAAGACCCTTACGGGGTCACCATAAATTGGCTGAGATTTGATGGTACTTTCCACTACCAGAATGTGCCTGAGTTTTTCAACTCTGCTGTATTCATTAAAGTTCCTAAGCTGCACAGAGATCTCTATGTATAACTTGAAATGACAGCAGTGGAATTTATGCATATGAAGTTGAATGCAAAATGGCATCTTACAAGGGTCAGACTAGGAATCAAACTAGATGTGATGTTTGACTCTGGTCTATGTCATGGCCAACAGTTACGCTGGGGAGAGAAAATCCTCAAGTGCTCTGGGGCTCAATGTGGCTCAGGATCATGGGCAGGGGAGAAGGAGCCTCAGCTTTATAATTTGCTCTGCTGGGGGGCTATGCATTAAGTATTTAGGGCATGTGCATCCTCATAACTGGTTTAGGGGCTGTTTCACTCATACCTCGCCTTCTGCTGCAGCCCATAACTGACTTGAAGTCTGGCACACTTGGGAACTTTTCAATATAACATTTGGCAGTGACAGATGAGAGCTGGCTGGAGGGAACCCAGGCTGGATTCATGCCAAACATCATGTCTAGGTTGGCCCAAGGTGGTAGAGAGATCTGGGTTCAAAACCCCAATATGTCTTGAGGTTTACCAAAATATTTTGGGCCAGTCACCAGTTCTTGACTTGTGTCACAAAATTGTTATAAGGATAAAACTGGGAGGTACCATAAGCCTTAGTTTGTTGGATGTAGAGTAGGATAAAAACAAAATATATAAATGATCAGAGCTGCTGATCATACTTCTAATCCTATTAATTTTAATTAGACTTTTACAGGAGGGGAATTCTGTTGATCAGTAGTATCCAAAGTGTGATGGGTTTTGCTTAAATCAGTGGTGACTTGGTTGCTCCACTGTATACAGAAAGTCTTCCCTATTCCTATGCAATACATTTGACTTTGATAGGCCTACTTTAAACAGATACAGCCTGAACCAATCCATGTTTACTCAGAAATAATTCCCAGTGAATTCAATGAGATTTACTTCCAAGGAAGGATACACAAATGCCAGCCTAAAGGTATTCTCATATGTGTTCTGAAGTCATGTATGGAGTTGTTGACCGCTAAGCTATGTGGACAGATTTTATAGCAAATAATAATGTAAGGGAACTGGGCAGCAGTAGGCCTGATTTAGCTTGAGACCATGGCATGGTGGAGAGGATAGAGTTGCCAGGTCCATGTTGGAAAAAACCTGGAGGCTTTAGGAATGGATCCAAGAGAGGGAGAGACTTGGGGAGGGGCCTCAGCATGGTACAATGCTATAGACTCCACCCTTCAAAGCAGCCATTTTCTCCAGAGGAGCTGTCAGCTGGGGATCAGTTGTAAAAGCGGGAGATCTCCAGGCCTCACCTGGAGGCTGGCAACCTTAGGAGAAGAGCGGCTTCTCAGTCTTTTCTCCTATACCATTTTGCCTTGGAGAGGCTCTACTTGTCCTTTTTTAAGGCTTTGCATACAGTGTCCAGGTCTCATGGAGTTCCACATAGGTACAAATAGGGCTCTCCAAGTCTATTTTGGCTCCAAGCTAATCAGACCCTGGATTCAGGGAAAACAGGTCTCCTGGTACAATGGGAGACCATCTGCCTCTATCCACTGGCTGCTGTCCAGTGCAGCAATGGGAGGAAAATGATGGGAGGAGTGCCATCGTGGTGAGGCTGCTGTGTCACTTCCACTTGCATAACTGGAAGTGATGTCACACATTGCTGAGATGCTTTAGCAATTCCACAAATCTCAATGGGAAAACCATAGAGGTTTGGAAGGTTGCTAGTGCATTACAGCAACACTATGGCACTATGGTTGTGCAACCAGAAGTGACATTGCTGCATGATCCCTAGTTGTGCCTCCCCCCAGCATCTTGGGGGTTGCCAGTTTAAGGCAACCCTGGATGGAATGATTGGAAACTTTGGAATGATTGTAAACTTTGTTTCTCCAGCATCACACTTGACTGTGCAAAAATCTTGACTTGTGCCAGAGGTAACATCTAATTTAAACCTCAGTCATTATCTCACTATAGTTGCTCCACAGAAGCATCACAGAAGTAGCCACTATGGATCCATATTCTGATTCCTGGCTGATTCACAATAGGTGTCAAATGCCCAGGTCCAAAATACCTCTGTGCAGCTGAATACACACAATGGAAACAGGTAGCCTCAAGGCATCTACAAATGTAAATCGGATTGAAATTCCCTTAATACTCATAGTTTCCCTCAAAGAGCCTTGGGAACTGTAGTTTCCCAAGTCTCTTGGGTATTGAAGATCACTAGTCCTTAGCTATAATTATGTTTCCTTATTTATACTGGCCTGGCTGCTGTTTCTGTAGCTGTCCAAGTATGCTTAAGAAGTTTTGCACACATGGTTTATCTTGGCACATTTGTTTACATAACAGGCAAACAGGATTTGGACCCTTGAAAGTTGTTCTTTGTTATGTAAACAAACCATAGGGATGAACTGCATAGAGAGGGCTTTTTACATGCCCCTGAACCAACTTGTAAGTCACTACAGAAATTATGTTCTCCATATTGTTATAGGAACTCTTAGATTCAAGGGCTAAGAATAATTGTTCAGCAGGCTGAAACTGGCTGGAATTTGTAGTATACATCTACTGTAAGGCATGGGTTACCAACCTTTTCTTTAATGGGGATTACATCTGAGTAATGAAAAATATATCTAAATACTCCCCTGCCCTGCCATGCTACCAAGCTTTGTGGGTCACAGAAACAGCCTAGGAAGAACAGTGAAAAATCTTTTGATTTTTTTTTTAAGCCTAGGCAGATCTTTTCACAATCTTTTACCAGTCTTCTAGGGCCAGCACTGAAAAGAGCTAATGCTAGTCCACATGCTACCAGTTGGAGACCCCTGCTTTAAGCTTTAGTGTGCCTTATCTGGTTTGATCTACAATGAAAGAAGGGTTGGCATTCTAGCTACCCAGAGAGCATTGCTTGGCCTGTTGGCTTCATGGGCCATGAATCATGGCTATGAACTCAACAGTCAGTTCAGCATACTTTATTATTTGTTAGTTTCACCACACCTGCAAAATGTTGTGGTCTTTCTTCTACCTCTTACTGAGCAGGATAGATGAGGTGGTGATGGGCTTAGTTGCTAATTTCTATTTTCTTTTTTTCGCAATTTTGTGTAAATGTTTTTTTTCTGCTGGTTCTGACCCAATACTGCTTTGGTTTATTCCCTGATTTCCACATGCATTTTTCTGCCTTGAGCTTTCATTTCATTTGAGCTTTTTGTTTTTCCACCAGATTTTTTTCAGGCTCTTATGAGACCACTTTTATCCCGCTATTTTTCTGGAAGCCATGAGTCAGCTTTTTCCTAATGTATCTGTCAGTTTTCTTTGTTCCACCCATCTCCAGTCCACTTTTCAATTATTGGACTGTCATCATCATTAAACCACTCCCTCTCCCCCTCAAGAGGAATTATTATTTTTTTTTAAGTAAGAGAGCAATCCTGAGAAGCTCTGCTCTGAATTTTACTAAGGTCTATTCAATGGGGCTTACTCTCAGGAAAGTGGTTTTAGGATTACACAGTAAGTCTCCAGCTTCTTCCCTTGCAGACTTAAGCCTTTATACTTATATCTCCATGAAGGAAAAGAATGGAGACCTACTTTTTAAAAATGAAAGTTGGGAATTCAAAGAACCTGCTTAAACCGTCATTACAACACTACAGCAATATATCAATATTTGGGTTTTTAAAAAAAATGGGGGGAAATACTCTGATGCCACCAATAACAACACAGATCATTACAGCACCTTCCTTTGAAAACTGTCATTATTTAAGCCATGTATGGAAGAAAATAAACTTATTCCACAAATGCAAAAATGCACAGGGAGAGCAGATATGTGGAAGTGATTCCAGTGTTTGTTGATCAGAGTGATTCCAGAGTTTGTTGATCAACTCCCAAGAAAATTTAGGAGTAAATCAAGCCTTTGGGGAAAAAGTCTTATTCAAAAGTCTTATTCACGAGGTGTTCTTTCTTTCTGTTGCTCCATGTTGCTTTTGGTCTTTTCTCCAGAGAATGGGTGATAGAACTGTCTCTTTCCTTGTTGAGTTCAGCTTCATTCTCCATGGTGATCTCAGCCTGGCAACTAACCTAGAGGTTCTCAGCAGCTCTGTTCCTAGACTGTACCACTTCAGACTGTATGTGTATTTTTTAAAAAAATCTCCTTCCAGACAGAAAACCAGATTTCAGGAAGAATGACTGCAGCCTAGCTTCCCTAACATCTCTGTTCCCTAGATTTTTAGTTTGTTTTCATATAGAAGCCTTCAGTCATGCAAACGTTGCCCACAGTCTGCAGTGGTACATTCCAGGAGCAGTATACTAAATGAACTGTTTGTCTCGGGAAATCTCTCACTTGTGACACAGAGCCTATCATATAATTTGAGCAGCTTGAGCTTGCAGAAATTCTGATTGAAGTCAATGGGAAAAGTCCCATTGCTTTGAAATATGTGGGGTTCCGAATCTTTTGCTCCTTTCTAGCAGTGGCAGCACCCATGTTTAAAAGAAGTTGCATTGCTTCCTTGTTTTTTCTAAAGTGGATGTAGGCAGGATCAGGTTGGAACGCAGTGCTGTTTTCTTTCCATTTTGTGAGAGGGTTTTTTTTTTTCCACTCTCCTTGCACAGAGCTGTGCTTGTATCAGACATGTTGATGCAAATCATAAGCCATAGCCACAGCCGTTGCCAAGTACGGCATATCATCTTTTGTCTAGATTAGCAGCTGTACTTTATCAGCTGAGCCTGTATGTTATAAATGGAGTGTACTCTTTTTGAGACAGTAAAACTGGATGTCTCTGTTTTGCACGCAAGCACCAAAAAAGTGCTTTTTAATATTTTCAGTGTCTGCAATGTTGATGTAAAAGTTGCATTCAGAAGACTACCCATTCAGTTTGAAAGTGTCTTTCATGCTCTCTGTCCTTCAGTAGTAACATTTGCATGCTATTTATTTGTCACATTCCTATCCTATCCTCCCTTATTGCTCAGGGGAATATACATACAAGTTCTCCCTGTTTATCTTTGCAGTAATCCTGTAGTATAGGTTAAGCTGAGTGATGCTGGCCAGGCCAAGGTCATCTGGTGAGATTTAGAATGAACACAGACTTCCCTAGTTGTTGTTTCCCCTCCTAGAAATTCTTGTTCAATTCTTAAGGTAATCCAAGCATACACTTTCACCGTTGTTATTAAATTAGGCTTGGTTTCTGATGAAGCAACACTGGAGCTTATTTTGACCGATTATAAAATAATTAGATTTTTATCCTGTATTTGCTGTATGTGTGGGGTTAGAGTATGTGCACGTATAATAAAGAGTGTGTTTGCATACATGTGAATGCCTGGATGTATGTTTTCAAGAATGTATGTAAGAGTTGTAAGTATGAGGTGGTTGTATGTATGATCAGTTGTTGTATGTATGAGTTGCAGGGCTTTTTTTTTTTTTTTTTACAAAAAAAGCAGTGCTGGAACTCTCAAGAGGGAAATAAAGGAGAAACACATGGGTGCCCTTCATGAACTTTTAAACATTTTTTGAGAATTTTGTTCCTATGAAGAGGTTCCAGAACTCTGTTCCGCTGCGTTTCCCCCAGAAAGAAAGCCCTGATGACTGGCTGTATGTATGAGAGCTGTATGTATGAACTGATGTGCATCTATAATATATGGGAAGGAATGAGTAAGGAAGCCATTGGACTGAAAGGGATAGTGTGCGTCTGGCTGTGGGAGGCACAGTTCTGATCAACTGCATGCTCACTGAGTTCTTCTGCTGAAGTCACTGTTTCCCAGTGTAATCTGATTCACACAGTCACTGTGTGACCACAGGGAATCAGAATGGCAAAGTTCTCTGTGCACTGTAAAATAATACAAAAGAAATGGTCTCTTAGAGGTTCTGTCTACAAATACCATTTTGCCACAGCACTTTAGATTTTTTTGAAACTTGATTTTTTTTCTTTCAAAAGAATAAAGTGTGATTTATTATAAGATTTCATAGAGACATCCAGTTGCAAGCTAGTGTAGTGCCGTGGAAAGTGTGCCAGATTAGGAACTGGGGGATCCTGATTCAGACCCCTCTTCTGTCATAAAGCTTTCTGGGTGATCCTGGCTCTGCTATTCTCTCTTCACTGGCCTCTCATAAGATTGTTGTATGGGCAAAAAGGAGGCGAGGTGAGCTCTGGAAGCCACCTTAAGTTCCTAGTGGAAGGAATGGAGAAAAACATGGCTGATAGATATGTTGCACGAGCTCTATAATCAGGCATTTTCGGGATGTGGGGGAAAATGCTTCCTTGTTGATTCAGTTCAACTCCGAGTATTTCCCAAGTTGGTTATTTGAGCTGTGGGGTACAACAGCAAATGTTAAACATTTTTGACCGTGCCCCAGTCAGAATTCAAGTAGAGGCATATTCATATTGTCTGACTTTTCTTTTGTCTTTTGTGTTCTATTTTTAAACATTATGTTGCTGTCTTTGTTTCTTTTGTGTCATAGGATGTCATTATATTCTCTCGCTGGATGTGTTAGCACAAAGGTGCATACCAAGTATCTCACTGATGGTACTTCTTTGAATATTGTCTGACCAGTCTTCAACAGGTTAATGGCTTAGAATAGCTGACTGAAGTTGTGTGTGTTAAGAAGTAACCCACCACCATGTTTCTGTTAAGTATCCATGGGATCTTGAAGGAAGTACAGCCTCCCAACTGAAGGGAGGGGAGAAGAACATGTCTAAAGAAAGAGCAACAGTTGAAACTCCTGATTTTTTTAAAAAAATTAACAGGCCATGTTGCTTACTTTAAAAGTATTGGTGCCAGAGAAGAAATGGGTTGATTTCTTTAAAAGAGAGGAGAATGGCATGGAAACATTCATAGTGGGTGGGGAGGAAAGAGTCAGGATGTAATAAATAACTTGGACTGCATAGAGTGGAAGAAGGCTCCTTTGAAACCCTGTTGTTTAACAAAAACAAGATTAACATCAGTATCCCTAATTTTCAATATGATGAGATTTGCAGATGCTTAAATCTAGAGACTTGAACCTTTAATAAGTAAGACAGATCTTTTTACAAATCTGAAAAAGCCTCAGGTTTGCAGAAGACATTGAAACATACAAACACAATTAGTAATTATCATATGGCATTGTGTGTAGTATAGTCAGGAGATCCTAAGATTGTCAGGCATCTGGAAGTTCTAGCTCTTTAGTATTATGCACCACTAGGTGGAGAGCTAGACTAGTTTTTTTTAGGCAAGAGACAATTCAGATGGTTTAGCTGTTGCCTGCCTCTGCAACACGGCCCTGGTATTCCTTGGAGATTGCCTTTCCAATTCCTAGCCACAGCCAACCCTGCTTAACTTCCAAGATCTGATGAGATCAGGCTAGTCTGGGCTATCCAGATCAGGTCATACATACACACACACACACACACAGAGCACACACAGGGAGGTTAGATCCCTCCACAATTATAGAAGCAGTGCCTGTAGGCTTAAGAAATGAATGCCCTCAATGGCTATTGCTAGTCAACCACAACAGTGTTGTCAGTCTTTTAGCCTTGGTTTTGGTTAGTAAAAGGAGGGGGCAAGGCCCTTTCCAGTACTGTTTTGGCCTTTGAAAGGGACTCTTCAGGGCAAGGCCTGCCAGCAACAACTGGGCAACTTGGTACCACATGACTTCCATGACTCACTCAGGCCCTGCTATCTCACAAAACCCATTGTGGTGTCATGGTTAGAGTTTCACAGGAAACCCAGGTTTGAGTTCCTGCTTTGCTTTGGAAGCTTGCTGGGTGATTTTGGGTTAGTCATACATCCTTAGCCTAACCCACCTCAAACGGTTGTTGTGAGGATAAAACGGAGAAGAGAATTATAAGGGCTGTTTTGAGTCCTAAGCATGGATAAAGGCAGGGTATAAATTAAGTAAATTCCATTATAGCCAAAATTGGGGGGTAGGTAAAAGGTGGGAGGGAAGGAAAGAACCAGGAAGAAGTGAGAGTGTGGGGGTGGCAGGAGAAGGGGGAAAATAATGTGGGGGGAGGGGTGTACAGGGGGCCATGCAACCGGCCCTGCGGACAACACTACACAACTAGGAAGGAGGGAAAGCGGAGGACAAGGGGGCATATAAAGGTAGATTGGCTTGTGGGTTGCAGGAAAAAGAGAGGCTATGGGGGCTGCCAGGGAAGATAAAGAGGAAATAGGGAGGGAGGGTTAAATGAGATGCCCCATTCAAGTCTTTGTGGGCTCATGCTTGTTCCTTTGAATGCTTTGCCATGAAGAGAGAAACTAAAATGATACAGGATCATGCCAGCATATTCATACTTCTGAGAATAAGTGGTTGTTAGTGCTTCAGATAATGGAACACATTTGAATCAATTGATGAAATAGATTTTTAAAAAATGCGATTGCTAAAAATTAATATTAAAAAAGCATTAAAAAGCATATTAGCATAAAAGAATCATTTGAATTTGGGTGTTTGGAAGAAAGAGGGATGAAGCATGGCTCTTTGAACATCAGCAGATCCCCAAAGATCTGAACATTTATAAGTTTCTGTTTAAAACAACAAGAACAACAAAAGCAGCTTGGGAAAGGTAGCAATTTAGATCAAAACTGTAATATGGGGGAAAGGAGGAAAACTTTTTTCTCTGTCCTTTTTTCTCCTTTTGTCAGCATTCAGTGCTAGGAGGCAACTTTGGGGAAGGTGTTGGCATTTATATCCTGTTTGTTGGCCCTCCAGAGCAGCTGGTTGTGCATTGTGCAAAACAGAATGCTGGACTTAGATGGACCATTGGTTTGATCCCGTCTCCAGTACTGTTTGTTTCTTTCTGTGGGAAAAATCAGAGCTATGAGAAAGGGGAAATGATTTGCCTCAGGAAGAAAGATGGAAAGTGTTAAGCCACTGTTCTCCTGTACCATAGGCTCAGTGGACATTCCCACTAGTACATCTGCTTTTAATGGTTAAAAAAAAATCCTTCAGGAACTTTGTTCACACATTTCTTGTGCTTTTGTCTAGCTGGCTCTCTAGCTGGGGGAAAAAAAACACATAGGAATTTTAAATGGGAAAGCTAAGCTAGCGTAGACAAATGCCGGAACTTCTAACATTTGTTAAAATACAAGACCTTGTTAATTTATTGATTGTAGTTTTTAAGAGCTTGGCTTTTAAGAGCCACAAGTGCATTCTCTGTTCTGGTGAAAGCCTCTAAGACTAAACTGATTTGGACCATGAAGGCGTTATCTGAAAAGCCTTCAGGGTTCAAAAAATGCCAACGCTGTTTAATTTTTCTGTAAATTGACAGCGGACCTTGGAATTTGGAATCTTTCCCATTGCTTGAGCCCTTGGCTTTCTTGCTTGAGGTATTAGGCCCCTCCTGGTGACATCTGAACAGCTTTGCTAATAGCAGCTGGAGGGAGTGGCGACACCTAGGACCTTTCACGCCACAGAGGGCCTCGCAGACCTAGAGTCAAACAGTTGAATCATTTGCAAGGCTAACAGCCAGCCCTGTGAGAGGAAAACAGATCAGCCAATAACAAGAGATGAGACAGAGGAGGGAGGGGAAGAAGCAACCATGAGGAGCAGATGTCAAGCGATAGCCATGGCCTGCTCTATTGTCCAGCCTTTAACTAAGGTAGGGAACAGTGTGGGATATTATTTTACCGAGAGCATTTTCTTTCTTGCTACAATGCTTAGAGCGCTAAGTGTTATGCACTGAGGTAAATATGCACATTCTCCACAGATATTAACTTTGGCTTGTTTTGGAACATGTATATGTATGTACGTCTGTGTACATGTGGCTGCCTTCCTTTCTGTTGCTTTTATTTGTGGAGCTTTCATATTGTTGAATCTTGTTCCCTCACATGCAAACACCTGTCTTCAAATTGAATTATTCTGCAGGGTAATCTAAAGCCTCCCCCACTTGGCGTCATATGTTTTCTCTTGTTTATTGAGTTATGTTGCACCATACTTCAGATGCGACAGCCATTTAATAATCTTGAAGCCTTAGCTCTGCAGGGGCTAAAAAGATCCCAGCAGGCTTGTTAACTTCTGCTCTGAAACATTATGGGAAATATTTTCTCCTCCTTGGAATCCATGGGCTTCCGATTAATTTATTTTAAGACTATAAAAATCCATAGCTAGGTATGTGGTAAGCCTGTTGAGTTTCCTACCTTTTAAAAAATTCTCTGTTTTTAGGTTTTAACTAGCTGGCTTCATTCTGTGTGCTGTGTTGTGAAGGCAACATGGAGAAATGTGTTAGTATTTTGTAACTGTATGGCTGATTCCCTTCTTCAAACAGCCCTCATTGGTGATTTGAACTATTTACCAAAGTTTTAGAAATCTCCTTCACTAGCTCAGGAGAGGACAAGATTCAGGACTCCTATCACCAAACATAATTGCCATTCAAAATATTCAGACACTTAGCATTTTAATACTATAACAGAACACTTTGCTAAGAAGGTTATGGTAAGGAGAACCAAGATGTTTTCACTGAATAAAACCATTCAGGATGTGGCTTGAAAGAAAGTTCCTGAAGAAGTGGATACAAACATAATCCTAGCAGATTTTAAGAACATATCCTAATAGTGGCAACATGATTGCTAAAAATAGTGCAATACATCTAGTAAAATATATCCTGGCCACTGGTTCTGGTTGATAGAACGTGTTGACCTGAGTGATTAATAGGGGTTTAGAATGGACACAGCAATTGAAATGTTGTAACAAAAATTAAAAATTCTTTGCCAGCATCTTTTTTTTTTTTAAAGTCCACAGTGTAAATCAATATAGATCACTTGCATATGTGCCGAACTGTTTTGCATACCATGCTGAGTTTTCTTCTCCATTCAGAAACTGAGGGTTAGATCAGGGGTGGCCAAACAGTGGCTCGGAAGCCACATGTGGCTCTTTTGAACATATTGTGTGGCTCTCAAAGACACCACGGCCCCGTCGGCCAGCTTGGAGAAGGCATTTGTTGCTTTAAATTTCTTCCACCTCTCCCGCCCTCTTCCCTCATCTATTTGCTTTCCTTCCTTCCTTCCTGCTCTCAATCATCTTGTTTTGTGGCTCTCAAACATTTGACATTTAATCTATGTGGCTCTTAGATTAAGCAAGTTTGGCCACCCCTGGGTTACATTGAACAATATGGACTGGGCCACTACATGATGTGGGGAGAAGGAGGATGCACCTTTCACCTCTGCTCATCAAGTGCACCATCCCTCCCCTGGGACTAAATGCCCACTCAGACAGGGCTGTAACATCCTCACTGGGTCGAAGTGCATGTAACTGAATGTCAATAGACCCATTTCATGTAAAAGCAGTCCCAGATACAGAGCTGAATACAGGCTAAATTGTTATTGTGTGACAATCTGTCCTTCCCACAGTACACCCCTTTCAGGTCATTCCTCAGGGTCCCTTTTGCCCCAGGAACAGCATTTTGTGCAGTGGGAAGAGGGAGGAAGTGAAGTTCCATTCTGCCATTGGAAATGGACTTCTGCCATAGATAGATGTCTATAGTAGGATGCTACGGCATTGCCAGGAGCTGCAATCGGAAGGACAGAATGAGAAACAATGGGGGAAAGCACAGCCTGATAGTAAAGAAAAACACAGGCCATGGAAGGAGAGTGTTCAGCCAGTTACTGCCTTTGGTCTTAGGAAATGTGGTGCAATAGATAACATTGAAAGAGAAATTCAAAGCAAGTGAAAGAAAATAAGAGATTATTTGCATGAAGACCTGGCACCATTCTATTAACTGCCTGAAGAAAGTCATCTTATGGGGGGGAAAAATTGAAAAGTTGGGCTAGAAAAATTAAAGTATTTGGCTTATGAGAGATCTTTTAAAAATAGGCAGTTATTCTTTGCTTAGGCTAAAGAGAGAGAAGCGGAATAAATAAGGGATCCTGATATTTAATTGTATTTAATGATGGTCACAGCACACTGTCTTTTCAATGTTTTTAGATAAAGTAATAAAGAATAGTGAGTATTAAGGTTGATTTGAAAGGCATTTGAGCAGGCCCATAGACATTAGCTGGGACCCAATTGCTACTTGTATTCACACAAGGAGTTTATGTTAGCCTAGTCAGATTTTTTATTCCTCCCCACTTTGGACATCTCCCTTCCCCCATCTGCCACATGATCACCTGTTATTCTACCCCATTCCTCCATGAAGCCTGCTCAGGCATGTACAGTTCTCTCATTTCTTTTGGTTAGGCTAAGAAAGGGTTTCTGGCCCAGTGAGCTTCATAACAAAGCAAGGAGCTGAATTTGGATCTCCCAATCCTAGCCAAACTGAGTTTGAATCAAAGCCCAAGAACTAGTTCAGGGAGGGGGGGGGCTTGGGGGGGAGAAGTGCCTGTGAACTGCAATTTGATTCAGGTTGAAGGCAACAAAGAGATTCTAAGTTCAGGTTTAGCACTCAAAACAATAAAATAAATTTTGGGGTGAGTTTTTGAGCTTGGAGTCGATATTTTCCTTGATTGTCCTGCCCTGGCTTTCCAAACTGCATTGGAAAAACTATTAGGGTTGCCAGGTCAGTGTTGGAAAATATCTGGAGCCTTTGAGGGTGAATCCAGGAGAGGGCAGGGTTTGGGTAGGGGCAGGGCCTCAGCCATAGAGTCTACCCTTCAAAGCAGCCATTTTCTCGAAGGAAGCTGATCTCTGCCAGCTGGGGATCAGTTGTGAAAGCGGGAGATCTCCAGACTCCACCTGGATGCTGGCAACCATAAAAATAGGGTTGCCAAGTTCCCCTTCCAATTTTCCCTCCCAAATTGCTAAAGCATCTGGGAAAACCATATAGTTTTCCCAGAAGCTCCTAGAGCGGTCAGTGCACAATGTTGCTGGCATGATGATGTCACTTGTGAGTGACATCATCATGCTGGCGATGTCAGGAGGGCCCCAATACGGGCCAATGGGTTGGGAGTGGGAGAACCCCTGGAGTGGGAGAACCCCTGCCCCGCCTGGGAGCTTGGCAGCCCTACCTAAAAACCATCCAGTTTAAAAGTAGTTTATCACATGACATAAAAGGGGAGGGCAGCTGCAGTTCAAGAAGAACAGATCTAGACCCTGCCCCATCCCCAGCTTCCTGAAGGATAATTTATCCAGGAGACTAAAGAAGGCATACCAGCTATGCAGGTGCCACAGAAAGGGGGGATAGACGACCACATTTTCCCTCCAGCTGCTTGCAAGCTCAAGTTCCTAACATGACTGAATGAAGAAAAGCTTTTTTTATTTGGGTATACAGATCTATAGGCATCATGCCATTCAGATCAAAGAATAACTGTGTCCAAGAGTGACAGCAGGAAAACAAAAATTGGGAATGAATTTTGAAGGCATCCTGGTAGTAATAGAAACATGTTCAAGAGAAACAGAGAAAGGTGGGAGGGTCTTCATTCATCATCATAACATGAAGGACAAGGAAGAAAAAGATGTAGAAAAAAATAAGAATCTTTTCGCTGTATAGTCATCAGTTGTTCAGTCTCACAAAAGATAATGGGGATTGTTACTTTAGAATAAAAATAATTAAAAGCATCAGTGCTATTGAGCAATCTTCTGCTTGCGCTATTACCACCAGATGTGCTAAGCATAGGCTGAGCTAAGGAGGTGGTTGACCTGTTCCCTAGAACTGGGTGGGCATTCTGCTGTATTCCTTATCTTTATCCTCTGGCCATATACAGCCTCTTCACCAGACTTAGGCAAGTCAGATTGTCCCCTCTTCCTCTGTTCATGTAAAAAAACCCAAACCCTTCTCTGGCATCATTAACTCTAAAGAAGTCATTACTATTCCAAAGTTTGGCCAGAAGGATCTGAAAGCTCAGTCTTTTCCAAGCATATTAAAATGTAGGGGTTGAACACATGAAGCTGCCTTATACTGAGTCAGACCCTTGGTCTACGAAGGTTTGTATAATCTGCTCTGGTTGGCAGTGGCCCTCCAGAGTCTCAGGCAGAGGTCACACATTACCTGATCTGTAAACTGGAAAAGAGGGGGATTGAACTGAGAGGCCTTTAACATGCAAAGCAGATGCTCTGCCACCGTGCTATGGCCCTACTTGAACAGGGTTCCTTCTCCTAACTTTATAGGAGAGATTTCTACAAGTCTTTTTGTACTGGGGTATTTATAGTGGAGTACAAAATTTACTAGCTGCATATCAAATGTAAATGACAGGTGTGTGCCTTTTCTGCATACATCTTTAAAAGACTCATACTCACGGGCCCAATTGCCTTGTGAGAGTATGTGTTTTAAGGAGGGATAATAATGCTTGCAGTTGCCATTCATATTTGATGCATTGTTTCTGTATTTTGTACTTAAGTACACATGCCCAAGTACAAAAATATCTCAGAGGAACTAACTCAAAAAAGCAGGTGAAATCTTAGGGCAGTCCAGGTGTCTTAAATATAGGGATTAGGCCTGTCACCAGTCCATCATCCTAGTTCAGGAATCAGCGGGGCTACAAATTCTGCATACTTTGTTTTCTGCATCGAGTGCAGGAGTATCTGAAACAGGAACTGCTGTGGGGGGAGGACCTCAGAGATGAAATAATGATGATAATAATAATTGTTATTAATAACAACAACAGAAGCCCTGTTCCCGAAAATGAGATGCTTTGAGTTACTATGACAGTGATGATATTGTTTATTATTATATGTGTTATGTGTAGGCTGCTGGGGGGGGGGTAACTGTCACAGGCAATTTGATCAGCTTTGCTCTCCAAATGGCTGGGGATAAAATCAGCTGGAATTAAAATAGCACATTTGGAAGGGTAATGGATAATCTAGTCAGCAATTATGACTACATGTAGAAAAATAAACCTAGTCTTTATGTATCAACAATGATTCTGAAAAGCTAGATGTGTGTCCAGGAGCACCATAGAGCCCAAGAAAGTTTTCATGGCATAAGCTTGGGAGAGTCAAAGCACCAAAGGGAGTTTTGGCTCTCTTATACACTGAAAATTTTGTTGGTTTCTTAGGGTGCTACTGGACTTGAATCTAGGTCTTCCATTGCAGACCAACATGGCTGCTCTACTGTAACAATGTTTTAAAAGTTCTATTTTCTGCTGATTTATTTTCCTGTGGGAAAATATCTGTTAAAACAGCACACTTCCTATGCAAGGGGAAAGCAGAGCAGCAAGTAAAATCATTAGTGCCTTTCAATCCCTAACTTCAGTCATACCTAGGCTTTGTGATTTTGAGGCCTTGGAAAAAAATCCAGGATGGGGCCCAAGCACCACTGCCACCTCCTGCTGGGATGCACAGTGTGTTTACCTTTTGCTGCTTTGCTCCAAGCGAGGGCTTACCTTCTTCTCATGTGAGCAACACAAGTGAGTGACAGGGAATAGATGGAGCAGGAAAAGTCAAAGCCTTCATGTAAAAATAACCTCAGTAAAGATTCAGAAATGTTCTTACAAAATATAATATTCAATAAAACAGATCTCCTCTATACAAAAATCTCTACAAGGAGGTGCATTCAAAGTTAGACCAGAACAGAGAATCCAGTAACAAAGAAGTCCGTTCCTGTATAAACCCCACAGGGTTTTTCAATATAGGAAAGTCTCTGTTCCAGAATTTTTGAGTCCCAAAAGGCACAAATATGATCCAACAACCTGGTCCAAAAAGTGTCTCATTGTAAAGCTTTTTGTAGAGAGGAGATCCGTTTTATGGATTTACTTGTTACTGGATTCTCTGTTCTGGTCTGCCTTTGTATGCCTCTCTTTGTAGAGCTTTTTGTATAGAGGAGATCTGCTTTACTGAATATCTTATAACAAATCACAGTACTAAATATTTTGTAAGAACAGCTTTGAATCTTTATTGAGGTTGTTTTTACACGGAGGCTTTAACTTTTCCTGCATCATGTACTCATGTGAGGCAAGTGGGAGCTGCTACCATCTCTGGAAGCTGGTTATCTGAGCCCCACATGGGGCAGGCACAAGTGGCTGCTGCATCCAAGCCAGTTGCACCTCCATCAGGGAACAGGCCATGAATGGTCAACCCTCCTCTCCAGCATGGGGCCTGGGACAGCTGTTCCTATTGCCCTTTGGTTAAGACTGCCTCTGGGTTCCAAGCAGTGAACAGTACCCATAAAATAGCCTTACCAGGTCTCCTGCAACAGCTGGAGACCTTCTGCTGTCATGCTGCTCCCTCTGCTGTCACTGGGCAGTGTGGTGGCAGAAAGGGGGAGAGTCATTCCTTCGATGGTGTGATGTCACTTCCACTGCAACCCCAGAAGAGATGTCACCACATTGATATGACATTCTAAGATCTTGCCTAAATTAGAGTGTTGGGGATATACCTGAACCATCAGTCCAACACTGAGATGGCTTTTCTGGGATTGTGCTGGCAGATGTCTTGCCATTGGAGTGATGTCCATCCCCACCCCCTCCCACCATTCAACAGCCAGTGGGTCACAAGCAGGTTCACAAGCTGGTGTGAGTCTCACAAGCAGGTGGGTAGGTTAGTAGCTGAGCTCTGATTCTCAGCAAAAGTGATAAAGCCTAGTGTCAGGGTTCCCTGTTGCTGGGCACCTATGGAGGTCCATCAGTCCACCAGGGGAGTGACTTACTACTAAGTGTTAGAGCCTTGCGGGGAAGGGTGGGGTCCTGCTGCTGCCGCCATTGTAACTCGCACATTTTCTCTGAGGGAGCAATACTGTCTTTTGAGAAGGAGAAAAAAGAAGCATTTCTTGCTGCCTGCTCACTCTCCCTTTTGCTCTATGTGGAAATTGGGCCCACCGGAGAAGATGAGCCAGTGGATACGGATGGTGAAAAGGAGTCAGGGCCTACCAGGTGTGTCTGTTGCTGGAAGGCCACTTGCAAAACTCAGAGACAGAGCTGAATAGGATTGGTGTCACTCTTAACCAGTTAACCAGTTATTTTTCTCTTGATAAAGGACAAGAAGATGAAGAAAATATATTATGATTATCTGTTCATCCCAGTGTTCATGAAATTTCTCCTTTGTGCTATTTTTGTCTGAAGCCAAATGGTTCACACATACCCATATCACTTGATTTCTTATTACTTGACTTATCGTATGATGAATCATTGTTGAATGCAACTCCATTGAAAAGCCTTGTGTCTGAGGTACTGTGAGGCAATATGACAATTCTATCTGTGTCATTGTGCATAGTAGCTTGGTCACACATGCAAGAATCATTGAATGCTGTAGTCATGAAGTGATGAACAGGCACATCGGAACCAGTTCCTAACTGTGATTGTCCCATTGTAACCAGTGGGCCATGAGCAGTTAATGGCACATTTCAGTTCCATTGGTGTCAATAAGAAGACTAACACTTACTGTGCCTTCAGCATTACAGCAGAAACTCTGAACCAAAAGGGTACTGAAAAATCAGAGCTGACAGGGCACAATTGGCCTGACTTCCAGTTGAACATGAGAAAACAATGCCTAAAGAAGAAACAGTTAAGTATGGCATAGTGACCTGGATTACCAGAAGCAAACCTACCATTGTGTGAACCCCATGGTTTGTGCTCAGCCTACAGCTCTTTGTATTTTTAATATGGATAGGTGGTGGATTATTGTAGACCAGGAGTGGCCAAACTGTGGCTCGGGAGCCACATGCGGCTCTTTCACACATATTGTGTGGCTCCCGAAGCCCCCATCACTCCATTGGCCGGCTTGGAGAAGGCATTTCTCACTTTAAACCACTTCTCCAAGCCAAGCCAGCTGGTAGCTTGGAGAATACATTTAAAGTTGCTTTCTTTTAACCTCTCCCTCCGCATCTATTTTTCCTTCCTTCCTTCCTCCCTCCCCCACTCCCTCCCCAGCATCTGGCCTCATCCAAAGTAGTTAGATTAGACTCTGTCTTTATCTCTAAGCTTCAATCTCTAGAATGTAGTTCCTAAATAAAAGGACTACTATTAGTCTTGAATCTAACATGTGGCTCTATGTGACTTTGTAACTCTGTCAGAACTTAGACCAGAGAGCCAGTTTGGTGTAGTGGTTAAGTGTGCGGACTCTTATTTGGGAGAACAGAGTTTGATTCCCCACTCCTCCACTTGCAGCTGCTGGAATGGCCTTGGGTCAGCCATAACTCTAGTAGGAGTTGTCCTTGAAAGGGCAGCTGCTATGAGAGCATTCTCAGCTCCACCCACCTCACAGGGTGTCTGCTATGGGGGAAGGAGATAAAGGAGTGTAAGCTGCTCTGTGATTCAGAGAGAAGGGCAGGATATAAATCTGCTGTTGTCTTCTTCTGCTGCTGCATGTAGCCTAAATGCACTTGCTAAATTGAGAGGGAATACTGGATTAACTATATCAGTTATTCCCAGCAGTTGGAAAGGGAAAGGCATTTTCCTGGGCTGCTGATGGTTCTGAGGATTCTTGAATCAGGGAGAGCAGATGGCGTAACTCTGTCCTCTGGGTTTCCTCCTGCTCCTCTGACAGAGTCTCATCAAGTAGGGCTGCCTCCTATGGGTGTTCCTAGTCTAAGGCTGTGAATTCTTTCTCTGAAAGAGCTGGATCATAGTCCCAAAACGTAACAGGTTGCAGTCCTAGATTATATTCTAATAAAGAGTTTATAGAATCATTTGATTCTATGATTCTATAAACTCTTTATGAACCAGGATTTCATTGTTGTTTTGTTCAAAAAGATTAAGCATAAAGATGTGGTGCTACTGTTTTATCAGTTTAAATTAATCCCATTAATTGAAAGTTTTAAAAAGTTTAAGGTTGAGAAAATGAAGATGTAGGATTACACAATGCAAGCTGTGCACATAAAAGATAGATTTGTCATGTCGATATAAATGAATTAAATAAAGAATGGGTTTAGTGGTGCTGGAATTTGTCATAGGGTGCTTTCACATGGCGACTGTTTGCAAGTGGATTCTGCTATTTTTACACAGTAAAAATCCAGATGCAAAGTACATTATTTAGTTTGTGTGAATGCGCCCATAGTAATTTTTAAGAATTCTATGTTGCAGTCAGACCAGATTCCAAAATTTTTGCTTTGCTTTCAAAAGCCAAACTGCACAGTACATTTCCTTCACTTCCTCTGAAGCCACACACTAACCACACAGCTGTGGGAAATGTCATTTGTAAAGCCTGGGGAGGGGGTCCTGATTCAGCTCAGGATTGCAGCACAGGGGGAGGGGCTACATTTTCTTGAATTGAGCAGGGCCCCTGCAATTTTCTTGAACTTAGCAGGGGCCCTGCAATTTTAAATACAATGTTCCTTGCAGCATCTGTCAGTTTGCAGGAAAAGCTAATCCAGACCCAATTCTTTAAAAGCATATTGTGTAGTTTTGGCCATAAATTGGCCTATGCTGAATGCTTGTCTGTTTTGATCTGTAGGCAAAAAGTGGAGGTTTTGGAGTACCTGGAATATTTCCAGGGAAAAAAAACTTAAATAGAGAGAGTAGTTATGTTTTAAAAAATTGTATTCACTGCTCTTTGTTTTTCCTTGCTCCTACTTCTGTGCTGGTCCTCCCCCCCACACACACAAAATTAGGGCTTCTTTTGCTTCTTAGGCTGATTCCTGTCAATGTGATTTGATCAGTATAACAATATCACAATGCTGTGTATCCAATCAGATTTTTCAGAGTCATTCCAATACTCCTGAGAGTGATTCTAGTCAATCTGTTTACCCCGACCCGAATATAAGCCGAGGCTTCTAATTTTACCCCAAAAATCTGGGAAAACTTATTGACTCGAGTATAAGCCGAGGGTGGGAAGCGCAGCAGTTACTGGTAAATTACAAAATTAAAATACTGGTAGATACCAATAAAACGACATTAGGCCCCAACCCGTGTGTCCGGGGAAGCCGTGGGAAACCAGCAGCTGCTTTGTAGGCGGGCGGGCAGGCAGGACCTTCCTTTCTGCTCCTCTCGGGCTTCCCAGGGCCTACAAGACGGCGCATGGAAAGGAGTCCCCCGCCCACTTGCAAGGAAGGAAGCAGGAGGGAAAGAGGGAGGAAGGAAGGGAGCCCCCGAGAGGGAGGGAGGGAGGCAGAACTCTTGGGGCGCGGAAACAAGAAGCCGGGGAGCGGTTTCCCGGCGAGGCCGGCGTGCTGTGGCTGCTTCACCCGGAGGCCTTCGGGGAATGGAGCAAGCGTACTGGCAGGCAGGCCTCCCCAGCCAAGGAGCTGCAGAGAGGGACAGACGGATTGCCAGCCATTGTCCCCCTCAAGCTCAGTCGGCGGCGGAGAACCACCCACGGCCCCCCGCCTGGGATCCCGCCAGCCACGCTTCTGGCCGGGCAGGCGGCTGATTAATCAATAAAATATGCAGGTGTATGGGCAGGCCGGATAGTGACTCGAGTATAAGCCGAGGAGGGGGTTTTTCTGCCCAAAATTTGGGCAGAAAAACTCGGCTTATACTCGAGTATATACGGTATATAAAACCATTATGCTACATACCCAGTCAGATTTGGTTGTGTACTTGTGGCTGCAGTCCTAAAATCACTTTCCATGGGTAATCCCATGGTAGGGGAGGGACGGTGGCTCAATGGTAGAGCATCTGCTTGGGAAGCAGAAGGTCCCAGGTTCAATCCCTGGCATCTCCAAAAAAGGGTCCAGGCAAATAGGTGTGAAAAACCTCTGCTTGAGACCCTGGAGAGCCACTGCCAGTCTGAGAAGACAATACTGACTTTGATGCACTAAAGGTTTGATTCAGCATAAGGCAGCTTCATATGTTCATCCCCTTTCAGTACAATTGGGTTTACTTCTGAGTAAACTTGCTTAGAATTCCTTTGTAGGGTTACCAAGTAAGGTTGCCAGGTTCCTCCTCACAACCAGCAGGGGATGGGGAGAGACTTACTAGGAGAAATCCCAGACCACGTTGCCAGCATCACACAGGAAGTGACATCATCATGTCAGTGACTTCTGGGTGATGCTTGGGTATTTGGGCAAAAACTGTCATGGTAAAACTGGCTTCTACAATAGGGTTTTTACTCAAATACCAGATCATCATCTAGAAGTTGCTGATATGATGATGACATCACTTCCTGCGTAACACTGACAATGTGACTTAAGACATCCTCTTTCTACTGGTAAATCCCCTCCACTGGCCAGCTGATTGGCAGCTGGTGGGACAGGGTATGGTGGCTGTGGACCCCTGCCTCCACCAGGGGATCTGAGGGGTTTAGATAAAAATATGGAGCACGGGTCCATCAGTGGCTATTAGCCACAGTGTGTGTGTATATATAGAAGAAAGTTTCACTAGACCAATGGAATTCCAAATTAAACTATTTAAACATAAATGTGTTTAGGATTTGATAGGAGGGAGTATCTTATTCCTCACATCATCACACTGCAATCCCAGAGATTACTCTATGAGTAAAATACAAGAACAGTCTGAGACCCTAAAAGTCAAATCCTTTGTTGGGTTTTGTGCAGAAGTAAAAGTTATATTTTCTTTATGTCTGTGAACTCAATGCAGCTGAAATTCAGATGAGTTTCCATATCTGGTTTCTGTCAAATAAAATATAGACAACATGTAACAGAAGAGGGGAAATAGCTGCCAAGGAATGGATTCATGGCTTTTCAATGCAAACAAACCTCACTTTTAAAAATCAATGGCAAATCTCAAGTAAGGAAGAGGGGAATGAGCAGGGGTTGGTACTATGCAGGACTTTCCCACAGTCGATGAAAAGGTAGCCAGTACATTGAAAGAATGCTTTCATATTTCCCCTCTCACAACATGGGTGCAATGGTCTGCTTTGCCATCTGTCAGCCAGACATTGAGAAAGCTGTTCATATATGTAGCTTTCTCTACTGAAGTGCTCTGCTGATTTTAACTTACATTCAAGCATGCTTTTAGTCTGCACTGAATAAAGTACAACATAGGTTTAGTGTGCCTTTTGGCACTCAGGTATCATGAACATTTAATTAGAAGAAATATAAATAGTGCATTGGACATGCAGGTGGCCTTTTTGTCTTTGCATGCATCACATTTAAAATATATCCAATGCAAAAGGGTTGGGTTCTGCTCAGAGTCATGCACAACAACATCATACATAGGAGGACTTCACATCTGACATATCACATGTTTATTTTGTACTCTGGTATTAGGGTTAGAACTTGGGATACCACCAAGGAAGTCCAGAGGCAGGCAATAGCAAACCACCTCTTTTCACCTCTTGCCTTGAAAACCCTATGGGTGAATTTTGTGGCTTTACATCCTACATAAGTCCCACCAGTCCCCAAAACCTGCCTTCCTTAGCCTCTAGGAATCTTCCAACCCAGAACTGGCAAACCTTGGTATGTGTATTGTGTATATATAGCATTACCAAAAGTAAAGGGAGAATGGGTCCCAAGTCAGAAATGTGCCAGCAATTTGATGTATATATTGAAGTACATGAAACATGTATATAGTTCTCTTAGTACTTTTATCTCAAAAAACAGCAGGCCAAGCAATACTGCAATTTGTGCATGTGTTTGTATGTGAATCCTCAAATTTCCAATCTCATGGTACTTTTAACTGATTTCATATTAAGCCAAATCATTGAAATGTGTAATCCAGCAGTAATAATAGGGAAAGAATTTGATTTCACTTGTTTTAGGTTTGCTTCATGTGCTCCGGTTGCATTGAACCCATTGGCCTGGATCTAGAATAAATTAGTTGTGCTGAAGTTCCATTTTAATAATGGGAGGGTGGTGAAATTAGATTTGCAGTGCAATCCTAAACATAGTTACACTGTTAAAATCAATTGAAGTCAATAGTTTTAAACACATGTATGTCTATGACTTTACTGTTAGATATTTAAATTAAGGGGGTTTAAAGTAGACAGGTTATGTTAAGATTTGCTGGTCCAACTGTTTTCAACAGGTTATAAGTATGATTCATTTCTCCTCTGGATCTGGTTCATTAGATTGTCTGTAGGTCTCCACAGTATTTTTTACAATGAATGGAATTTGTTGACACAGCATCTAATGATGGATCCTGGTTTGGGCCTCATTTTGTACAATATTAGAGGAAACTATGGCAGATCTGCCAATCAAGAAATATTAGTTATGGCAGGCATTCTCCTGTTTGGGTAAGTAGTGTTGTTGTTCAGTCGCACAGTCGAATCCGACTCTGTGACCCCATGGACAAAGTCATGCCAGGCCCTCCTGTCTTTTACCATTCTCCGAAGTCTGCTCAAATTCGTGTTTGTTACATCAGTAACGCTGTCCAGCCATCTCATCTTTTGCTGTCCCCTTCTTATTTTGCCTTCTGTCTTTCCCAGCATCAGGATCTTCTCCAGTGAGTGCTCCCTTCTCATTTGGTGGCCAAAGTATTTGAGCTTCAGCATCTGACCTTCCAGGGAACAGTCTGGTTTGATTTCCCTTAGGACTGACTGATTTGATCTTGCAGTCCAAGGGACTCTCAAGATTCTTCTCCAGCACCTCATCTCAAAAGCATCTATTCTTCTGCACTCGCCCTTCCTTATGTTCCAGCTCTCACAGCCATACATTACTACTGGGAATACTATCGCTTTGACTATATAGACTTTTGTTGGCAGGGTGATGTCTCTACTTGTTATTATACTGCCCAGGTTCACCATAGCTGTCCTTCCAAGGAACAAACATCTTTTAATTTCATGGCTACAGTCACCATCTGTAGTAATCTTGGATTCCAGAAATGTGAAGTCTGTCACTACTTCCATGTCTTCCCCTTCTATTTGCCATGGTGTGATGGGGCCGGGTGCCATGATCTTAGCTTTTTTGATGTTGAGTTTCAAGCTTACTTTTGTGCTGTCTTCTTTCACCCTCAACAAGAGGCTCTTTAGGTCCTCCTCACTTTCTGCCATTAGAGTGGTATCATCTGCATATCTGAGGCAAGTAAACTCTATCATGCCTTATCTGTAATCTGAGTAATCGTTTTATAGACAGGGTACTAGATTAGAAGGTGATTTGGTCTAAACCAGAAAGGCAGCTCTTATTGTTTGTTGTTTTACCTGCTTATCCAAAGAACATGAGAACCAGAGGAGTAACTTGAACATATAGAAGCTTGCCTGCAACATTTTGCTCATTACTGGTTTCCAAGATCAGATCAAATGAGAGAGAGATCTTTTAGTTTCTCTATATATGCCAGCATAGAAAAAAGTATCCTGTCAGTGTACCAAAGGATTTATTAACTTGTGACTTAGGAAGGCAATCTGTATCTCAAAATAGTATAAAAAGATAGTTTGCACAGAATTGGCCTTTATTTCACAATATCAACACCACTAATGGCAAAGATGCTACTTATTCATAGTGGCTGCTTGTGCACACACTTTAGTGACTGCTTGCAAGTGGATTTTCCTTTTCACACTGGAAAATCCAGTTGCAAACAATCACTGAAGTGCATTGAAAGCACATTTTTTTCACTGTGTGTGAAAGCAGCCAGTGTCTAGAGCTTTACATAGAAGATTCTTTACATTGTTGTTTTCTCTTTTTAAATGTTGGTCTGATTTGCCATTCCACAAGCTAAGCAATGTCCCATTGAAGTGGAGCTATGGTCAAGAGGGAAAGTGCAAAGAAACTAATGTGGAAGTTTCCTGCAAAATTAAGTTAGATTATAACTGTGAATGGATTGCAGTTCGCTCTAGAAAGGCAGTGGTATGAATTCTAGTTTTGATAGGAAGAAAGTTTTCCTCTGATTACATTTAACAGTGTTTTGGCCTGAATCTACCTGGTCTGCATTCACTGAGGAAAGGCTGTTCAAAGATGTCTTTTAATTTATACAGCATCCCTTGTTTCAAAAACATGTCCCAGATTGTTAGATTGCCAACCTCTGGATGGTGGTTGGAGATCTTCCACTATTACAACTGATTTCCAGGCGACAGAGATCAATTCACCTGGAGAAAGGGCCACTTTGCAAGGTGGATTCTGTGGCATTATATCCCATTGAAATCCCTTCCCTCCACAAACCTCGCCCTCCTCAGGCTCCACCCCCAAAATCTCCAGGTATATCCCAACTCAGAGCTGGCAACTGTACAGATTGTAGATAATCTGAACATTACAGAACAGCATTTTTCTTAACTGACTTACCTTTGTGTCTTTTTTTCTCCCTTAATCTTCTCCCAAAAATATCCCTCACGAAACTGATTGCAACAAAATGCCCCATCTACATTCCTCCTAAATCCATCTGTAGATACCTTTCAGGTGTCTTGTTTTGTGAAGAACACCTTACATGGGAAATAATGGCCTACTTGTCCAGAAGACCTGCTTGGAAGTTTCCATAGGACTTAGCCAATTTAAATTATCTGTTCCATGCATCTCTGCTTGGTGGCTCTGCATAATAACCTTGAGTCCCTCCTTCATCTGCCTGGCATCATCCACAAGCACAAAGGAACTGGAAAAAGCACCAATAACAACTGAGCTGAAGAAGCAATTTCCCTACATCTATGTATTTTTCTATTTTAAAAAATCATTTGGAAATCCCAGGACTCTGCCAGAACTTTCCTTCTCTTTCAAAATAAGAGGCTTGTGATTTACTTTCTCCTTGGCTTGAATATGTGGAATGCCTCAAATTGTCCTTTGCTGAAAAATGTTTTCAAAAGAGGGAACAATTCTGGATACACAGTTTCTCTTTCCACTTATTGATTTCTTGATTAATCCATAATAAATGCCAAGATGTAGGAGGAGTGCCCAACTGGACAGTTCTTACTGGAGAACCTAGAAGTAAATAAAGGATGGCTGAATGGAAGCCAGGTAGCCCTTAGACTCAGGTCATTCCTTTCAGAATAATCCAGATGTCTGTTGACACAAGATGCAGTCCCAAGTAAAGTTTAACAAGTCAGACACATTATATCAGCTCTGAATCTCATGCAATGTAAGCAATATTGCACTAAGTAGAGGTATATTCCCTGAAATGCACATGTGTCCTGGAGATTTAAATACTGAGGATTCTGAATTGACAGTTTACAGGACATTGCAATATCCATGACCTGGAACCAATTTAGAAGATTTTTTTTAAAAAAAGAATTAGGTCTCAAATTGAAGTTCACATAAGACATATTCTAAAGTGAGCATTTGAACTGTGTATCAAACCAAAAAAAAATTGTATCAAGAAAAAATGATTTTGTGATCTACATACATTATGCTACTTTGCATGTTCATGTTGCTTTGCATAAATTAATCATCTGCTTTGTGGGGAGGAGCAAAAATCTCAACATGGCACTGAGATGAGATTCCTAGAAAGCTTTAATAATGTCCTTAGGAGGCTAACTTCAAGAGGCCACACCTGGTCACACATGTAGCTGCCTCATACTGCATCAGACCATGAGTCCATCAAGGTCAGTATTGTATACTCAGACTGGCAGTGGCTTTCCAGACAGGCCCGTAGCTAACCAGGGGCCTACAGGACCTGGCCCTCTGACAGTTTTTTGGGGCCCTCACCCTCCATCCCAAGGCCACCCCTCTTCCTCCCACTCCAGTGCAATTTAATTACACACAAGGGGCACTCAAGAGCGGTCACAGCCTGTCCCGGACCATTTAAAGGGCAAATCAGTCATTTTATTGGCTGGCTCTAAATCACATGGGGGGAGGAAGAGGGGTGGCACTCAGCCTCTTCAGCTTCCTGCTTTCACCCCCCCCCCATGGCCCCCTTCCCCTGTGGACTCTAGCTACGGGGCTGTTTCCAGGGTCTGAAGCCTCAGGTCTTTCACATCACCTATTGCCTGGTCCTTTTAAACTGGACTGAACCTGGGACCTTCTGCATGCAAAGTAGGGGTTTTCCCACTGAGCCACAGCCTCTCCCTAGGGCATTGGTAGCTAAAAGGGCTAGAAACTTGTCCTAAAGGATGAAATTCTCAGGATGCCGGGCCAGTAACTGCTGTATCTTCCTGCTATTTAGAGACCTACAGAAGATCATACAGTAATCCAGAAGAAACAGCTCTCCTTTTTCTTCCCTTGCAATAAATTAGATTTGCCTGTTATTCAGAGATTGTAATCACTCATGATTTAGGATTCAGCCTCAGGGTCAGGTGCCAAAGTCAAATTGCCCCTTAACATGCTTTGGTTCTCACAAGCCCAAGAACTGGTAGCACCTTGCAACCACTCATACAGTTTCTGTGCACAGAGCTTTCCCCCCAGTTAATAGATAATAGGCAGGTAGTTGGTAGAGAATATCCTGCATTCAGATTTTACACTGTGTGAGCAAGTACTGGTTAGATTATCTACACTTCAAGCTCTGGAAGTATTGATCCTCTCCCAGCCCCTGTTGCCCAACTGTGAGCACCCCCACCCCCACCCCCTGTTCATGTGATCAGCACACTGACCATCTGTTCCACAGAAGGAAGAGGGGCTCTGGGCGTTCTGCAGTTAGCAAAAAGCTTTCAGCTGTGCTTGTGTGTGTGTGTGTTTGCATTGAGGCAATGGACTTTCCTCCCACACATATTTATAGATCCATAATCCTTTGTTAATCTTTCTTTTCATTTCAAACTAGGAGTGTCTTTTCAGTCACTAATGTAGATTCTAATTGGCACCCTAACATTTAAACACCTTTTGGAAGCGTGGAATCAGTTTGCCGAGTTATTGCTTTTTGTATGAACCAATGGATGCTAAGGTTTAATTGGAGCAACAGTAAAGAAGAACATTAAAAACTGCCTGCTGAATCAGACCAGTGGTCTACACTGTTGCTAACTCTGGGTTGGGAAATCCCTGGAAATATGGGGGACTGTAGCCTGGGAATGGCCAGGTTTGGAGAGGTGAGGGACCTCACCTCAATGGAATATAATTGCATAGAGTCCACCCTCCAAAGCAGCCATTTTTTCCAGGGGAACTGATCTTTGTAATTCCAGGCGATCTCCAGCCACTACCTGGAGACTGCATTTTGAAGTAAAGGATTTTTGTCTTAGGGTAACAGAAGGTGAGTAAGGAAAGCCATAGAAAGCAGGAGGAAATTCCAGATGTGTTGATCCACAGCTGTAAGGCATTTGTGGCAAGGTTTTCTCCAAAGCAGACCCCACAGGTCTCAATGTACGTCTAGTTTAAGAAATAGGAGGGGGGGGTGAGAGAGTTTTGTGTGATTACTTGCTAGAGACATATGTTTTTCAGAAAATCTGAAGTAAAAAAAAATTTCCTGGAAAAAAATTGAATTTTTTTTGAGGGGGCGGGGGGGGGGACTTGAAACTTACTGTTTTAAGAAGACTCAAGTTCAGCATATAAAACTGTACTTTGGGACATTTGCAATTGCAAGTGGCTGGTAGTGCAGTCTTAAATAGAGTTGTACCCTTCAAACTCCACTGCAGTCAATGGATTTAGAAGGCTATAAATCTGTTTAGGATTGCACTAAACAGAGTTTGCATACATCTGTTTTCTTCCCCAGTTCGGAGTAGGAAAATAATAAAAGTTGAAAATACAAACTGTAAATGTTTTAGGAAACATATTTCTCAATAGTCATCATCATACACCCATAAGTATCAAGGAGTATCCACAGATTTGGAAACAGATAAAAACATGGAAAACATTGACTACCTCCACACTACACTAGCTTTAAAAAAAACCCAAAACCCTTTGTGAGTATCTGTGTCCTTTATAAAATTTATATCTTTGCTATCATTTTAAATAGGTATGCACATGGCCCGGTCCAACATGACTCAGCCCAACAAGGTCTCATTTATGTTCAATCTGGCCCTCATAACAAATGAGTTCGACACCCCTGCTCTAGTATGTCATAGTCTAGAAAACATGTTATCTGTGTCCAAGGCTTTTTTTGAGCCGGAACGCACCGGAACACCGTTCTGGCTGGCCCGGGCAGTGTTCCGGCTCAGTTGGCCGGCATTCTGGCTCAGCCTGGACAGCTTCCCCCACTGTTGAGCAGGGCTCAGGGAGGCCAGCCGGGCTTGCGCAGGGCCTCCGGACATCCAGGTGTTGGTGTGAGGTTCAGGGAGGCTAGCCAGGCTTGTGCGGGGCCTCTGGATGTCTGGGTGTTGGGTGCGGCTTAGGGAGGCCAGCCACGATTGCACGGGGGTCACCCAACATCCCGCTGTCCGGCGGGGTTCAGGGAGGCCAGCCAGGCTTGTTCGGGGGCCTCTGGACATCCTGCTGTCCGGCGGGGTTCAGGGAGGCCAGCCACGCTTGCGCGGGGGCCTCCAGATGTCCCACTGTCTGGCAGGGTTCAGAGAGGCCAGCCGCACTTGTGCAGGGCCTCTCGACGTCTAGCTGGCTGGCGGGGCTTGGGGGTCAAGCTGCAGAGCCTGGGGTTCTTGGGAGTAGAGCAGTTTTACAGGTGAGTTGCTTTCTTTCAGTTTCTTTATTTCCTTTCCTTCCTTCCTTCCTTCCTTCCTTCCTTCCTTCCTTCCTTCCTTCCTTCCTTCCTTCCTTCCTTCCTTCCTTCCTTCCTTCCTTTCCTTCCTTCCTTCCTTCCTTCCTTCCTTCCTTTCTTTCTTTCTTTCTTTCTTTCTTTCTTTCTTTCTTTCTTTCTTTCTTTCTTTCTTTCTTTCCTCCTTTTTCACTCCTTCCCTCCTTTTTCCTTTTTTCCTATTTCATTTCTTTTTCTTTCTTTTTCTCTATTTGTTTCCAACTGTCTCCCCCTCCTTCCCTCCCTTTCATTCATTCATTCATTCATTCATTCATTATTTTCTTTCTTTTTGTCAGTGTTCCTTTCTTTCTTTCTCTCTCCCCCTTTCATTCATTCATTTTTTCTTTCTGTCAGTCTTTCTTTTTCTCAGTCTATTTGCTTTATTTTCCACTCCTCCACTCTTTCTTTCTGTCAGTCTTTCTGTCAATATTTCTTTTTCCATGTTTGCCTTTTCCCACTCCCCCTCCCTCCCTCCCTCCCTCCCTTCCTTCCTTCCTTCCTTCCTTCCTTCCTTCCTTCCTTCCTTCCTTCCTTCCTTCCTTCCTTCCTTCCTTCCTTCCTTCCTTCCTTCCTTCCTTCCTCCCTCCCTCCCTCCCTCCCTCCCTCCCTCCCTCCTCCCTCCTTTCCTTCCTTCCTTCCTTCCTTCCTTCCTTCCTTCCTTCCTTCCTTCCTTCCTTCCTTCCTTCCTTCCTTCCTTCCTTCCCTCCCTCCCTCCCTCCTTCAGTCAGTCTTTTCCCCTGTCTATTTGCTTTATTTCTCTTTCTTTCTTTAAGCACTACACCATGCCGGCTCTTGTGATCCAGTAGTATGTTGGAATTTGGTTTTTTTTTTTTCTGGGATGGCTATATATTTATGGCTTTGTATATGTATATGGCTATATATTCCTGAACTTTTTCCAATGCTAGAATATCTTTTTTGAGGTGTGATGACCAGAATTGTTACCACACCTCAAAAAAGACATTATGGCACTTTTGGTAATGTCACAGGTGTGGCCTAGTATGCAAATTATGGCGATGTCAGAGGTGTGACCTAGTATGCAAATTATGGTGATGTCAGAGGTGTGGTCTAGTATGCAAATATTGATGATGTCAGAGGTGTGGCCTCGCATACGAATGAGTTCCTGCTGGGCTTTTTCTACAAAAAAAGCCCTGCCTGTGTCTATAGGGTACACAGAAGTTATCGTTATCAGATGCTATAGTCTTACCTAGAATTCTTCATACTACTGTTCTTAAAAAGCATTTTGGATAACTGGCAGTGCAATCCTATGGGGACTCATTCCAACCTCATTACAGTCAATGGGCTCAGACTAGAATAGTTCTGCACAAGATTACTCTGTAAAAAACTTGTCTTAAAAGTGTTGGACTCATTCCAGAAGAGAAATTATTTCATAGGATTTGTTTTGTGTGTGTGTTCATTCAAATGACCGCTTTTTCCATTGGAAAAATAAGGATGCATGTGTCATTGTTTCAAGTCCATGTGACTTTACATCGCTTTAACCAGAAATGACATTTTAAAAGTCTTCAGAATGTGCAATGGATGGAAAAATTACCTGCATATTTGGTTTAAAACTAGATGTGTGTATTACTTTCAGCAAAACACCCCCCCCAACCTGTTTGGAATGTATTCTAGTATTATTTTCAGTGAGTTTGTGGAAATGCACCCTCAAAGTATAACAACACACAAGCGTTATAGGAGAGAGGTATCTATAGGGATCTTCTTCGTGGTCTCTGTGCATTCACACATATGGGTAATCCGCAGGATTGGCCCCGACCTCGGAGAGTTCAAAGCAATCTTGATCGTAGATCTGGCGCGCCTCCCGCTTGTCCTGGGAGGAGTCAGCTACTGCGCATGCCTGGAGAAGGGGGAGGTGCTTAGCCACTCAGTTTCTTCCTTACCGCCGACCGGATCGCACCTTCCTCGTTGATCTCCAACCTCTTCATTGCAATCTCTACAACTACCTCTCTTCAACCTCAACTCTTCATCTTCTACTTCTACCTGGTATCGTATAAAAAAAAAAAAAAAAAAAAAAAAAAAAAGCCTTTTCTTACTATCTCTTCGGGACTTTTCCCCTCCCCCCCCCCCCCTCCCCGGGCGGATGGAAGGAAGGGACAAGATAATCTTTAAACGCTGCACCAGCTGCTCATCCAAAATCCCCTCATCCGACGGTCACTCTCTGTGCTTGTTCTGCCTTGGAGAGGCCCACCGTCCAGACTCCTGCGTGCACTGCAGCCAATTTGGCAAACAGGCCCGCAAGAACCGCGCCGCGAGACTCAGGAGCCACCTCATGGAAACCACACTCCGACCGGCCATGCCGCATGGCGGACAAAAACAACCCGCGCCATCTTCCCCACACCTCGTGGGAGAGACGCAGTCGGCAGCTTCCGTGGCACAGGGTCCCAGTAAGCCTAAGACCGGCAAGCACTCCAAGAAGTCGGACGACCCCAAGAAGCGCCGCCGTTCCGATTCCGCCCACTCGGACCCGACGGGTAGCGTGAGCTCCAAGAAGCACAAGACCCGACCTCTCGACTCGGTCTCGAACCCGACCACCAAGCCGAAGACCCCGAACCCGAGCGCCACTGCCTCCGGATCGCTGCCGAAGACTCCGACATCGAAGTCGACAGCAACACCATCAATCACTCCATTGGAAATCATCCGCATTTCATCCAAGTCACCGTCCATTCCGAATTCCCCACCAGACCAGCTGCTGGATACGCACTCTACCGCATCCGTTGGGATCCTCGACCCATCTAAATTCATAGATCTCTCGCACCCTGTAGACGCCCACGCGCTCACCAGAGAACCCTCGACCCCGAGAGTCCTCCCGACCAGACCGCGGTCTCGCAGTCGCAGACGCACCAGATCCCGCAGTCGCCGGCACACCAGGTCGCGCAGTCGCCGTCACACCAGGTCTCGCAGCCGCCGCCGCACCAGGTCCCGCAGTCGCCGCCGCACCAGGTCCCGCAGCCGCCGTCGCTCCCGCAGCCACCGCAGGGGGAGACACTACTACTACTCTCCATCGAGATCCAGGTCTCCATCCCCACGGAACCGAAGACGGCACCGACGATCACCATCCTACGATCGACATTACCACAGCTACCAAGAGTCTCCTCGCGACCGAGATCGCTCACACAGACTCCATTCCGCATCGGTCGAACCGCTTCACCATGACGACCTTACGAATCTCGGCGCCGAACCGAAACTCCCGCCGCCACTCGAGTCCTTACACACGGCTCCCAAGACAACGCCCCAGCCCGACCTGCACCAGGGAACCGACGACGGATCCGAGGAGGAACTCTCCGACTCCGACCACTCTTCGGGTTCGGACCTACAATCCCCAGAATCCGACATAGCCAAGCCAGCAGACCTATCGCCGTCCGAGGGCCCGAAATCCTACCTCGACCTCGTGGCAAACATGGCAAGTTCGCTGAACCTGAAGCTCAATACGGACGCCCCCAGAGTCTCGGACGTCGTATTCGATCTGGTGCATGCGGATCTTCCATCCAGCTCATCTCTTCCCATGCTCCCCGTCCTCCTAGAAACACTCAGAGAAGCATGGGACAAACCGGCATCAGTACCGCCGACATCCAAGAAGGTCGAAGCCCTCTACAAGATACATGCACCTGAATCCAAGTTCCTATTCACTCACCCGGCTCCGAACTCGATCATCGTGCATTCGTCTTCGAAATCGAAGCAGACTAGGCACCCGGTACCACCAGAACGAGAGGGCAAGAAACTCGACACGATCGGGAGAAAGATCTACGCCCTCACTACAGCCACAACCAAAATCCTCAACTACATGGCATGCTTTTCCGCATACACCCACAACCTGACCACTTCCCTCGGCGCACTGGTACCATCCCTACCCGAGGCGTCCCAGAAGTCAGCCGCCACTACCCTGCAAGAGATCGCCAGAGTGAGCAAACAGCAAATCAACACTGCACGGCACGCTGCACAATGTTCTTCCAAAACCTTGGCCTCAGCCATAGCACTCCGTAGACACGCGTGGCTCAGATCCTCCTCCCTCCAACCAGACATCAAATACAAGGTGGAAGACCTGCCCTTTGATGGCCTCGGCCTGTTCAGCTCATCTACAGATGACATCCTCACGTCAGTAGACGATGGCAGGAAGAGGGCGAAACGTCTGGGAGTTTCCCAACCTCTGACACAATCCAACCGACAAAGGAACTGGAGGTCCAGCCAATACAAAGGGGCCAGATCCCCACGACAACAGGATTCATGGAAGCGCAAACCACCACAGTCCAAGCCTTCCTTTCAGCACAGACGCCAAACAACCAAGAAACCTCCAACCACATCCAAACCATCTCTCTGACCTCCCTGCCCCGAGCCGTCCAGTCCCCCTTCATCAGCCAAACCCATCAACACGACTACAACCATTCTACACTGCCTGGAGGACCATAACATCAGACGCCTGGGTCCTCACCATCATTCAAAGAGGCTACCTGATAGAGTTTACATCCACTCCAAGGCACCACCGATTCCTCACCACACCCCCGTCCGCACCCCTGCAGACAGAAATTGCGTCTCTGCTGGACAAGGGCGCGATAGAACCAGTCCCACCCCAATACCATCGCACCGGCTTCTACTCCCGGTACTTCCTGGTACCAAAAAGGGACGGAGGACTCCGACCCATCCTCGACCTCCGCAAACTCAACCTACACATAATCTACAAGAAATTCCGTATGGTCACGCTTCAGGCAATCCTTCCGCTCATCCCAGAACGAGCATGGATGGCGTCCATAGACCTCCAGGATGCCTACTTCCACATAACAATCAATCATCATCACAGAAGATTCCTAAGGTTCGCCGTAGGGAGGCAGCACTTCCAGTTCTGCTCCCTCCCCTTCGGCCTCTCCACAGCACCAAGGGTCTTCACCAAGTGCATGGCAGTAGTAGCAGCCACATTACGCCAGCAACAGATATCAATCTTCCCGTACATAGACGACTGGCTGATCGTCGCCCATTCCAGGGAGCAACTACAACTGGACGTCTCGACCACCCTCTCCACCCTGGCCACCCTAGGCCTCCGAGTCAACCTCTCAAAATCCAAACTAATCCCTACCCAGAGGATTCAGTTCATAGGGGCGGACATCTCCACGCTCTCGCAAACGGCTTCCCTACCTCAGGACAGAGCACTCGCCATACTGTCAATGGCCAACACTATCATCGCCCAGCGCTCCCAAACAGCGCTCACCTTCCAAAGAATGCTAGGCCTCATGGCAGCAACCACAGCAGTTCTGCGGTTTGCGAAGCTGCACATGCGCCCCCTTCAAATGTGGTTCGTAAGGACTTTTCGCCCCCACACACAACACCAATCCACACTACTCACCCTCCCACCACACATTGTGCCATCCCTCAAATGGTGGACCAAGCAACATCACCTCTTCAAGGGCATGCCATTCAAACAGACACCGCCCTCGGTGATCGTAACCACAGATGCATCCAAGTGGGGATGGGGAGCCCACTTAGAGGACCTCACGGTGCAGGGCCAATGGACAGACTACGAACGCTCTCTCCACATAAATTGCCTGGAGCTCATCGCAGTGCACAAGGCCCTGCGGTCTTTCCTCCCGTCGATAAAGAACCGGCACGTCCAGGTCACCTCCGACAACATCGCCACAGTCTTTTACATCAACAGGCAGGGCGGCACCGCCTCCGTCAGACTCTGCAGGAGAGCCCTCGCACTGTGGCATTGGAGCATAAGCCAGGGCATCTTCCTCACGGCCGTGCACCTACCAGGGACCGACAACACCCAGGCAGACGCCCTGAGTCGCCACTCGACCAACAACCACGAGTGGTCCATCAACAGTCGATACATCCGACAGATCTTCAACGTCTTCGGACAACCGAAGATAGATGTATTTGCTTCACCATCAAATGCCCAATGCACCCGCTTCTACATGAGAGGTCCCCCATCCCACCTCTCCAGGGGGGATGCCTTCCTACAAACTTGGAACGGAACACTGCACTACCTCTTTCCCCCCATCCCACTTATCACCAGAGTTCTACAGAAGATTCAGGTAGACCACACAAACTGCATCCTCATAACTCCATGGTGGCCGCGCCAACCCTGGTTTACGACCGTGCTGCTCCTGTCCAACAATACCTTCGCCCAGCTCCCTCAAACACGGGATCTCCTCTCCCAACAGGACGGCAGGGTCCTTCACCACAACCCGGCGTCACTCAAGCTAACAGCCTGGAGAATCAATTTCTAGATTTCCCCCCAGAGGTCCGTCACGTCCTAGTGAATTCCAGAAAACCATCTACTAGGAAATCCTATCTACTTAAGTGGAAACGCTTCTCACACTATGCCTCACAACACAACTTCGACCCCAACTATGCCACCATACCTCAGGTACTAACTTACACCTTAACGCTCTCTAGAGCGGGTCTGTCGTATTCCTCCCTGAAGGTACATCTGGCAGCCATCTCTGCTTTCCACCCCCGCATCGATGGCACAACGGTTTTTTCTCACCATGCGACTAGAGCCTTCCTCAAGGGCATCATTCGCCTTCACCCACCAATCAAACAAGTTCTACCCACCTGGAGCCTATCTCTGGTCCTGAGCCAACTCATGAAACCGCCCTTCGAACCCATGGCTTCCATTCCACTGCACCTGCTGTCATGGAAGACGGCATTACTTACGGCCCTCACCACAGGTAAGAGGGCCAGTGACATCTGCGCATTCAGAGCAGACCCACCGTATACGACATTTCATAACAGTACGGTGGTCCTCCGACCTGACCCGACCTTTCTTCCCAAGGTCGTCTCTCCCTTCCATCTGGGAAGACAGTCCATTATACCAGCCTTCTTCCAGCACCCCGCGGACGCGGGACAAAGGGCACTCCACAACTTGGATGCACGGAGAGCCCTAGCCTTCTACATAGATAGAACCCGCCAAATCCGTAAAGACCCCAGACTCTTTATCACTTACGCTACCCATAATCAGGGCAGCAGAATATCCACCCAGAGACTCTCCAAATGGATTGTTGCTGCCATCGAACTCTGCTACCAGCTGGCAAAACAACCAATCCCTCAACATATACGAGCCCACTCAACCAGAGCCGTGGCCACCTCGTCCGCCTTCATGAAAGGCATACCTATAGAGGACATCTGCGCCGCAGCCGTCTGGTCCTCTACATCTACCTTCGCCTCGCACTACGCCCTCGACGTTCGTGCCCGGCGAGACGCCTCCTTCGGACAAGCGGTGCTACGATCGATCTTCGACTAACCACCGTGAGTAACACTATCATTATGTTACACTCTAATCCTACCTTTTCTTACAGATCCAGCACCCACCTCCGAAGAAATGGCTCGCTAATCACCCATATGTGTGAATGCACAGAGACCACGAAGAAGATGGACAGGTTTCTTACCTGTAACTGGTGATCTTCGAGTGGTCATCTGTGCAATCACACAGACCCACCCAGCCTTCCCCGCTGCTGGAAGTTAGTTAGCACAGTTATTTCCACCTACCCGGCGGCGGGAAGAAACTGAGTGGCTAAGCACCTCCCCCTTCTCCAGGCATGCGCAGTAGCTGACTCCTCCCAGGACAAGCGGGAGGCGCGCCAGATCTACGATCAAGATTGCTTTGAACTCTCCGAGGTCGGGGCCAATCCTGCGGATTACCCATATGTGTGATTGCACAGATGACCACTCGAAGATCACCAGTTACAGGTAAGAAACCTGTCCTTTTTCCCCTCCCCCTATTGGGTGTTTAGGTCTCATGTGTTGTTCTAATCTCTTTGAAATATGGAACATTTTTTACCTTGATGCTATGGATAATTATTTCTAGAAAAGGCAATTAGCTGTTGCCACAGGCTTAGATAGCTTTTGAGCTGCTCCCAGTACAGAATAAGCACTTTAAAAATCCTGCTTTCTCACAGCAAAGCTATTGTGCGGTTGAAGCAAAGTCTGTGAGTAGGAATAACAATAATGACAGCAGATCATTTGGTTTGATATATGAGGCAGGGGTGTGTGAGAGAGACTGTTATGGGACAGCCCTGACTCTTGGGCATATTATTTATGACACAGAAGAGAAAATGGGTTTGGCACAGACTTTGGATCTGACCACATAATTTGAAAGCAGCTGTGATGGGCATATCACCATTTTCTCTGAGTCAGTTGAGTAACATATTTCAACTGATTTTTGAACATACTCTCAAGCAGAGCAAGCATTTATAGATTATTTTGGAGTACAACTAGGTGTGGCCTTCTTTTGGGAATGAACTGTAGAAACAGAAGTCTTAAAAAGAGTTTTTTTAAAAAATAATGTTTATACCAGTAAAGAAAATTCAGTTGTATTCCCTATAGTTTGTAAGGTTGAAGCCATATGTAATTCCATCGATTGTTGGGATGTTTAAGCTACAATGTCCAGCATGTCCAGACAGGATACACACCTTTAACTCCCACTAACTACAAGCATGTGAAAGGAAATAACATAGTCACATGATAAAGTCATATGACAGGAAGCAGAATCTTGCCTGCGTTATAAAAGAATCCTTTCTGCCAGTGAGTGACCTGCTTGCTCTGCTGTTTCTCTCAGCATATAAGCAAAGACAAGGAAATTGTATTGCACAATATTCCAAAAATATTGGTGGCTCTATAAGTATACCTAGCCCAGCAGGTGGAGGTGTGCAACCCACCTGAGAGTCTCAGACCATAGCTTGAAAATAGCTGGGTTAACTGATATGAAAACAGCCTATTTAGTTGTCTCTTTAATTATGTTCAACTTTTATTGCACCCTTCTCTCAAAGAACAGATGAGATCTTATGTTTTATGTTATTCTCACAATGCCTCATAAGCAAGAGTTTCCAGTCAGACACAATGGCAGAGCATGGGTTGGGGCTGCCTGCTAGAACCTGGGGCTTGCACGATCTACCTTTCTTTGTTCTTCATGCACAGCAGTTTCCTCCTTTCATTTCTGGAAGCAAACTGCAGTTTGCCAGAAGATCCAAACTGGCAACTGTGGCTTGTGTTTGCAATCCAAAGCAGAACTGCAAACCATTGTTTGACAATAGTGTGGAGGGCTAGCCAGTGCCACAAGCCAGTGCCTGCCAATTCAGATGTAAAAGCAAACTCTCGTTTGAGGAAAGGGAGCCCAGTGAGAACTGCTGGAAAGCAGAAGGGAGGAGAGCGTTTCCAAGGCAAGAGATAAGCAGAGGTAGTTTGCCATTGTCTGTCGTCTGCATAGGAACCCCTGAACTTCTTTGAAAGTCTCCCATCCAAATACTAGCCCTGTTTAGCTTCCAAGAACCAATGAAAGAAATTCCTGCAGTTGAAGAATAAAGTTAGATTCCAGTGGCACTTCTAAGACAAACAAAGTTTAATCACTGTAAAAGCTTTCATGTGCACATATACTTCTTCAGATAAAATGATATGGAAGGAAACCATTTATAGACAGAGGCTAAAGAGCAAATTAGCATATAACATAATGAAGATATTTTGAGTCAAGAATAACAAATTAGGTGTATAGGGCCAGCATCTGTATGGATTTTATTAAGGGGGTACAACAATTAAACCAATAAATATGTCAAATAAGGGGAAGTTAGGATTGCCAAGTCCTCTTCAAGTCCCAGCAGGGGACATTCACGTCCACGCAACAAATGTATTTGCCTACATAATACTGCACCCCACCCCAACCTCAACAAAAGAGAGTTTTACCTCTCATAGAGTTTTACCTCCCAAATGGCTAGAGCATCTGGGAAAACCATAGAGTTTTGATGACATCACTTCCGGGTGATGTCATTGCGCTGGCGACACAGGGGGAGGTTCCCCCCGCTGGCCCAATGTGGGCCAGCGGGTTGGAAACCTCTGGAGCAGGGAATTCCCTGTCCGGACTGGGGACTTGGCAGCCGTAGGGGAAATTGACTCCTTTGCAATGCCCCACTCATCTCCTCTCAAGCATGAAGGTAACAAACAGCATTTTTTTCTCTTTTGTTGAGGTTGGGGTGGGGTGCAGTATTATCTAGGGAAATATATTTCAAGTTTCATTGCATTACATTATCATCACTATATGTTGTTCTAAATACTATATGAATATATTGTTCTTTTGAGGTGTTATGTCAGAAAATCTATTCTTATATATTGCATTGCATTACAAACAGTATTGCAATATATTATTCCAAGAAAAGAGAAGAAATGAATAAAAATACAGAGGATGTATAGACCTTCTTCCCCCTTAATTAAATCCAAATAATTGTTAACCCTATACACTTAACTTGTTATTCGTGTTTTGTCTCAGAATAGCTTCATCATATTATATGCTAATTTGCTGTTCAGCCTCTGTCTATAAGTTTGAATGGTTTTTCTTCCATTTCATTTTATCTGTGTGCACACGAACGCTCATACCTTGAATAAAACTTTGTTGGTCTTAAAGGTGCCACTGGACTCTAACTTTATTCTATTGCTTCAGACCGACATGACTACCCACTTGGATCAGTTCAGGGTGAGACTCATGTTAGACTCCCATTAAAATAGGGTTGCCAACCTCCAGATCATAGCTGGAGATCTCTTGTGCACTTGGAACGCACTTGCATGGCATACCCTGGCCATTCAGACAGCCCAGAAATGCACCATGCAAGCTCTTCAGCAGTTTGCCACTGACTTTTTGAGGCAGAGTTGAGGTGGCTGGAGATGAAGTGGGTGCACTTGCAGCTTGGGGCCCAGATGTTTGTGTGTAAATACACCTTTTAAATCTGGAAGTGGGGATGGCTGGGTTGGGCCAAATTGCTCAACTGAATGCAGCCTATGACATTATATGCCCCACTGAAGTCTCTCTCCTCCCCTAACCCAATGCTCCTAAGGTTTCAGCCCTAGTGACTGGCTCTAAGTCACCCAGTGAGCTTTGTGAACAATATAAATAAAATTGTATGCATTTATACTTCCCTTCTTTTATTTAAGTAGGGGGTGGGGAGATGCCTTCCATTGAAACTGATCAAGAAGGGGGAGGTGGGGGGGACCTGGGAATTGCAGGCATGAAGGTTATCAGGCTTCTGTTGTGGCAAATTCTCTCGAATGCCAGTGCTTTACAGCATTACCTTTTAGCAGAAGCCAGAACAGCAGGATTTTTGAGTTTCCTCTGGGGAACAATGCTGCTGTTTGTCAGTATTTGCACCTGCATGAGCAGTGAAGGCTGCCTTAAACAATGCTGATCAATTCCAATTTTATTCCTGACTTCCCATCCCCCTCACTTCCAGAGGAATCTGTCTTCCCTGTCACTCAGGATAATGATCCTCCTGCAAGCGTAGCCGAGAATCCAGAAACGCACTGTAATCTCATCAAGACTTTGATTCCCCAGCAGGGACGGTTGAATTTGTACAACCGGGAGGCTGGGGCACGTAAGCTTCCCACGTTGGTGTGCTCAGCCACTGAAATGTGCGAAGGTTTCTTCTGGCTCTTCCTTTGCCCGTTGATTGTGGCAGAACGAAAGAATTCATTTCCTGAACTGAGATGAAATGACCTTAGTCTGTCCTTTCCATTCCAAGTCTGTCTGGATATTATTTTTAAATGTACCCTCTTCCATACACTAAAAGCAGCAACAATTCTCAGTTTCACAAACAGGAAGCTGTTGTAATAATAATAATAATAATAATAATAATAATAATAATAATAATAATAATAATAATAATAATAATAATAATAATTTTCATAGAATTTTGGACTCAGTAAATCCCATTACAGATTGTGTGTGTGTGCGTGTGTATGCAAATTATCTTGAAACCAATAGGACATGTGTGTGTCAGTGGCTGCAGGATTTCAGAAACCAATAAGACATGTATGGGTCAGTGGCTGCAGGATTTCAGAAACCAATAGGACATGTGTGTGTCAGTGGCTGCAGGATTTCAGAAACCAATAGGACATGTGTGGGTCAGTGGCTGCAGGATTTCAGAAACCAATAGGACGTGTGTGTCAGTGGCTGCAGGATTTCAGAAACCGATAGGACATGTGTGTGTCAGTGGCTGCAGGATTTCAGAAGCCAATAGAACATGTGTGTGTCAGTGGCTGCAGGATTTCAGAAGCCAATAGAACATGTGTGTGTCAGTGGCTGCAGGATTTCAGAAACCAATAGGACATGTGTGGGTCAGTGGCTGCAGGATTTCAGAAACCAATAGGACGTGTGTGTCAGTGGCTGCAGGATTTCAGAAACCGATAGGACATGTGTGTGTCAGTGGCTGCAGGATTTCAGAAGCCAATAGAACATGTGTGTGTCAGTGGCTGCAGGATTTCAGAAGCCAATAGAACATGTGTGTGTCAGTGGCTGCAGGATTTCAGAAACCAATAGGACATGTGTGTGTCAGTGGCTGCAGAATTTCAGCTTGCACCTCTGATCACATTTACTTGAAAGCAAGCCTCCCATGTTTGGGTCAATCATTGCCATGTAAGTGTTATTTGGACTGTGGCTCACAGCAACCCTGTGAGGCAGATCTCTGCGATTGCCATTTTGAAAGCGGGCCAAGGCAGAAAGGAGAGTAAGACTGAAATTCCATGTACATTTTAAAGTGGAGAAAGGTTGAAATGCAATCATAAATCAGCCTTCTTCCATGACTGTCAGCTAGTTCAAATGGCTTCCTGTTTTTCCCATGTCAGAAACCTGATACGCATTTGGAACTGCCGTTCTGTTCTTCACACATAGACCCCAGCAGAAGGACAGGGGCTGAAAAGTGCTTTTAAGCAGGACGTGTGACTTCAGCCTCAGGCCAGTCTACACATTGCAGTTGCCACAAGGAAATCGCACCACGTAGCAGCTGTAATCAGAGGGTAAAGTTGCTTGCTTGTCGTGCGGTACTGTACCTTATGCCTGCACGCAGCTTTTTATCTTTGACAGCTCTATTGATGTGGAGAAAATTGGCCCAGCTATGTCCAAACTGCCTGTGGAGCAAAATTAGCAATTGCAGTCTCTAGGCTGGCCCCAGTTTGCCAAAGGCTAGCTAGTGAATCCATGACTGAATCGCAGTGGGGAAACTGCCCTGTTACCGTGGGTAGGATCCACTAATGGCAATCCCTTCTACTATCCTCTGAAGAAGTCATCACTCTTAGCAGGACAGAATCTATGGGATCCAACCCATACTTTTGTAATATAGAGGTTTATAGTTTCCACTTTCTTTTGTACATTTCTTTATTCAGAACTGAGTACCATGGAGCTGAAACAGAGACAGCATATATGAAAAGTTTAATTGATCTTTACTATAATGCACACATTGGGGAAAATGCAAAAAAGTCAAAGCACAGGTTCCAGCTAAGTACTTTGACATCATGCAGTGACTGCACTGGTCATCCCATCTAAGGGGAGGAAGGCAAAAGAAGCTGGGATTTTTTTTTCATCTACACATTCTCCCTCCAGCTCTTGTCATTTCTCCATAAACAAGGGAGACGAATTGGAGAGGGTTCGGAAGTTGCCGTGTGCCAGTTTGCATTGAAACATTCTGCATTTAGCTCTACTACAGAGAAATAATGGTGTTTTCATTCCAAGTAGCCCTGGCCTGGATAGCCTAGTCTAGCCAGAGTTCTTGGCCACAGGCAATGGCAAACCACCTCTGAACATCAAACCCTACAGGATCAACATAAATCAGCTGTGAGCTGACAGCACTTTCCAACCATCACCATTCCAAGCATTGCCCAATTGGCATTTCAATTATCTGCCACATTTTAATCCCAGGATTCCTCTAAGAAGTTCAGGGTAGAAAATATGGTTCCCTTTCCCTCATTTTAGCTTTACAAAAACAACCCTGTAAGGTAGGCTAGGCAAACTGAAAGTGGTCAGACCAAGAGTTTCATGGCAGAATCCAAATTTGAACCAAGGTCTTCCAGGTCCTATTCTGAGTAACCACTACCCCACACTGTCAGTGGTTTACTCCCCAACTGATTTGTCATGGACAACTAAATTTTCTGCAGCAAGGGAAAATGCCTTTCTAAATCTTTTCATTTTTGGCAGGGAGGAAGAAGATTGTAGTTATTTTCCGTAACTTGCTCAAACAAAAGTGTCATTGATATGTACCTTTTTAAAAGGTCCTTTGAATTTGTTTAGAATTCACACAAGCTGATCAGCATCATTCTAAAGTCAGTTTCCTTTTATGTTCCTTTATGTATTGTATGTTCCTGTGCCTTGTGTCAGCAGCCATGTTAAAGCCACTGTGGTGCTGTATGAGAAGTCTGGCAGCATTGTGTGCTGTCCTCTTGGTTGCTTTGACAAAGCTTTACTACCAGTAACTACCTTCCAACATGTATATGCATCCACACTGGACGGGGATAATGAGAGGAGCTAAAACCCCACCCTGGAACACACTTGCACACAAAATGGATCCTGAGATTGCAAAGCTTGCCCTCAGTCTTTAACGTGGTATCACATTTTGAGAAGGAAACATTTTCTCAAGTCTGCATGTGTGTGTGATTAAGTGCCCAGCATGGAACTCTTAGCTAATCCCATGTATCTGAGTTATCAGTTTGCTAGAATTAGAGGCAAGTTTAAGCAACTAGCAGTGAACCTGCACTTTGCTAGGTTCATGATGAATTTAAAAATTATTTAGGAGCTTAAAAGTCAACTACAGTTCAAAAACTATAAGGTCACATTCGAGGCATTTCATTTTTAAGAGGTAAATTCAAGTCCAGTAGCACTTTAGAGCCAACAAGAGTTTCAAGGTAGAAACTTTCAACAGTCAAAGCTCCCCTTTGTCTGATGACTCTCAAAACCTTGTATTCTGAAACTCTTGTTGGTTTCAAAGGTGTAACTGAACTTAAATTTAACTGTTCCACTGAAGACCAACATGGCTACTCTCTGAAACTCTTTATAAGAGATATATCTGAGGTTGTCTACTTTTGCAAAGTTGCGCCAGTGGAGCAGAGTAGTTTTACAGTGCTGTTTTCAGGGTTTGCATGTGATCAAACGCATACTACAAATTCCATGCTGGGAATTTTAATCCTAGTTATTTAAGCTTGCCAACTGCCAGTTGGTAGCTGGTGATCTCTTGGGATTACAACTGATCTCCAGGTGACAGAGATCAGTTCACCTGGAGAAAATGGCTGCTTTGGAAGCTAGACTCTATGGTATTGAAGTCCCTCGCCTCCCCAAACCCTGCCCTCAATATTACAGATATGAGCGGACCCAATTCAGATTAGGGCCATGGTGGAAGATTCAACTCGCCCTGCCATGCCGTTTTCCTGACCTGAAATGGCCCTGGGTTTCCTGTTTGCCCCATTGGATGTCCCACATGTACTGCTAGGGTACCCCTAGGTTTCCCCAAAGGGTTAAACAGTGTCAGCTTGGGAGAATGGCATGGGGGAAGGCTTAAGTCCCCTCTTTTCAGGTGCCATGGACCCAGACGAAATCAGGTCTGCACAGGGTTTTCAGACACAACCAAGCATGGCCTGGCAGCCAGCAGGAGATGGGGGAGTCAGGGACTTATGCTAGGATGGTACAGCTGGTGTCACTGGCATGTTGATGCGGCTTCTCGCACAAGCAGGACATTATGTCATTGTGCCAAGGGCCACATTCTAGCATTCTTCCCAAACTTTAGGGTGTAATCATAGACTATTGGGTGAATACTAGACCATCATCTGACATGATAACATTACTTCCATGTTATGCTGTTAGTTGCATCATCATGGCAAGGATCCCAATTGTGACCCCCCATTTCATTTGCCATTTTTTCCTGCCACCTAGCTGAGTGGAAATGGGAGGCAAGAGATCTGCCACCAGCAGGGATGTGGCAATTCTAGGCTTGCATGTGCCTTGGAATAAGTTTCCAGCATAGAACTCACAATACATGTTGTGGGAAATGTAATAAGAATTTAGACCATTCAGGGAGAAAACAGTGCAGGGGAAGAGCCTCAAATGATCCCTCTCCTCACACATAGTTCTATTTTGAATTGGGCCCTGTGCATTATTTTTTTTAATGCTGAGAATCCTGTTAATAGAACTTCCAGCATTTCATTTATTTGTTTATTTATTTGATTTGATTTATATCCCGCCCTCCCCGCTGAAGCAAACTCAGGGCGGCTGATTTGGCCCTCCTAATCAAATACACAAGAATTTGCTCACAGCAGTGATCATCTTGGTGCCAACTCTTTTGGAGAGAGCAGCATGGTAGCAGTTAAAGCAGTACCCAGAGTGATCAATATGCAACAGCATGAGCAACAGCATGAACGAAAGAATGTGAGATGGCTGGAGAGGGGTTTCTCTGCTATGCTGCAGTTGTTGCTGTGCAAATGAGAATTTCAGCTGGATATCCATTTCCTACTAGAGCACCAGCAGATTGTGTGGGAGAATGCATGAAGTTGCCTTTATACTAAATCAGACCCTTGATCCATCAAGGTCTTATCGATTCAGATTGGCAGTGACTCTCCAGGGTTTCAGGCAGAGGTCTGTCATATTACCCATTTCATGGTCCTTTCAATTGGAGATGCTAGGGATTGAACTGGAACTTTCTGAATGCCAAGCAGATGATTTACCAGTGAGATGTGACCCTTCCCATTATTTCCTTTCAGTTTCTGTAGGCCAGTGATATTCGACCCATATGCTGGGACCAACTGGTGATTGCAGAGCCATACCTTTTGGGTTATGACTCAGTCCCTCTAGAACTGCAGTTTTTGCTATTTGGAAAGACCTGCTGCTAATTGTTCATAGAGGTGCCATGCCTCCTTGCTGGTAATAGGAACAGGAGGTCAAAGTGAAGTTACTAAATAGTAGAGAGGATTCTTTTTTAGCTCAGGCAGGTTCAGATACTTTGCCTCTGCTTCTTCCTGCCATATCACTGTGTTTGGCAACCAGTGATAGTGGAATGCAGAACATCACTTCTGGCAGAAATCCAGAAGTGATGTCACTGGGTCATCATGACACTCTAGAATCTTACCAAAATGTTATGATTTTACTATAGAGGTTTGAGTGAATCATAGAGCATTGCACTTTTATGGTGACGCTGCTTCTGGGTTTGTGCCAGAAATGACACACGGTGGCACTTTCCCTACCCATTTTTCACCTGCCTGCTTGCCAAGCATTGACAAGCACAGTGGGCCAATAGCAAGAGTTCTCCCACCACCATAGGAGACCTGATAGACCTGCTGTGACTTCCTATCCCATGCTAATTCCTGAGTGTCAAAGTTGGGGCCCATGTCTGGAAAGGTTGAATACAGGACCGGATCTACATGTTTTTTGAGGGGGGGGCAAAATTAAAAAATAATGCCCCCTTTTGGGCCATTCTATCTTATGATCCCATAGAATACAATGAACTCCATACCCAATTTAACACCCCCTCTCCGTCGGCACCCAGAGCAAGCACCCCCCTCTGCCCCCCCTAGATGTGGCCCTGATCACTCTTGTAAGTAAACTGCAGATTGCTTGCTAGCAAAGTAGAAAGTGTGAGGTTTTTTCAACAGATGAGAAAAGTGGGAATCATTCCAGCTAGATGTATAAAGGGTAGTGGATAGGACTGAGGTTGTTACTGCTTGAGATGAGAATGGCAGATTGTTATGGAACTTTGCCTTGTCCAAAGCACTTACCTGAACTGGTTTCTGTCCCCGAAAAATATGTACAGGAAGCTAAAGGTGATGCTTAGTTCCCTTTGTCCATATGAGTTCTAAGCAAAATCAGAGAACTTTAAGGCTCTAGAATGAAAATTCCAGGCAGATAATCTGGCAATATTACTGGCTGGGTTATATCAATGCTTGTTTCTTTTAAATTTTATGTATTTAATTTTTGATTTCCAAACATGAAAACCAACAAAGCAGCAAACCAAATCCCATTGGCTCGTGCTTCCCTTTGGAAGGGTAGGTACCACACATGCTTACAGCTGTTTGGTTCTGCTAGAAAGAATCAGATATTGGCACAGATTTTTGGCCAACCTTCTTCCTATTTCCATGCACTGTTAATAATGTTTGCTCAGAAGAGCACATTATGTTATTGTGCTACAGATGTTTGGAAAAGTTGCACCTGCTGAAGTCCCCTCTTCTACTTAACTTTTAAATGTTCATTTGGGGGATTCTTGGGGGATGGGCAACTGCTTCAAGAATAGCTGGGTTGTCCTACTGGCTTTTAATAATATGCTATCCTGACTTTGGCCAGAATAAACGACTACAATGGTATTATTCTTGTGGACTGAATAAAGTCCTCCATATAATTAAACTACTTAAACCCTGGTTAAATTAATGGGTTTAAGCAGTCTAACGGTGAGCAGAATTATGCCTAAATCAACAGTTTATGTCAAGAAATAAATTTGCAAAAATCTTATCCTTTTAATCTTGCAACTTCTTTGATGGTCTTTGACAGTGATTAGGCACTCAGTATCTAACCAAGGTCATCTTAATGGAAACTTGCACTATTTCCAGATATCTGCCGTCTGCTGGGATGTGCTGAAATTTGAAGTACTATGATGTCAGTGTGTGAGATGTCAGTGGGTGGCATCTTACCTTAGGCTGGAAGAAATTCTTCCATTGGAGGAGGAGCCACTTAAGTTGGTGGGAGGTTTCTTAGGCTGGAAGACTTCAAACTTTGTTTTGTGGGGTGATAGGATACAAACCAATTTTTTTTAATGATGCTGAAATCTGGCATTTGTTTTTTTTATTTTGCTGAGTTCTGAAGCTTTATTGCTTACCTGATACCTGTGGTTGAGGACTGGATGTAGAGAAGTGCTGCTATAGCTGAATCCAGATAGGGCTAAAGAACTAAATGAATCACCCAGGCCTACAAAGTGAGGAAGTTCAGCAGCCCCTCCCCCCTTAATCTAAACTCTTCATGTACCATGTTAGTGCATGATAATGTTTGTCAGATTGCAGCAACTTCCATACGTTTCATAAATGCATACAAATTTCAGCAGCTACAGCTATTCAGAACCCCTGCAACACAAAAATGGTGTTTGTCACTTTGTGGACCCTGATTGGGTGGAAAGGTTGCAGAACACCAATCTGTTTTGCATGAAGTCATTCTAGATGTACGCACACAGCTGCTTCTTCCAGTGAAGTGAATGGAGTAATTTGTACCTTTGAAAGTTCTAAGTACAACACACATTGGGATCTGGGTCAGTCTGACAAAGTAGAACTGGTCAATGGTGAACATTTTGGCCTTTCTTCTTAAGCACTGAGAAAGAGAAAACAATCTGTCTCTTGGGTCAGGATAACATTCAATTTAATTGGTTTCTGAAAGTTTTGAATTAGCTTGAGCAAGAAAGAGACACCGAGTCACAATTTACTTGGTAGAAGAGTTGCTGTAGAAGTCTGTAATAGCAAAAACCCAACAAATCCTATGGTTCCTCAAAGACTAACATATATATCACAGCATGAACTCATGCATACGGTAAAGTATGTTCTGGAAGCTCATGCTGTAATAACTTTGTCCTATGTGCTTTGTCTTTAAGTTTCCATGGATTTTTGATTGATTGAATTTATACTGTGATTTTTTTTAACATTAAAAATTGCTCTTTCATTTTAATAATATTTTACCATATGTGTGTTTTGTGGCTAAAAAAAATGCAACCCAATACATGGATTCACCAGTTGAGTACCATTTTGGTTCCGCTGGTGGAGCTTGTGGTAATTGGCAGGGGTTCACAGTAGTTGTTTCAATAAACAAGGAAAAGTAATACATTTTAAAAGCAAAATATAAGTAAAATGTAAGGGAAGAACAAAACAAAACAAAAAAAGAACAGATCTTTCAATGCAATGGAAAGAAAGCTTAACTTGTTTTCTTGCTTTTTTTTATAGAGAACACCTGTTCCCAGCGCTGAAGCATTCCGATGGTTCTTTTAAGCAGTAGTATATCTTATTTTCAAGGCAGCCTGAAGTGAATGGCAAGCTAAAGTCTTGTTTTAAGAAACTGCTTAGTCCACCACTGAAGAATATATTCAGATACTATTTTCATTTATGTATAGGGGTTTCCTCAAAAACAAATTCTTAAGTAGAGTGGTCTCCAGGTAAGAGGGGGAATCAAAGCAGAACTGTAGAACACATCTGGGATGAAACTGAATTTCCCCTGCTGAAAAGCCTGAACATAAGATAATGCTGTTTCAGCACCTATCCTGTCATGTTCACAGTCTGACTTCTTCTGAACAATGTGCCCTCCCCATGCATCACAGTCCACTGCCTTCTGTTTTCATGTTATTCAGACAAGCCTCTTGCAGTCAATCAATCTTCTACTCTCTGCCCAAATGACCACAGTTGCATTATTTGCAACTGGCTTCCATTCTGACTCACCCTCATTTGCTTTTCTCTCTAAAGGCCCTCTGAATGAGAGAACACTATACATAAGAGAACCCTCACCTGTTTCAGGAGGGGCACTCTCTTATCAGGAGACCACCATATCTGGGGCCCTGGGGAATTGGCCAGTTTACTCACAGTCAGTACACCAATTCTTTCTTTGATGTAATTTAGCTATACTAGTGAAGTTGTTGTCTATTTTTAAAGTGGCTGTAAAAAAAAAGAAAAGAAAAGTTTGGGTAAACCCCTGCTATAAAATAATGTATCTTTACAAAGTACCATATCTATACTTCATTTTTCCAATATATGTGTTTCAGTACTGTAAACTGTACAGATAGCCGCTTGTATTTTGTGTGTTTAGACACAAGAAGACAATCACGTCTGAGCGTCTATGGAGATAAACTGTTTGTACACAACAGTGTGGTTCTGCAGATTAAACCCAGAGCAATAAATTCAAGCTTTAATTATTATTATTGGCCGGTTGATCAATAGCAGCAGCAGAAGTAGCACTGTTTTTAATCATGCATCCTCCCATGGTAACTCAATGCAAAGGTTTGCAAGAGAGCAAAGATTGAGATGCATCTACCAGATTCCTTCAGACCAGACTGTTGTATGAAATAAAGAATTAAAACATAAAGTTAATCTTTATGAGCACTATACTTAGAGTAGCAATTGTGCACTTGCTTTGCTTCAGAAAGAGCTTTACTGAACAGGATCCCTCCAAAGCATGTTATCATTCATTGGCTGACCTTATACTGTATCCTGAAGTAGAGTTTATAGCAAGGTGGGCATACAGAATCAGTTTTACAGAGAGTTATATGACACTTGTTTTAAATTACAAAATGAAAAGAGTATTGTATCAGTGGGGGGAAGAATCTAAGTGTTGAAAGTTAATGCTGAAAGTTGCTTTATAGACCTTTCAATAGGAAATTTTAAAAAATTATAAAGTATGAACTTATTTTCACCCCATGTATGACATTTAGTTCTTAGGCTAGTTTGTAAATTTAGACGGAGTTGGATCTTTTCTGCAGTGGTCCTGAAAGCCTTTAAAGTGTACCATTTCCCTTTGACCAAGCGAAAGTTGAAAAGAGTGATCATTTTTTCCTGACCCAGTTTTCCCCTACTGGCCCCCTCTGGCAATCACTTGAACTCTTCAACACAGAATTTTAGCTGTGCATTTTTTTAAAAAGGATTTTGTTGATGAGGTGGCTATGGTTAAATCGTTCATAAATAAAACAAAAGGTATGTAGGATAGTGACTTTTATCTCATGCAGATCTCTTTATTGCCTTTGCTATCTCACCAAAAGAAAGTCCTGCCACATGCTACCTATATAAGTGATAAAAAAAACACCTATGAGGAAATTCTGTGCTAGTGAGTAGATAGAAAGGGTAGTGCTATGGAGGGAAATGTGTATTCAAGGTTTCTAGCCTTAGTTTTGTTAAGTGTGGTTTGAATGTGGAGTGTGAGAACTTCCACAGAATCCTGAAAAATCTCAGGCAAATTATGTTTTGTTTTTAAAGAGTAAATTCATAATTCTTGTTACTGGCAGTGACCCCCACCCCACCCCCAGAACATGCTCATAGTTTGCTGAAGATCAGTAGTTGTTTGAATGGGGTTTTCTGTACCTATGGCAGTGATGGATGGTGCCGTTTCAATATTCAAGACAGTTCACATTTCTTTTACACCCCTGCTCTCTCCAGGGATATATATTTAAGACTCCTTAGCAGCACTGAGTTACTTCTTACTATGTTTAAAGTTCCTTTGTTTTACTTAAATTCACCCCATTATGCTCAAAGGATTAGCTTGTCCTCCCTTTCTATACAGACTTGAGGGTAAAGATTCTAATCTACATTTGTAAGAGTGAGTACCAAAATATTGCTGGCCAACTGATTTTAAAGCAACAGGGTGTAGTCTTATGTATAGGTATATATATATTTCTGTTAGTGGTCCTGGTCCTTATCAGACCATTCCCCAGCCCACATGAAGGGAAAAAATACCCCAACATTTTGCATCAGGAGCAAGGGATGCAAATATATGCAAAGTTAGTTAATATGCATAATGTATTCCTATTGAGGAATGCAGGCTGCCTTGCCACAAAACATGGGACTTTCAACAGAGAATCCTGAGGTGGACCCTGACACTGTAAAAGGGCACCACAGCTACAAAGCATTTTCTTTCCAAATGTTAGTAGTTTGTTTCCCTTTTCATTTTGTCCTAGTCCAGGGCCAATGCTTGAAGAACATTGCAGGTTTTGGACATCCATGAAGCTTTATGATTTAAGGACAGTAGGAATGGCCATCGCTATAAATAATTTCAATTGCCTTCAAAACTGAGAATTTATTAGTTTTGGGTTTTGTATCAAGGTTGATTTTTTTTTGTCTGTTGCTGTTGTTGCTGTTGTTGCTGTTGTTGTTTTTTGACAGTTTAGAACCCTGAAAGTAGTAGTTGTAAAGGAACATCAGTACAGGAAATTGGTGCTGTTTCTCTACATAGCCAGAACACTGTGTACCATCCAAAGAAAGTTAGCCCTGTGACACTGAAATTTGGGCTGAACTGTAACAGCCTGGTTTTTGACCATTCTTCAGGGAGATTCTGTCAAGAGAGGTGAAGTGTTCAACCAGCTTACAGATAGAGTTGCTGACTACTCTCTTGGTGCTGCTCCATACTAACCCCCCCCCCCCTTTAGCAGCACAATGCTACCTCAAAACAAAGACAAATAATCATTGCCCTCACCCTGATTTTGCTTCATAGCAGAACCATGTAACCAATCAGATTTGGTGATATGATAATATTTGAAGCCAAATCAGAGTGAGGGTAGTCATTCGTGCCTTTGTTGTGGATGGGCCAAGTGGCAGGGGGATGGAGAACATAGTTGACATCATGACTACAAGCAGCTAGCAAAGAGGCAAAGAGTGTGATGGGGGGTGTTAAGAAAACTGCCCCCAAAACCACCATACAAGCTAAAAATGTTCATTCTTGACCATTTGACTCAAGTTTAATTGTAATAAATGGAAATTAAGTACTAGAAGGTTTTTAAAAAACACAACCTATCAGTGTTTATGATCTATATGGCCTTAACTTTTGATATGATTTTGTTTTTGTGGGGCTCAAGAATCTTTTCATAGCTCAGCAATTTTGTACATCTGTTAAGGCATTTGTTGTATGGTTTTCTACTGGAAAGCCATCTCATGAGGAGTTGCAAAATATTAAATTCTAATGTAAGAAAAGTGGTCCCCACATCCCTCCTTCAGCTCTCAAATGAGCTGCATCTTGCTTATTTTTCATGTATATGTCCCTTTATGTGACAAATTGTGGAAATGGTCCCAGTATGTGACAAATTGTGGAAATGATCAAGACCCCGCACAGAATGAGTAGACAGGAAGGGAATAACAGCTTGTGTTTGTGTGATATCTGGGGCCAAAAGATGAGGATGAGCTGAAACAGGACTAGACACACCTGTTACCTTGCACAAAACTTTAGCTGGTATATAGTTCTTAGCAGCAGACAATGTGGCATGACATCCATAACTGCAGAAAATAAACAACTCTCCATGCTCAATAAGAAAATACATAAAAAATTGTTATGTTTTCTAAGTTGGACATTGTATGTTGGCTGATATTTTGAGACCTTCAGCTGAAGGGCACTTCCAGACAGCAGCCAATGGGGAGACTAGAGCTATTTTGAACTTGCCTGGTCTTGGAATCCTGACCTGAGGGGCCTGTGCTGACTTCTGCCAGGGCCTGTTCAAGATTTTGCTGCTTTAGCCTGATCCAGGAGGTATGCCACAGATTTTCTGTGACATCAGAAGGCATCTTAGAGTTCATCTCTTGGACTGCATGCAGCATCTGCTGACATCTGTAACTTTGTAGGTTCCCTTATAACCCTCAGACTGACATTGAATCACATCAGTGAACTCAGTCCACAAAACATGCCACCCTTAAGAGTTCACTACCCCAAATCACTGATTGGAATGCTTGCATAGTGGGGCTAGCCAAGGAGCTGGCCAGTCGGGATGGCTGACTGTAAAGGGTTGCATCAGGCTGTACAGTATGATAGAACTGGCTTCCCCTGGTGCTCATGAGAATGTCCCAAGGGAAAAGGTGCTTGTGCCTCACAGGACATTTCTGGCACTCCTGGCTGTGTGCTGTCTGGACAAGCCTTTTAATGTTTCTCTACCTTAACTGAAGAGCAGTGGGAACTGGAATGCCTTTCTTTCTTTCTTTCTTTCTTTCTTTCTTTCTTTCTTTCTTTCTTTCTTTCTTTCTTTCTTTCTTTCTTTCTTTCTTTCTTTCTTTCTTTCTTTCTTTCTTTCTTTCTTTCTTTTGGCAGAGGAAAATAATGAAAACAAAAAGCTGATCACTGAGTACCAGTAGAGTCAATGTCTGAAGCCTTATTTGCCCTTCTGGCTGCTGAGTTTGCCTTGGTCAGAAGGAATTTAGTGATCATGGGTTAACAAATCTTGGGACAGACTTCAGTCCAGGCTACATTAGGTGTACGATGATTCATAGCAATGTACTTACTGTCTAATACCCTGATGTTGCATGTCTGAATGTGGATTCATTTCTGAGGGGGGGAGGGTTGGTTTGATTTTAAAGAACTGATGAATTTGTATATTGTAAATTGTGATGTTTTACATGTCAGATCTGAATTGTTAAAAATACCAAACTTGTTTATTAAAAAGGGAAAAAAAGACACAGATATCTTTACTTTGATTCCCAAAATGTTTTTAAAAGCTTTGAGTATCGTTTCACAACATTGCAAAGATTTTTCCTCCCCTTTTACTGGCACAATATTTGTATGATGTATTTTAGCATATTTTGATTATTGGTGTTGAAGAAGGAAATCTCTTTTCTGGCCTCTTATCCTCTTTTCTCATGTTTCGGGCATCAGATTATTTGTAACCTAGATTATTGTCAGGGTCTAATCTCATTTGTGTTGCTCAAAACCTCCTTAAATAACCTAGAAAATCTAATATGAAATGCTAATCCTTTATTTGCATTGTTAAGAGCAAATATACAGTCTCCCGATTTAGCCGTTCCTTGCATGGACTCTATTTTTCTTTCAGTCAAAAGGGTAACTCTATATGGGCCAAGGGACGCACATTCAGGGTTTCCTCTTCCATTGAAGCAAAGCATGTCTCATGCAGGAGCTCAGTATGAGCTTCAAAATGTGTGGAGGGCTCACAGCTGGGACAAGAGCATGTTAACTCAGATGTCTTGCTGAACTGAGCGCTAAGTATGCCAAACTGGAATATGATATTTTTTACTATCCCCCAGATAAACCTGCTCAATTATAAGTCTGCAAGGAAAGCACACATAGGCATTATGGGATTTAATAATAGACAACTCTGCAAGAGAAAGGAAAGATTCCCTTTTTGATTGGAACCCCTGGTATGTAAGTCATACAATTAACACTAAAGAATATGAAGTCTTTAAACCGGGCTATGTCTGTAATCAAATAATGAAAAAAAGAAAGTAATTAAATGAACATACCATCCAGGGTTGAATACATCCCGCAAAAAAGGCAGTGGTGGGTCTTTGATCATGGCTGGATGCACAGTGCTATCAAACAGTTGGTTCTCATGTAACCGCTAAATGTTTCAGATTTTGTTTTTATTAAATTTGGCAGTTTCACACTGAGATGTGCTGATTCCTAGCGTACAAGAGACAGCTCAAATGTGAGAAAATATTCCATTTTCACAATTGCAGGGAGCTAGGATTACTTTTTTTCTCCCCTCAGACACATGGGCCACAAAAAATGTACTCCTTTCACACTGTTCTCCTATTTCTGAACTGTGCAGTTATCTATTAAATTTTCTAATAGATCTTTGTGTCAGGTGTATGTATGCTTGTGCAATTATGAAAAAAAAAACAGTTTTGGAAAATGGTGTATTTATTTCAAATCACTTATGGGGCATGTACAAAACTGTATAAAACCATTTAATTTGCCCAGTAAAACTGTTCTTTTGTGATATTTCTGTGTTGTTAAATAAAGGAATTTAGTACTCTACAGATCTCTACTTTTCCATGAACAAATTTTGTTTGAGGGATCTTTTAAAAAATAAGATAAAATGATTGTCCTTGATAACCCTGAGAAAACAACAAAAAAGAGTTTGAATTCTTAATAAAAATCATACATAATTCCAATAAATACAACAAGGCTTTGGTACAATATATGCATAATGTTTCTGTTCTTTATTAGCATTTGACAGCAGTGTCTTGAATTGTATATGCCATCTGCATCATAACTTCATTTTAAAAAATAAAGATACGATATAAATCTCTTGATAACAAGAAGTTACTGATCGAGAAGTGTATATTAAAGGGAAATAAAGAATTTTATGCAATTAATTCCACAGTGCTGCCAGTTGGGATGATGGAAAACTGATAGTTATTGGAGAAATCTACCCACGAAAAAGTATAGAAAGCATCTTGTACTTCAAATTAAATTATATGTTGTTATTTTCTTAAAATATTTTGGACTATGAAAGTTTCTGTTTCTACACTAGCCGTAACATTTTCCTCTGTTTTATTGCTTTTGAGTTCAAAGTCCTATTTGCTAGATGCCTTGTAAACTCCCTGGAGATAGGAGAAACAGGTTCCTACACCTTGTAAATCCTTTGTGGTTACCAACACCTGGAAGAACTTCAAACAGTTTAAAAGTCTTTGGCCACAATCCAATATAACATTGAGTGCACTTGAGCCGATTGATTTCAACAAACAGGAGCATGCTCAAGTTTCTGTTGGATTTTGTGGCCTTGAGTGCAGAATTCAATGGCAGCATATGGTCAAGTCATTTTTAAAAGGAAGTTGGGAAAGCCATTATGTGAACATCCTATGACATTGAAATAATAGGACCGCATGAAACGCAAAATGTTAAAAAATCATGTGCAACTTGGTTGGTTATGGTTCTTGCACAACCAAGAAATATTGGATGAGCACATCCAATAAATCTGCAGGTACTTGAAGATTTTGAGAATACAGATTATTGAGAACTGAGATTTTGAGAATACAGATTTTGAGAATACAGAATTTTTTTCCATTCAGGTTTATATAGTGATACTAGGACTTTGGTGAGATTTGAAACTCTAAGCAGCAAATGGGGCAGACCTTAAATATAATATCAAGATATTAAAAGGATTGTGGATGGTTTAGAATAACTGGCAGTCTCCGCAGGTTGATGCTATAGGACTGTTTAAGGAAGTATCTCATTTTATGGAATAGAACAAGAAAGGTTCTATCAAATTTCTTCTGTTTTTAAGGAACTGTAAATATGCCAGAAATGAGCCTCCATCTAAGTTTCATTGTGGCTGTGAAGCAAGAACCAAGAGGCGAGAACCAAGTGTTGTAAACACATTTACATCTCTCTAAATCCATTGAAGTCCGTGGGCTTACAAGGGTGCAACTACACTACAAATCCAAGACCTTTTATTTAAAGGAGAGCTGCTACAGTTATAGTTCTTTAAAAGCATGTCCATGAACTTCTGTGCTAGCAACTAAATATTTGGGATGGGACCCACCAACAGCTACTCTAGCACAGTGGTTGCACTGCCATCAGTTTACAGTTCCAGAAGTTGTACCATCAGAATACAGGAGCCTGGTATCCCTAGACTTGCAGCTTCTGCCATTGCCAAATGGTCCAGCAAGAGCACAAATATCTTTGTCTTGTGCCAGAACTGAAGTGGGACAAGGTGATCCAATGGGATCACAGCTACCATGTCAGAGCTAATAACACCATCAGATAGTCCCAATCTTATACTCAGTCGGCAGCAGAAACAGCACCAAAAAAACAATAGTTGGAGAAATGAAAGCCAATGTAGAAGCACAGCTGGGTTTGATTCCCCTCTCCTTCACATGCTGGATGCCTTTGGGCCAGTCACAGTTCTTTCAGAGTTGTTCTTTCAAGAGCAATTCTCTCAGAACTCTCTCAACCCCAACTATATCACAGGGTGTCTGTTGTGGAGAGAGGAAGAGAAGAAGATTGTCAGCTACTCTGAGACTCTGAGTGAAGGGCAGGTATAAATCCAATCTCCTCCTTCTCCTTCTCCTGCATCATCAAGGCAGTGATAATGCTTGACTTTGTATCTTACTGGAAGTAACAAAGAGGAGAGTGTATCAAAGGGCATCAAGTTGTTGAGCTCTCCTTTACATACCCTTTTTCATTCTCTGACAAGTTCATGCCCATGATGATGACCTACAGCTCCAATGGGAGACCATGGCGGAAAACTCACTGTTCCTTTCTGAGTATACTGTCCTATCTGGAGGTGAGTAACAAGGTTGGAGGTTCCTAGCTGTTGGCTGCCAGAAGATCAGATGGAACAAGGATAGTGTTTACTATGGTGGAATGAGTCCTACTAGTGATATATGTGCACACAGATGTAGAACTCCAGCTAAGACAGTGAGGTGTGAACTAGGAAGCCCCTGGTTGAAATCTTGCATCTGCTGTGGATACTTTCCCCCAAACTTAGTCTTCCATCTGCTATATCAAGATAAAAATGCTATCCTACATTATGATTTGTGAGATCTAAAAGGTAATGCCATACCATACCAAACCTTTAATGGCATAACAGTTGCAAATAAAAAATACACAGAATATAAAAATTTAAACATTGGAGATAAAATCAAAATGAAACCGAGCTTACAGATGCATTCATACATAGTCAGATTTAAATTTAAGGATGTCAGCCAAAAATTTTGCCACAGCCTCGCTAACATCCCCCTCAGTATCATTCAATAAATAATAACAGGGTGGCAAAATAGATAAATCTGGGGAGAAAAAAAGCTTGCAAAATAAATCTTTACGAAAATTATGATAAAAAGGAACAATCAAGCAATATATGCTGAATTGAATTGGGAATATTCGCTCCACAGGAACAGAGTTTGTCGCCTAAAGGGACTCGATAGCTTCCTTGTAAAACTTTGGAGGGAAACGCATTTAATCTAGCCAACATAAATGTCCTGCAATGACTTGGAATGGTTAAGTCTGATAGATAATGGGGCATTTTGCCGCAGAAAGCATAAAGACCTAAAGAAGCTGGGGATCAAATATAAGGGTCTGTTGGCCATAGTTTCGTTTCCTCCAACTCCCACAGTCTCAATTTAATACATCTGAAGATATATGACTCATCAGAAGTAAAAAAATCATCAACCTCTATCCCCAACTGGTTAAGTTTGGACATAAGCACTGCTGTCCAGGATGAAATATATGGGTCTCATTTCATACAATCAAGAAGGCTGTTAGGATCTGTTCTAAAGTGAATTTTGAGTCAGAATTTAAACTCTGCAATCCAGGCTTTTTTCTCCACCAAAGACTGACCCACTTCAGAGCAGAGAGCAAAGCAGGACACACATTTTGGCATACAAAGAATTTGTCTAAAGAATGAGGCTTGAATGCCCTCCACTTTCCTGGTAAATGCTGAGATCCACATAGGGATACCATAGAGAATTTGGGCTAGCGTTTTAGCTTCGAAGACCTTAATTGCTGCTGAAACTAATTGGCTGCCCCTTGCAAAGAAAAACTGTTTAATTTGAGCAGCTGAACATTTAGCCAAGTTGACGGTGTTGTTATGATGTGAAACCCAGCTTAACTTGTGATTAAAAGTAATCCCCAAGTATTTAAAAAATTTTGTTTGCTCAATTGTTGAGTTGCCAATAAACCATCTCTGTGGGTGCCAGCAATTTGAAAAGACAACTACTTTAGATTTGGCATAATTGATAGAGAGTGAATTACAATTACAGTAGTCATAGAAGACATTCAAATACCTTTGCAGGCCCACACTTGTGCAAGAGAAGATGGTAGTATCATCGGCATAAAGTAATAAGGGGACCGCTCGGCCTGCTAGTTTAGGCAGATGACCATTAATAGGCTTCAAAAATTGTATCAGGTCAGTTAAAAATAAATGCGGGGCCAGCACGCAACCTTGTTTAACCCCCTTTAACACTGGGATTTTGCTCGTCACATCACCACTAGAAGAAAATTTCACTTGGCAAAAAGTATTAGAATGAAGTTTCCTCAAGAGAAATAGCAGACGAGGGTCCATTCCCAGGTAACCTAGCTTAATCCATAGTTGGGCTCTATCTATTGAATCAAATGTGCCCTTTAAGTCAATGAAGGCAGCATATAATTTTTTTGTCCCGGTATGCATATATTTTTCAGCAAGGAAGGCCAGAGTGCAGCAATGGTCCATAGCAGATTTGCCTTTGGAGAAGCCAATTTGTTCAGGACCTATGATGTTGCCTAGGCGCATCCAGTCAGTTAATCGGAGTTCTAAATGTTTGGCATACAATTTGCCCACTATAGATAATAAACTAATGGGGTGGAAATTTTCTGGTAACTCCAACCCCCCTTTTTGTAAATTGGGATAATTATAGAATCAAGCCAAGAGTCTGGGATGGAGCCCTGCAGATCAATGAAAGAGAACAATTTTGCAAGGGGCAAAAGCCACAAATCGGCAAACTTTGTGAATACCTTAGCGGGAAGGCCATCAGAGCCTGGTGCTTTACCCGCTTTTAAATCCTTCAATAAATCACTGATTTCCTCTAGAGTTACTGGAGGCCAGACCGGCATATCTGTAACTGTGGGGTTTGCTAAGATAGAAGGGGATATACATGGAGCAGCAAAAATGTTAGAGAAGTAATCAACCCATGTTTGCGCAGAAATATTTGGGTCAGTAACAGAATTGTTTTTCAGATTACCTGAAATGATTCTCCAGAAAGCCTTATTATCATTAGATTTTATCAAGTGGTAAAGTTGGTCCCATTTATTCTGAAAGAAAACTTTCTTTTTGGATGTACTAAGCTCCAGGTAGGCTGTTTTACAAGCAATATAGGCTTTAATTTTTGTTGGGTCTTTGGAGTGACAGGCCTCTTTAAATTGTGCTCTCAGTTCTTGTTTCCAAGCTAAACAATCTGTATTGAACCAGCTAGAGAAACTAGATCTAGATAAAATCACAGGTTTAGCTTTAGCACTACAGTAATCAATTAATAATGAGAATCCTGAAAAGATTGTATCATCTGAATTGGAATTTATGATTGAATCCTTTAATCTGCACAGTGCTTCAGAGCCAAAGAGGGAAGAAAACTCCCTTTCTAGGGCCAGGGACCACTTGATTTTTTAAAGAATATTCTCAGAGGCCTTCACAGATTGGGAAGATGATACCATATTAACCTTCAGATCCACTCTTAAAGATAGAATTAGGGGCAAGTGGTCACTTTCTGTGCGCAAATCAATGTAAAAGTTATCGATATATAACAGAAGGCTGGGTGAACCCAAACAAAAATCTATCACACTGCAACCCCATGTGGAAAAAAAAGTAAAATCAGTTGCAGCTGGAAATTTGGAGAGACCATTAAATATTATAGCATTGTGTGCTATGCAGAATTCAATTAATCTAAGACCCGCCTTATTGGTTAAAGTATCTTTAGAACAACGGGGCAAACATAATTGTAGTGGAAGGGATTCAGCCACTTCAAAGCCAAAATGAGAGATCCATTTCTGATTATTACTGCCTATCCGAGTATTAAAATCACTAAAAATCATGAGCTGAGCAATATGGAATTTCCTAGACAAAGACATCACATAATCAGAAAATTTCTCCCAGACAGCATCAAACTCCAGCGCTCCATTAAAAGGAACTAAATAAACATTAATCATGATTAGAGTCAGTGCTGGAGAGGACAGCAATAAAGCCTGGGCAAATGGTGGGCAAGGATTCAAAAGGACCACCTTAAATGGTAAATTAGATTACACCAAAGCAGCCAGGCCTGCTTTACTGCGACCTTTAGAATGAGTTCTATAAGCAGGGAGATTAAAAACTTTTAAATCCATCGGACTGAAACTGTCCATGTTTCCTGAAGGAAGACACAAAGGATTTCAAAAAGTCCAAACAATCTGAGTCATTCACTTTACTCTTCCACCCAGCTATGTTCCAGGAGACAATGTGGATATTCCTTGTGGCTTCCCTAGCTGGTAGTCAATCGATAATGGATATCCTTTCTAGTACCCTGGCGTCATCAGTGAAAATACAGCTGTTATGTTGGGGTGCCCTTGAGCCAGTTAGAGAGGGTTCCATAGTCAGATCAATTAAGTCAGCCGATGGGGGACAAGGGGGACAGAGGGTTGCCTGCAGGATCCAGGTTGATTGAAGGAACTGATTTCCCCAGCTCTAAAGACCTTTGCAGCTGCCGCTTAGTACATTCAAGTCTTATGAGGATCGCCTGTTGTTCTTTTGCTGAAAGGCTCCCAATGACTGCACAAAGTCATCTTCTATTGAAACATTAAGGGGACTAAGCATCACATCTATAGAGGGCTGCACTGATGAATTATTATCCAACTCGGGGTTTGATTGGGACTGACCAGAGCATGCTCTGGATACCTTAAAACACATGGAAACCTTATATTTTGCCACTGAGGATGATGCCTTCTTCAAAAGATGAGGATTACTTCGCGTACTGTCTCTTGCGGACAGGCTAGGCAACAGAGCATTAGTTTGAGAGTCAATAAAGGATCGCACAGGGAAAACCCCCTTCGACCATAAGTAATTCTTTCGCCTCAAAATTAGTGAAGGAATGTTGGCAGATTGAAAGGTAAGCAGAACCCTCTGCATTTGAGACTGATCATTAAGAGATTCGATGGTAATCAAGTCAATTTTGTGATAGTTCAGATGAAGAAGTTCACAGAGATGAGATATAACTAAAAGTTTACTTCTCCAGCATGGAGGACAAACTGTGATGCATACCTTATTGGGCTGTAGAACCAATTGTTGCACGTTCCTTTCATGGCCCATGCTGACCTTAGACTCTGTAAAGGGATCCACATCTTGTGTTGCAGATGGACACCGCTTTAAAGGGGATAAAGCTTCAATAGAAGTATCATCCAGCTGGGCTAAGTGAACTTTATCCATTGACACTGATAATCTCTGTATTTCCAAAGAAGGGTCAAGAATTTGATCTTCTGCTGGACAGAAGTCTTGGGTGTGTGCTTGGTGCAAGGTGCTACTGGTTCTCAGGGAATGAGTTCGCACCCTTGAGGATGAGATGGCTGAACTGGAGAAGCAGAGACAGTCAGGCACATGGAGAAGACTTTTGGGGACTTGTTGGATGTGTCCCATTTGGAAATGGCAGCTCTGCTGCGGTCAGGAAACGTGAGGATCAAGAAGAAACGGCCCTGTGCTAAGGATAAAGGGAATGTGCCCTCAGAAGGGGCCTCTTCTTCAGTTGGTGAATGGGTATCCTTTCACACCAAGGAACAATCTCTGGACAGGGAGGGAGAGGGGTTCTTGGTAGTTGGTGATTTGATCCTTAGGCTGGTAGACAGCTTGGTGGCAACCTTCCTACTGACCATATGGTGACTTGCCTGCCTGGTGCAAAGGTAGTGGACATTACACGTGTTCTAGATAGGCTGGTAGACAGTACTGGGGAGGAGCCAGTGGTTGTGGTACATATTGGCACCAATGATGTGGGAAAATACAGTCATGAGGTACTGGAGGAAAAATTTAGGCTACAAGGCAGGAGACTCAAGGCCAGGACCTCCAAGGTAGCCTTCTCAGAAGTGCCGGAGAGAAAGGTACAAATTAGGAGTCTCAGTGCATGGCTGAGAGGACGGTGTAGGGAGGAAGGGTTCAAGTTTGTTAGGCACTGGGATGCTTTTTGAAACAAGTGAGAGCTATACAAAAGAGATGGTCTCCACTTGTCCCGAGAAGGAACCAGGCTGCTGGTGCTTAAAATAAAAAAGGTGGCAGAGCAATTTTTAAACTGAATCTTAGGGGAAAGCCAACAGGAAATGAAATGTCTCTGGTTTGGGATGGCTCATCTCAAAGAGATGAAGGGTTAGTTGTTACTTTTCTACAGTGCAATGAATTAGAGTTGTCCACTGAGATGGTGATAAACAATATGGACTGCCTGGCAAGGTCTTGAAGCAGCCGGAGGAAGGTTGTGGGCCTAATATGCCTGGGAAATTATAGATTTTTATATACAAATGCTAGAATTGTCCGAGGTAAAATCAGACAGTTGGAATGCTTAGTTTTTGGGGGAAACATAGACATTTCAGAAACTTGGTGGGATGAGGAAAATCAGTGGGACACAGTGATTCCTGGATAGAAATTAGATTGGAAGGATGGGGGGAAGGGTTGGAGGTGGCATGGCTGTGTATGTCGGAGAGGGTATACAGTCCAGTAAGATTGAGAAGGTAAAAGAATTAGATTTGCTTCTGGAAATGCTATGGGCCACAATAGTGGACCCAAAAGGAAGCTTAACTCTGGAAGTTTGTAATTGCCCACCAGATCAAAAGATAGAGGATGATTATAAAATGATGAAAGAATTAAAGATAGCAGCTAAATGAAATGTATTATAATAAGTGATTTTAACTATCCACACATTGATTGGGTCAATATGTGTTCAAGTTGGGAGAAAGACTGAGTTTCTAGACACTCAATGACTGTGCTATGGAACAGATAGTCACAGAACCTACCAGGGGAGAGGCGATCCTGGACTTGATCCTAAGTAATTTTCAAGACTGGTGAGAGATGTAAAAGTGATTGCACTGTTTGGGTACAGTGACCATAATGTTATTGAGTTCAACATTTGTATAAACAGGGAGTTGCCCAAAAAGACCAACACAACCACTTTTAACTTTAAAAGGGGTAACTTCTTTGAGGGAGCATGTGAAAAGGAAACTGAAAGAAAAAGTTAAAAGGGTCAAAACCCTTGTGGAAGCTTGGAGACTATTTAAAACTACAATCTTATAAACTCAGATAAAATATATACTGCAGGTGTAGAAAGGCACAAATAGGTATAAAAAAAGGCCTGCAAGTAATGGAAGCTGTAAAAGATAAGAAGAATTCCTTTAAGTAGTGGAAAGCTAGTCCCAGTGAGGTTTATAAAAGGGAACACAGGATTTGTCAAATAAAATGCAAGTCTGTGATCAGGCAGGTGAAAAGGGAATGTGAGGAACATATTGCAAAAAACATAGACCAACAATAAAAATGTCTTCAAATACATTAGAAGCAAGAAACCAGCCAGGGTGGCAGTGGGACCCTTGGATGACCAAAGGGTGAAAGGATTACTGAAGGATGATAGGGAAATGGCTGAGAAGCTGAATGCATTTTTTGTCTCTGTCTTCACTGTGGACAGGGTTGCCAAGTCCAATTCAAGAAGTATCTGAGGACTTTGGGGGTGGAGCCAGGAGCAAGGGTGTGATAAGCATAAATGAACTCCAAAGGGAGTTCTGGCTATCACATTTAAAGGAACCACACACATTTTCAATGCTTTCCTTTCATAGGAAATAATGAAGGATAGGGGCAGCTTCTTTGGGGGCTCATAGAATTGGACCCCCTGGTCTGCTCTTTTTGAAACTTGGGGGGTATTTTGAGGAGAGGCACTGGATGCTATAACAAAACGTTGGTGCCTTTACCTCAAAAAACACTCCCCCCAGAGCCCCAGATACCAATGGATCAATTCTCCATTATTTTCTATGGGAATAAGTTTACATAGGAAATCATGGAGTTCCCAGCAGACATTTCCCTCCCCCCCTGCTTTCTGATGACCATGAAGTGAGGGGAGAGCCTCCAAACTGGAGGATCCTCTGCCCCCACTTGGCGATTGGCAATCCTAACTGTGGAAGGTGAGAAATGCTTGCCCACTTCAGAACCACTAATTTTGGGAGGGGTGTTGAAAGGTCTGAATCAGATTGAGGTGACAAGAGAGGAGGTCCTACAACTGATAGACAATCTAAAAACTGATAAATCACCAGGCCCAAATGGCATACATCCAAGGGTTCTGAAAGAACTCAAATGTGAACTTGTGGGTCTCCTGGCAGAAATATGTAATCTTTCATTAAAATCTGCCTCCATTCCTGAAGACTGGAAAATAGATAACATCACCCCCATCTTTTAAAAGGGTTCCAGAGGAGATCCAGGAAATCACAGGCCAGTCAGTCTGATGTCAATACTAGGTATGTTGGTGGAAACCATTATTAAAGAAAGAATTAGTAGGTACATTGATAAACAAAAGCTATTGATGAAGACTCAGCATGGGTTCTGTAAGGGAAGAGCTCATCTCACTAACCTGTTAGTGTTCTTTGAGGGGGTGAATAAACATGTGGACAAGGGGGACCCAATAGATGTTGTTTACCTTGACTTCCAGAAAGCCTTTGATAAAGTTGCTCATCAAAGGCTCCTCAGTAAGCTCAATAGTCATAGGGTAAAAGGACAAGGCCTCTTGTGGATCAGAAACTGGCTAAGTAATAGGAAACAAAGAATGAGTATAAATGGGCAATTTTCATAGTGGAGGGTAAGAACATAAGAACATGAGAAGCCATGTTAGATCAGGCCAATGGCCCATCCAGTCCAATTCTCTGTATCACACAGTGGCAAAAAAGTTTTTATATATATACACACACTGTGGCTAATAGCCATTGATGGACCTCTGCTCCATATTTTTATCTAAACACCTCTTGAAGGTGGCTATGCTTGTGGCCGCCACCACCTCCTGTGGCAGTGAATTCCACATGTTAATCACACTTTGGGTGAAGAAGTACTTCCTTTTATCCATTTTAACCTGTCTGCTCAGCAATTTCATTGAATGCCCACGAGTTCTTGTATTGTGAGAAAAGGAGAAAAGTACTTCTTTCTCTACTTTCTCCATACCATGCATTATCTTGTAAACCTCTATCATGTCACCCCGCAGTCGACGTTTCTCCAAGCTAAAGAGTCCCAAGCGTTTCAACCTTTCTTCATAGGGAAAGTGTTCCAGCCTTTTAATCATTCTAGTTGCCCTTTTCTGGACTTTTTCCAATGCTATAATATCCTTTTTGAGATGTGGCGACCAGAACTGCACACAGTACTCCAAATAAGACCGCACCATCGATTTATACAGGAGCATTATGATACTGGCTGATTTGTTTTCAATTCCCTTCCTAATAATTCCCGGCATGGCGTTGGCCTTTTTTATTGCAAATGCACACTGTCTTGACATTTTCAGTGAGTTATCTACCATGACCCCAAGATCTCTCTCTTGGTCAGTCTCTGCCAGTTCACACCCCATCAACTTGTGTTTGTAGCTGGGATTCTTGGCCCCAATGTGCATTACTTTGCACTTGGTCACATTGAACTGCATCTGCCACATTGACACCCATTCACCCAGCCTCAACAGATCCCTTTGGAGTTCCTCACAATCCTCTCTGGTTCTCACCACCCTGAACAATTTAGTGTTTTCCGCAAACTTGGCCACTTCACTGCTCACTCCCAACTCTAAATCATTTATGAACAAGTTAAAGAGCATGGGACCCAGTACCCAGCCCTGTGGCACCCCACTGCTTACCGTCCTCCACTGCGAAGACTGCCCATTTATATTCACTCTCTGCTTCCTATTACTCAGCCAGTTTTTGATCCACAAAAGGACCTGTCCTTTTACTCCATGACTCTCAAGCTTTCTAAGGAGCCTTTGATGAGGAACTTTATCAAAAGCTTTCTGGAAGTCAAGGTAAACAACATCTATTGGGACTCCTTTGTCCACATGTTTGTTCACCCCCTCAAAGAAATGTAACAGGTTAGTGAGGCAAGATCTTCCATTACAGAACCCATGCTGAGTCTTCCTCAATAACCCGTGTCCATCAATGTGCCTACTCATTCTGTCCTTGATAATGCTTTCTACCAACTTTCCCGGTATCGAAGTCAGACTTACTGGCCTGTAATTTCCCGGATCTCCTCTGGAACCCTTTTTAAATATGGGAGTGACATTTGGTACCTTCCAGTCCTCAGGAACGGAGGCAGATTTCAATGAAAGATTACAGATTTTTGTTAGTAGATCCACAAGTTCAACTTTGAGTTCTTTCAGAACTCTCGGATGTATGCCATCCGGACTCGGTGACTTATTAGTTTTTAATTCGTCCATCAGTTGGACGAGGGTGGTAAACAGTGGGGTACCACAGGGCTCAGTACTGGACCTGATGCTTTTTAACTTGTTAATTATTTGAAGTTGGGAGTAAGCAGTAAAGGGGCTATGTTTGCGGATGACACCTTGAAAGCATCTTACTGGAGTCACCATACTTCTGTTGCAAATTGATGGCCCATAGGTCAAAGGGCATATGTGTGCTCTGCCCATTGGAGGTTGCTTGAGGTGAGGGATAGAGCTGTTCCTCTTGAAGGTCTGGTCTTCCATTCTTTAGTTTACCTATGTTGGGTGCCCAGGGCCTCCTCAAGCCATTCAGCTGTTTCACAATATCCACTCTCACATGCCATCTCAGTGAGTTCCACAGCAATGACAGCAATAGTGGCATGGAGGGAAAGGGAGGAGTTTCTTTCAATTTGTGCTGCTGCCATTGGAATCCAGGGCAGGCTGCAAAGGCAGCCAGGATAACAGGAGACTCCTCTGTGTTCCTGAAGACCCTGCAAGAAGGTCCTGGATCTGAGCAGCAGAAACAAAGATGGGAGGAGGCTTCTGCTACCCTTCCTCATCCATGCCACTTCCATGCACAACCAGGACAAGTTAAAGGTAAAGGCTTTGCAATTTAAAAAGAACAACAGCAACCTGATCTCAGCCCTTTTTGCTATCTGCTGACACGACTCTACCTGACTGCAACTGGAAAATGCTATCTATGGAAAATACCATCTCACCCCTAATATCAACACTGGTTCTATGGAAATAGTGGAGTCCTTCTATGATTATGGCTATGAAGGGGAGGAGAAGGGGATGAGCAATTGCTGTGGAGTGTGTGTGTGTGTAATGCAAACACTTGGTCTCATGGTCTGGTTGCTTCCAGCAGTGATTGTTGTCTGCTTCTCCACCCTTCCCTGGCCATAATCAGAGAGGGACTTGGGTATCTCCACAGAGCTCTGCTGTATTCTGATATTAGTGGCAAAAGGGACTCCCTTGAAGGCAGCGCTTTCCAAAGGTAGTCAAGACCCTTTCTGATTGCAGCCAGGGAACAAGAAGGCTCAAAATGGAGGCTTGGCTACCTTTGAAAAGCTCCTACCCATCCTGTTCTTTAGGAACGTGGCACAAAATCCCTTTCCAGTTTCAGCCCAAAGACCTGGAAACTCCCAGGCTCTAGTCTTTCATTCTGACAGCCTCTAAGGGATGTGGGGAGACAATCTGCAGTGATGCTATGCAGTGATTGTGCTGTGGTTGGCTGTGGAATTAGCTGGGTTCCTTCACTGCAACTGAGAGGTAGGGAGGAGATAGGAAGCAATTGTCTGGGGCCACTCACTGACTCCAGTGGTGGTGCTTTAACTTGTGCAACACCTTATGCATGTATAATATTACTCCGTTGTGGGGGAAGAAATGAGCCCCGAGAGAACATAAAATCCCTGGTTCTGCTCTTTTCAATCAATCAATCATTTTATTTATATCCCGCCCTCCTTGCTGAAGCAGGCTCAGGGCGGCTAACAGCATTAGATCAATACATTAAGTTATACAATAATGTTTAAAAACAATAACTGATTTAACAATTTAATTAAAATTCTAAAATTAATAAAATTAACATCCTGGTGCTATTTCAACAGATGGTAAAATTACTTAAGCAGTCTCTCTCTTTTAATCGGTGAAGGCCATCTCAAAAAGGATGGTCTTGCAGACCCTGCGAAATTGTTCAAACTCCCGCAGGGTTCGCATTTCTTCCGGGAGCTGGTTCCATAGGTGTGGAGCCACAACAGAGAAGGCCCGCGTGCGGGTACTCTGTAGTTTTACCTCTTTCGGCCCGGGGATGGTCAGCAGATTCTTCCCTGTTGACCTCAGTGTTCTCTGGGGTTCATATGGGGAAAGACGGTCCCTCAGGTAGGCAGGTCCTCGGCCATATAGGGCTTTAAAGGTGATTACCAGCACTTTGTAAGGAATCCGGTATATAACTGGCAACCAGTGCAGTCTGCGCAGCCCTGGCTGTATGTGCTCCCATTTTGGGAGCTCCAATAGCAGCCTAGCCGCCGCGTTCTGCACCAGCTGCAGCTTCCAGGTTAGGCACAGAGGCAGCCCCATGTAGAGGGCATTACAGTAATCCAGTCTCGAGGTGACCATTGCATGAATCACTGTTGCCAGGTCCTGACACTCTAGGAAGGGGGCCAACTGCCTTGCCCACCTCAAATGAAAAAAGGCTGACTTAGCAGTGGTTGCTATCTGGGCCTCCATTGATAGTGAAGGCTCCAGTAGGACTCCCAGGCTCCTGACCCGGTGCTCCCATCTCCATCAAAAACTGGGAGAGATATTTCCCTCCCCAGAGTGCCCCGACCCATGCAAAGGACTTCTGTCTTCACTGGATTCAGCTTGAACCCACTCAGCCTTAACCAAGTTGCCACAGCCTGCAGTGCCAGGTCCAAATTCCCTGGGGTGCAGCCAGGCCGGCCATCCATTAGCAGATAGAACTGGATGTCATCCACATACTGGTGACACCCAAGCCCATGCCTCCAGGCAATCTGGGCAAGGGGGCGCATATAGATATTAAATAGCATCGGTGAGAGAACTGCTCCCTGAGGCACCCCACAATCTAGTGTGCACTCTGGGACAGCTCACCCCCGATTGCCACCCCCGATTGCCACATATTATGACACTGTGCTGCCCACTAATTGCTCTTCACACTGGTGGTGTGCAGCAGGCAGTAGCTTTCCCCCTCCTCCAGCGGCAGAAGACTGTGCTGCCAGCAGCATTTCTTTCCTGCTGGTACAGCACTGTTGTCCCGGGGGGGGGGCAGGGGGAGGGAGACTGAGGAGTGATCCTATCCCAGCCAGCCAGCAAGCAGAGCATGGGGACAGGATTGCTCTGTTAGTTATCTGTGTGAGGACATGGGGCCGGGGTGGGGGGGAGCCTGGATTCCAAAGAACTGCTTTAGGCATAACTCAAGGGCTGGAGCCAGCCTATTAGGGCTTCTTTCTTTCTTTGAATGGCACGCTCACATCACAAGCTGCTTTGATAAGTCCCCCTCGGTTTCAAAAGCCGTTTACCGTAATGCTTGGCAAGAGCCTGTTCCAGGAAGCCCAAAGCCCCCAAAGCCCTCTCGGGTGCGCAGAACAAGTCGTGGAGATCTGGGTATCCAGTCCATCATGCAGAGGATTGTAGCTATAGCCTTCCGAGTCAGTTGCAATCTTGCTGTTATGCATCCGCAATAACTCTGTGCGGTAGATCCCTATTATTCCCATTTGACAGAAAGGGAATTGGGACTGCCAGGCAGTGAATCGCCCAAGGCCACCCAGTTAGTTGCTGGCTTTGCTGCGATTTGAAATAATGCTTCCCGAGTCCAACATGCTATTCATCGGACCAGACCAGCTCTCAGTTTAATCTCATTTTCTCACAAAGAAAATATTATTCTTCAGAGTCACACATAATAAAAAAAAATACTCAATGGATTCACAAACTCAGCATGGCTGCGCAGATATTCGTAAAATAAGAACGGAGCTGTTGTTTTAACCACTCAAGGGTTCCCTCTTCTAAGGCATTTCTCCAAGGAACTGCTCTGCAATTATTAATGGCACGATCCTGGGAGGTTCCACATGCCTGCACAGAGATAGTGATCATCATTAAATTCTCACTCGCAAACTAATCAGGTTCTAATTATATGCATAACTCTTCCTTAAAAGACAATTATTAGTGTCATTATTTGGATAAGGAGGAAGGAAGGGCCTAAATGAACCCAACTAAGATCTGGCCCTTTGGAGGTCATCCAGACTCTGGAAACCTCATGGTCCAAAGGGACAAGATAAGCAAAGCCTGGGGAAAGATATGGGAATGAAATCACCAGCCAGCTTAAGGTCAGGCAGCTGCAGAGACAGAAAAGGTATCTCGGGGTGTTTCCCAGAGACACTCACTATGACCAAGCCAGACTGTTCCTAATGGTTGCATGTGATTCTGCAGTTTTGGAACTGGAACTCCAGATATGCTAAAAACAGCTGTGGAGGATGTAATGAGGGCCATATTATGGAACACATATAATTGCCAACCTCCAGGTGGGAACTGGCAATCTTCTGCTATTGCTACTGATCTCCAGACAACAGAGATCAGTTCCCCTGCAGGAAACGGCTGTTTTGGAGGGGGAACTCGATGGCATTATACTATGCTGAGCCTCCTCCCCAAACCTTGCCCTCTCCAGGTTCTACTCCCAAAATCTCCAGATATTTTCTAACCCAGAGTTGGCAACATTAGGAACAGGCCATTTCTAAATGAGAGATGCCCCTCCCCTGATTACTTCAAGCTCTAGAAAGGGGGAAAGATGCATATTGTTCCTCCCCTTTTCACTCACTATTGGGGCTGAAAGCCACTGGGGACATGAGTATGCAGATTTTTCACTGGGTCAGCTGTGCACGAGAAAAGAGTTAACCCCACCTCACCTAGCACTATGACCTCATTCTAGGCATTTCTTTACTCCTCTTCTCCAGCTGCTTTTTGTGGCTAAATTACCTGATTGCAGTTTTGGTCATTGGGTTGCCAACTTCCAGGGGAGGCCTGGAGATCTCTCAGAATTAGAATTGATCTCCAGACTACAGAGATCAGTTCTCCCAAGGAAAATGGCAGCTTTGAAGGGTGGGCTCTGCAGCATTATACCCCACTGAGGTCTCTCCCCTCCCCAAAATGGTGGGGTGTTGTATATCTCAGCACTTATACCTGACTACAACTTCATTGAGAATTTTCTTGATTCTTTGGACAGGCTTTTGACTTTAAAGGCACTTTTCCAGCATCTTTTTAAAGAAAATAAAAATTTATTTTCAAGACTTTTAAAACAAATCTGGATACAGGGAGATGAGTCAAGGCAAGCTCTGGGTTTTGGGGGCCCTGATCTAAAGACCATCTGGTGGCTTCTTTTCACTAAATACGATGCGGGTTTCATCATTTCACCTGCCCCACCTCATTTGTTGTTTCCTCATTCAGACAGAGGTAGGAGGTAGGCATTAATCATGTGGAACTGCCTTATGCCAACTATTGATCCATCAAGGTCAGTACCACCTCCTCTGATTGGTTCAGCCAGCAAACAAAAAAGTGCAAGTTACTAGGAGCAGCAGCTAACACCATGACTCAGAGAAATTGAGCATCTAAGAGACTTTTTGCAGCTGCTGTTCCTACTGCTAGCTGCCATTATTACTTGCTCACCTGGATAAGCTGTCAGGGGCTCTGATAGATCCAAAGAGATTTGGTTCCACCACTACACAGTGCAATTGGGAAGGTGTGCTTACTTTTGCTATGCAGGACTGGGTTGGTTGTAAGCCCCCCCCCCCGAAGCTCTTGTGTTTTGGCAGCTGTTAAATGAAAGTACCACCCAATCAATACTCACATAGCCAGTGCAAAGTTATAAATACACAGGCTCATCCATTCAGCTCTCTGCAACTGGTTTCTCCTGGAAACAGAAATAAATGGTTGTTTGGGACCTTGATATGTTTTGAATTTTTGTACCTCTGTCTAAAATGGCAGGGCTGCAGATTCACATCTAACTCACCACTCAAGATCTATCCATTGATAAAATCATGGTTAGCAGCAACCCTATAGTTGTACAGACTGGGGGTTGAAAAAACACTGATTTGCATAAAGCAACCTGAGTGAGGTCAGGGTTCAGATGCAGTTTTAATCAGGGACTTCTTTATTCATTTATATATCCTCCTTGACAAAGGGAGCATTGACTCGTGAAAGTTTATACCCCCAAAATCATGTTGGTCTCTTAAAGTGCTCCTGGACTTGAATCAGCCATATCCACCATGAATCTCTATGAGAAAGATGGAGTAAAAAAATGAAATTATTAAAATTAAATAAAACCCCTCTTAACTGTTTCTTTGCAGTTATGCACAACCTACTGTTGCTGAACTCTACTAGAACTCAGACCAGCAGAACCGTGGAGACAAGTAACCGAGCCCAAGCATAGGAATGATACACAGAAAAAGGACGTAATTGGAAATATCCTTTGTTCAGGCCTCAGATTCAGTGAGAGCTCACAGGAGCACAGCTCCTGCACCTTTCTGAGAGTTCCACCTCCTTGTCCATTGAGTAGTATGTGCAGCTGCATAACAATCCCTGAATGAGCTCCACCACCTATTTTTCTACAAAACAACCCCTGCCTTTGTTGTTGTTGCTTCCTGCACTTCTGGGCTAGTGCTCAAGAATGCTCAGGTGGTAGAGTGGAGTAGTGCTCAAACATGAAGCCCATGGTACTTTCACACATGCTGAATAATGCACTTATCAATTGGATTTCACTGTGTGAAAAGCCAAAATCCACTTGCAAATGATCACTGAAGTGAATTGAAAGTGTATTTTTCAGCATGCGTGAAAGTGCTAGTATCTTACAAAAGCTGCAAGTGATGAATGCAAAGCCTGGAAAACTGAAAGGCTCAGAAATAGTCCCTTGTTGTTTCTGAACAATAAGTCCACATGCTGCTGTACGTTATACTTTTCTACCTTGCAATTATTTTCCTTTAAGGCTTCTATGGCCTTTTATGGGGGAGGGGGTGGGAAGGAGAAGAGACACCAACATATATGCATGTACATGTCTTTTGCCACATGTACATCCATTGAAAAGCTATTCTTAATAGGGAGGGTCATGATCTGGGAAAATGTGCTTCATTGTTGGTTCGTGGTTCATGGCACACCCAGTTTGTGAGCCACAAACCATCATGAACTTTTAGGTACCAAACGAACCATTTTGGTTCATTATTCAGTAGAATACCTCCCCTGATGTGCTAGACACCAAACTCTTAGGATCATTGGCTAAGTGACCTCTACCTGACCTCCATGATTGTATTCATGAGGTCTAAGTTATGGTCCCCTAAAGAAGGTGCCCCCAGGAAAGTGCTTTTGGGGAAATGTCAGGCAAAAGTGTGTCAAATAGAACCCCTGCAAGCTTCACAAACCAAATACACAGAGAACCTTACCCTGCTGCTCTCTCCTCTACAGTCTCTTCAAGTTGGGGGCAGATTTCATTTCTGGGATCCCAGTTAAGTGTTGTGTTATGAGGTAAATGTTCTTTCATGAGGTAGCTTTGTTATGAGGTAGGTGTTGTTTCATGAAGTAAGTGTTGAGGAAGGGGGAGATTTTCTTTGGAGGGTAAAAATAAAGTGGTAAAGTGGTTTCCTCAGTAAGGAAATTTCTCAGTGGGGCGGTAACATAGTTGGGTGCATCCTTTTCAGGAACCTGCAGAGGATGGAGGAGGACAAGTGTTGGGAATTTGCATTCCTCCAGACATGGGCATGGCACACCTGGCACTCTGCTACACAGGGGTCATTAGGGAAGGTGCAGAAATGTTTCCAGACTGTGGGCCCCAGGGTTGGAGAAGGTGGGAGGCACAGCTGCTTTCTGGTGCTGGGCTGGAAGGAGCCGCAGTGGGGTATAGTCAAGGCAGGAGCAGCAACAGGGAGTTGGGATGTGGAAGGGGAAGATGCTTCCCATCCCTCCCTCTGAATCACTGCTGTCAGAGTTCTCCTCTCCAGAGAGTGTTAGTAACTGCTGGTGTATGGGCAGTTCTAACAACTCTTTTGCCTCTGTGGGAGAGACTGGAAGGAGGCTCAGAGACCACTGGTGATGCCCTGCTAGGATCAGGCTCCAGCGGGCTGGCAAGATGGTGCCTGGTGACAGGGGCCTGTGGTGTGCAGGGGGTGCAGGACTTTTTCCTCCCCACAGCGAGCACCCTTTGCACACACTTTTACCCTTAAGACACACAGAGGTGCTCACAGGCCTCTGATTCAGTGGAAGCTCACAGGAACGTAGCTCCTGAACCTTTCTGAGAAATGTGTCCATTCACAAACCGCCATGAACCGTCTGAAAGTTCATGGAAAGTTTGTGCCAGTTGACCTGCCATGAACTTCAGTTGGCAAACAACGAGCCAGCTAAAAATCATCATGAACTTTCGTTTGTCAGCCTGCTCATGCCTATCCTGAATCCTTAATCATGGCTTCCATTTTATCATGTACCCATTCTTAGAGCTAATGCAGCATACTGGCTGAAGTGTTGCATTTAGACCTGGGGGAATGTGGAGCAAATTCTCCCTGACGTGGAATCACTGGCTACCTTAACTTACCTGAGAGCAATGTTGTGGGAATGAAATAAGATGCCCCCAGGTAAGCAATCTGAGAAAGAGGGTGATAGAGAGGTCTGATAGACCAATCAGTCTTCACTTGTGGTGGCATACATAAATTTGTATGGTCTCTGTACAGGAATAATTAGGGTTGCCACCTGAAAATCTCTCCCCCCCCAAAAAAATGGGGGGGGGGGGAGAAGAGAAACTGATGCAGGAAATTAGAGGATTGAATGTTGAGGTCGGGTAACTCTACAAACTGCAGCTGATGGTTTCCAGTCTGGAACATTCCTTTGCCTAAAAAGCTTCCTCTTAACAAAAGACTTATATATTTATATATATATATTTTAAAAATAGCAACCTGCAGAAGGCAATTTCAATCTTGATATGATTAGACTGAAAGGATTCAGCTTCCTTTCTCAGTCTAGCAGCTACAATTTAGACTTCAAAAATACTGGCAAGATGTGATCATGGATTTCCTACAAACCCTCAATGAGGCATGATTTGAACTTGGGTTCCACAGCCCAACACTCTTGCTGTGGCACCATCATGGCTCTGTTCTTTTCCTAGAGTCAAGGCTTGTGTGGAATACTTGACAATGGACAGTCAGGTTAATAATAATAATAATACATTTTATTTATATCCTGCCCTCCCTGCCGAAGCAGGCTCAGGGCGGCTCACAACATATTTCCATTATACAATAAAATCATACAATTCAATAGTTATACATTATAAAACCAACATGTAAAACATTTCTATTTAAAATTAACATTTCTGGTGCTATGTTGTAAATTTAATTATGATTGTAATGGCGGCAAAACACCTACAGGGAATCTATCGATGGCTCAATAATCAAGCGAAGGCCATCTTAAAAAGAATGGTCTTGCATGCCCTGCGGAACTGCTCAAGACTCTGAAGGGCCCGCACTTCTTCCGGAAGTTGATTCCACAGGTGTGGAGCTGCAATGGAGAAGGTCCGTTCCCGTGTGTTCTTCAATTTTGCCTCCTTCTGCCCAGGGATGTTCAGTTGGTTCTTTCCCGCTGACGTCAGTACTCTCTGGGGTTCGTATAGGGAGAGACAGTCCCTCAGGTAGGCAGGCCCTCGACCATATAGGGCTTTAAAGGTAATAACCAGCACTTTGTAATGAACCCGGTATGCAACTGGCAGCCAGTGCAGTCCGTGCAACCCCAGCTGTATGTGCTCCCACTTTGGGAGCCCTAGCAACAGCCTAGCCGCCATGTTCTGCACTAGCTGCAGCTTCCGGGTTCGGCACAAAGGCAGCCCCATGTAGAGGGCATTACAGTAATCCAGTCTCGAGGTGACCGTTGCATGGATCACTGTTGCTAGGTCCCGATGCTCTAGGAAGGGGGCCAACTGCTTCACCCGTTTAAGATGAAAAAATGCAGACTTGGCAGTGGCCGCTATCTGGGCATCCATTGACAATGAAGGCTCCAGTAGGACCCCCAAGCTCCTGACCCGGTGCGCCGCTTTCAGTGACACACCGACAAAAACTGGGAGAGGAATTTCTCCTCCCAGAGCACCACCACCCACGCAAAGGACCTCTGTCTTCGTTGGATTCAACTTCAACCCACTCAACCTGAGCCAGCTTGCCACAGCCTGCAATGCCAGGTCCAGATCTCTTGGGATGCAGCCAGGCCAGCCATCCATTAATAGATAGAGCTGGGTGTCATCTGCATATTGATGGCACCCAAGTCCATACCTCCGGGCAATTTGGGCAAGGGGGTGCATATAGATGTTAAATAACATCAGGGAGAGAACTGCTCCCTGCGGCACCCCACAATCTAGTGCGTGCGTCTGGGACAGCTCTCCCCCATTTGCCACCCTTTGTCCCCGTCCCTTGAGGAAGGAGGGAAGCCATTGTAGGGCCAACCCCCTAACACCCGCGTCGGCGAGCCAGCGGGTCAGTAACTGATGGTCATCCGTGTTAAACGCGGCCGACAGATCTAACATCAGCACTGCCATGCCACCTCGATCCAGAGTAAGTTAATGCTGAGGATACATATACTGTGATTTCTAGCTAACTAGATCTTTCTGAAAAGTAGCATTATCAACATCAGACGCCGGCAACATGAGAAACTGCCGAACCCGTGGAATGGCAAGAGCATTAACATTCCTAAAATAGCTTAACAGTTTCAAAATGACACTTTGCTATTAGCCTTCCAGAAGTTTTAAACAACAGTTAGGCAAAAATCATGTGTATGTGTGAGTGTGTGTTCAGAAGAATGGCTGTGTTAGCAGCATTCTTACCCAGCATTCCTCTGCCCTCAAATGCTAGTCATGCTTTCCTGAACAACCAGTCCTAAGTATTCTTCTTTTCTGTCAAGGGTAAGAGAAATTCAAGAGCAGTGCCATACAGACTTGCTCTGCCTCTCTAAAGTCAAGGATCTTTGCTAGAACAGAATTCTAAACAATTTCCACTGTAAAACTGTGCAGATGCTGTGATGTTAAAGCCACAATTGTATAGGCCTGCCTAGTTCAGTTCATGAAGCAATAACATTCCAAAGCAGAAGAAAGGTATGTATAACCTCTACACCCTTGTTTCTTTACCCTCCCCCCTTTTAAAATCTGTTTCAGGTTTTTTGCACTCAATGACTCTTCTCCCAGAGTGAACAGATGAAGGAGAAACATTTTACACTGAATCAAGGCTCAGGTATTTTCCTCATAAGTCAAAGGATTCTGTTCTTTATCCAAATCACCTAATTCTTATTAATGTTCTAGTTCAACCATCTTTCATGTAAGGGGCTAAAACTCATATAGAAGGGCCAGTAGCCAGCTAGAATTTTTCCTACACATTTCCATGCTAGAAATAAAGCAGAAGAAACAAAACAAAACACAGACATACAGGTCCATTTAGCTGGACAGGCCAGAGCACAGTTACTCTCTGTGCAGCTGGCACATGAGCTGACTTGCCTATAGATTCAGAGATTTTTTCTTACATAAAAAGTGTTCCCAGTGTAGGAAATTTGTGATTTTATGGAATTCTCTGGCCCCACCCCCACCAGATCTCTATCCAATCCCTTTCCCCCTGTTCTACCTGGGAAACTATAAAAGGAAATGGAACCCTTCCCAGTCTCCTGCTGCCTGTCTCCCTGCCCTTCTCTTTGCCCTGGCTGTTCAGGGCTGCTTCTTAGCCTCCTCCATCCTTGCCTTCCCTAAGGTTAGGCTCAACTTTACATTCTGACCACCCGCTTCCTTGCTCCAGCCAGGCTCTCAGTCTGGTCCCTGGCTGTACTGGAGCAATTTGCCAGGGGCCTGGCTCTCTCTCTCTCTCCCAGCCTTCCTTGCATGGGGTCAATCAGGTCCCCCACTGTCCTCAGCTTGGGCAGCCAGTGTCAAGTCCGGCCCAGGCATTGGTTCCTGACAGTGACACTTTAGGAATTTCCTCAATCTCTATAGTAAAGACTCTTCCTGGTATGTCACATTCTGGTAACATTCCAGTAATCCCTGCAATCTCTATAGTAGTTATCATAAAGTTTGGGGAAGTTACTAAAGCATCACAGATGTTACAGCACTTCAAACTCCAACCTCCCCAGGCATTTTCCCCCAAATCCCCCCATATTTGCTAGGACTACCAGCCTTCAAGTGGGACCTGGAGATACCTGCTTGTACAACTAATCTCCAGAAATCAGTTCCCCTGTACAAAATGGCTGCTTGGAAGGGTGAACTAGGGTTACGAGATACAACTCAGAAAATATCTGGGGACTTTGGGGGTGGACACAGGAGACTCCCATTCCCTAACATAAATAAAAATACAGCAGTGCAGTTCCCCTGGATATAGTCTTCATTTCCTCCTCTCCCTGCAGCTGCACTTCCACTAAATGGAAGTGAACACACACATACAGTCACCAAGCAGCCAAAATAAACAGTTTGCAAGCACACACTTTTGTGATCTTTCTAGGGCAGTTTACTTATGGGAGTTGCTGAATGTAACCATCTGCTGTATTTCAACCAACTTCTTCAGACTAACAGGAAAATGAAAGGAGAGCAGCCTAGGGGGTGGAGTTTTCTTTCATCCCATAATCAGGTCCTAGTTAACTCCATTTTACTATACACACAACTTCTGAAAACAATGAAAAACAAACAGAGAGACTGTACTGGTTTCTCATCCTTTCTCACATGGTTCACACACTAACAGGGAAGAGCCACATGCCTTTGCTTGTTCACCCTGCTTATGCAGCTTTCCTCCAGCTGAGATTTAAAGGCACACACACACAGTTCAAGCACAAGCAATTTGCAAGCTTCTTAGAAGCCTGCCAAGATTTAAAGGTACATCATAGCTGTTGGGGTGGGGAGGAGCCTGCAAAATGGGATCTAGGGGCTGACAGGCCTAGGATGAACTCTATGGCATTGTACCATGCTGAGATTCTTCCCTTCTGCAAACCCTGCCCTCTCCAGGCTCCACCCCCAAAATATCCAGGTGTTTCCTAACCCAGAGCTGGTGACTTACTCTAGCATTTGCTGGTGACTTACTCTAGCATTTGCTGGCAACCTTACATTTGAGCTGAATGGCCCCTACCATAATGGCAGAGATTCTGGACAGTGGCTTTGCTTGTTCCTGGCTACCAGAGGCCTTCCAGGGCAGTGGCCCACCAGGAACTTTCCTTATAGATAAAATGGCCAATACACATCTGGTGATGACCATTTTAAATAGTTTGCAAAAAGAAAAAGAAAAAAGCAGCATGGCAGGCAAAGAGTTGGGATGAAACTTTTCCCCCAGCCATGTTTGTAGCAGGGAGGTTTTTTAATTTGCTTTTCTGTCTGTGGAAAAACCTTCAAAAGCAAATTCCCTTGCCTGTAGTCTGAAGTGGTATGGTCCATTCTGCCATCACAGCATTGTACTGTCTCATTCTTACCTCATTCTCTTGCATGTGCACAGCATAAAAGGTGCCATATCTGAACTATCTCCATCTTGCCTCTGTTCAGTTCTCCTGTTTATAGCTCAGCAAGAAGATAAATGGCCATTTTTTGTTTGCTGCTGTAGTTCTCAATGTCTTTTTCGAAAGAAAGCTTTCTTTCTTTCCTTTGCATCCTCCTCCCTTTCCTAAATTATTTCTAAAAATCCCAGTATTTTTTTTTTGTTAACCTCTGTGTCCATATGTAGAGAGACTGGGGGAAGGGATGTATGGTCTAAAAATCATTGATCCACATTACTGTACTGAAGGGCAACTTGTCAACATGTCCATAAGTCTTTGCCAGAAACTAGTGATTGAGGTCGGACTGAGGAAACCATTTAGTGAACAAAGGATAGACCTGAAAACAACAATAACGTGCACATCCAGATGCTCTGGATCTACACAATGTCAAATTTGTTCCATTGAAAGGTTCATTTACAGACTATGTTCCTTGGAGTCATTGCTCCTCAGTGTTTAATTTTTTTACAAAGAAATATTGGGATCCAAAACTCTCTAGAAACACCACTCTCTCTTTGACTGATTCTTGATGTGTCTTTCTAGGCATATCATGATGGACTTGTATCTATACCAGTTAGTAGCCACATGTGAACTTGTATCCACACCAGCTTGTAGCCATGTTCAAGTGTTCCTACCTCACACAGTCCAGGGTTATAGACATGATAAACATCACTTCTGGAGTTGGTGAGCCTTGACAAAGTTATGCCTAGTCACTGTCCCTTCATCTTTGAACTACTTCACTGTGTATGTACATAACACAACCAAGAGCATTAAGAGGTCAGAGCACCTGTCCTCTCAGGAGAGGCTTTCCTGTTTAGAAAAAATACAAGGTGGGGTCATGATACAGATTTTAAAAATTATGCATGGGGTGGAGAAGGATACAGGAAGAACTGCCCTCACCCATAATGCTCAATGGCCAATAAATTGAGGATGGAGAAAAGGAAGTACTTCTTTACTTAACAAGCATTTAAATTTCACTGCCAATAGACATAGTGATGGCAACTAGCATAGATGCCTTTAAAATGGAATTAGATTCATCTGAGATGACTTATTTATTTAGGAAATTCCTAATATCACTTCTATAGAGTCCTGCTAGAGGCAGTTTACGATTCAAACAAGCCGGAGAAAATGAAACTATCTTCAGTCTGAAAATCATGGGGTGGAGGTGGGGGAGGGGGAGAGGTAGCCTTTATGCAACTGCTTGGCTACTATGTGAAACAAGATCCTGGTCTAGATGGGCCCTGATCTGGCCTATCAGAACTAGGGGTGTGCATTCGGTTCGGCTAAACCGAATAGACCACCAAATACCCACTGATTCGGAAGTATATGGCATCGTATACTACCGAATCCAATTAGAAAGCATTACACGGGAGCCGTATACGGCTCCCTGTATACTTCCAAATCGATATTCATAAGTATATGGAACTCAATGTAAAAGGCGGGAAAGGAGCTTCTGCATCCTCAGGGAAGCTGCTTGCCTCCTTTCCCACCTTTAGAAGCCTTTTCCCGCCTTTCCCATAGCCTCCCTGGGATCAGGGAGGGAGGGGGAGAGGAGCCCCAGCAGCCAATCCCAAGCATGCATTTGCAAAATGCATTGCAAATGCATGCTTAGCATGGCTGTTGTGTAGCTGATGGCTGGGCTAATCCCCCAGCCATCAGCAACATTGTTGTTCTTTTGTTTACTTGGGTATCCAAGTAAACACTGTTCTCTGGCCAATCACAGAGCAGCGGTATTTTTTGAAACAGCTCTGTGTAGGTCCAGAGAACCTTTTTAAGAAGTCTGCCTGGCTGGACTCCATTCCATTGCTGCTGGGTTGGTGTGAGAGAGAGATTGTGCTGCACTGGCCCTTGGCCTCAACTGCTGCTGCTCTCTCTCAGCCTTGCCTGACCTGCCTGGAGAAGACATCTAAGGTAAGATAGTCTTGGGGTTCTTGTTTTTATTTTAGTTAGGATAAAAGTAGAAGTACTTTTTAAGACTCAGAGTCCCTTTAATTATCCAGATTTGGGTGGGTAGGTAGCTTATTTGGGGTTAGGGTTAGGGGGTTCTGCTGGGGGTGGGGGCCTGGGGTGGGGGTTGCTAATTTGCCTATATTTTACTTTAGTGAGAGGACTTTTAAAAGTGCAGTGTCCTTTTACTTTTCCTGATTTGGGTGGCTTGGATTTCTTGGGGTTAGGGTGAAGGGGTTTTTTGGGGGGGAGGGATTGGTTAAGTTTTTGTATTGTTAAAAGTCAAGTTTTTTACTGTTTTAAAAGGATTCTGTGTTTGATTTGTTGCTGCTGTGTTGTGCTGCTGTTCCTTTTCTCTTCTGGTTCTGGTTCTTGGGGTGGGGGGGCTGTTTGACCTAATTTTTATTGTTAAAAAGTTCAGTTTTTAACAGTTGAATTTGTTGGCCTTTTCTCAGTTGGATTTGTTTGGATCTGTTGTTGTTGGTTTTGCATCCTGTCCTGTTGTCCCTTTTCCTGGTTCTGTTTTTTTTTTTTTGAGGGGGGGGGTGTTGACTGATTTGGCCTGACGTTTTTTATTGTTAAAAAGTTCAGTTTTTTAACAGTTGAGTTTATTGGCCTTTTCTCGGATTTGTGTGGATCTGTTGCTGTTGGTTTTGCATCCTGTCCTGTTGTCCCTTTTCCTGGTTCTGTTTTTTTGGGGGGTGGGGTGGGGTTTAAAAGTGAAGTTTCTTTCTGTCATGTTTTGGGTTTTTTAATTGCCTCTGGTTGGTGTGAGGGGGTTGGTGTGTGGGCTGGGTCACTTTCATGTTTTTATAGAGCTATTTTTGGAGTCTGAGGGTTCCAAGCAGTTTTGGGGGCTCTCCCTCAAACCCCCTGCCCCCCAGTAGCCTCTGATTATGCCCTATGTTGCCATTGAGTTCAATGGCCCATAGGATATAATAGTGGGATAGGAGCACCCTCTTTGGGTTCCCCTGGAATAGGAACCCCTGGCTCAATCTTTTTGGGACTTGGGGGGTTCACAGGGGAGAGTCCCCTGCAGGTCCCCTGCAAATTTGGGGGTTCTCCATCAAACCTCCTCCCCTCCAGGTGGCTTCCAATATACCCTATTTTGCCATTGATTGGGTCGTATTGTCAGGGCCCGGGTGGCAGATAAGGAATGACAGCGGCCAACGTCCGGCAGCTGGCCAGAACTCTGTCAGCCGGCTGGGGTGGAGCGCAGGGGTGGTCGTTAAACAGTCCAATTATTTCAACACCGTAAATCAGTCCGGCCGAAGGAGGAGACAGAAAGCTTGGTCACAGGAATGCAGGGGGGTCGGAAGCCAGAGAAAACAACGCCAATTACCTAGGTCAGTCCACAAAGCAAAGTCAGAGTCCAGAAGTTCAAGTCCAAGGTTCAGGCCGGGTCAGGAGTTACACGGGTTCTCGCAGCAAGCAAGAGGGTGCAGAGCGTAGTCACGTCCCAGGAGGGTCATTCGTTCCCAGCACAGTTTGCCTTGAGGTCAGGGTTACAGATATACTGTGCTGGCTTGTTAACTTGTTAGTATTCCGGGCTGAGATCTCTCCTCCCACGCATGCGTGCATCTCTCCGTCTGTTTCTGAACTCCTGTCGCCTCCTCTCACGTAGCCGGCTTACAGGAGGTGGTGATTCAGGAGGGGATGCACTAGGGCCTGGTGTGGCCTGATCAGTTTCAGGTGGCTCCTGCTCTGAGTTAGCGAGGGCGGGGGCTGAGCTAGGGCCCGGTGTGGCCTGATCAGTTTCAGGTGGCTCCTGCTCTGAGTTAGCAAGGGCTGGGTCTGGGGCAGGCACGACACTATCCCCCCCCCTCAGGCCCCCCCTCATCCAAGCCGCCTGGCTTATCCGGGTAGGCCGCATGGAATTGCCGGAGCAGGTCAGGGGCGTGCAGGTGGGTAGCTGGTTCCCAGGAACGATCTTCGGGGCGGTAGCCCTCCCAGTCCACTAGGTACTGGAGCTGACCTCGGTGCAGCCGGGAGTCCAGGATCTGATGGACCTCATACTCCTCCTCATCATCCACTAAAACCGGTGGCGGAGGCGGCGGTGGGACGTCCCTGTTCGGGTCTGGCGCGGCTGCGGGTTGGAGGAGGGAGCGATGGAAAACCGGGTGGATTCGGAGGTGGGCGGGGAGGCGCAGGCGGAACGCCACCGGGTTGATTTGCGCCTCGATGGGGAATGGGCCGACGAAGCGAGCGGTCAACTTGGAAGACCGGCCAGGGGTCCGGAGATATCGGGTAGAGAGCCAGACGGAATCCCCGACCTGGAGGGGGGCTCCCTCCTGGCGATGCCAATCTGCGGCCAGTTTATAGGCGTCCTTGGCGCGCTGGAGCTGGGCGCGCAGGAGGTCGTGGAGCGCGTGGAGCTCTTCGATCCGGTTGTCCGCTGCGGGAACATCGGCGGACGGGCCGAGCGGAGGGAAGAACCGGGGGTGCAGTCCGTAGTTGGCCGCAAACGGTGTGGTCTGCGTGGAGCTGTGGGCCACATTGTTGTACGCGAACTCGGCCAGGGGTAACAGGGAGGCCCAGTTATCCTGCTGATAACTGGTATAGCAGCGCAAGTACTGCTCCAGGGTAGCGTTGGTGCGCTCGGTCTGGCCGTCGGTCTGGGGATGGTAGGCGGACGATAAGTGAAGCTCCGTCCCCAAGCCTTGCTGGAACGCCTGCCAAAAGCGCGAGGTGAATTGCGGGCCCCGATCCGAGACAATCCGCTTGGGTAACCCGTGCAGGCGGAAGACATGGTTCAGGTAGAGCTGGGCGGTTTCCGGCCCGGACGGCACCTTGGCGCAGGGGACAAAGTGGGCCATCTTGGTGAACAGGTCCACCACCACGAAAATACAGGTGTGGCCCTGGGACCGAGGTAGGTCGACAATGAAGTCCATGGACACCACGTCCCAGGGCCCGGCGGGAGTGGGGAGTGGCTGCAGGAGACCGGAGGGCTTGGCGGGTACGTTTTTGGCGTGGCGGCAGACCTCACATGACGCCACGTACCGACTGACGTCCGCTCGGACGCGAGGCCACCAAAAGTCGCGGGTCAGCAGATGGGTGGTTTTGTGTTGCCCGAAGTGGCCGGCCGGTGGTGCATCGTGGGTGAGGCGGAGGATGCGGGATCGGAGAGGTCCTGGAGCGATGTACAACTGCTCCCGATGGTAGAGCAGCCCATCCCGGGTGGTCAGTTCCCCGGCAGGGTCTTGCTGCGGGTCTTGCAGGTGCTTCTGGGCCCAGGGGTCGGTGGCCTGACTGGCCTGTATTTCGGCCACCAAGGCGGGTGCAGTCAGGGCGGCGGCGAAGACCGTGGGTGGCAGGATGCTAGCCTTGGGGGCTTCGGTAGCACCAGGGGTGTCATGGTCTGGCCGGCGGGACAGAGCGTCGGCTTTCTGGTTTTGGGTGTGCGGGATGTAGGAGATGGTGAAGTTAAAACGTGAAAAGAACAGGGACCACCGGATCTGTCGCTGGTTCAGCCGGCGAGTGGTCTGTAAGTGTTCCAAGTTCCGGTGGTCTGTGAATACTTGGACCGGGTGCCTTGCTCCCTCAAGGTGGTGCCGCCACACCTTGAACGCCACCTTGATTGCCAAGAGTTCTCTCTCCCATATGGTGTAGTTGCGTTCGGCGGCAGAGAGCTGCCGGGAATAGTAAGCGCAGGGCTGACTGGGGTCGTCCCGATGGGAGAGCACGGCTCCGATGGCCACGTTGGAGGCATCTGCTTCCACCATGAAAGGCAAGCGGGGATCAGGGTACCGCAAGAGGGGACTGGAGGAGAAGCTGCGCTTGAGGTCGTGAAAAGCCTGGTCAGCTTCCGGGGTCCACTGGAAGGGTTCCTTGGGGCGGAGGAGCCGAGTCAAGGGCTTGGTTAGATCGGCGTAGCCAGCGATGAACTGCCGGTAGTAATTGGCGAAGCCCAGGAGGCGCTGGACGTCCTTCCGATTGCGAGGGGCCTGCCACTGGAGGATGGCGTCAACCTTCGTTGGATCCATCTGAGTTCCTTGGGGGGAGATGATGTGCCCCAAGAACTCGACCGACGGGAGGTGGAAGGCGCATTTCTCTAGTTTTGCGTACAGGCGGTGAGCTCTGAGCCGCTATAGCACCTGTCGGACATGTTGGACGTGCTCCTGCTCAGAGGTGGAGTAGACCAGAATGTCATCCAGGTAAATGATCAGGAACCGGTCCAGCAGGTCGCGGAACACGTCGTTCATGAACCGTTGGAACACGGCGGGGGCATTGGTGAGTCCAAATGGCATGACCAGGTGTTCGTACTGACCATACCTGGTGCCAAAAGCGGTCTTCCACTCGTCTCCGGCTTTGATGCGAACCAAGTTGTAGGCCCCTCGAAGGTCGAGCTTGGTGTAGATGGTGGCCCCCTTCACACGGTCGAGGAGCTCCGGAATCAGTGGAAGCGGGTAACGGTTCCGGATGGTAATTTTGTTGAGTGCCCGGTAATCATTGCAGAGCCTCAAGTCCCCGGTTTTCTTCTTTACGAACAGGACGGGCGAGGACAAGGGCGAAGTGGAGGGTCGGATGAACCCTCGGGCCAAGTTCTTCTCCAAATACTCCCGTAGGGCAGCCAGCTCCGGGTCCGCCATGGGGTAGAGGCGGCCAGCAGGTAGCGGGGCGCCGGGCATTAGGTCAATGGCACAATCATAGGGCCGATGTGGGGGAAGCTGGTCTGCTTCCTTCTCATCGAAGACGTCTGCAAACTCCTGGTAGGGAGCTGGGAGTGTGGTGGCGGCCCCCAGGAGGCTGGTGGGGAGCAGGGAGTTGGGTCGAGCATCAGGAGACACCAGAGCCGGGTCTGGTTGTAGCGTGGAGCATGGCGCAGGGGCACCGGTAAATTGCAGTTCTCGTTGCACCCAGTCCACGTGAGGGTTGTGGGCCTGGAGCCAGGACAGGCCTAGGATGACGGGGAAGCGTGGCATGCGGGAAAGGTCAAAGGTTTGTTCCCCTTGGTGTTGCTGGACCCATAGGGCGAGTGGTTGGGTCTCGTGGCGGACGGGCCCAGAGCGCAGCAGGCGACCGTCCACAACCTCGACCAGGGTAGGGGTCTTCTTTTCCCGGATGGGGATGCCATGTTTCTTGGCAAAGAGGTGGTCCATGTAGCAGCAGGCGGCCCCTGAGTCCAACATGGCGTGCACGAAGATCCACCGGCCGTCAGGGAGCTGCAGACGAATCGGGACCAGGAACGGGGTAGGTGGGGGGTCGACGGAGCTGGAGGCCCTCAAGAAATGCCCCAGGTCAGGGGCTCCAACTAGACCTGGGGCTGGCCTTTTACCGGGCCAGCGGAGCTTGCAGGGCGCTGTGCTTTGGCTGGACAGGTACTTGCAAAGTGTCCAGCTCCGCCACAATACAGGCACAGGCTGTGGGCACGCCGACGGGTCTTCTCCTCGGGAGTCAGGTGAGGGCGGGCGACGCCCAGCTGCATGGGTTCCGCAGCGGGGGGAAGAGCCGGAGAACCTGGCGGTGGAGCAGCTGTGGGGACCCTTGCTGGGGCGTGGCCTCCCTTCTGCTTCTGGCGGCGGCTCTGTAGCCGCCCATCAATGCGCATGCACAACCGGATCAGGTCTTGTAGGGCGGCTGGTCGGTCGCTGCGGGCCAGTTCGTCCAGGATGGCATCAGAGAGCCCCTCCGTATACTGGTCCACCAGGGCAGCTTCATTCCAGGCCAGGTCCTGAGCCAACAACTGGAATTCGGTGGTGTAGTGGGAGACAGAGTTTTGGCCTTGTTGCAAAGTCCGTATCTTGCGGTTGGCCGTCTCAGCTCGCACGGGTTTGGCATAGGCAGCCGTGAAATGTGCCTTGAAGCGGGGGTAATCTGCTAACAGCGGTGAAGATTCCAGCAGTAGGGGAGTGGCCCATTTGGCCGCTTGCCCTTTAAGCAGGCTCAAAACAAAACAGACCTTGGTCTTGTCTGTAGGGAAGTCGCCCTGCCTTATCTCCATGTACAGTTCACACTGAGCAAGGAAGGCAGGGAACGCTTCCAGGCTTCCTTCAAACTTGTCAGGGACACTCACCGGGCAGCGGGCGCGAGGCGCGGCTGCAGCAGCCAGAGCTGTAGCATTGGAAGCAGTCTGCTGCTGGAGTGTAATTACAGCCTGCGTCAGCTGTTGCACTTGGTCGAGAAGCCCCGACAGGGGGTCCACGCCTCCTGCCGCTTGGTCAGTCATGGGGGAGCCGGGTGAGTTATATGGGTGCTGGCAAGCTGTCAGGGCCCGGGTGGCAGATAAGGAACGACGGCGGCCAACGTCCGGCAGCTGGCCAGAACTCTGTCAGCCGGCTGGGGAGGAGCGCAGGGGTGGTCGTTAAACAGTCCAATTATTTCAACACCGTAAATCAGTCCGGCCGAAGGAGGAGACAGAAAGCTTGGTCACAGGAATGCAGGGGGGTCGGAAGCCAGAGAAAACAACGCCAATTACCTAGGTCAGTCCACAAAGCAAAGTCAGAGTCCAGAAGTTCAAGTCCAAGGTTCAGGCCGGGTCAGGAGTTACACGGGTTCTCGCAGCAAGCAAGAGGGTGCAGAGCGTAGTCACGTCCCAGGAGGGTCATTCGTTGCCAGCACAGTTTGCCTTGAGGTCAGGGTTACAGATATACTGTGCTGGCTTGTTAACTTGTTAGTACTCCGGGCTGAGATCTCTCCTCCCACGCATGCGTGCATCTCTCCGTCTGTTTCTGAACTCCTGTCGCCTCCTCTCACGTAGCCGGCTTACAGGAGGTGGTGATTCAGGAGGGGATGCACTAGGGCCTGGTGTGGCCTGATCAGTTTCAGGTGGCTCCTGCTCTGAGTTAGCGAGGGCGGGGGCTGAGCTAGGGCCCGGTGTGGCCTGATCAGTTTCAGGTGGCTCCTGCTCTGAGTTAGCAAGGGCTGGGTCTGGGGCAGGCACGACACGTATATTCGGAAATAGCCATATATCTCCCATATATACGGCCATTCCGAATACCGGTATTTGGAAATATATGGTATTCCGAATATTTTGGCCCCGTATATTTCCAAATCCGATTAATTCCGGATTATTATTTTTTTTGCAGACCCCTTATCAGAAGATCTCTTATGTTCTTAATGCCCTGAATTGATTTATTTTACCCAGGGCTCTTTTTGAGCAGGAATGCACAGGAACACAGTTCCACCTGGTTTGGTGTCAGGGGGCATGGCCTAATATGCAAATGAGTTCCTGCTGGGCTTTCTCTACAAAAAACTCCTGATTTTTTTTATGCCTAATTTCCCTTATTCCTTCCCTTTGAATTCTTCTATTATTTCCCTTTTTCAAAATTCTTTTGAAACAGACACAAGTTTGCCTTTATTTCAGTGCTCTGGGTGTGCATGCCCCCTCACAGAAAATAAATAGGAAAAAAGTATTTCAAAACATCACATTGTGCACAGGCCTGTATGAGGGAGCCAGGAGAGGTAAGCAGGCAGGTAAAGATGCCACCAAACACCTGCCTTCCTGAATCAGTTCCAGCTTGTCCCTTCTGCTGCTACTGGTCCCATTCCCCAAGTACAGAGGAACAAAACATTCTTCATGTCCAGGAGGCTGGATTGTCTGCTTGATTTGGTTTGATTTTAAGTTCAGGAGGGAGTGGGCTGTTTAGGGCGGTCGCCTTGTATGACATGGGCCAGTTGGTGAGTCTCATGAACCATCATTCAAAGGTGTTTGGAAGCTACAGGACAGGCAGAGGCCTGCAGTTTAAAAAGGATCTGTGGAAAAAGTGAGAGCTGTGAGAGTCCAGATGAGTCCAGCAGCTAGTGACACTCTCTCCACTCTGTTACTGTATATATTCTAGTAAGAACTGTTATCTCCATATCTTTCAATAGCTTGGTGGTGGTGGAAAGCATCAAGCACAAATGACATGGCAACTCCATAGAGTGTTTAAGGGATGAGATGTTTAGAGGTGATTTGCCATTGCTTGACTCTGTGTAGCAACTCTGGACTTCCTTGGTGGTCTCTCATCCATATACCAACCAAGGCTGACCCTGCTTAGCACCCAAGATTTTATGAGACTGGGGTAGCCTGGGCCATCCACATCAGCACCTCAGTAGTTTACATTTGTATAAAGTTAGTTATAAACATCCTCAGTTTATTTCCCCCTCACTATAAAATGAACATTCTTTTTGTCTGCCCATCCTGTGCAAACTGGAAATATAGAATCTGAAATAGTCTGGCTTTGGTTTAAGAAGTTTGTAAAATGCAAGACAGAAATGATTGCCCCCCCACACCTGACCTACTGACTGTCCCTTGCCTCTTTTTTCCCCACTCTGTTTTTTCCTGTGGAGAAACTACCTATTCTGCTTCACAGACATGTCCAGCAAACACTGACAGCCCAAATATGTTGTCTCTTCAACCAAGTTTGTGTTTAACCAGGAGCCAGGATATGCTGGTGTGGAAAAGAACCACATCAGGAATGGTATGAGAATTTGTTACACTCATTCCCACACTACTGAAGTGATGATGGACTTGGCCCTGAGGCAATTCCTTCCACTGGCTCCTTGAGGCACTGCTGTCACAACAGTTAGTTTTGACAGCTATGGCTTCAGATATTCCCGGAGATTGGAGGCAGTGCCTGGGAAGAGCAATGTCTGGGCAGGAGAAGGAGCTCTGCAGGGTTGTGATGCCACAGAACCCATCCTCTGAAGCTGCCATTTCCTCCAGGGGAACTGATCTCTGAGTCTGGAGATCAGCTGTAATTCTGGGAGGATGCCAAGGCTCAGCAGGAGGCTGGCAACCCTAGCTGTGATGTGACAGTTATCTGTGTTGTTTTTTCTTTCATAGTCCATGGCTGCCAATTACATGTAGCATCATTAGCTTTCACAGAGTGGGTTTCCCCATCCTGGGAAACTGGCAGCCCCATTTTTTTTAATGGTAATTGCTATATCATGATCTTGATTTAATACTCCAAAGGGCTGTCAATTACTGCTTAAGACTAGGGTTGCCAGCTCAGTGTTGGAAAATACCTGGAGTTTGGAGGGGGGGAGCCTTAGGAGGGTGGGGTTTGGGGAGGCAAGGGTGCAATGTCATAGAATCCACCCTCCAAAGCAGCCATCATCTCTGGGGGAACTGATCTCTGTAATCTGGAGATCAACTGTAATAGCAGATCTCCAGCTCCAACCTGGAGGCTGGCAACCCTAGATTAAGACTCACTCCCTAAAATCCCATCTGGTGGCATACAGAGGTGGAGGTGCGGTAACAGGTACAGGGAACTAGGGAGGGCAAATGTGCAGATGAGGGCAAGACCTGGAAAGATCTGTACTTTCTCATCCACCTTGGCGTTAATGTGATTTCCCCAAAAACATCATCATAAAGGAGGTTTTGGAAAGACTGCAAAAAAGTTGGGGTAGGGGGAGGTGGAAGATACACAGATGCACCGTGGTGCTGTGTAGAAATACGGAGGGGGAGGATGCTGCTTCACATTAGCACCCAAGCAAATCAAAAACACCAGCGTAGAAATAACCTCAGTTCCCAAAGTCCCTTTTCACCACCTCATCGATCAGGGCAGGCATTTTTTGAATGCAAAAAATGGTTCCCAAGGTGTCGCCTCTCAAAATATTCCACCCCCAACAAACACTGGCAATGTTCTGCATGATCAGGCTGCATGGTCACCCAGCTTGGCAAATTGCTTCAGGTTTAATTACTTAAATGCATGAGCGGCAACCTGGCAACCAAAGGCCTCCTCAGAAATAATACCAGAAAGACAGAACTTGTTTGCATGGCTTTCTTGCATGTCTGTTCATGATGCTTACCATCTCACATACCACATGTCAGTAGTCTCTATGACAATGTATCCAGGTGACACATTCTGAAGAAAGAAAGTGCTTGATTTCCTGCTCCTCTAGATATTCAAACCCTTGAGCTGGAGTGTAGTCCCCACCGCTATCAAACCTGTAAAACTGGGGCTGATCCAAAGAAAGAGGAGTGATGAATATTCTAAAGCTAGCATTTCAGCTAGACAGTGAATGGAACAATAACCAGATGATGCTGTATTGTACCTTGTTTAGTCTTGGGCCTTTTCTTCACCTCAGTGTTGCCGCTGTTTCCTGGTAAGTTGAATCTCCAGCTGATACTCTGACTAGGCAGCACCTCTTCCACAAAAAACATTTACTTCAGGGAATTTTTTCTTGAATTTGAATTCGACTCTCCCCATGTGTTCTGTACTTCCTTTGAAAGTTGTGTCATCATGTACTTTCTCAGTGACAGAATCTCCCTTTCCCTGCACATGTGCAGTGACAGTATAACATCATAACATTGCAAGTTAAGTGCACGGACTCTTATCTGGGAGAACTGGGTTTGATTCCCCATTCCTCCACTTGCAGCTGCTGGAATGGCCTTGGGTCAGCCATAGCTCTCACAGAGTTGTCCTTGAAAGGGCAGCTTCTGTGAGAGCTCTCTCAGCCCCACACACCTCACAGGGTGTCTGTTGTGTGTAGGGGGTGGGGTAAAGCAGTTTGTAAGCCACTCTGAGACTGAGATTCAGAGTGAAGAGTGGGGTATAAATCCAATATCTTCTTTAAAAAAAGAAACCACGTAGAGTAAGAGAGGAGGGGGAGAATGGGGACACAACACAAACATATGGTGTCAAAACCTACCCACCAAAAGAAAAAGGAAAGGCACTTCACGGATAGGTAATTGCATGGAGGAGGCTACATGAAATCTCGCCACCTATTTTGTCCCAACGTTACATGTTAGTATATTCTAATGGGGAAAAAAACATGTCATAACACAATCAACATCACATTTTTTTAAAAAAAAAAGCTAGCAGATTGCTCAGGAGACAACCTGAAGGTGGGTGGCAGGGGGGAGGGTGAACATGCAACCCTGATTACACAAAAGGTCAGCAGGAAACAAAATCTGAAACCAAGAATTTCTCACTAGAAAACTGCAAGTTCAGATCAAAAGGGGGGGAAATCACAAAAAAGCGGATCCAGAAAACATGGGGTAATGGAGCACTAAATTTGGATCTACTTCTGGGGAGGCAAAAAGTTGTACAGAAAGTTTTACAAACTTTGATTATTTAAGAATGCTGATGCAGAGGTTTGCATTTGTGTGAAACAGTTGGATGTTTACTTTCATTTTGCTGTCACCTGGACTTTTTCTTCATGAGCGTCATCAGGTGAGTTGATCAGTTTTTGCAAAGCTATGAAACTCTAGCTTCTAGCTAACCTGGTTTATCTTTGTGCCTCATTATTCATGCAGCATGATTAGCCTCGAAATGCAGAGTTTTACAGGTTAATAAACATGGACTTGAGTGAAATTAAGAGGAGATGCCTATTGCTTCCCTTCTGCAGCTAAAAAAGCACAACTGTGTGTCAGATACATAAACCTGGAACAAACATCAACTGGATGGGACCAGATCTCAGTAGCTGTGCCTACAGCAGCTTCCACTAGCAAACTCAGCACTGCCACTAGACAGAACTCAAGGTTTTCACTTTAGTTTCACATTTTCTCCAGGGTGTGTGAGAGATTTTAAACCTTTTGTAAACTTTCAGATAAGGTGACCGCAAAGATAAATCGTCTTTCCTTTTATAGGTAATTTTCAGTAACCAGCAATCTAACTTTTAAGATTGAACAATTGCACCTACTACAATATCTTTTTCCTCACTGACAGAGCCAGATTACAAGATGGCTGTTTACAATGAGGTAGGGTACAGCTGTGCATACTGAAAAAAAGGAGAGCCACATTCTTACGAAGCAAAACAGTGGACAGTTTCTAGGCACTGCTTGGAAAGCTGACGTCAACTGAGATTTTGCCTTGTGCTGTAACTTCAACACAGAATGGGAGTATTATGCAGGGCCAGTGTGAGAGAGCCAGACAGCTTGCATGATAAAACTGCTCTTGCTTGCTTCTCACTTCCCTGAGCCATTTTAGGAATGACACTACCAGCTACATTTCAGAGGGACAGCTGTATCAGTCCACTGTGGCATCTTAAGCACAGAGTTCCAGGGGCACCTTATGGATGAACAACATTCATTCCAGCAGAACCCTTCATGAGAGAAGTAGACATCCACAGTGGTATATTTCTAATGTCTAGACTCTCACTGATGTGAGAGCCAGTGCAGTGTAGTGGTTAAGACTGTCAGGTTAAAAAAAAAGGTAAAGGTAGTCCCCTGTGCAAGCACCAGCTGTTTCCGACTTTGGGGTGATGTTGCTTTCACAACTTTTTCATGGCAGACTTTTTATGGGGTGGTTTGCCATTGCCTTCCCCAGTCATCTACACTTCCCCCCCCCCCCAGCAAGCTGGGTGCTTACTTTACCGACTCAGAAGGATAGAAGGCTGAGTCAACCTGACCCGGCTACCTGACACCAACTTCCACTGGGATTGAACTCAGGTCATGAGCAGAGAGTTCAGACTGCAGTACTGCAGCTTTACCACTCTGCGCCATGGAGTTAAAACCCAGGTTCAAATCCCTACTCAGGACACAGAAACTTGCTGGGTGACCTGGGCCGGTCACACATTCTCAGCTGAACTTACTTGACAGGGTTGTTGTGAGGATAAAATGGAGGTGAGAAAAATAATGTAAGCTGTTTGGGGTCTACTGGGGAGAAAAGTGAGGCATGAATGAATTTAATTAATTCATGCCTAAGAGTTACAAGCAACCCATTGGAGACAGGTGGTCAAGGCCACCCCCCCCCCCTCAGCCATGGCCCTGTAGAGAGACATTGCCTCAGAGAGAGTTAATTCACCTCAGCTGCAGTTTGCAATCTTATCCTTTCTCCAAGGGTTCAATACATGGTCCTACTCTCTCATATATTATCCTCACAACAGCCCTGTGAGGGAGGTTAGGTTGACTGTCACAACATCATCCAGTGGCCTTCCTCACTGGATGGATGGAAGTCCTCCAGAGTGCTTCACCATCAGCCAGTTCAGAGGTCCTCTGCCTTCTTCTCTCTGCCTGTTCCAACTATTTAAAAAATCCCAATTCTCACACACAACCTGCCAGACATTCATCCCAGACCCCCCCAATCTCTGCAAGTAGAAGCTCCTAGTTAGGAAACGTCTACAGTTATACAAAAACATTACCGCTCTTTTGTGCCTAAGCCGTGATTGCCATCTGGAGTTACTTTAGGCAAAACCGTTGTGATAGATCCATTCATCACAATAATCAGGCTGCAAATTCACAGTGATATATCTGAAGCCTCCTCAGGTCTGATGCGCGATTCCTCCCCCTCATTATAGATATATTAGATTTCTAACCCAGGAAATCAAGGCACGTAACACACCCAGAACAGAAAGCCATCTGCATTCATCAGCCCTCTGTAGTTATTTCTATTAAACATTTATACCCCTCTGCCTTTCCGTCAGAACTGGTATCCATAGTGGTTTACAGACAAACGAAGAATTTTAAATCAAAAATAAAGCAAAACAAAACCACAACAAATATAGCTAAAAGAAAAGCATAGCACCTAAAAGCGAATAATAAGAGCTAAAGAACCTGCTTCTGAAGTCCAAGTTCAATAATAAGGTATAGATTAGGTACCTAGAATTAACAGTGTAATTTCCTGACATATTTACCTAAGGAGGACATTCCACAGATTGGATACCATCTCTGAGAAGACCCTGAAGTCATCCAACATGATTCTGCCTTCGATTGAAAAGAATCAATCTGGCTTCAGCCTGGCTTAAAAACAGTTGTGACCTTGGTAATTCTGATTGATCTGACCTGGATAGTCCAGGATGGCCCAGTCTCACAGATCTCAAAAGCTAAGTAGAGTCAGTCCTAGTTGGTATTTGGGCGGGGACCACCAAGCAGTGGAAAACCACCTCTGAATGTTGCCTTGAGAACCCCAGGGGGTTTGTCTTAGTTTGGTCAAAAAAGCACCCTTGTTGATTATCTATGTATGCAGATGGGAACCTCTTTGTTGGTGCTGCCTGGTTGCTCTTTGGTCCAGTTGATCAACTGATACTGATGGAGCATCTTGACAGAGGAGTAGGTTTTAAAGGAGTTGTTTTGAAGTGGTGTTGTGACTGGACATGTTGAGCTTGCAGCATTGGAACCATCCTGGGGGTTCCACAGTATTATATCCCAGTTTTTGAAATATTTATGTCAAAGCCTTATCCCAGAGTCGAAAACGACTGGTGCTTGCACAGGGGACAACCTTTACCTTTTTAAGCTAGACAGTCCATAACTCTGGAGTTGGATGTCAACAATATGTTGGGGGGGCGGGAAGGCCTGTCCTTTTCACAGAGACTTCATGTGTGGAAATGGACAGTGGAAGTTTTTCATGAAGTTAGTAGCATCACCTGGTGAATAACATCTAATTTGGCCTTCATTAAAGGGACACGACACAGGCCCAGCACATTCAAGTAGGCCAGGTAGGTGGCTGCCTAGAGTGCCACCTGGCCTACAGGGGTACCAGGCACTCCCTCCTACTCCCACCCTCTCCCCACAGGTGGCCCAAGCAGCCTGTGAGGGAGGCTAAGCCCCCAGCAAATAAAAGCAGCTGATGGCAAGGCAAGAGGTGGAAAGGTAGCTCTTAGCTCCTCCCTGCTGCTGCTCCACCTCTTCTTGCCCACCTTGGCTGCATCAGTGGCCAGAGGAGCCTCTTCTCACCACTGCCACCACCAAAGGAGAGAGGCAGGCTGTTAGCAGGAAAGGAGCCACCTGACCCTTCTGGGTGGGGGCAGTGGGGTGGTGCAGTGTGGTGGCGGGTGCACTCCAGCATGCCAACTGGGGCCTGCCACTGCTTTGCTCGGGGAGGGAGGGAGGGTGTGCAGTGGGTGGATAGTCAGGAGCGGGCGGGGGACACTTTCCTGGAGCAGCAGTCTAGTGCTGGCACCTTAGCACTAGTGCTGACAGGACATTTCTCTCCCTCCCGATTTTTGGTAACCCTAGTCCAAACTGGAGTGGTTTTAAACAAACAAGAAAAGAACCAGAATCATCAGATCTCATCCTTGAGTGCCCAGTCCTGTGTTCTGCTGCCCCATATGAAGCTTAAGAACATACGAACATAAGAGAAGCCATGTTGGATCAGGCCAATGGCCCATCCAGTCCTCTGAAACTGATTTTCAGAGGATCCTGCCTGCTGCAGAGGGAACTTGAAGAGAGGTGGAGCAACTCACCACCCTGGGGCAGCTTGTGCAAAATCCAACAGAAGCATCATGGGAAAAGGAACAATGAGACCGGAACAAGCCGAGTGGGGAATCGATCCAAATGTCTGCCTCTGCCTGCTTCGCAAGGGAAGATTGCAATTACTTATAAAGTGAGGACCTTCTTTCCCCACTCTGTCTGCCTGAATTTTGGCAGAGATAATGGTAAGATAACCCCACTGAATGGGAGACAAAGAAATTACAGCTAGAACATGTGTTTTGCTTTTACTTAGCTCAAAATGGAACCCATATGTGAAGTGTACTTTTCTAACCTGCTGAGGCTCTCAGGGACTTTTCACAGATCTGTATATTTCTCTTCTGATGTTCAATCCACAGTTTTTTTAGTTATTTGAGCAATACTGTAGGGTAGCTTACAGAAGAAGACCAGACAGCAACATGGAATGCACACAAGTTCTGTTTATTCCAGAAAGCCTTTAATTGAGGATGCTCTATGACAGGGGTGGTCAAACTTACTGCAAGACATGAATGTCAGATGTAGGTAGGAAGGAACGAAGGAAATAGATGGGGAGGGAAGTGGAGGTGGAAAGAAAGCAACTTTAACTTTAAATGCATTTTCCAAGCTGCCTGCTGGCTTAGCTTGGATAAGTGATTTAAAGAGAAAAATGCCTTTTCCAAGTCAGCTGATGGGGCAGTGGGGCATTGAGAGCCACACAATGTGTGTGTAAGACTCCCGAGCTGCAGTTTGGCCAACCCTGCTCTATGAGTTTGTGTGGACATTGCTGTCATTGGAAAAGTTTAGTTACATGCAGGCCAAATTGTTTCACACTGCCTTATGGGATTTCTTTCCCCCTTCTGATTTTTTCTTTTGTCAATGGCATTATGTCAGCTGCCTTGAGAAACGTAGAATAGTAGTATTTTGACAACTAAAAAATGATCTGTCCAAAATTTGGCATGAAGGATCTTCTATGAAAGAGCTATAGTCCTTGAGAATTTCATCTCAGTTCAACAGAAAACACTGTATGTATCTCCACCTAAAATATATTTTTGATTGAAACGGGGTGTGAGGGATAGATTTTCCAAATAAATGGAAGCAAAAACTGTTTTTTTAAATGGAAAAAGGACAACCTTAGAATCTTTCCCCACTTTATGAAGCACAACCTCACTGTTATGTTCCTTCAGTTTTAAATCTAATGACACAGCTTCCAGCTTTCGAAGAAGACACTTCCTAGATGCAAACTCATCATGGCTACCATCCCTGTAGTGCAAGCAGCAGGAAGAAAGATGGAGGCTCGCAGGGATGGCATTCACACTGCCCCTGCCACTCTCTGCTGGCATCCTCCTCCCTACCCCCTTTCTACTTCTTAGGGGGGGCAGCACTGCCAACCTGACAACTATCTCATCACCCCTCCCCTTCCAGCTAACAGCTGAGCTGTGGCCATAGCTGGAATGAGTTGAGGTTTTCTTGTTTCTAAAAACCCAGTTTAAGGGCCCAAAAGGCAGGGAAATGCTGGAGTTGAACATTGCCATTTTGAAAGCAACTCTGGCCCATTCAGACTGGCTGAACTTCCACCTGCAGCCTACACTCTGTTTCCCTTTTAAGTTGGAGGGAAGGACATTTTTCCTTTTTTCCAGCCTAAAAGCAAAACCCCCCAGAGTCCCAGAAACACCTTGGGAAACACAGAGACTGATTTTCCCCTCACCTTATGCTGCTCGCATGTTCCTCTTCTCAGTGGGGCTTCCTTCCAATTTCACACTCTCTGTCCCAGGGCTGCAGCTCCTCTGTGCAAGCACCAGTCATTTTCGACTCTGGGGTGATATTGCTTTCACCGTGTTTTCACAGCAGACTTTTTACAGGGTGGTTTGCCATTGCTTTCCCCAGTCTTCTGCAGCTAACATCAGCTTTTTTGTGCAGCAAACACACAAACACTGGCCCTTTTGTGGTGCGAAAAAGCTGATGCTAGCTGCAGCCCCTGGGCAGATAGTGTGAAATCTGAAGGAAGCCCTGCTGAGAAGAACGTGAGAGCAGGTAAGGTGAGTGGGAAATCAGTCACAGTGTCATGAAGAAGCTCCCAAACAAAGCGAAAGTATCCTGAGTGCAGCACCTGGGGGAAAAACCTGATGGGGGGACAGCTCGGGATGTGATCAGAGGCAGTCTGGTTGTGCATGACCCTCATTTTAAAATTACGCATCTTATACACATTCTAATATGGAGGGAAGGCACTATGGTATAGCTTGATATTGCCAAATCTTGGAAGTAAGCAGGGTTGGTACTTGAAAGGGAGACCACCCATGAAGGCTCTGCAGAGCAAGGGCTTGTAAACCACCTCAACTTCTCACTTGCCAGAAAGCCCCTTTGCTGGGGTAGATATAAACTGTAAATTAATGGCACTTTCCACACACACTCTCTCTTTCTCATGTTCTAATGCAGGGGTGGCCAAACTGTGGCTCCAGAGCCACATGTGGCTCTTTCACACATATTTTGCATCAATCCATCAGCTGGTTTGGAGAAGGCGTCTTCTTAAATCGCTTCTCCAAGGCAAGCCAGCCAGCAACTTGGAGAATGCATTTAAAGTTAAAGTTGTTTTCTTTCTCCCTCTCTCTCCCCCATCTTCTCCCTCTCTCTCCCCCATCTTCCTTCCTTCCTCCCTCCCGGCTCTCAAACATCTGACATTCATGTCTTGTGACTCTTGAACATATGACATTACTTCTGTGTGGCTCTTACTTTAAGCAAGTTTGGCTACCTCTCTTCTAATACCATTTCCATCACTCCCCCCCTTCTCTGGTCTCTGTTGAAACTAATGAAATCACCATGTCCTCTCCTATCTCTAGTAAAACTGATAAGAACAGGAGAAATATTTGTGTCCCCCCCCCCTTTACTCCTTGCACGCATACATCGCTGATGGGGGATATACAGATGCCTCCAAGAAACAAAGAAACATTCTGCCTGAGAAACTGATAGGGGACACCCAAAAACATTGTTGGTTCTTCCAGATCCTTAGTTGAACTAACAGAGCTTTGTCCAGTCTGTTTCACGGGAGACCAGTGAAAGGGGAGAGTGAAGAAAATCGCTGGGGGCTCACAGGCAAGGAGAAAGTAACCACAGCATGGCTAATCATGGTGATCAAAGGGATGGGAGGTTAAAATGTAATCCCCCCCCCAAAAAAAAAACATTCTCAAAGGTGTGCAACTTAATGAAGGGGAAATGGTTGGTGCAGGCCTAGTCGCAGGAATAATGTTTACAACTGACACACACACCTTAAATGCAGACAGCTGAAATGCGATTGTAAATCTGCCTTCCTGGATCTCCATCAACTGACCTGAAGCCTGATCCACACCTATTGGAAACCGCACTTTTAGCTGTTCAGCCCCTACCCCACCCCTGCACGGGGGCTGAAAAGTTCTTCCATTGAGTATGCCACACACACCCCTCCACTTCAGATCACAGACTTTGGAGGGGGGGGGATCAGCTTTAGAAGTACTTGGCAGTAAATTCCATGGAAATAGCTCGGAATTTCCAAGTTACAGCCGCTCAGGACGGAGGGTTTAAAAGGGAATCTCAGCCAATGCCTTGCTTTAATCCCAGGTGAGATGGGACTCCCAATTTCAAAGGCCAAAGCCGCCTGCTTCCCACACTCAAAGACTGGATTTCTTCTCTACGTTTTAGCTGCCCCTCTTCCCTTTTGTCCTCTAGCCCACCACAGCCTGCCTCCCACCCTACGAACACACGTAGCCTCCCTCCCTCCCTCCCCCGCCCGGCGATAAGGGCAGACAAGCAGTCAAGGGGATTTGGGAGAGTTGTCAGGTGGACGGTGATGTGCTAAGTGAAGTGTGCAAAGCGAAGCAGGGAGCGGCGGCGGCGGCGGGTGGAATCTGGAGGGCCGTGTGCCAGATCAACCTCTGGTCGAGTGACAACCTCGCAAGGGCACCGGGAGCCAAATGTGGCTGCAAAACACATCCTGGGGGAAGGGGGCGACGGCTTTCTCCGCATGTCATCTCTCGCAGGGATTAGAGCCATGCTTTGCAAAAAAAAAAAAAAAACAACCAGAGAGAGATCTATCTCTCTCTATATAAAGAAGTATGCGCGGATTAGTGATTACCCCCTCCCCCCCCCCAAAGGGAAGAGAAGAGGGAAAACTCTCTCTCCCCCCCCCCTCTCTCCCTTGCAAGTTATTGCTTTTATATGCGGCACCTCTGTGCATTGAACTGAAACCGCTTCCTCTGCGCATTGAACTGAAAACAAAGAGTGGGGAGAGGAGAGCGAGCGGGCGAGAGAAGAAAAGAGCGCGGAGCGGCGGCGTCCCCCCTACACACAGCAGCCTTTCAGACCCCAGCGCCGCCGCCGCCGCGCGAACCCAGGGCTAAACGGGGGGGGGGGGGGGGCTTCCAAAAAGAAAGCAAGGAAAGAAAAGGAAGAAGAAAAGAGGCGGATTGGCTTGCGGTGGTGGTGGTGGGGGGGGGACAGAGAGGGGGCTGGGAGCGCTAGTGACCCCCCCCCCGCCGCCCCCGGGCTCTTCGGGAGAGGCGCGCTGGGATCGTTGGGGCAGGACAGACGGCAGGGGCGAAGAGAGGGGGGGGCGGGTGTTAAAAAATTTTTTTTGATCTTGTTGATGGGTTGGGGTGGCTCTCAAGCCCTTTTCCAGCGCCACCCGAGAGAGAGAGAGAAATTGTCCGTGAAATAATTTTTAATGTGTATAAATTAAGCTCTTTTTAAAAGAAAGAAAGAAAGAAAAGACCCCCCAAACTGCAGTTTCCACTCCCGCAGGTAAAATGGATGACTTCTCCAGGCGATCTGGTTTCCCTGATTTGGGACGAGAGCCCCCCCCCCCCCCCCGTTTTGACACCAGAGGTTGACATTTCCCTTCCCTACCCGTCCCCCTCGTTTTTTTTTTTTAAAGACTTCTCTCCGCAGCTCTCTCCCCTCCCCGCACCCGCGTCCCTTCCCCCAGCAAACCCGCGCCCAGACAATGCCGCCTTTAAGACTTTAATCCTCGGCGTTGCGTGTGCGTCTTTCTCTCCCCCCCCCCCCGCCCCCTAATCAGGGCTTCGCACAAGGTGATCCACAGCCAGCGCCGGCTGATTTATATAATTGCTCCGTTTGTGTGTGTGTGTCGGGTGTGTGTGTGTGTGATAATTGAAACAGCAACATTTAGGTTCCACCTTAACAGCGCACCTTAAAAGATTATCTCGGTTATTTCACAGGCACCGAGCCGGCACTAATAGTCCAAGGCAGATATTGAAAAGCAGCGCAGGGCCAGGCAGATCTATTAGAAATTCCCATCCACGCGCCTCATACATATTGATTTCTGACACCAAGCAGCAGTGAAAGCCCCCGTGGGAATAATATATTTAGCAGGGTTCGCTGCGAGGAGGTCACCGGGTGCATACAGATTAGCTACAGAGGACCAAGGCTCTCGTGCAGAAGCCAAATGCGAGATTTTATATCATTTTAATCTAAACTTTTATAATCCTTTTAGCTCTTCTTTCTCTGGGTGGCAGAAGGAAGGTTTCTCTCTGCACAGCTCCTGCATTCTCCCCCCCCCCCCCTTCCAACGATAAATGTGCAAATGCTTTTATAATGGGAAGGAAAGTATCTTTACCATAAAGCCACAGAAGTCACCAACAGATTTGCTTTTTTTTTTTTTTAAAGGGGGGGAGGGTTGTCTGAAATGAAGATATCTTTATCTAAAAGATTTCCTTGCAGTGGGGAGATTAAGTGGTGGATGGAAGAGACAGAGGATGCTTTTAAAAATCTAATATTCCATTCTAACGTTCAGGAATCAAAAACTCCATTTATTTTTATTTCCTATCCCCACTGCCCCCCCCCCCCTATATCCAATAGCTTTAATTCTGCAGAAGTTTGCATGGAGAGTGCAAAAAAGCAACAGGACCACACCACCCATTTCTAAACATGCTTAATCATTTTATAGGTTGTGTGTCTCTGTGTGTATTTCTCTGCTTATTATTCAAAGAGTTGTTGTGACTGTAGCAGATGAAAAGTGTCAAAAACAGGAATTTTTAGAGAGTGGGGAGATGTCAACAGTGCAAATATAGTGAAATATAATAAAATATATTCCCACAACAAAGGAAGGTAAACAGGGTTCAGCTACTACCATCACATAGAGGCTTTCTGTGTGTTTTTTTAGGGGCAAAAGTTATCATATATACATATATATACCACACACATACACATCTCCCTTCTGGAGAACAGAACTCTTGATTCAGAACTCTGATTCAGTGGATCAAGCAATTAACCAGTCCAACACAATCAGTTGAATTCCAAGGAAATCATTCTGTAGGTTAATCTGCAACAATGAAGTCACTCTTTAAGGACATTTACCAGGGACAGGCTGTTGTGTCAGGAGTCCTTGTTGTGTGATCAGTGCAGGGCAATTAAAATGCCCAATTAGGACCTGGAGATTTTTGCTTCTCTGCATATTTTATGGAAGGATGCCATAACAGACATTCAGGTTATTCTCTGAGGTCTCTTCCCTTCGACCCCCTTGAATTTCAGCATGTCAATATTCCTAGTTTTTTCAGATGCCTGTAAAGTTCCACAGGGGAAAGGAGTGAGAAAATAGTTTATTTCCAGTGGATTTTTAATATACACACTTTGAAATTAAGTGAGGGAGAGGGGGGCTCATTCAGTAAAGCTTTCTCAATATCCATGCCAGAAATACACCTGCTATGCAAGAAGCAAGCAGAAAAATGCGTATAGATTTTTTTTTATTATTTCTGATTGTTTGCTTCTCTGCAAAAAGAGAAGAGGCAAAGTGCCTCAAATGATGGAATAGCAGATGAGATCGGTTCTTAGCAAGAAACACGTAAAGAAAGGAGGAAGAAGCCAGCAATCCAGAGGGTAGGATAATGTATATGTATTTCTGTCCCTGTATGGGAGATTGCTATTTAAATCCCACAGAAACAGCTGCATTTAGAAAACAAGTTCGAATAATTCAGTATGGAAAGGAAGGAGGATGCAGGCACCGCCCCCCCCCACCCCCCCAATAACTGCATTGACATTCATAGTGAGAAATATCAGGGAGAAATTATCAGCTTCGCCATATAGGAGAAGTTATTTATCAATGGAAGACAATGCTAAATACCAAGAAAAAATTATTTTCCAATAACGTTAAGAATCTGCTATTTCATTTCGTGGGGGATTCAGGGGAAACCGGGCCCCCAGTGCGTGCACACACACACACTTCCATGCTAGATTAGGGACTGCACAGCTGCTCCTTTAGAAAAAAGAAATGGACATAAAGGTGAGATTAGAGGTGAGGCAATAAGCAAGGAGGGGAATAAGACATCATTAGTTCGATCTGGATAACCATCTTGAGATAAGTGCCGTGCCATTTTTCTCAATAGGCCTCCTTTCCTGTTCTTTCTGCTTGCAAAGGAAAAGTCAGAACAATCCTGTGTTCGCCTTCATATTCTGCAAAGGGAGTTGCTTCTCTTTTTTTTAGAAAAAAGGGACTGTAAGGATTGGCGGCTTGGGGAAGAGGGAAAGTACAAAAACCCCAACATCCTCAAAATGAAGGTCGTTGCAGGGAAGTGATGATAACACTCCCAAACCCTGACACTTTCAGTACACCTTTCCCTGGATGTTAGGGTTGCCAGATCCAGACTGAGAAGTTCCTGGAGATTTGGGGGTGGAGCCTAGGAAAGGTGGGGTTTGGGAAACAATGGGAACTTAGCAGGGTCCAGTGCCATATATTTCACCCTCCAAAGCAGACATTTTCTTCAGCAGAACTGATCTCTGTAACTCCAGGAGACTTCCAGGCCCTACTAGATGTGTGCATTATACCTGCCCAAATTGACAAAGAGATCGCTAACTGCAGATGGATAACAAACAACAGCTGTTCTGAATGGAGCCATCCCGGCACTACTGCACATTCTTGTCTCATGAAATGTTCCTTCTTTGGGTCCTTTAGTGATCCTTTATTTCTTGCCTCTTCCAAATTCTGAGTGTACCAAGAACCTGCCCTGGCCCCCAATCTACATCCTTTCTTTGAGCAGTCTCTGGAAGTTGCTCTCTATGGTTTCAGGTCTTTCACATCACCTGCTACCCAATCCTTTTACCAACAGATGTTGGGGACATAGTCATAGAATCATAGAGTTGGAAGGGATCTCCAGGGTCATCTAGTCCAACCCCCTGCACAATGCAGGAAACTCACAAATACCTCCCCCTAAATTCACAGGATCTTCATTGCTGTCAGATGGCCATCCAGCCTCTGCTTAAAAACCTCCAAGGAAGGAGAGCCCACCACCTCCTGAGGAAGCCTGTTCCATTGAGGAACCGCTCTAACTGTCAGGAAGTTCTTCCTAATGTTGAGCTGGAAACTCTTTTGGTTTAATTTCAACCCATTGGTTCTGGTCCTGCCTTCTGGGGCCACAGAAAACAATTCCACACCATCCTCTATATGACAACCCTTCAAGTACTTGAAGATGGTGATCATATCACCTCTCAGCCACCTCCTCTCCAGGCTAAACATGCCCAGCTCCTTCAACCTTTCTTCATAGAACTTGGTCTCCAGACCCCTCACCATCTTCGTTGCCCTCCTCTGGACCCGTTCCAGCTTGTCTATATCCTTCTTAAAATGTGGTGCCTAAAACTGAACACAATACTACAGGTGAGGTCTTACCAGAGCAGAGTCCCTGCATGCAAAGCAGATATTCTACCACTGAGCCATAATACCACCTCAAATGCTAGTTAACCTCTCAAGCCACACCTGCTGAAGTCATAAGAACATAAGATAAGCCATGTTGGATCAGGCCAATGGCCCATCCAGTCCAACACTCTGTGTCACACAGTGGCCAAAAAACCCCAAGTGCCATCAAGAGGTCCACCAGCACAAGTATATACAGCATCACTGCCCCAGACAGAGAATTCCAATGATAAACTGTGGCTAATAGCCACTGATGGACCTCTGCTCCATATGCTTATCCATTCCCCTCTTGAAGTTGTCTATGCTTGTAGCCACCACCACCTCCTATGGCAGTGAATTCCACATGTTAATCACTCTTTGGGTGAAGAAGTACTTCCTTTTACACTCAACACTCTAAGTTTTACACTTTGACGCTCTAAGTTTTTTCATCAAATCCTGCTCTATATCCTTAGAGATCTGGGCATTGGAAACTGCATTACATGAGTCAGACAATTGGGCCACCTTACTTTTTATTTCTCTAGGCAGATGAATGACTAGAGAAAATGGCCACTTTGGAAGGTGGGTTCTGTGGCATTATACCCCACTTAAAGTCCCTCCCCCCTACCCCAGCCTCCTCAAGTGCCACCCCCAAGATCTCCAGGTATTTCTCAACCTGGAGCAGGCAACCCTAGCCCTGTAAGGGGTTGATGGGAGCTGTTTCCATAGCCCCCACCTTGAGTTGGCTGCAGGAACACTGCTTGGGGCTGGAGGGAGCAGGAGTTGGCTGCCCAAGCCCTGCCTCTAATCTAGTGGGGGTTCTCTCAGAAGCAGAGGAGGTGTGCTAGTATGCCACAGCCCATTAGTGCTGCCGCCTTAAGTGGGCCTGTCATTGGGTGCTTTCACATAGCAACTGTTTGCAAGTGGGTTTTACTATTCTTATACAGTAAAAAAAACCGGTTGCAAAATGCATTATTTCATGTGTGTGAATGCACCCATTGGGTGGCTTCCATCAGCTCCTGTTGAGATGAGGGAAAGAGGGAGTCTTTGCTGCTGGCAACAGAAAAGTGAGGCAGGCAAAAGGGATCAGCTGAGTGCTGAACTGCCTTAGTCAGAAAGGAATAGGAAAGGAAGAAGAGGTGGAGTAACTAATGCTGGTTCTTGGACTAGTACCAATTCACAGTTGGGCAGGGATCCTCCAGTTTGGAGGCCCTCCCCCTGCTTCAGAGTTATCAGAAGGGGGGGGGGAAACGTCTGCTGGGCACTCCATTATACCCTATGGAGACCAATTCCCACAGGTATAATAGAGATATATGATGAAGACTCAGGTCTCCATTCCTACTCGAATTGACTTTCCAAAGTTGATACCCTCCAAATCTTATTGTTCTCTAGTACCATTGGACTCAAATCTAGTTGTCCCAGTTAGGAGTTGAAGCTGCAGCCTTCTGGGCAGTAGAAGCTATTAGGCCTTTGTATTTATCTCCTGCTGCATGTTTAATCCAAGGCAACAGGGGTCACTGACACTGTCTGGCAGATAAATCTCTTGTTCCAGGGGGAAATTTGCCAGTGATCCCAGCCTAGCAGTGCAGTCCTAGGCAGTTCTACTCAGAACCTTACTCCCAGAGAAGTATTCTTAGGATTGCAAATAATATTTTCCTGGGAGAAAGTACCACTGAACAAAATGGGGCTGATTTCTGAGTAGACCAGTTTAGGATTGTCCTTTAAGTTTCCAACCCTGAGTGGGGAGAAATGCAAGAAAACAGCCAAACTATGTGTATTTTGGTTCATTTTTCATGGCACGAAGGTAGAGTGCTGCACTCATAGCAACCATAAATAACCTTCTGAATAAAATAAAGAGACCTTTTCAGTTTAATGATGAGTCACATAAAATCTCCATCTCTGGGTTTAAAAAAGTCCATTATGCCCATTTAATACTCCATCGCTAGGCAGCTAAACAGGTAAATAAGAGTTTATTTTCCGGGGGTGGTGGTTGCTATAATCATCATCATCGTCGTCATAATGTTGTTGTTGTTGTTGTTAAGATGATACTGACAATGATGGTGGTGGTGGTGGTGGTGACGACAATGACAATGATGATGATGGCCATCCTTCCTTCCTGGATTATATATACATTTTATCTGCATGAGAGACTTTAAAAATAATGAGTTCCTATGTGTGTTGTGCGTGGGGGGGTGGGGGGCAGGAAGGGAATAAAATGCAAACACAGTGTCAACCACTCTGTGCATGTGTGTGGTCTGCTATTCCACATTCTGACAGTGTCCACATTGTCAAATGACCAGAGGAGATAGAGGTGCCTTTGTAAGGAAAAAAACAAGAGAGGAGCATTCGAGCAGATGGGGAGAGCTTTTTGTTGGGGGCAGAAAACATGCATTTACTTTCAAGTGAAGCAGACACACTTAAATCCCTGCTGTGCAGGAGGGTGGGGCTGGCTGAGCTGTCTAAAAAAGGCATCTGTTTCCCTCCCCACCCCCATCCTATTTTTAAAAATACATATCACTTGAAATCACTGGTGTGCATTGTGCATTGCAATGCAATGGCTTCTGCAGGGCTGGGCTATTGAGAAAAGGCTTGATGTGTTCTCATTAGAGGAGGAGATGGGGGAGAGCAGGGAGGAGTGGAGCGCGACCTTTCTGGGAAACACAACAGTTTTATGCCTTCTTTTAGTCCAAGTCCCACAATCCCTTGGCTTTACATGGCAATTTTTGCAGGCAGCTTGGCAAAATAACTCCCAAGTATCATGGGAAGAGAGGTGGGCCCAGCTGTGAGCCAGTTACAGCACCAGCAGCATGTTTGCCTGGTCCTTTTGGAGAATCCCTTTCTTTCCCCCTCTTGGTGCATCCTTCAAAAGGCTCTGCATTCATTCATTCATATGTGCTTACTAAGCTGACTGAAAGGAAAGGGGGGGAGGGTTGGGGGAAGGGGAAATGGAAAGAGCTGGGAACAAATAAATACCACTAAATCCTTCTGACATGTGGAAGAGAAGGCAGAATGGAATCAATCTACATGTCATCAGGCTTGACGGGGCTGATCTCAGACCTGCAGAGATTTTGGGCCTGCTTTGCAGGAGAACTCCCTTGCCCTGAACAATAACAGAGCCTGCTGACTGATTTGTTCTTAGGGCATTGTGTTTACTAGAGAGACGGAGATGAGGAGGCGGTGCTTATATGATGGTGGTGCTGCTGTTGCATGGTAGCAGTAATACTAGATGGCCAAAGAGGGAAGGGAATGAGAAGGGTCACTGAAGAGACAAAGCAAAATTAGGATGGTGGGGTGGAGGGGAAGAAGAGGAGTGTAAATGGATGCCTGACTCAACCTGCAGCCGACTCAGCAACAATATCTAGCAAACATTGTCCAGAGGACTACTTCACACATCACAGCTCTTCCCACCCACCCAACTTCTCAGAGAAGAAAATCCAGAGAAGAATCAGATTTTCCTTTTCATTGGGAAAGAACTGGTGACTACACATGGCCACATGGAGTCTGAAAGACTACACAATTCACATACGTTTCTTGGTAAGAAGTTCATGTGTATAATAAGGGCAGAATGAAAGGAGGACTATTTACTGTAATAGCTACTTAGTCTACCATCGGGCTGCCAAGTCCCCACTGAGGTTCCACTAGATCCTGTTGCCTGCTGTTCCTAGAAGCTACCCTTTGTCATTTCTGGAGTAGCTTTAGGAATTACTTGAAATTCTATGGCTTAATGGTGGAATTCCCAGTGATTCCTGGAGTTACCTTTCCAGTAAGAACTTCTGGTAAGTACATGAGCCTACTTAAAAAAAAAAATCTCCCACAACATTGTGCACCCCCCACACACACACACAATCCTCCCACCAGTTGTCAGGTATCACCTAGTAACTGTAGTGGCATCTGCCTTGAATCTTTAGGAGAAAGGCCGACTATAACCCACTCAGTCACTGTACTGGATGATGGAACTCATTTCAGCCTCTTGTTTTCTTTACACATGCTTAGTGTGACCACATTAGTGGGAGAGTTGAAAAAGAGACAATAGATTTAGGCAAGTTCATAGGGTCTTCCAAACAACAGCCAAGGGTATTTGGCTCAGAGAGCTGCAGTTTAAGGATGCTGAGATACCAGGTGACCTTTGAATGACCCAAAACAGCATGGGCATATGTGTTTGGCTAGAATTCCGTATCTGGCTCAACTAGTGTTGATACTAAGGGTAACAACCTTGATAAAACAAACGTTGAATCTTTATTGTGGAAATAAGCCTTACCAAGAAGGTCCTTGTGTTCCCTGTTTCAGATAAGAGCTGAGAAAAAGGAACCTCATAATTCACACACTATCAACAGATTCATTCCACACATTGCTACTCAAGTTGTCTCCCTTTCTCTGTTTCAGGGTCAAACTGCACATTACAACAGGAAACATGTGACAGAACTCCTGATTCCCCCCCCACCCAGTTGTATATTGAAGAAAGAGTGCTAATTTGATTGGGAAAGCAGCTGGGGACTTGGAGCATTAAACTAATTTCTGCTTCAGTTTTCCTGATCTAAGACCATCCCACTGATGCTGTGTTTCCAACCCCCCCCCCTCAAAACAAAAACCGAACCCACCAGTAATGTGTGCATTTTTCTTCCATGGAAAACATCGATCAGGAAAACAGCTTGAGGGAATGGGTTACATGGCCTGACTTATGAAGTTCTCCTGATTCACATTGCAGCCTGCTCATGATAGCATTTCATTAAAAAAGCACAAAATGTTAGAAGATCAGTTGAAGAAGAAGAGGTTGGATTTAAACCTTGCGCTTCACTCAGAGTGGCTTAACAATTTCCTTTCTTTTTCCCTCCCCACAACAGAGACCCTGCAAGGTGGGTGGGGGCTGAGAGAGCTCATTTGAGAACTGCTCTTGAGAAAGCGGCTCTTTCAAGAATTGTGACTGACCCAAGATGCATGTGGAGAAGTGAGGAATCAAACCTGGTTCTCTCATATTAGAGTCCATACACTTAACCACTACACCAAACTTACTCTTGAGGATCTTACTCAAGAGAGCCAGTTTGGTGTAGCGGTTAAGTGTGCAGACTCTTATCTGGGAGAACCAGGTTTGATTCCCCACTCCTCCACTTTCACCTGCTAGCATGGCCTTGGGTCAGCCATAGCTCTGGCAGAGGTTGTCCTTGAAAGGGCAGCTCCTGTGAGAGCCCTCTCAGCCCCACCCACCTCACAGGGTGTCTGTTGTGGGGGGAGAAGATATAGGAGATTGTAAGCCGCTCTGAGTCTCTGATTCAGGGGTATAAATCTGCAATTCTTCAATTCTTCTTCTACTACTACTTGTGTTTTGGTCCTAATTTGGAGGTTGTTTTTTATTTCTGTAGTACTTGTAAAGGGGGGGGGGGAATGGGAATGGATAACAGAGGAAAAATAGAGAATAGGAACAAGGAGGCTAAGTTTTGTCAAGTGTGGTCATTACTGTAGGATGCACTTTCCCAGCAGATATCTCTTGGAACTTCCTACCCCTGACTGGAGTCCAGAGTAGCAGTGCTGGGATGCAGATGAGACTCATGAAACTACTTACATCACTTTGCTCCAGAGAGCATGAAGATTCATAACTCAAAGGCTTCATTCAGATGAAGAGGAAGGAATAACTCTTAGAAGAAGACAGACTCAAGGGAACTTTGTTCCAGTCCTTAATTAAGAATATAGAAGGTTATCTATTCACTTCAGGGATGGATTGGTAGTGAAACCTTGAACAAGATATCTTTGAAGGTCCCTCTTCTGTGATTGAGCCAGCTTGTTTTCTGCAGCTTAACCATGTGCCCACTTGGTCTGGGCCCAGTATCCACTGCTGCAGAGAATGGTGGTAGCTGCTTTGTCACCTTTGTACTGTGATCTTTTCACTCAGAGGACCATCAAACAGGTGGCAGGACCATCAAACAGGTGGCAAGCAAAAAGGGGAGGAGCAGCTTGGCCAGGGGGCCCTAGAGAGCACCGGTAGGTCCCCTGAATCATCATGGGCCTTGGCAGCTGTTCTATAATGCCAGTCCTTGATGCTATCCCTGGACCCTGGTGGGTTAGTCCAACCAGTCCAGCATTCAGTTAACACATTCTGAACAGGAAGATTCCTTGTAGCCATCAGGAGGTGGTGACGGCCACAAGTATAGCCACCTTCAAGAGGGGTTTAGATAAAAATATGGAGCACAGGTCCATCAGTGGCTATTAGCCACAGTGTATGTGTGTATATAAACATTTTTTTGCCACTGTGTGACACAGAGTGTTGGACTTGATGGGCCGTTGGCCTGATCCAACATGGCTTCTCTTATGTTCTTATGTTCTTATGTTCTTATCAAGGGCTATATCCCAATGTAATTTCCCACCAGTGGAAGGGGGACAAATTTCACTCATTCTCTTGTCATAATTGATCCCAAGTTCATGCTTCATACTGTTCCTGATTGTATCCTGTTCCCTATGAGCAGCAATTTGGGGAGCTCAGTGGCCTGCAACAGGAGAGGCATTTGGATCCAACCACATATATCTTACCTTCATTGATAGGTCTATCTTCCATGAATTTATCTTTGAAAGCCAACTGCTGTGTCTTGTGACCAGGGTTTGCCAGGGACTTCCTGGCTACAATGAGGGATGGGGGGATTACCAGGAGCAAAGAGAGATGTAGACCCGTGCTGCAGCAGCATCACTTATGGCATGCACCAGAAGTGACATCATTTATTACCTGTGACATGGGGATGCTCTGGTATTTTTGGCAAAAACTCTTTGGCAAAGACATTTTTTACCATAGAGCTTTTGCTCAAATATTGCAGCATCCCTGGATCAGCAATGACATCATAACATCACTTCCAGAGTGTGTTGGAAATAATGCTGCCTGCATCACAACTGTAGGCCTCCTTTTGCTGCCAGTCAGTCCCCAGCCAGCCAGCCAGCTGACTGGGAGGGGCAGGCAACCTTACTTGAGGCTGTGGATGTCATAGATCCATTACATATTTCTTGTAGAATAAAGCAGAAGGCATTAATGTGGATTCAGGATTAGCGATGGCCATGAACCAGCTGACAAACAAAAGTTTGTCATGAATTTTGGCCAGTTTGTGGTTCATGGAGTGATGCTTATGAACTGAAGAACCACCATAAACATCTGCCATTAACTTTAACAAAAAGCAGCTGACTTGGAGCCATTTAAACCAAACAGATGAGCAGAGGTCCCTGGCCACTCAGCTGTTTGGAAAACCCCTCTGTGAGGAGCAGAAAGCAGGGGCTTAAACTTTAAATGACTCACAAACCATACAAACCCTTTATGTCATACTCATTTTAAAGCTTTTTTCTTCCATCAGCTATCAAATCAGTGGCAGGAAACAGGAGCGGAGGATCCCCAGCTCACTCTACCCTTCAGCTTCAGGCCTAGGATCAGGGCAGCAATACATCCAGTTGTCTTTTGAAGTGACACTTTATATCTATCCTGTTGTCTTTGAAGTCTTTTCTTTCAACATAGATCTGATAGATTTAGTGTTACCAATAGCAAGTTGCAAACTTTCTGGAGATTTGGGGGGTGGTAGATCCTGGTGAGGGCAGAATTTGGGGAAGGAAATTACTTCAATGGGATATAATCCCATGGAGTAGAGCAGCCATTTTTCTCCAGGGAGCTGATTCCCATAGATCAGTTGTTACTCTTGATCAGTTACCTTTGCAGTGAGCCATCCACATTGTGGACAAGCCATTATAGGTTGTTTCCCCATGATGATGATTCCCCATTGTGCCCTCATTGTTGCTACAACTGCAGAAGCATTTATGGCAGAAAAGCACATGGAAGCAAAAAATACTCCGTGTGGTATTTTCTGTGCTTTTATCCTCATTTCTGCCATTCCCCTAACCCAAGTCAGTGGGCTGTTGATTGTTTTATTTTTAATTGCCATTACTGATTTTTTTAAAAAAAAAAAACAGCAAACAGTGTATGTGTGTATATGTGTGTGTTGTGAGCATAACGGGATACTGAGGGAAAATGGCACCAAATGTGGGCAGGGAGGCCTGAAGACCATGAAAAGAATGGTGAGGAAGTAGGAGAAATTCTGGAAAGTGGAGTACAGCATAATATGCACTGTAGGGTTGCCAACCTCCAGGTAGTAGCTGGAGATCTGCTATTATAACTGATTTCCAGAAGATAGAGATCAGTTTACCTGGAAAAATTGGCCACTGAAGAAGGTGAACTCTGGAGCATCATACCCCATCCACTGAAGTTCCTCCACTCCCCAAACCCTGCCCTGCTTAGGTTCTACCCTGCCCCAAATCTCCAGTTATTTCCCAACCTGAAACTAGCAACCCTATGTGCAATGCTTTAGAAAAAAGAGTGCTCCAGTCTGGGAAGCAAGTTGGAGAAAAATGTCTACATAGAAGCAACCATATTTTCTTCCACATGCATAACCTGAAAGACCAACCAATCAAGTCGCTTTCTTGGATGCGGGTGTGATTCTCAACTTTTTGGTGATATTCATGCTATTTATTGCTTCTAAATGCACATCATTATATGTATTAAGTATTCTCTGGCAAGTGAAGCTTTGTGAAAAATATAGTTCCTTATTCTGAAATATAATTGGGACAAAAACAATGACATTTGAAGTGCCCTGGAGGCCAAAAGGGTCACTCCATGTGCTGCAGTGCTCATGGTTCCACATGAAGAATGCTACAGCTCTCCAATTAAGGTTACACAACAGAAAACTCAAGAAATAAAAGATGGGAGTGCTTCCATTCCAGGTTGGCAACACATTTTTACAGTAGAGTGTATAAAATAGGGGAGTAATTTTGATTTGAAGGCAGGGGAAAGTTTGTTTGTTTGTTTTAAGAAGGATTCATAACCATTTGTATATAGACAGTGATCTGTTCCAGTGAGGAAAGTTCCTTCATCTCTGGGTAATTCCCAGCTTTTTATTACTCTGCAGCTCATGAATGTTCTATTCAGACTCCACAAACATGAGTACGGTATAAGCCCCAATTCCACCACAGATTCAAGTATATGATCTTGGGTCAGGGCCAGCAGCTGCACACCCTGATGTGGGGTAGCTTTTGAGGCCCAGGGCTTCTGGTGGGCCCACTGTCACAAACCTCCTAACACTGTTCACCTCCCTGCCACCTGTCCATGTGTGTTTCCCCGTCCATTAGTTTGCAGACACTCCACTGCCCATGCAGCTGCATGCATCCTCCCATGTTGTTGTGCAAAGGCATGAATATGGTGCAGGCAGCTGTGAGCACAGGCAGTGGGAGGGCCTGTGACCAAGGGAAGGATTCACAGCTAGCTAGCTAGCCAATGGCATGGTGTAATGCTGAATGCTACCAACCACATTGAGATGAAACCCAAACATGTTCTTGTTTTTATGCCTGAGAATTTTGGGGCAGTTTATGTGAGGGATGTGGTATGTGGGGAGCAGAGGAGAGGAGGCACTTTTGTCCCAAGAGCTATGGACATTGTCCAGTGCTACAATCAGCTTCAAAATAAATAGCATGATGAGGATGTAATTAATTCTCTGCCTGATTTTATGATTCCATGAATCATGAAGTCAGCAACTTAACATTACACAATAAAAGGTGCCCTGTTGAATCAGACCAATGGTCAACATCTTGTTCCACACAGTAACCAACTAGTGAGACTAATAAATGTGACACAGACTTCCTTGATGTTGCCTCTTAGCACTGGTATTCTCTGGACCAAAGAAAAAAAAGAAGATATTGGATTTATATCCTGCCCTCGACTCCGAATCTCAGACTCTCAGTGCGGCTCACAATCTCCTTTATATTCCTCCCCGATAACAGACACCCTGTGAGGTGGGTGGGGCTGAGAGGGCTCTCACAGCAGCTGCCCTTTCAAGGACAACTCCTATGAAAGTTATTGCTGACCCAAGGCCATTCCAGCAGCTGCAGGTGAAGTGGGGAATCAAACCCGGTTCTCCCAGATAAGAGTCTGCACACTTAACTACTACACTAAACTGACTCCCTTTATTCATCATGACTTGAAGCTATTGCTGGACCTCTTCTCCATGAATCTATCCAACCTTGCCTTTAAAGCCATCTATGCTGGTGGCCATGATTACATGCTCTGGCAGTGGATTTCAAAATTCATATACCCACTGAGTGAAGAAGTACTTCTCTTTTTTTGCCTGTCTTGAATCAATTGCCCATCGACTTCATTGGGTGCTCTCCAAGTTCTAGTACCATGGAACAGGGAACAACTTCAATTTTGACTTCAAACTGCTAATGGAATATGAGATCAATAAAACCTGAAAAAAATTCTTAATGTGAATGCAGCTTACAGTAAGAGAAAGGTAAAGGGGGGGAGAGAAGAGAGGGGAGTAGGGCCCACCATTAAATGTAGCAGCATGGAATGGGTTCCAAAGCATCCCCCCTCCCAAGTTTCTCCATCAAGTATCACCACCTCTGTGATGCCTGTGCTATTATCGGAGAGGGTGTTCATTTCCAATTCAAATGACTGTGTTGCCTTCCTTTTTGTGTTTACTAGTATTTTGGATATTGTTCAGAAATCATGCTGCAATCAGCCTCGGACTAAACGGCACGATGGGGATGTAATTAATTATTCTCGCTGCCTTTTCAATGAAAATGTTAAAAAGGAGGGAGCCAAAACCCTCCTCTCCCCTCCCCCCCCCTGTAATCGTATACCACGGCTGGCTTTATTGCTTCTCAGGGAGGGGAAAGACGCATTTGCTTCCCTGCTGCTACCACGTTAGGCATGCTCACTTCACAGGCGCGTGCAGATGAAAGTGTAATTGCATGGATGGGGAATTGATTGCAATTAACCTCGGGACTTGGCCTCGGGCTGGGGTGTCCCACCTTCCTCCCAGGGAAGGTGCTATCAGGGGCATAATACGCAGCTGATGAATACGTATATCATACAGTGAAGCACATACATTCAGGGCCAAAGTACATAAATCACATAGGAAAACATGCCTTATACCCAAAATGTTCAAATTATAAATGAAGCACATAAACCATAAGATTATGCTGTTGAATCGTATATAAATTAAATCGTAAGAGCCTAAGTTCAGGAGAAAGTTCACTGAATAATGAAACGAGCTCCTCTGACTTCAGGGGAATGGCTACATTCCCACAAAACCCACGTTTCTTAGCAGAATCTTCGGTGAGTAAGAATTAAAGGGGCAGCTTGAAAAGAATTATTGTGGTTACATCCTTGCTAACATTTTTAGGGGACAAAGCACTAGACTGGGGGAATATGAAAAGGGCATGGCTATTCTCCATAAAAACTGAGAGCTGATTTACATGTGATGTGAAAGCAGTGAGGAAGCAGTGCTGGATTAAACCCTGTGGATGCCCCTAGGTAGTCAAAATTTCAGGGGGCCCCTCGCAAATTATCTCAATCAGAGCGCCTGCCCCACCACCCATGGCCACCACTGCAGCCTGCAGGCACTTTCTTAAAAGCCCCTTTTACTAAGCTGTGGGAGAAAGGCAGAGAGAGGCAAACTTGGTGAAGATGCTAGCAGCAGCTACACCAGGCAAGTTGGGCAAAGAGCAGCTCAGTTGCTGGCTGCTCATGCAGGCTGGGAGGGCTGCAAAGAGGGGGGAAACTGCAGGGGGGAGCCAGCCTGGGGTCCCTAAAGGTGTCTACTTGCCCCAATTGTTAATCCAGCCCCATGAGGAAGAATTGTTTGTGCATCTTATTTTCAGGCTGAAAGGGACTTGGGGAACCAGGGCATGATTACACATCACAACAGCTTGCCGGAAGCAGGGCCACCAAAAGCCAAGAAGCGCTATGAGACGAGGACTCCCTCTGGCACATTTTTCTCCATCCTTGACTCCTTTTGAGTATCAGAGCTGGAAACTGAGAAAAGTAGTTGGAACAACTGACTGCAGAGAGGTACGTTGTGGGTGGAAGACAACTTGGAACTGTTCTGCAATCCTTTTAGCGCTAAACTGAGACCATCTCCTGCTTTGGATGGGAATATGGCACACATGTGAATGATGATCCTGACTTGGCCCTTGAACACTCTTATCTGACTTCCTACAGCTTGCTTCATCTCTAGATCAGGTCTCCTGTTCTGTCACTTCACATGAAAGTGGAAGGATAGTTCAGCTGCCTGCTGCTGTTAATGGAGAGACTTGCACTGGCTCAGGTATGGGTCCTTGGTTCCACGGGGGTGTGGTTGTATAATCCGGCATAGCAGAGGATCCCTGATGATGTAATGATCCATCAGTGGTGATCTGTCCAACTCACAAGCTCTTTCCCCACCCATTTAATATGCAGATGCAGCATTTCTTAGCCAGTTTGGTGTAGTGGTTAAGAGTGGTAGACTCTGAGTTTGATTCCCCACTTCTTCACATGCAGCTGCTCAATGACTTGGGATAAGTCACAATTCTTTCAGAGCTCTTTCAGCCCCATCTACCTCACAGGATATCTGTTGTAGGGAGAGGAAGGGAAGGTGATTGTAAGCCACTTTGAGACTGATTGCAGGGCAGGATATAAATCCAATTTCCTCCTCTTCCTCCTCCAGCTGTCCATATTTGGCAGTGGGAAAGAGTAAGTTGATGATGGAGAAAGTAGGTAAGGTTGGCCATTTGCTAGATATCAAGAAGGAGCACTATTTTGTCAAGTCTGTGGCTGAGATTGGCAAGGTAAGGTGCTTTAAAAAAAAGCTGTTCTGAATAATTTCAAATGCCACTAGAGTTCCAAACTTTGATCAGGGATGCCTCTGATTTCATACTGACATGTTCAGTAATTGAACTTACCTTTGTTTGACTGTGACAATTTGACACAAGCTACTCACCAGGTCTGCTTGGGCTGGCACTGAATGCTTTGGATATATGCTCAACAAGCTGGCATCACATTCCCCCCCCCCCAATTTTTTTTTTGCACACGCACCATAATGCCACTGATCGAAACAGACTGGCAGCCACCATTGTGACAAATGACTACTTAGATGAACATTGAACGGCAGGATTTTTTGTAAATCACCATGTTTCTTTCCGACCAATTTATATGATTTTGTTACTGGTTTAACTGACCATGTATTTCTCTCTCCACACCATTGGAGGGATTTTTAAAAAAGAAATGGCAATTGCTGGGTTGCTAGAGCACACTAATGTTCTAATAATCTATTGCCACAATCTACTGGCTGCTTTCAATTTCCCAGGTTTTATTTTAAAAGTCAGTCTAGTTTTTTGTTGCAGAAATACAAGTGGAACCCTTCATATCTTCTCAAGCAGGTACAAGAGTGACAAACCGATTTTGCACTCACCTTATGCCGCTCTGACGTTCCTCTTTTCAGCACGGAGTCCTTCCGATTTCCCACTATCTGTCCCAGGGCTTCAGCTTGCGTCGCCATTTTTGCAAGGCAAAGAAAAACCACTAAAAACCAGTTTCTCTTTGCTGTGCAAAAACTCAAGCTGAAGCCCCAGGGCAGATAGTGGGAAATTGGAAGGACTCCGTGCTGAAAAGAGCAACGTCAGAGCAGCGTAGGGTGAGTGCGAAATCAGTCCCAGTTTGGTGTAGTGATTGAGTGTGCAGGCTCTTATCTGGGAGAACAGGGTTTGATTCCCCACTCCTCCACACGCATCTGCTGATGTGACCTTGAGTCAGTCAGAAGTTCTCACAGAGCTGTTCCTCTCAAGAGCAGTTTCTGTCAGAGCTCTCTCAACTCCACCTACCTCACAGAGTGTCTGTTGTGGGGAGGGGAAGGGGAAGGAGATTGTAAGCTGCTCTGAGACTCCTTCAAGTAGTGAAGGGTGGGGTATAAATCCAACCTCTTTTTCTTCTACTACTACTTCTCAAAGGCCAGGTGCTGACTTATTGAAGTTGGGAATTCAGAGAAGACAGTAGACTATGACAATGGATTGTTCAAATATTAGAGTGCTATAGTAATCTAGCAATTACTGATTTTTAAAAGCCTGAAAAAAGCCATCCAGTGGCATGGTAGGAAAGTTTTAAAAAAACCCATTTAAACAATTGCCTATTGAGTAGAACAGCAGTGCACCAAGGGGGTAGTAGAACTCAATTGAGTTGTCTGAGAGGGAGAATGTGCAAAAAGCTGATTGCACTGTACTGTACCATCAAGAAGGAATATGGTGAAGCAACCTGCCAGACAGCCATTGGGGGAAAAATCAGCTCTTTGTCCATTGCCAGCTGAAACAACAGGTATTCAATCATCAACCTACTTTTTATTTCAAAGCTACTGAGGACCAGAGAACAGGTCCATGGTGTATGAGAATGGGATTCTGCCAGGATTGGAATAGTCATTATTAGGTCATATGCAGAACCAGTGCAGGATGTAAGTGGTATGCATGTATTTGCATCCCTGCTACAGTGGATACAGTATGTGGAAGTTGGGGCTGCATGTATGATTGGGGCTGATTGACAGTAGGAACTGCATTTGCAAGTTCTGAAGCTGAAGGCAGCAATCCATTCAGACTACTCTCCAAGGTTTCAGTTAGAGAAAAGTCTCTCCTGATACCTGTCAATGGATACTCTTTAATTGGAAATGCCAGCGATTGACCTGAAACCATCTGCATAGAAAACATATGTGTACCGCTGAGCCTTACCTTCTCTTCAGGTATCCACATATGTACAATACAGTGCTCGTGCATATTTCTGGATCTTGGCCACTGTGGCTCTTTATATACCCTCGCAGATGTAAAAGGTTCACAGAAATCCAAGGTTGATCTAAGCCATTGCTGTAATGGGGCAGAGTCAAGTAGCTTTCCATTGTAAGCTTGTGTGTGAGTGAATTGTATTGATATTGTTGAAGTATGACCCTGACTTCACATACATTCTCAGCTGTGTTGACTCTGGGGTATGGGCTAAGCTTAGTGAACCAAGGATTCCTAAGACATAAAGTGTTTGTCCCACTTCTTTCCTTTGCCAACAGAGAGATGGAGCCAAATGAATTTATACTATAAAAATTATCATTTTTTTCTAGCATTTAGCTAGGTATTTTTATGATTAAGAGTAGCATAAAGCTCATCTATAAATAGAAAAACAATATACACACTAATGCTTTGTGGAAAATATATAAGATAATGACAATTGGTAGAAAATGGAATAAACACTGCAACTGAAGAAGTGTTGCCAAAAATATTCAAAGAATACAATAATTTAGAATATGTGTAAATAAAAAGATCTTACTTATCTACATAATTATCTCCAGTAGATTACAGAGAGAACTTTACTGTTCTAATTTATTTACTTACAGTAGGTATCTATATGCTGAAAGCCAGTGTGGTGTGGTGGTTAGAGGGCTAGGCCAGTGGAGTAGGGAGGGGGGGCGGGGGGGCGGATCGCCCCAGGTCTGGGGGGTCTGGGGGGCCCCCGCATTGCCAAGGGGGGTCCCTCCCTCCCCGGCAGGGCTCCGGAGTGTCGCGCAGACCTTCCGGCCACAGTCCCAGCTCGGGGCGGGGGAAGCGGCGTCCGACCCTCGCCTGCTCGAGGCTTCTCCTGCTGCTCCATGTGCCGCGGGCAGCAGCAGGAAGCAGAAGGCGGCGGCGGGCAGCAGGAGGAGGCGGCGGCGTTGCGCGCCCAGTGGCCGCATCCCCGCGCTCGGCAGCAGCGCCCCGGAGCTCTCCGGCCCCCTCAACTCCCAGGCGCCGACGGCTCAGCCACTCCTGGCCCCGGCTGCGGCGGCGCGCCAGAAAGAGGAACTTCGGGCGGAAAGTTTGCAAAGTGTGCGCGAGGCAGGCTGCGGGGGCGGAGGGATGTGGGGAGGGCCGCGGGCCGCTCGGCGTCTTAAGGCAGGGAAGCCCCTCCCCTCCCCTCCCCTCCGTCACACACATAGGGGGGCCCACATAAATCTTGGGCCCCAGGCCCCGAAAGCCCTAGCTACGCCCCTGGGCTAGGCTAAGGTCTGGGAGGCCTGGGTTCATATCTCCACTGTGTCATGGAAGCTTGCCAGGTGACCTTGGACCAGACACACACTTTCAGCCTAATCTACTTCACAGGGTTGTTGTGAAGATACAATGGAGGAGAGGGAAAAGATGCTTGGGATCCCCAGTGAAGAGAAAGGCAGGATATAAATGAAGCAATAAATATGTATAAGATTCTTTACTGTTGCTATCCAAGGCAGAGTTACTAAGCCCACTGAACCATAGACTATAGTGGAATTAGAAAAACATCACTAGGGTGGTACTGCAATTCAGTAATGCTGCAGCCATACGTACACTGAATATTGTGCTATTGTAATGCTATAGCAATCATTAGCAACTGGATTGTCTTGTACATACAGGAAAATCTACTTGTGAATTAATCTTATAGGGCAGTATCAACAAAGTGTGCACATAGCCTAAGTCAATAGTCCAAGTAGTTGTTGTGAGTTCTAGGTGAAAAACATGAAATGTTACTCCAGTCCTGATGGGAGCCAGGTTAAATCGTTCCCACTGATTCGTCCTAAATAATGAAATGACTACTACAGGGCTGCTCTTGTGCTGGGAGCTAACCTTTTGGACAGTAGAAAGAAGTGCATGGAGAGCTCATGGAGATCAGAGGCTCCTTCCCCTTGCATAATGTGACAGATCCTACCTGTATCCCACCATACCACTGAGTAAAGTTTGAAGACCTCCTCCAGCCTAAGAGACTTCATCCAGTTGAAGAGGCTCCACTTACGTTGGCGAAACCTCGATAAGATAGAGGAAAGTTCCTTGAAGGAAGGGTGGATCTATGCTAACATCTCTCATAAAGCACTGGCCAGAAGCTGTAGTCAAAAGACCACCCTTGTGGATAGAAGAAAGCACTGGTGGAAATTCCCAGTTCTGTCCCATTTAATCCACACTGGATACTGTGGTAGATGCTGCTTGCTCAGCAACAACTTCAAGAAGGGACTGAGTTACTACTTCCCTTATTAAAGTACTTGGCTAAAAAATAACTCCTATCAGTGGATAAGCACAATTATTTTACGATATGATATATAGGTTTCATTAGATGAGGTACACATTTTGCCATAATGAATGTGCTTCAGCAAATGATCTATGCATTCTTTCTGGAATGTATGTGTTTCACTAGAAAAGGTATGTGTTCATCAACTATGAATAATGTTCCTATAACAGCGCCACATTATAATAATACTTGACTGATATCAGCACTATACTGGGCAGCCACTCCCTCAAGACCATGAAAATGGCTGCATTCTGCAAGAGAAGGCATATCCAAACTGGTCTTTTTTGAAGGATAGCTGTAGAAGCACCCCGAAGAAGCACTTGCAAATGTAGGGCTAGACAGGGAGATTTGAATAAGATACGTAAGACCAGATTGTTTTCAAACTTGTATTCAGCTGCACATGGAACTACAGAAAAATCTTCCCTCTCTGAGAATTTAATACACAATTAAATCATTTATTAAATGAAATAATGTGACACAACATTAATAAAATAGGCATACTATTAGCTATTAGCATTAAAAAATGGGCATATCATCAGCTATTAGGGTTGCCAAGTCCAATTCAAGAAATATCTGGGGACTTTGGGGGTGGAGCCAGGAGTCTTTGGGGGTGGAGTCTGGAGACTTTGGGGGTGGAGCCATAAGCAAAGTTGTGACAAGCACAATTGAACTCCAAAGGGAGTTCTGGCCATCAAATTTAAAGAAACCACACACCTTTTAAATGCCTTCCCTACATTAGAAATAATGGATAGGGGCACCTTCTTTCAGGGCTTATAGAATTGGACCCCAGGTCCAATCTTTTTGAAACCTGGAGAGCACTTTGAGGAGAGTCATCAGATGCTATGGTGAAAATTTGGTGCATCTACCTCAAAAAACAGCCCCTCCGGAGCCCCAGATACACCCAGATCAATTCTCCATTATACCCTATGAGAATCGATCTCCATAGGGAATAATGAAGTGTCTAGCAGACATTCCCCCCCATTTCTGACGACTCTGAAGCGGGGGATTGGCATCTCTACTCACGAGTTGCTGAACTTTCAACTTCTTCAAAGTAACACAGAGCAATCAAAGGTTCAAGTTTACCTTTCCTATGCAAACGACCTCTGAAAAGATTGTGCAACCAACGGAGGGTCTGAGGTGCTTTTACAGCCACTGGGAGCAGCCATCTTGTTCTGCTTTCTCCTCCCAACCCCCTTGCCCCCATTCAGCTTTAAATGACACACAGACACACCATCCCAAGAGGAGTCTGAAGCCTCTGGAGGTGGAAAGGCACATAGTGGCTGTGGGGGCAAGGCTTCCCCCCACCGGCCATCTGACTGGGAGCGGGAAGAACCTGGGAAAGCGAGAGAAGCCCCGCTGGGACCTGGGGACTGGCAAGCCTAGCTATTATTAGGATTGCATAGGTGCACCAAAAATGTCTTTAATTGTAATGACCTTTAAACACATTAACTCCCTTTTCCTTTTTCCAAGAGTCTTTCTGCATATTTTATGTATTTATATCCTGCCTTTCCTTGGCAGGGCTCAAGGTGACTTGGCATTCTTAACAACAAGAAAATGTAGATATTCTGATTCCAATTGAGTCACTATCATCTTCTAAGCCTAGGCCATGTGGCATAGAGGGCCTGGAGAAGCCTACTTGAAGTTGCTAGTGGGCCTACATTCCCCAGGATTCCTTCTGTCCCTTTGATTGGGTGGCAGAGATTTAGGAGGAAAAACTTGCCCAGACCTGGAAGGAAGGAAATAAAAGGCCCAGCTACAGAAGGAGGGTTGTTCTTTGTGGAGGAAGGTTGCAGTCCAGAGTGTTCTCTCTAAAAATGCTGTAGCAAGAGGGTTCTCTACTCTAGGAATGGCGAGTCTGTTGGCAGTAGAGGAAGGGAATGTTTAGTTAGTTGCATCAGGACTGTTAGTTTCTTTGCATCACATTTACTGTTTTTACTTTTCACTGTTGTACTAATAATTAAAACTCACTTGTTTATTCATGAGCACTTATAATAAACCTGTTATTATACTGCCTGGGTCCTCACATTTTTTCAGTCATGGATAGAAAGCATTTTCTTAAGAAGTAAGACAGTGGTGGTTCTGGGCCGTCCCAGACAGACCCATACCAGAGTGGTGGCAGCCAACAGAAGGACTTTCCTGGTCTCCTGTAGTTCTAACAGCATAGGTCACCCCAAAA